>NC_064626.1:654759670-655961670 GCF_023864275.1 Schistocerca cancellata
CCCACATCCTTTTGTCTTTCCCTCTCCTTCCCTCTTTCCTGATGAGGCAACAGTTTGTTGCGAAAGCTTGAATTTTGTGTGTATGTTTGTGTTCGTTTGTGTGTCTGTCGACCTGCCAGCACTTTCATTTGGTAAGTCACATCATCTTTGTTTTTAGGTATATTTTTCCTTCGTGGAATGTTTCCTTCTATTAAAGATGATGAGACTTACCAAACAAAAGCGCTGGCAGGTCGATAGACACACAAACATACACACAAAATTCTAGCTTTCGCAACCAACGGTTGCCTCGTCAGGAAAGAGGGAAGGAGAGGGAAAGACAAAAGGGTTTGGGTTTTAAGGGAGAGGGTAAGGAGTCATTCCAATCCCGGGAGCGGAAAGACTTACCTTAGGGGGAAAAAAGGACGGGTATACACTCGCGCGCACACACACACACACACACATATCCATCCGCATATACACAGACATAAGCAGGCATTTGTATATTTTTAAATATATATATATACACACACACACACACACACACACACACACACACACACACACACACACACACACACACACACACACCTCCCTGCCTCTTCTCCCTCTCTCCCTCTGGAAATCAGTGTCCAACTATACCATGTATGCCTCATATCGCTGATTTCTTTTCCTTTTTGGTGTGCTGCTGACTGCTGAAAACTACTACTTGAGAGAATTTTCTTCTTTTGTGAACCACATACATTTGTAACAACTTTTTATACTCAATAAACAACTTAAAATTCTTTTTCACGCATTGTCACAACCGTCTTCTTCCATGGAGGCCAGTGCAACTCCGAGGAGGGGTCAGCTGCACGGAGAAAACATTAAGAATGGCAAGTGTGGCGAAACGCGAGCCAGTACCAGTGCTGCCCCGTCCAGTAGCAATGCCATCTCTGTTGCCATTCAGTTAGTATGCACATACAGAGAAATCCCACATTCAATACTTGTCTATTCCAAACCAAATTAAATAAATGTTCTTCAGCAGTTGGCAATCAGCATCCATTGCTCGTGAATACATAGTACAACACTTCCCTTTAACCAAGTGGACATAGGAGGGTGCTATGCAGTTGCTCGCGGCTGTGTTGCATATGGGTGAGAATTGGTTTAGGAAGTGGTATTTCTGTTATGAGAGGCTAGGCTTTGAGGAGTTGGTTGGAGGTGTCGATCGACAAGAGCAGATATTCTTTAAGCGGGAACATAATAACCAGCTGCAGTGGGGAGCCCAGGTTCATTGGGTCTGTGGATTTTGGGAAGCACATTAAAGATTCTAACCTCTTCCTTCACCATCTCTCGACCATCCTCACCCCATTTGCCTCTTGGATCCATATTAGTCACTATTGATATCACTTATCTATACACCAGCATCTCATATTCCCAAGGCCTTGCTGCTATTGAGCACTACCTCCTCCAGTGTCCTTCAAACTCCAAACCTACTACTTCATTCCTTGTATACTGTAACAGCTGTATACTTACATGCAGCTACTTTTATTTTGAGGAGAAGGTGTCACAGCTATGTGCACCAGCATGAGCTGAGCACTGCGTTATCACCTGTGTTAAGTAGGCTGCATATGGATGTCCTGGGCCAGGGTTACCTGAGCAGCATGCCTCACTCTGTGCTGAATATTTCCAGAGTGTTTTTCGCAATGTCTACTTGAGTTTTCTAAGATTTGTCTTTGCTGAGATGAACATTATTGCAGATATAAAAATTAGTTTGTGTGTTTCAAGCTTCTATGTGACTTTATAACTGTTTCAGATCCTCAGAGATGTAAATACAGCATTTTGTTTCATAGTTTCTGATTCAATTTTGGTAACCCATCATGAAAATTTGTATCCCATTCAGATTCTTTGGATTCAGAAGAACTATCAATAAAATCTCTTGTTGACACATACCACTGTTGTGTTGCATCTGCTGATGTTGGTGGTTTGCTTTCAGAATCTGTGGACGAGTCATCTGCTACAACAACATAAAATAATTCATCCTTGTTGTTGTTCTTTGCATTTCCATGATCTTGTCCACAGTGGAACCACAAAGCACTTTTCCACTGTGCAGCTACAATGCCTTGACATTTGAAAGTCGAATGTGGCAAAACAAGATCACAACAGACTAAGTATCTGAACACAACTTAGCAACCAGAAATGTGAAAAGTTGCTGAGATATGATGCAGAAATTCTGTTGTATAGCTCATCAACAACAGTCAGTTCTGAATAGCAGTGCTTCTGTACTTGTCATTAGTACTCAGGTGTCAGCAAGGAGACCAGAGTGAACTTTTCAATAGTGCTGAAGGATAACCCAAGAGCCATACTTAAACTCATCAGTAGCACGTGGGGAGTAGCAGAGCATGATGCTTTAATTTGTCAACAGCAGTCGAAGGGTTAAAAGATAAATGGAGAACATTTTGTTAAAAACTGGCAGATATAAAAGTATTTGTGATTAAGGCTCAACCGCATTGTAAATCATGCCCTAAAATAATTGGCACTACATCAAATCTCCAACACCGCTGCAGCCGGAAAAAGATCCTGAAAGAACCCAGGACAAACAATGACTGAAGGGAATCATTCAACGTGACAGGAGTGCAACTCTTCCACAAATTGCTGCAGATTTCAATGCTGGACCATCAACAAGTGTCTGTGTGCAAGCCATTCAAAGAAATATCATCTATAAGGGCTTTCGGAGCTGAAGGCCCACTTCTGTACTCTTGATGACTGCACAACACAAAGCCTTGCGCCTCACCTGGGTCTGTCAACACCAACATTGGACTTGTCATGATGGTAACATGTTGCCTTGTTGAATTGTATCGAGCGGATGGACATATACGGGTATGGAGAGAACCTCGTGAATCCATGGACCCTGCATGTCAGCAGGGGGACTGTTCAAGCTGGTGGAGGCTCTGTAATGGTGTGGGGTGGGTGTAGTTGGAGTGATACAGGACCACCGATACATCTAGATGTGACTCTGACTGGTGACATGTATGTAAGCATCCTGTCTGATCCACCTGCATCCATTCACCGTCCACTTTGCATTCCGACGGACTTGGCAAATTCCAACAGGACAGTGCAACAGCCTACTCACTCAGAATTTCTACAGAGTGGCTCCAGGAACACTCTTCTGAGTTTAAACACTTCCGGTGGCCAGCAGACACTCCAGATGTGTACATTATTGAGCGTTTCTGGACAGATCTGCAGGATTCACGGCATCAGTTCCCTCCAGCACTACTTCAGACATTAGTCGAGTCCATGCCACATCATGTTGCGACACTTCTGCATGCTCGCGGGGCCCCTACATGATATTAGACACGTCTACCAGTTTCTTTGGCTCTTCAGTGTATGTGAAGCCTATGATAATTTACAATCAGGGCCTTGGCAAAAAACATATCAGAAAAGTCGAACATGTTTTTGTCATTGAAAGGATCCAAACCCTCCACCTACTTTTAAGACAAAACTGAAGACAGCAAACAGGACAGCTAAATATTAAATTCTGCATTAGAAAATGTGTTTCCACATGTGCAGATGACCATGCCAGTGTTTGACTGTCATGTGCCCCCCCCCCCCCCCCCCCCTGCCCCTTTTCATGTCAAGTACATTAGTCGTCTTTTGTAGCTCGTATTATCAAGAATCTCTCACAGGGAATAGTCTCATGTAAGTGGAAAAGAGTCCAGGTCACCCATTTTCAAACAGGGTAGATTCGGGGAAAATAAACCACTCATGTGAAACACAACTTGCTTGGTTTCTACGTGACATCTTGCAAACATGAGGTGCAGCTTAACAGCCTGTCTACTTTCCTATGTTTCTGAAAGGCTTTCGACATTGTAACATATTGTTGACTAAAAAGCAAGATACAGCGAAACAGTGTGCTTTTGTGGATACGTGATGCCTTAGTGAAGAAATCTATGCCTTGGGAGTTCTGCTGTGTCTGCACAATGGTTTGTTTAGTCCACTGAAAAACTGACCATAATATGAAAGGACACATATCTGCACCTAGAGATGCACTTGAAAAGTTCATACAACCTCTCACCTGTAACTGACTGATGTGTGGCACATAGAAGCACTCAACAGAATACAACATTTACATTAGCTTTCTCTAATGTGAGCGCACACAACCGCACAGATGCCCAAATGCCAACACTAGTGGCCACATGAGACCTGACTTTTCATTTTTGGTTATTGAGGACAATTGGCTGGGTAGTTGGGGTCAGGGAGGGTGTAGGAAAGAATGCACGAGGTGACAGGCAGGTGGAAAGGGGAGGGTGGGAAGGAAGGAGAGAAGGAGGGAAATGAAGGGGAAGAGAAAAAGGGGGAGGAATGGAAGATGGTTTGGAGGGGGGGGTAGAGAGGGAGAGGGGGGGGAAATATGTCTACATGGGATGGGGGGAATGTCATAACAGAAGGCAGTACATGATATGGACAGGGAAGGAGCAGTTGAGAAAGAAGAGAGAAGGGAACGGTAAGGTGAGTCAGTGAGGAACATGTTAGCGGAGGTTTAGGCCAGGAGGGTTGAGAGAGTGCAGGATGTGCTGGAGAAAGAATTCCGACCTGTGTTCTTCAGAGAAACTAGGGTTGGAAGGGATTATCCAAATGGCTTGCATAGTATCAAAGTCTGTGTATTGAGGTGCACAGCATGTTCGACAACTGGATGGTCAAGCTTGCCACAATCTGATGGTGTCCATGCATGCAAATCGACATTTGATTATTTGTCATGTCCACATAGAATGCTGTACAGTAAATGCAGCATAGCATATATATAACATGGCTGCTTTCACATGTGGCTCTGTCTTTTATATGGTAGGAAATGCCTGTGATGGACTGCGATAGGAGGGTGTGGATACTTTGTGTCTGACAGTGTTTCAGATTCCCCACCTAGCATGGATGTGGACATGTCAGAGGTACTACGGGTGCGAGTGGCGGCTCCAGGCTGTCTTCATAAGGGAAATCACCACCAAACTATGCATGTCATGTGGCGCCATCCAGTTTGCTGCTGAGCCTGTTGCCCAGACTTGTGGCATGGCTTATTGCTAGCTGTACTTTGTAGCTATTTGTTGTGAGCCATTGCACAGTCAGGCTGAATCAAATTGTTTTCTGGTCCCAAATGGTCACAGATTTGGAACTGTTATACTTCTGCACTAACTTCACTATGGCCCAGACTTGCTAGTGTTTCATTCCATTCACTTTGTGAATTCAGACTATTGGAGACTTATAGGAGCGTGTGTTCATTTCCCTGTGGTTTTATGTACCCATTGGAGCAAGTCAAATTAAACTGACTGTCTACACCACACAAGATAGAAAAGATGGGCTTATGGGACAGATCTTGCACCAGTGTCGACCACAAGGGAATGATGCAAGGGGTGATCAGAGGAGTAGTGATCAGTGGCTGGTTATCAGGTTTGCTGGTTTCAGAGGAAGAGAGAACACAGGGGGTCTGCTTATGGATGAGCTCAATATGATACTGTCTGTCACATTGCTGATTATATCACATGGTTATAATTAAACTGATGATGATCTGAGTGTTGCAGTGCAGGTTTCATACATCACAGGGTACTGAAAAATTGTAGATATGTACATTAATCAGTGCAGTCTTGGAGAATGCTGGGAAAAAAAAGAAGTTCCACTTTCTGCTACGACATGAATAATGACACTGCCAGCAGTCAGAATGTGAAATATTTCCTGTTTTGATGTCAGTATGCTTTTTGTCCCTGGGTGAAGTATGTTGATTTCTTTCTTGAAGTGACTGTTGGTGTAAAGGGTTATGGAAGATCTTGTTTTCCACAGCAAAACATAATAGTTATTGAAAAGAAAGACTGTGCACTGCTGGAAAAGTTGTTTTATGAGAATGACAGAAATAGCAGTACGAAGAGACTCCATTTCAATAAATGGCTTAAAGAATATGATCACAAAATTTGAAGAAACAGGTGAATTATGTGGTGCAGCAGGAACAGGTTTTTGCCTCATTTCAGTGGCAGTTGTTGATTAAGTTGCTGTTGATACAGCCAACTGTGCAGCATATGCCTCAAATTCTGCAACCACTGCTCGAATTGTGTCATGGGAATTCTCTCTCGCCTGGTCAAAAGTTCAGAAGATTTTGCAGTGTATTTTATACAGGTACCCGTACAAGATTCAGAATGTACACCAAACAAAGCCCCAAGATAGGCTACAGTGCTGTGACTTTGCCCTTCATATATTGGCGTGCATGGAAATGGATGATATGTGGCCAGAGAATAATTTTGAATGGACAAGGCACATTTTACTTTGCACCCTGTTCTGAATGCACAAAACTGTCACATATGAAGTTCTACTCTGCCACATGTTGAACTGAAACATCCACTGCACTCAGCTTGTGTGACTGTTTGGTGTAGTTTCAAAAGCTCCTATATTCTTGGTCTGTTTTTCTTCAAGGAGTTGACACATCTCAGGCTTGTTAGATGTACAGTGTCTTTTGCATGTTATAATGACCTCCTTGTGCAATGCGTGATTCCAGCTTTGCAAGAACGTAACTGTGTCCACACCACTATTTTCATGCAAGTTGTGACAGTATCACATGTTGCTTGCCACGTGAATGATTTGCTTCGAGAAACCTATGGTAACAACCACATCATGTCCAGGCAATTTAAAGATGTGTGGCCTAACACATAATCTGAACTAAATCCATTTGTCTTCTGGTTGTGAGGATATCAGAAAGATTTTTCTATCAGGAATGACTCTGAAGTCTTTCTGGACTCTTCCTGATCTCAAGGATAGTATATGATGGCTCATCACTCTGATTAGATGGGATATGCTGCAAGCAATCATTGACCATGCTATGTTACGAATGCAACATGTTTCTGAGTCAAGAAACCATGTTGAACACATGTTGTAACTTGTGATTGTCTCCTAATAAACGTTCCAGAACCACCGTTCTGTGTTTGATGGTTGTAGCCCTCTTCCTGCACTCACACCACGTTCTCACTGCTTACAGTACCATGTTTTCACCTGGAGGCAGAACCACTTAATAATTAACATATATAAAGTGTTTGAGCATCCTATGACGTATAGTGCTGCATTGCAGCACTCGGAACACTGTCAGCTTATTTATAACCACCAATTACAAGCCACCATATGTTGTATAATAGAGATTAATATTGTTTGGTTAATGAAGTATTTGTGACATTATTTATAGTGCAGTAAATAAAGGTACTATTATTGGTTGTGCATACTAAGTTGCATGAGCAGTCACTGAAAGTATTTTAATTATTGGGTGGAAACTGAATTCATGTTACACCTATGCACTTGATATCATGCTGCATTTGGTGGAGGTGGACTAAAAGTGACCAGGCAGCAATTGTAGTCTTGTGACACTGTCATTAAATGCGAATCCCTCATTTGTTTTATAGCAAAAATATTGATAAGTTACTTTTATTGAGTTTTCTGCATGTATTGAACATGTGTGTTAATTGACTATTATTTCATTCCAACAGGGAACCACCAAGAGTGCTGAAACCACAGGACTTGAATGCTCATGACTCTCGAAACTGGCGGCCACAGATTGGAATGTCTCCTGCCACACAGAGAGCCTCATTAGGGGCAGCAGGGCACCGAATGCTTGGGTAAATATTTAGTTTTTACACACACACACACACACACACACACACCCATCTTTGTGGCAATTGAAAACGTGTATGTATAGCTGCTAGAACAGGAACAATTGGAGTTAAGCTGACATACACTAAATTAAAAACATTACTGCTTTGGGCTTTTGAAACTGTCGTACGAAAAAAATGAATGGCTAAAAGCCCATTTCCAGAAGGGAAGGTAAAATCACTCCAGGTCCTGTAGTAGTAATCGGACAGTATGCAGGGAACTAATGTTTTCAGTGGTCATGATTCTCAAGTATCAAATAATTTCCTTAAGCTGTAATCTTTGTTTTAATTATGTTATGTAGTGTTCCACAATTAATACTTTTTTACCAATTTAATTGATATTTCAGTTTTTGGAATGAAAAACAACTGTCATTAACTGTCTAGAATTGACTATCCAGTTTGCTTTTAAATCTCTATCAAAATTTCCTTTCTTTTAATGATTGTTCAGAGATTCCTGGATCACTTTCATTTATATAATTTTGGTATAATACATATTAGGAGCAGAAACCAATCAAGGAGGTGCAGTGATTAAGGCAATGGACTTGCATTCAAATCTAGTCAGCCATCTGGGTTTAGGTTTTCGATGACTTACCTAAATTGCTTAAGAAGGAAGCTGTGACGGTTACTTTGAAAAAGAGACAGACAGTTTCGTCCTGTACCACCTACTTTCTTATTTTGTGATTTGTCTCTAGTGATCTCACCATCAGTGGGTTGTGGACCTGAATATTCCTTCTTAAGGATAGAATGACTGCATACAGGAGTAAATGTATTCTCTCTGTGGCTCTACTGCCTGTCTATAAACTTTCATGACTGTGTCATAAAGTTCTTGAAACCATAGAACTTTTATTATCCTTTCCACTTTACCTTATTTTATAAATGCACTCCATTTAATGTTCTTTGTTTCTCATAGCTCATTAATTATGTACCATGATACTAGGTCACACAAGGTAAAGAGCTTTATTCTGCATCAGCTTCATGTTTTTCACATGTACTCTTTGAAAGAAATCAGACCATTGACAAACTGTAAGCTCTCACATATACACAGCTTTTATGTGGAGAGCAAATGTCCTACAAAATTTGTTTATTAAGTGGCCTATCACTAGATTAATCCTCTTCAATTAATCACTTAAGATATCCTTGTCATTGCAAAGGTTCATGTTATGGAGAATAGGCTGTTGTTCATTCCAAGGCACCATGAATACAAATGTTTCCAAGTACATACTTGTTATAATGCTTGAAAATATCATTACAGATTTTTCTTCTGCTTTTTACAGAAGCATAGTATCCATTTATTTATATGTTTGAAGCAAAATTTGATAGCTGAGAGAAGCAATATGTGTAACTGTCCCATGCAGAATGATCTGGGGCATTGTCATGGAGCAAAAAATACTCGCTGGGACAGCTTCCTACAGTGCTTCATCTTGACTTCCTGCTGTAAGCTTGTCAGGATATTTCTATAGTATGCACGTATGTCGGTTTGCATGGAGCAAGTTAGCACCACACCATGTTAGTCCCAAAAACATTCAGCAACACCTTGTACTCGATGGTGATGGGGTCTTCACTTTTTTGACGGTAGTCGATTCATATTTCCACTGCTTACTTTGTTCCTCAGACTAATAGTCATAGTGATACGCACAGTACTCATCCACAGTGATAGGCAAATAAAGGAGTTGTCTGAACTGAGTTTGATCCAGGTGCAACATTTTTGTTACTGCCTCAGTTTGGTATGTTTTTTGAATAGGTGTGAACAGTTGCAGAACTCGTTGAGCATCAACTTTTGTCATAGTAAGAATGACGTGTAAGATGTTGAAAACTGATCTGTGACTTATTTTTGTGTTCTCCACTTTTGTCTTGATTCTATATGCTGGTCTCTGAGCAACAGGGCCTCCACTTCTCCTGTGACTACTTTCTCTCTCTCTCTCTCTCTCTCTCTCTCTCTCTCTCTCTCTCTCTCTCTCTGTGTAGAGATTGTGTACCTTTTTGTTCTTATCATTTACACTTGTTTGGCTGTACTGGAAGGGTCTCTGTCACCTAACTGTTATGTCATATGAGGTTGAATTGTTGCAGTAACCTCTTCCAGTCTAGCATGGATAGTTGCAGCATTGTTACCGTTCTAGTGCAATACTTTAGTGTATTGGTGGGCTGTGCCATTTTGTTTTGGTTCTTCCGGTGGAGCTGTAACCTCCCCCTCACTTATCGACCTTAATGACAGTGAAAAATTAAACCGTGTGTACCTAATGGAAATTTGGGAAAAGCAATCGTCACCGAAGTTAATCTGTCGGTAAAGAGGGAGGAAAGGGTTACATCTAAATGAAAGGAAAAATGCAAATGAAACTGGTGGAAATTAATTTTGAAAAGGGGTAAAGTTAATAAAGAAAGTAAATGTGCGGCCGTTACGTAAACAATTAACTAGCGGTAATTAGATATTTGAGATTTTGGGGAAATTACGGTCGCCAGTCCTAAGGACAATTACTATAGTAACTGAAAAAGAAAGGTTATTACACATATAATTAGCACTAGAAGCGTGGCAACTGAAGGTTGACACGTGTAGTGTGAAAACTGAAAGTTTGTCAGAAGTAATAAATTTCGCTACACTCTGACTTAATTTAGCAAAAGAATTAATAAAACTGGAAAATCGAAAGTTAATTTAGTGACTAAAGTTAATAGTGAGCTTTCTTTCTGAAGCACAATGAAATTCAGTAAAATACGGTTAGTCTTGGACTACCTCAACAATCATTTCAAAAGCTACTTGAATCTACGCAATTTAGAAATAAGAGATTTAACTTTGAACTTGAATTAAATGATTCTGAACAATTAACAATAGTAAAATTTAGTATGTACCAAGCTGAGCTGTTGTCACAGGTAAGCTAAAATATGGTAACAAAACTCGCACTCTTAATTTGTGCTTGTGTAATCTAAATATTGTAGCCAGCTATGAATACCTTAACTGAACTTAGAAATTAAAGCAGTGAAATAGAATAATATTACTTTAATGCTGGCGTTTGAATTTCAATGACACTTGGGTTCATTCCGGAAAAGGAAGGGACCCTGCTTGGTAACACAATTGGGACAATGAGCAACAAAGGTTCATGCTACATTGCTGTAATTTTGTGATTTGAACAGTTTTAAAAGCTGAGGTCTGCCATACAGTTCTAAAACTTAACGTGCTTCCAGTCTTCCTTGTTGGTTGATTGAAGGTTTGAAGCCGTCGATCGAGGAGGTGGCGACAGTCACTCATTGTCGGCCGTCGCTGTTGCAGAAGCTGGATGTTGGCACGCCTCCTTCTCGACACGGTTGCCAGGCGAAACGGGCTCTTGATGTGCGCCAGCTAATGCTTCCCGTCCGCAACACCGTGTCAGAAACTATCATAGCAAGTCGAGCGCAATTACATGCTGCCAAACCCAAAAGCGTGGCAACTCGCGGGAGCCTCACACAACACACCTGCTCCACTCGCTACTCCAGGCAGACTCTGCTCTGCCCGTGCTCCACGCGGCAGTGTTCACCCTCAAAGATCGTAAACACTTTGGTTCTCCACACGACCTATCGATGTAATCGTTCGATAGCATAGTTTTCCCTAGGCAAGACCCAGTGTAAAAATACAAATAATATTTACAAAACAAACCAATTATACCTCGACATAAATGCATAAATATACATATACAAACAGTAAAACAATTACAATATATAAAGAGTCAGAAATGTCATATCTTCAGGTGACAAAATAAGGAAAAAAATTATAGTACAATAGATGGAAATAGAAGGATATGCATTTCCGGCGTTACAGAGCGATACAGTACCATGGTGTGGGGATTTCAAAACGTGTCAAATCAGCAGACATGTACCTGAAGGCAAACAAAAAATTAATTAATAACTTTGTTTTTGAGGTGATAATTTAAACTTCATGACTACTCCTCATAAAAGTTCTATTCATAAAGTTCCCCATCCCCCAACCTCTACGCCGTGGAGACCCAGCTTTAGTAGTTAAATCATCATGAGATCTTTGTTGCTCATCAGATCACTGTTCAGAAGCATAATGAGAGTATCTCCTTATCTCTTTATTTTATTTTGCAAGTAAATTTTTACTCACTTTAATTTTGTGACACTTTACAAATGTCGCGACGAAAAATACAACAGTCAGCACAAAAAACATAATTCAAAAGGTGAGTTTCACATGCAGGTATCCAAATGCATTGCTTTTACATTCCAGTGTCTTCAAAATCTTTCTGTATCTGTTTTGATTATGTGCAGATCTGCAAAATGAGGATGGCCTGTAACTGTACTAATCCAGGCCGGTTTGTTACATCTGTGATGAACAAGAACTGAATACATCACTTGATTCCTCCCCCAGCATTGTTAATTACAGTATCAAAGTAATTAGAACTGTGGAGTGTTTAATGACTGTGACTTAAAAGTCAGTAAAAAATTTGTAACTTTTGAACAGTTTCTTCATCCAAGGATTTGGAAAAAAAGGAAGAAAAGAAATATTAATCAGAAAGAGAGAACTCGTTTGAAGCAGGTGTTATGAAAAAAATCTCAGTTATGTGAGAAGGAATTCCAGCTTTGTTCACAGTAAAACTGTGGCTTGATCGACTGAAGTACTGGTCGTGTGTTGATGAAATGTTTATTATAATTGTAATGGCATTGTTGTGGACAACATGTTAAAAACATTTGCATTCACTGAGGAATTATCATGCCTAGATGTAAGTTCTGGCATATTAAAATGGAGGCAAAGCCATCTTGCTCTTCTCTAAGATTCCTTATCCAGTGACTGTTCCTTTTTCATGTCCTTTCTTGAATTCTTCAGTATCCATGTGCATAATTTCTCTACATGGCACCACACATTAAAATTAACATAGCTGTTTCGTACAAATCAAGCAAGCAGAAGCAATAGTTCAAGCACTTGGCTCATATTCAGGACGACTGGGTTCCAAACGCCCTTCTGGAATTCTAGATGTACATTTTCTGCAGTGTTCTTTTTAGTATCCCTACCACTAGACATTGTGATGGAGGCAGATAAGCTAGTGTGATTATTGCAGCGGAATATTGCGGACAACTGCCATGGGGGATACACGTAATGTGTGATTCTAGATAGTTGGCAGAGTCCATTTAGTGTCTTAATCAGTCCCTGTTTGAGATGTTGGACTCCTTATTATGGTCATACAATCAACTGTTTGAATATGCCTTGGGCCAGGCAGAAAACTTTGAGGCACACGGGTGCAGTCAGAACATTTACATAGGCGTCAGACACAGAGTCTGCTCGATTAGTTGCACCCTGAGTTGCATGCCCTGGACCACCATGGTCCACTGCATTGTCCCCCTGGGACTGCTGCCTGGGGGCAGTCGTTCAGCTGACAACCGGGGTGGATAGTGGGTGTCATAGTGGGTCTGAAAGGTTGGCAGTTGTTTGGAGGGTATGACATTTGGAAGCAGCTGACTTGTGATGCAAGTTGGTTGCATCCATGTCCTGTGTGATCATCATTGCTACGGTCTTCCAGTTAGCCAGGTGACAGAGTTGGTCATGATGTTCCAGGTGTGGGCTCCCACTTGCAGTGGTGTGCTTCCCCCTTGATGGCCCCAGCAAGGTACACTTCCGAGCCTCCTGATGTGGAGCCCATGCCTTTGATCCTCCTCCTCCTCCTCCTCCTCCTCCTCCTCCTCCCCCCTCCTCCCCTTGCCAGTGGATGTGACCTTGCATCTGCTGCTGCAGGTGGACTGACCATTACTTCTGTTTTCATACCCTTTTGCCCCTCCAGCTGAGCCAGCAGTGTTGGCATTGTCTCCTTTGGTCGGTTAGCTGTCCGGGTCTCTGGTGCTCTCTCTGGTTCTGCACCAGCAGTTGTAGCCATGGCTCGACTGTTTTTGGTCTTACGTTACATTTTCAGGGGGAAGGATTAGATATCCCTGCCAGTGGACATCGTGATGGATGTAAATGAGGTGGGTGGTTATTATGGTAGGCAACTGCCATGGAGGCTGCACACAATGTGCAGTATGCGCAGTCCCACTGCCACTTAAAGTAAGCCAGACGGGGCAATTCTGACACTGATTTCAACCACTGTGGTCCTTGCCTTGCACCTCAAGCCATGTTCCGTTTCTGTGTGTTTGGTCATCAGTCGCTAGCACCTGCCATGTGTTTTGTTTATTCCCATGAATGTCTCTACATAGTTTCAGACTTTGTGCTTCCCTGTAGATTGACTTGCATGGCAAGTTTTTATTTCCCTTTGCAGGGTTTTGTTCCCTGTCTTATTATCAAGCCACCATTGGCCCATACGGTATTGTGCCGATGGTGTTGTTTAGCTGTGTTGTCATGCCTATGCAGATAGTAATTCTCAAATCCCTTAAGGCAAATGTTCCTTTAAGATTTAGATGCAGCCAGTTTCCTTATTGACCCTTATCCTGTTAGAGTTTGTTCTGCATTTTTAATGGCATTAACTAATACTGGATCCCCCAAGGGTTTTGCTGTTACGAAGGGTGAATACTTGCCGTACTGTGGGTGTCTCAACCAAAATTGCTAATATGCGGTCATAGCAGTGAGACCAAATGTTTCAGAATTGTGTCTGTTGGCAAACCAGGTGTGCTTATGGTCAGTTGTAATGATACATGATCATAATGAAATATTGGTATCCTCAGAACTTTACCAATGGATGATATTATTGCTAACTTCGAAGCTACCATCTTGACCAGGTGAAAACTCCATCCTGCAATCTGCAAGGAAAGGAAGTTCATCTAACCAAGAGTCCTGATACTGACAAAAGTAGATTGGTTCAGCTTGTTGATAGGAGGGTGCAACCGTCTTCTTTGAAGACTGAAGGTATGTGGCTTACTGGATAAAGCAACCTACTCAAAACTAAATACAGGCCCAACTTGGGGGATAAACAAGACAGAACTTTGATAAAAATATCTTCTCTCATTGAGAAGATAAAAAAGAATGTGTACATCTCAGATGCTCTGCTGCCAGTAGTGCATGGTCGAAGATTATGGTACTATTTGTTCCAAGAAACATGAAAAAAATGTGAGCAAGAAAAGAGAAATCCTCATGCTAAGCAGATGGTATATTCCTGACTTACAGAGTACGTTGACCACAAGCAGCAGTTGGGGAGGTAAGCTGGTAATCACCAAGGAAAGGACCTCACATGAATAAATGAGAAGTACGTATAAACTCTGCCCGCAAGTTCAAATTCAGAATGCCAGCCATCCATGTTGGCAATTTGTCAGATCATCAGTTACGCAGAAGTTACTCAAAGAACCAGTAGCAGAACACCATCAGGCCACATGTCAAGAAGTGGCTGTGAAATACTTGAAGATTACATGTTAATTATTTGGTTTTTAATTTAGGCTACAACCCATTTCACAAGACATATTAAATGAAAGGCAATGTCCTGAATGGCTTTCCTAGATGTCCTGCTAGTGATTTGTTCAGTTGGTGCACTAACTTTGCACATTACATAATTAGGTAGTTAGTTTGTTAGTTTCGAGTTTCATAATCATTTTGCACAATAAATCATAATGATGCAGAATGAGTTGTTTTTCATTTACATTGCAAATTAATTTGTAAACGTGGCTTGATGCTGAACATTTATAGTTATTTTTTAATATTTACATATGTGAGTTAGAAATTCCTATCCACTACCTTTTACACATTACAGTAATAGAAACTCTTCTACGGAATATAAGGAGTTTCCAAGGAGAAACTTTTGCAGTTTGTTTTCAAATCTTACTTTGCTGTCTGTCAGACATTTCGTAAAAATTTTTTGTTGCAGCACCGTGCACCCCTTTTTGTGCTAAAGGCAACCATAATGTGGAGTAATGAATTTTTTCTTCTGGTATTGTATTATGTACATCATTGTTCCTTTTGAACTATAGTGGATTATTTACAACAAACTTCATGAGGGAATAAATATACTGTGAAGCAGAAGACAGAATGCCCAACTCCTTAAACTGATGTCTACAGGATGATTGCATATGAGCACCTCATATTATTCTTACAGCATGTTTTTGAGTAATGAAGACTTCCTTAAAGTTGAGTTACCACAGAACATTATTCCAAATGACATTATGGAATGAAAATATGCAAAACATGTCAGATTACAGGTTTGTCTTTCTCCAAGATTTGCAATGATTTTAAGTTCAAATGTGATTGAACTAAGTTTTTTGGGAGATTCAACATGTGCTCTTTCCAGTGTAAATTCTCATCGGTATAGACACGTAACAAATTTCAAGTTTCCACCCAATTTATTATTTCCCCAGCATGTGTTACATTTATCATCGGTGTAGTGGCCAGAGAAGTGTCTTTAAAATTTAGAGTGAGACTATTCTCAGAAAACCAATCAATGATACTTTTAAGAATGTTGTTTACTGCTTCTTCTATATTTTTATTTATGCTTGGATTGATTACAAAAGAACTAATTCTGCATGTTGCATATTAGACGAAAGATCATATACTATGAGTAGCAAAACTATGTACTGTCACTCAGTAATTCCTCATCTCAGCACAATGGCATCACGTGTTGTAACAAGCATCTCTTACTTGATGCATTGGACAGTCATCTTCACTGTTACAGCCCTTGGCAAGTGATGCCTGATGGGGCTGACTTTGTACCGTTACTCTGAATTATTGTCTTGCATTTGTGAATACATGAATACATCATTGGTACAAATACAAATGTGAGGTTCAGGCTTTGGTCCTCTTTTTATAAAGTTCAGTGCAAAATAGTATTTTGTGGACTTCATTGCAGTGACACGCTTGAGGTTAACATTGTTTTGTTTGAAACCTAGTGCGCCATTGCTATCAAAGTCTTTTGTTTACCTTCCAGTGACAATGGTTTCAAGCATAGTACTGCAAGAATTTCTTGTGTATTTGAGATTATCATACAGTGACATGGCATATTATAAAATGCTGATGGACAATGCTGACAAAGAATTTCCAGCGGTGGCAAGAGATTATAAGTTACATAATAGTTGATAAAACTGTAAATCCTAGCTGAATTTGATGTAATTGGTATTAAATGACATGGCTACTCAATACATTCAATTTCTGGCCATAAGATGGAGTAAAGTAAAACTTATTCTCACATACAACAAAAACTGATTCAGTGACATTTTGAATCTCAACCTGAGAAAACTTGAAAATCTCAGAGAACTATTTTGATGAAACAAAGTCAAACTCTGTAACCCACTCTGAGATGCACAACATGGGGCTGTTATGATTAATGATGTTTTCTGAAGCATGCCCATAGCATATGATATTAGACAACTGACTGAAATGACCAGCACTCAGCTCAGGAAACCTATGTGTGTCAAAACTATACTCATAAAGGTCTGGCTGACTGGCTGAGATTCCTGATGTGTGCGGGGTTTGGAGTTACATGGGAACACATGTATTTGCTTCCAGGTGTCATGACTGGGGCAGCCAGTACCCTCTTGTTATTATCTTTGACATGTGATACAAGGGAAAATTAATATTGTGATGTTACAATAATTGGCTTATTGTTCTGTAATAAATCAATGTTCCCAGTGAAATAGTCAGATAACAGCTGAATTACATTCAATGGGAGAACCTGAAAGAAATTAAATTCCAGTTACATTTGGTTATGACAACACTTTCATTGCAGCCATACTGTGTTTAACGCATATTCTTATTGGTGCAAATGCCTGATGAAGGTCATTTACCAGTTTCTGTTTGAGTGAAAATAATTGGGGTAAAAACTGAGGAACATCACAGGAAAAGTACCACTGCTGGCAATGCTGTATTGTGGAGCATATGTTTGTAGCACCTGTTTGTTTCCATAACATGCTTTAATAATGTCATAACTTCTATTAGTATCAATTACAAGGATTACCTGGGTAAATGTTTTTTCCTTCTTGGGCATGTGAATTAAATCCTTAAATTAGTATTGATATTTTGTTATTGTGTAGTTCTGAGAGATACTCCTTCATTCCAGCAAATCAAATGTGATTTCTCTTTACACAGGCATTACAATCAAAATTCCCCACAACAGGCAACAGGACTGTACAACCAGTTTGTTGCTGGTGGAATATTACGGCTTTCTAATACCTTCCAGAACCAGGGGTCTGAAGGTGGTGGTAAGTATTTTGACAGCAAATGCATAATTTTCTTAGTATAGACCCTCCTCCCCCTCTCTATCTATCTCTGTCTGCTGAAAGACAGCAGCAAATTTGGCCAGCAGCAGTAATATGTGAACATGAGTATCTTAGAGTTTGAGACCACTGAAAGGAAACCCTCATTCAAGTGCTTCTGTGCCAGATCTAATAACAACTTGAAACAGTTGAAAACAGCAAAATTCGGTTTTATGGATATATGGGGTGTTAAAGAAAAGTAGTCCACATTTTTAGAGGTGGTAGTATGGATCAAAATTCCAGAAAAAGATGTCCAGTTAACATATCCATGACTTAAGAACTATGAGCACTTGTTCGGTAGAAGAGATGTGTTTCACAGTAGCAAAGATGGAGAAGTGTTCATAGCTCTGTAGGTATGTATTTTGAAGCCCATGTTTAGTGGACAGTTTTTCATGTTTGGTCTGACCTACCACCTCTCAAAAAATGGAAGGAAAGAGCTTGCAGTAGAAGAGCTGGGTGTTCCACAGTAGCAAAGACTCGTAGTTCTTGTGATATGCATTTTTACTGGACTTTTTTTCTTGTTTTGGCAGCACACCTGAAGGTACTGCAGACTTTATTCAACACCCTGTATATGATTCTTTTGACAGAAAAACCAGGAAAAAAATTATTCTAAAAACGTAATTAAAATTGCAGGTGAATGGACAGAGCACAGTAAAATGTGGATCACTTAAAGAGACAGTAGAAAGCATCCTAATTAAGAGTACAACATAACTTTAATAGTTGAAATTTAGTTTTCTGTGTATACGAACAGGCACTGAAAGCAATTGATTGATTATATTTGCTGCCTAGCGCAAGATAATATTATTAGAAGCCACAATATTACAAGTGATAGAATAGTTAAATGGAAAAAAAAGTGTTGAACTTGAAAGAGTGAGAAAAATTGTAGTATATTGTGACAAAACTCAACTAGATGTGGTAGAAAATATTGGCAGTTTCTGAATAACATGAGAGCGTTGTGAGATATAGTTATGTCAAATAAATAAGCTTGCACATCTCCTTTGTTACTTGTGTGTTGATATTGCACGTTCTTAATATAGATATGTATTTCTTGTAAGTTTTTTACGTGCTTGTAAATATTTGTGTAGATTGAAATAGCTACTGCTAACATACCATTCATCGACTATTTTTAAAGTGAATTTCTGTGGAGAAATAATAATGACTTTCTCACATAAAACATGTAGTTTCGCCGTGAAAACTGCAATTGTGTGAAGAAGCCTCAGAACTTTTCCTTGTGAGCATAGAACTACGTCTAAACCAGGGATTCTGTACTTGTGCAGAGTTCTTGCATGCTGACAAAGAATTTTCCCTGCTACTGCACTGTGCTGTCTGAGCAAAAAGAGGGGAAACGGTAGAGGTGTGTGTGTGTGTGTGTGTGTGTGTGTGTGTGTGTGTGTGTGAGTGAGGGGGGGGGGGCACTCCACATGGCAGTTTAGTCACACAAGGTACATAAAACATTTTGCATGTGGCTTGGTTTCATATTTCTCAAAAACACAGATCAGAGATAGAAAAATTATTCATCATTATTATTATTTTATTTTTATTTACTATAATAAAAATTTATATCTCACACAAACTGTCACCATATGGACAGACTCATACAATTTCGCAGATTTTTGGCACTCAGTTTGTCATGTAATTGTGACTTATTTACTTTCCTATTTGAAAAACGCCTTTCACACACACATCTTGATCAAAACAATATATCACATTTGCAACCTCATTATGGACAGGTGGACACTCTTCCAGACGAAAACAACATAGAACTTCTGGATAGTTTTAACGTAAAAGAATCTTGTCTTTCATACGAGCATTACAAAGCAGATCAGTCAGTTCCATCTACACATGCACAGGGGTGCTTTCATCTGAAATGGCGACCGATTTTGATAACAGCACAAAAACAGAAGTAAGACTGGCAGTTTCCTCAAAACATTTAGAAAACTATTCTTTTAATTCTTTCAGTGCTACATGAATTCTTAAAAATTTGCATTTTCTGAATGGTTTGCGTGTGACTTCAGAATTTACTATTTGTATCACATAATTTCATTATCTGTTGGATGCCTGCAAATTCAGCATGATGTGCGTCTAGATGTACAAAACAATGAATCCCATACAAATCGCATATAGGTTGTTGTAATTTTTTACTCGTTCATCATCAGCTAAATCTTATATTTCTTTCTGCATGGTGTTGTAATGCCTTTCCGTAGCAAGTTTGCGGTACTTGTCAGTTTTGTGTGATTTTGAGAGTTCTCATCCTTCTTTTTTGTGATATTCATTAATTTTTGAAGGCGTGTGATGATAGATTGCTAGACTGTCTCTTTTTGTGCAAACAGTCATTGGTCATGTGAACTTCATTTATAATACAAACAAATAGCAAATGACGTCACCATTCTGCTGATCTGAAGAAAGTTATGCCAGCCAAAAAATGCTGCACCAAATGCAGGAAGAAATAGTGTCTCATCCCACTGCAAAATGAGATATTGTTCTGTATTGAGGAGTTCTGAGAACGACTGAGCAGAGTCAAGGTGTACAAAGTACTGCCAAGACAGGCTCAGCCTCGGACTACCTGTGTGCACCACATTGTGCACATGTGCAGTGTTACACACTGTGGCTGACCATGGTCTGAACTATCAGAATACAAGAATTAAATTATATATTTTATAATTATACCTTTTATGTTTTGATAAAACTGAACTCTGTGTACAAAATAATTTGCCCCATTGCTTACGGTAGAACTGCTAATTCTGCTTTACCAGAACTCACCACCTGTATTCCTCAAAGAGTGCATCTCTTGAGAAAATTGATTGGTACTTATTGACAAATTCAGCTACTTGGTAAAACCTCTCAAATTCTACTGTGCAAATAATTCATTGTCGTGAAACTTTCCCAGATCTCTGTGGCTTTTTTTAACTCAGTTTCTTGCAAGTTTTACCCACAGTGACAAATTTCTTCCAATAAGGATGACACCTGTTTCGAAACTAGTCTCCATACCTTCATTCAATCTCCTTTAGCACTACATCCTGCTGCATCATGCATTATGTGCATCTTTCTAAGTCCATGTAAAATCCTCAACAATTAGTTATGAACTGTAAACACTGATGTACTTCATTGTGGCCACATTACAGATGACATTGTTTCGTTTTTCGAGTTAGCTCCACGAGTGATCTTTTGCCGGGCAGTTTATTTTATTTTAACAATAAACAGCTAAGAAACATGTGCTTCGCAGACCTTGGACTGCCCAAAGTATTCATTTCCAAACCATTGGTTCTTTAAATCTAAATACCAGTGTTGGATCTTCTACCATTTGTTCGATTTTGACTCTGAAGTTTTGAGACAACCTGTACTTTTCTGGTGTTACACGTAGGTCTTCACATGAAAGATATTCAGGAGAGCCAAGAAAGTTCAGAAAGATGGCACGTTTAGTGTAGTTGTGGCCATGTTATTGCCCTTGAAGACTGTGTGAAGGTTGTCACATGAATTTGCTGGCTGCAGCATCATTCACTTTATGCTTGGCAGCCTGTGTATAATGTAATCAACTAAGGTTTTTGTTATGAAAAAACATTGGTTATTGAAACATTAAATAATTTCACAGACTTCACTCTAACTCAGCATAAGTAATTAGCACATTTATGCTTAGTTTGGATAATTTTCTTGTTTTGGGATGAGCAAAAAGATTTGAAGTTTTTTATAGATGAAACTGAAATGTAAGAAGTTTGAAAATGGTAAAAGAAAAAGGTCACTCTCTGTAGCGGTTTCCAGCAGGGTAGATGATCGCGCTGCAGGAGGAGGTGACTGTAGCAGCGGATCTATGGCGGTTGCTGCAGGCCCTGGTGCAAACTGGGCTTGCGAACAAAAAGGGGGCAGCAGAGCTTGAGAAAGAACCAATGTTGGCTAGCTACTGATTCCTACCACTTGTCTTGCAGAAACTTCAGTCAAGAAAGTTGTTTTATTATAGGCGTACACAATGGAGGGGCATGGAAGGATATTGGTCATAATCATATCGAAGGAATTAACTTGGTATTTACATATAATTGTTCAGCAAAGTCAGAGGTAATTTAAATATCAATGGCTGCTTCATAATTTTATAAGTATTAAGGAAAGAGTTTTCTCTGCCTGGATTGCAGTTCAGCAGGTAAGAGTTGTGCTGGATGAAGTGGGTTAAGGGAGGAAGAGGCAAGATGCAGAAAGAGGGAATGGGGCTGGGTGGCTAGCAGCTTGGAGGGAGGCTGCACGTGTATTGGTGAGGAATGTGGGAGGGAAGGGCTGCAATAGCATGGGCTAGGCATATGAGACATGCGTATCAGAGCCAGTGAGGTGTGGTGGTGTGTGATGAAGATGACATGGACGTGTGGATTGGGAGGGGTTAACAGGGCAGAAGAAGAAGGAACTGTTGGGTAGATGGTGTGGTATAGTGGGTTAGGAGAGAGTGAGGCCAGAAGGATTTCAGGAGTGAAAAATATGTTGGAAAATTGACTCCCATCTGTGTAGTTCATATAAGGTGGTACTGGAGGGAAGGATCTGGATGGCATAGGTTGTGAAGCCACCATTGAACTCAAGAGTGTTGTGCTCAGCAGCATGTTTTGCTGCTGGGTGAACAAATTTGTTCTTGGCCACAGTTTGGTGGTGGCTCCTGGCCACAGTTTTGTGGTGCCCATTCATTCTGGTGGGTAGCTGGTTGTTTGTTGTTGTGTCTGAACTGAGGAGAGAAATCAGAGTACTTTATTAATTGAGGAACAACTTAACTTTCATTTATCACCACAGCAATGGCATTTTAAAGTAGTGAGTGATTGTGTTTGATACTTTGGTGGCCGAATTGTTTTTAAATACAACCAATCACCATAGTCCACCTCATTGTGAGTAGGTACATTGTTCAGATTCAGTAACAACGAATACTTTGAAGAGAGGACAGTAACATACAATAGTACAGTTTAATACTTCTGAGAACGGTATGTCCACTGCACAGTAAAAACCTATACCACTTGTCAGCCTGACAACAGTACTCTGAAGCTGGCTCTATGATGGTAACTGACTAGTAACACTTGAGACACACTGTAGTGTAGGACCAGCCAACCACTCTGAGGGACCTGCACCAAATCGCCGTTGAGGAGTGGGACAGTCAGGACCAACAGTGCCTTGATGAACTTGTGGAGAGTATGCCATGACGAATGCAGGCATGCATCAATGCAAGAGGACATGCTAAAGGGTATTAGAGGTACTGGCGTGTACAGCAGTCTTGACCACCATCTCTGAAGGTCTCGCTGTATGGTGGCACAACATGCAATGTGTGGTTTTCATGAGCAATATAAAGGGTGGAAATGATGATTATGTTGATCTCTATTCCAATTTTCTGTGCAGGTTCTGGAACTCTCGGAACTGAGGTGATGCAGAACTTTTCTTGATGTGTGTATTTAAATGAAGTTGGTTATAACAAATATTAATTAACACTAAGCAAAATAGATGAACATAATTAAACTCACCATGTAGTTTGTCTTATCGACATATCAGGATTGTTGCTGGACATAAGCTTTGATGCAGTCTCATGGTTAACATTGTAACGCAGTCAACAAAGTGACTGTGCAACAGTGTTTGGCAGTAATAGAAATGAACATAACGATCATATGGATCATAAATTTTTCATTCTCTGTCCAAATTTGTGTGTGCTTATTATGATATCACAGAAACAGAAAGCCTGTTCTTTGAATGATAAATAAATATTATTGAGCATGCGAAAAATGGTGAAGCTAAAGGAATGTTATCAGGCGAATGAGGTGCACATTAGGGAACGATTGGGGATGAGTGGAAGAAGAGAATGAACTCAGAAGTTTTACAAGCACATTTGAAAATTGTGTGGGAATGGACAAAAAAAGCAGTAAACTAGGAAAAGAGGTGAACTCGGCGAATGCCTTTATAGGTTAATAAAGAGAAGCAAAAATATGTCACTTTCTGGGCCAATTATTAAGCCCAAGCTAAAAATGTCACTTTGACTTACATGACAACAAAGATTTTATAGCTTTCAGTGGATGGTTTTTGAGATGGAACTGTCACCATGGAATTTGCAAGGGCTTGCAACAGTGAATCTGCTTCACAGTCTCCTGAAATTCTGCACAAAAAAATACTAGATGAAAATTTAAATGAGCATCCTATAATTGTGATGAAACAACACTTTATTATCGAATGCTTCCAACCAGTACTCTGGAGGGGAGGGGGGGGGGGGGGGAATCAGAAAATAAGATGCGTTTGAAAATGAATGAAGATGGAATAACTCTTCTCTTTACTACAAATAAATTGGGCAGCCCTAAACAGTAACCTCTTTGTATAAGTAAAAGTAAAAGACAATATTTGAAGCCTATAAACATATCATCATTACAATTCACTTACAGGCATTCAGAGAATGCTTGGATGACGTCTGACATTTTCATCAGTTGGTTTCAAGAAGAGTGTGTTCCATCAGTGAGGAAACACAGTAGGTCACTTAAGCTGAGATAGGAAGCTCTAACAGTCCTTGATCACTGTCCAGCTCATGCATTTACTAATGTGTTGCAGTGAGAAGATAAAATAATAAAAACTTTGTTTTTGCCAAAAAACATGATGGCATTAATTCAGCTGTTGGAGCAGGGCATTGTACAAGCATTTAAGGCTGGTTATTGCTGTGAACTGCTCATTTCAGTTGTAAATTCAAATGAGGAAATGGAAATGTTCTTGAAATCTGTAAATCTTAAGGGTGTTGCGTATTCAGTTTGTCTGACATGGCAAAGCATCGGTTTGATCACTGTTAGGGATTGCTGGACCAAGTGTTCCATAGAAGAAAATGCAACAGATAAATGCTTTAGTGACATAGATTTCAACAGCAAAGGACAACAGTCTGCATGTGATGGTTTACAGTGCAATATTGGTCTTGAACACTTAAATCGTTGGGCAGTCATCGACAACTACTATGGACCAATTTCATAGTTCATAGACAACAATGATGTAATTGATGCTGTTCAAAATGAAAGTATTGGAACAATTGATGGACAATATAAATAAGGTGATTACGTAGATGGAGTGACAAAGTGAACCAAACCAAATTGAGTTGTTTCACCTGATGAGTTGAAAACAATACACACCAAAGAAACTGCGCGAAATGATTTCTCAAAGAAAACTAACTGTCTTCTTTAAAGGAGCAGAATGATGATGTATTGTACCCTGCAGGATATATTGTAAAATATGATATTGTATTTCATAGTGTACTTTACGTAACATTTTGAAATTCCTGTTTTTGTTTGGTCAAAATTTGAGTAAAGTTTGTTGAATTGCTGTACCCTATGTCATAAATTTCTGAAATGTTTTACTTCTAATGTTATTTAAATTAAAATACTATAATACTGCATTATGTGTTGTTCTTAACTTTCCATGTGTTGTTTGTCATTACATGGCTTACTGTGGACACACTGCGGCATGGGAGTAAAGCGTCTCACTCGACAACCACATTATATCGGGCTTCTACTGTGTTTGAACACTGCAAAGGACATAGCGCCACCACTTGCTGCAGCAGGAATATATATATAATCTCTTGTACTTGTGGTCAAGTGTACATAGAAACTACGAAAAGAAGCATTAACACCCACCTTAAGGAAACAAACAGTTATTGCCTGGGCAAGACAGATAAATCAGCAATAGCAGATCTTGCTCTGCAGACAGGGAACCACCAAATTCATTTCTGTGGCACTGTGGTGTTAGCAAGATCTAATCAATGCTGTGCTACGATTTACAGAGAGGCCATAGAACTTCAAAAGCACAAAAACAACTTTAACAGAAAAGGGGAAGGATTGGAACACACAATGGCTTAATGCTAAATGAAACAAATAGTGCCAACTCTTTCTGACTAAAACATCCGTAACATATGTCAGCGCAACTCTGCGATCGTAGGCAGCAGTCTGGTGATGTCACAAACTGAACAGACTGTTGCACGGATACACATAAACAGTTCAGCTTGCAGAACTGTAACTGCTTTGAGTCGTTAAAACCTCTGATGACGTCTCCAGTACTGGAAGACGAAATGTTGAGTGAAGAACTATACTACAGCCTTGTGCCCATAGAACAAGTATCAGTAATTTCTCAACAGCTGTTCATGAAAAGAAATCAGTCTTCCCTCCAGGGATTCCCATTTGAGTTCACGAAGCATCTCCGTAATACTTCAGTGTTGATTGAACCTACCAGTACCAAGTCCAGCAACACACTTCTGAATTGCTTCAATCTATTCTTTTAATCCAACCTGTTGGGGTCCCAGACAGCTGAACAGTACTCAAGAATGGGTCACACAAGTGTTCTGTAAGTTACTTTCTTTGTATATGAGCTACACTTTCCTTAAACTGCTCCTATAAACCAAAGTCAACCGTTGCCTTCCCTACTACTGTCCTTACGTGCTCATACTCTTTCATGTCCCTTTGCAGTGTTATATCTAGGTATCTAATTGACATGAATGTGTCGAACAGCACACTACGAGTACTGTATTTGAGCATTAGAGGATTGTTTTTCCTACTCGTATGCATTAACTTACTTTTTTTTTTAAAGAGCAAGCATTCATCACCCCAAATAGAAATTTTGTCTAAGACATCCTGTATCATTCTACAGTTATTCAACGATGACTTTTCCCACATACTACAGTGTCAGCAGCAAATAGTCGCAGATGGCTGTTCACCCTATTTGTCAGATCATTTATGTGGATAGAGAACAATAGTGGTCCTATCACACTTCTCTGTATCATTCCTGACATTACCCTTGTCTCTGATGAACACTCACTGACGAGGACATCTTGGATTCTGTTCTCGGAAGTCTTTAGCCACTCACACATCTGAGAACCTAATTTGTATACTTGTAGCATCATTAAGTGTCTGAGCGGAGCACCATGCCAAATGCTTTCCGTAAATACAGGAATATTGAATCTAATACTAACAAAGAGATAGAGGGGCTGGCCAGTACTTACCTCAGCTCAGTACAGCCGATAGATACACATAAAACAGAACCGAAAATTTACGTTCCTAGCTTGCGGAGCAAATGTTCCTTCATCGGGGAGGAGAGAGGGGAAAGAAAGGGAAGATGGGAAAGGAGATTCAGTTACTCACAACCCAGGTTATGAAGCAAGAGGGAAAGGAAAATAGGGAGGGTAGCAAGGATGGAGGCATGGTTGTCAGAGAGAAACCAAAGATATTCTACTGTAAGTACTGTGCCAGCTTCAAACCAAAGAGGATGCATACAGAAGTAAAGAGGTATATAGCATAAAGATAAACACAACTATGTAGGATGAAAAGATGCGTGAATGGCTAAAGAGGAAAGGGAAAGAGGAGAAGACTGAAGAGTAAATGGGAGTGAGGTTGTTTAACGTAGGTTCAGTCGAGGGGGATGGCGGGATGAAAGGATGTGTTAGAGTGCAAGTTCCCATCTCCGCAGTTCAGAGGGACTGGTGTTGGGTGGGAGAAGCCAAATGGCACATACGGTGTAGCAGATTCGTAGGTCCCTAGAATTATGCTGGAGGGCATGCTCCGCTACTGGGGATTGGGCATCTCCTAGGCGGACAGTTCGTCTGTGTCCGTTCATGCGCTCAGCCAGTTTAGTTGTTGTCATGCCAATGTAACAGGCTGTGCAGTGCAGGCATGTCAGTTGATAAATGACATGTGTAGTTTCACACGTGGCCCTGCCTTGAATTGTGTATGTTTTACCAGTAGCGGGGCTGGAGTAGGTGGTTGTGGGGGGATGCATGGGGCAGGTTTTGCAGAGGGGTCGGTTACAGGGGTAGGAACCGCTGGGTTGAGAAGGTAGTCTGGGAATATTGTAGGGTTTAACAAGGATGTTACGGAGGTGAGAGGGGCAATGAAAGGCAACTCTGGGTGGTGTGGGGAGAATTTTGTCAAGGGATGATCTCATTTCAGGGGTTGACTTGAGAAAGTCATATCCCTGGCGGAGTAATTTGTTGATGTTTTCGAGGCCAGGATAATATTGGGTGACAAAGGGGATGCTTCTGTGTGGTCTGGGGGTAGGAACATTGTTGTTGCACGGGGAGGAATGTATTGCTTGGGAGATCTGTTTGTGGACAAGGTCTGCAGGATAGTTGCGGGAGAGGAAAGCACTGGTCAGGTTATTGGTGTAATTGTTGAGGGATTCGTCACTGGAGCAGATACGTTTGCCACGAATACCTAAGCTGTAGGGAAGGGAGCGTTTGATGTGGAATGGATGGCAGCTATCAAAGTGAAGGTACTGTTGTTTGTTTGTGGGTTTGATGTGGACAGAGGTGTGGATGTGAGCTTCAACAAGATGAAGGTCAACATCCAGGAAGGTGGCTTGGGTTTTGGAGAAGGACCAGGTGAAATTCATATTCGAAAAGGAGTTGAGGTTATGGAGGAAATTAAGGAGTGTTTCTTCACCATGAGCCCAGACCACAAAGATGTCATCTATAAACCTATACCAGGCCAGGGGAAGCAGCTTTTGGGTCTTCAGGAAAGCCACCTCCATGCGGCCCATGAAGAGGTTGGCATAGGACGGAGCCATCCTGGTTCCCATGGCCGTTCCCCTTGTTGTTGCACTTAATCTGTGGGTTGCAGGATACTGTGAGAAACAGCAAGTTGAGTTTCGCACAAACAGTGCTTTCTGAATTTGTACTGATTTGTATTCAGAAACTTTTCTGCCTGATATGAAGACTCCCTTGCAGGATCTTAAAAGTAATTACTGATACATGTTGAGAATACTGTTAGGTGCAGTGAGTATCATTTTCAATCGTCCTCTGAATACCAAACTGCCCTTCTTTTGGTCATAGCTGTGGGAGAGTGGCTGTATTGACTTTCCTCTTTGAAAGGGTGTATTTCTTGCAAGACTGTTTGTGAATCAGTTAAATATAACAACTGTGAAACAAGAATAATTTCCAAATACAGTTAGTGAGGGTACTGATTCGTGTTTTAACTCACTTTAAAGTGACTGAATTGAGGATTTTGTGGTAGGGAGGATGCAGCATGCTATCTTGGATGCAGAGTCATTGACGGGTGTGGCAGTAACTTCAGGTGTTCCCCAGTGAAGTGTGGTGGGACCCTTGTTGTTCATATTGTATATTAATGACTTTGCAGACAACATTAATAGTAACCTCAGACTTCTAGCTGGTGATGCGGTTATTTGTAGTGAAATACTGTCTGAAAAAAGATGCACAAATGATAACTTAGGTCCTGACAATATTTCAGAATGGTGCAAAGATTACCAATTAGCCTTGAAAGTTCAGAAACGTAAAATTGTACACTACATAAAATGAAATAAAAGTAGTATCGTATGACTACAATATCAAGAAGTCACATTTGGAATCAGTCAACTCATATACTTACTGGGGTGTAATCATTTGTAGGAATGTTAAATGGAATGATAGATATCCTCAGATGTAAGTAAAACAGGTGGCAAACCTCAGTTTATTGATAGACTACTAGGAAAATGCAATTTGTTTACAAAAGAGATTGCTTACAAGGTGCTCATGTGCACTATCCTAGAATGTTGCTCAAGTCTGTAGGACCCATACCAAATAGGACTAACAGGGCATTTTCAGTATAAATAGGAAGGTCAGCATGAATGGTCATGGCTTTGTTTGGCCCATGGGACACTTAAAGATAGACACAAACTATCTTGAGAGAAAACCTGCTTTACTACATTTCAAGAATTTGTTTTAAATGATGAATCTAGAAATACAGTAAAACCTCCTATGTATTACTCCCACACAGTTCCCGAAGACAAGATTAAACTAACTACAGTAGGCATGGAGGCATTTAAACTATCATTCTTCTCATACTCTATAAGTGAATGGAACAGCAAGAAGTGGGAAATACCATCTGACATGTGGTTCACAGTGGTTTGCAGAATAAGGATGTAGAGGTAGATGCGAAGATTTGTCTGGTTTTGAGCACATCTGTTTAGTCTGCCTCTGCTATAGGAAGCTGTAGAAGCTGGAACCTGTCCAGTAAGGATACTAGTAGGTCAGTTGAAGCATCAGTCACTTAAGCTGTCTGTCGCTGGCCTACAACTTGTTTCGTAGCTTCTCCTAAGTGGAAAGGAGAAAATGAGTGAACATCTGGAGGAGGACAATTGAAGCAAGTGTACCAAATTATCTCAAAGTTAGGTACTATGAGGACTGTGTGGAAAGTAACCTCCATTACCATATCGTAGTAAGTTGTGGGGAGAGCACAGCATTTGCTACACTGACTGATTCAGCAGTAGACTGTGATAACGAGCACGCCATATTGTTTCTCATTGCCTACTGTAGCTCTTTCGAAGTGGATGTGAAATCCACTGTGTAATACTGTTTTTGCGGCAAAAAAATCTCAAAGCAGTCGACATTCAGTTCGAAACTTGTGCTGTTCGCAAACAGAATGTGGTGAGTGAAGGCATTTGCATCAGTGGTGTCTTTCGCTTAAGAGGAGGAGGACAAATTTTCATGAAGGTATCAGTGAACGTCCGTCTGCAGTCAACGACGAACTCACCGCGTGAGGTGGCGCAGTGCTTAGTACACTGGACTCGCTCTTGCGAGGACGACGATTCGAACCCGCGTCCGGCTATCCAGATTTAGGTTTTCCCTCATTTTCCCTCAATCGCTCCTGGCAAATGCCAGGATAGTTCCTTTGGAAGGCCGCAGCCGATTTCCTTCCCCATCCTTGACACAGTCAGACCTTATGCTCTGGCTCCAATGAATTCTATGTCGACGGACCATTAAACCCATCTTTCAACAATGAACTCGTCCAGGAAGTTGAGGTAAAATCCTGAAAACTGGCGCTTCTTGATTCTCCAGGTTTCTCAGTGCTTTGCATGAGATTGTGAATAAATATTTAATTAGGGTGCTGCAAGTTGCGTTCTTCTTGAGTTTCAAAATTCCTTTCAGAGGATCACAATACGGATGACTGCTTCTTTGGACTTTCTTCTTCTTCGTCTTCTTCTTCTTCTTCTTCTTCTTCTTCTTCTTCTTCTTTACATTGCGGAAGGAGAAGCACTGTAGAACGCAATTCGTGACCAGTGGCGAGTCGTAGGTTTCCTGTGCGAATGTCGATGGTATAGGGTCGTACTGCCTCGCCAAACACATCTATAAAATGACGCCCAACTGCAGCCACCAGTTTTTTAGATCGTTAAAATGAGTATTGTGTGTGAATTTTATGGAACGTGGACGTTGTAGCGTTAACTTCGGTAGCAGTGTCGCATATCCACACGGCGCGACGACGGAGAGCTCAGCGGATGCGGCCCCGGAGAGATCACCGCCCACGCCTCCGTCTGCCTTTGTAACGCCGAACAATAGGTGCCAAACGAGGCAATCTGGCTGCTCGTAGATTGCCTGTATTTGTTTCTGCTACAGTCACCGTCCGTTTCGCGTCTTCGTCGAAGTCACCCAGGAGACTCCTCCCCCCCCCCCCCCCCCACCACCACCAATCCCCGCTCCCTTCTTGTGCTTTTTAATGTACAATATTTCTGTTGTCGCCCACGCCATACTTGTTTCTCTGGTAGCGAGGCGGGAGACTGGGTTTCATGTGGGTAGGGTTAACAGATACATTATACTTTTAGGTCAAAGGAACTATGCAGGCGACTACATTTGCGAATGTAACAAGGAAACAGGAAACGCCTGCCTCTGTTCGCTCCATACCCTCCTCCTTGTCGCCGAGCATGGTGGATCCGTCGCAAACGGTGAGAGTGGAGTTCATACGGTGGGAGTTCAGCCTTTGCGCTGTTTCCCTTCTACTTAAGGCGAATGCTGGAACCTTTCTTTCAAAAAACGTGGTGACCTGTTTTCTTTCCCAGCCTGTATCTGAGCCTGCAATATGACGTTCCCTGAGTATCTTAATAATACTACATTGTTGTCTAATAAAGCAAACTGATAAACAATACTAAAAGCAGTCGGTCATAAGATTCTTTCTTTTAAGTTATTGCAGTGCTTCGTTAATGTAAAAATAGCCAGTTTGCATCGTGCTTCAGGCTCAACGTTGAACTGTAGGTCCCCGTATAACTGGCTGGGGTAAGTCAGTTAATGGCCGTAGGAAGGCGCAACGATCATGCCTAATGAAGAACGCGTTGCGGCGTTCAAAAAACTCTGCTGGTTGACGGCGGCTTCGCCTTGCTTTTCCTACAGGACAATCGGAACAGTGCGAAAAATAGTGCTGGAGTTTCGCTTTCCCGAAATTTTGCCGAGGAACCGAATCCGTTCTCTCTCTCTCCCGATCCAGCTGATTTAATTTTTTATTCTTCATTCATTTCACCGCACAGTGCTTCTGTTGGAGACTTGATAATGTGAATGATTCTTTTAGGATTGTTACACTACAATTTATTGATCTACTGTTCATAGATGATTGGGCGCGCAGAGACCTACCTGTTACACTTCATATGATTCGAAAATTAGCGCGAATTTAAACAAAGGCAGTATTTAAATTTGCTCTCTCTGTGTAATTAACTAATAAAGCAACTAAGAAGTTTTGCATCACCCCTGTGGTTCAGTTTCCGTCGCCACAGCTGTTAAGGCGATTGCGTTTTCTCAGTCGGCGCAATATAAGAAATGTTTCAAGATGGCGCTACTAAGCTGCTGAAGGAAGGAAGAAAGACCAGTGCTTGAGGTCCCGTCGACAGCGTCGTTATAGATGGTGCGCAAGCCCGGATTAGGGAAGTTTCAGGAAGGAAATCGGCCGTGCCCTTTATAAGGAAATCACAGAAAACCAGAATCTGGATGACCAGATGGTCATGCGAATCCAGTGTGCTAACCACTGTGCCACCTCGCTCGCTAAAAAGCTGTGCATTGCACTCACCAGTATGGCACGAGAATTTTCTCGCCCGTATTCGTGTGCAACTCGACAGTTCTTAACCCTTCGTCCACACGTTGGTGCCAACGTTAGAAACAACATTCGCCAATATTTGGGGCAGTACCCACACATTCGAGCCAACATTCGTTTGAATTCATGTTATGCCAGCGTAAATGTGTCTGACGCACAGATCGCGGCCGGTGCATTTGTGGTCTTGAGCGTGAGGGTTTTTTTTTCTCATTGCAAAACAACCAAAGAAAAACAAGTAAAAGAAGATGGTGGACTGTAACATTTCACACATTTCTAAATCAGGAAATTTGAAAGAAGATATAAGTTTTCAGTTACCATTATTGAAATTTCATGAACACGACTTGTGATTTTGTTTGTGATTATTGTTGCAGGTTATGGCGGACATCAGTTATTAGTCAATTTTATGCATAAACCCCCAGGACAGTTTAATAACATTTGTCGTAATGTCAGAAACAGATTGTGAGCTATTTCTTCAAATGATTGAACTCGAAATAAAAGGCGATTTGAATACACTTCCCTTTTTTTAAAAAATTCGGGTACAGTACGATGGGTACGATCCATGCTGAAGTTTTGCTGGATGCATTGCCTTGCATCCGCAGTGGCACTGCGATTTTTGTGGTTCCACATATACAATTCGTGATGGTAAAATTCCAAAAAAATCAAGAACTTGCATGTTTCTCAACTGCTCCTGAGACTGTGATTTAAAAAATCTGACCTGGAAGTACAAGCGACAAACAAACCTCTGGTTTTGAAACGACAATCAAAACAAACAACGCTTACGCCAGTGTGCCGGCTGACGTATCCATATTGGTCCCAACGCCCCTTGATGTTTCGAAATACTGACAAGCTACCCAGTCGTGCCAACATTGCGACAAATGTTCCAGTGCTAATTCATCGACCCACACATTGGACCAAAACCTGTGACGTCAGTCTTGGCTTGGACTCTTGTGAGCTACTGTTTTGTTTTTCCCGTGTAGCTATAGGTCAATCTAATTCATGTCAAGAAGTTCATAACCAAAGAGAAGAAATGGCTGTAAGTGAATAAGATAGTGAAAATGAAAAATATTTTGATCCGTCGGTTGAACGTGACCACCACCCGGCAGCCGACAACCCCCCAAAAAAAAATCAATCAAATTGTCCCTTGTTTTGCAGTGTGTAACTCTGTTGTGCCAACCGACCGACCAAAGAGCGTCTTGTGTCACTATCACGGAAATAACCATTGTTCAAATATGACCAAACTTGGCTAAGAAACTCTGATGACAAGAGTTTCTGGAAAAGTTTAAAGACTGCAGATTTTTGTGATACACGTCGTGCAAGGAGTTCAACAATAGATATACAAGAAATGAAGCACGTATTTCTTTTTATAACGCGTCCATAACGGTTACATGTGACACAGTAAAAGGTATATTTTATGAGTAAAAGTCCGTATTTAGACTGTAAGGTTTTGTTACAGATACTTATCAGATATGAGATCTAAAAACAGAAATACATGACAGATTAGATGTTAGATTTTATTTCCGAAACACATCGGAAATAAAATCTAAAACCGAAATGTGGACAGTCTACGACTTTTCCATAAAATATACGTGCTTCAATTTTAGAAATGTTACGGAAGATACAACGGATCGCCACGCTTCCTGTTACAAAGAGCAAACCTTAGAACTGTTTTTACAGTCATTGCATTTGCCGAATCCTTCAGTTCTTACGTAAGTGTTGCTGTATGCATTACATGGTGTGCGTCAGCACCATTTGCAATCTTTCTGCGTCTAATTTGAAATGAGTTTTTAAACTTGGCGGAGACAAGTTCTATGTTACATACATAAATAAGTGCATAAAGTTTGTGTTCTTTTTTCTCATTTTGGCATATGTATTTTCTCGGCATCCGTAATTACTTCGCAAGTTTCATACATTTACATAATAACTGCAGAGATACATCTGCACCGAATTAGAATCTTCATAACGTCTGCAGTGAGTTGAAAACCTTAACATAGCTAATAGTCTCGCCCCACAGCTTACAGCTTCTTTCATCGAAGAAAACTTGAAATTTAGCAAATGATTGGATCCCAGCTCCTTCAGTAATTAAGCATGAGTGAATTTCCTCCTTTGTGAAAGGAATTATTCCCCCACAGCTTTCTCTGGGCTCTTCATGCCTTGTCAGTTTCCAAAATAGTCAAGGCATATCAAATTTTTTTCTTATATCAAGCGGCATATCGAGCAACATAACCTCAACAAACCGCGAGCGATAGAGACAGGACGGAGTTGTGATCACTGCGTGCAGTTGTTGTTCGTGCTGTGTGGAGGCTGTCACCAAGTTGGTGGATCGGCTGTAGGGTGCGTATGTAGAACCCGCGGGGACGGAAATGGCAGCATCACGTGTCAACTGGTGGACAATAAATGCCAAACACCAACAGAGCAAAGATGATTATAACGGCAGAAGTGAAAGAAACAAAGCAACACCAATCTCTGTTGTATTACTGTTATGTTGATACATTTATGTTGTTCCTCTGTCATTTATAGGATATATGTATATAATCGAAATATTAGTTTCGTTCTGTTTGAATGTATATAAGACGTCATCTACACCGAATTTGTGTGTTTGAGACAACGGTCAGTACTTTTTAATTCCAGCGGTGATGGTCCTTTAGTTGATTCTGTGCAACTGCTGTATTCGCAAAGAATCCTGTGCACAGCAGCAGTAGATGACTGAAAGGGAACGCCTTCCTTGTTTCTCTGGTAGGCTTGTAATAGTTGAAATTTTATATTTGAATAATGTTCTAGCAACACAATAATTCTGATAAGTGGAGTTAAATGTGCCCTTGGCGTTTCCTTTGTCAGAGTTGCCATCAGTCTTACAGCTTTGTGTGAAACATGTAAGTACAATGAACGCAGCCTCTGCAAAATTTTAAATGTAGGAGATACAGTGACTCATAATTGCCACCAGCAAAACTTTTTCACACAATAACTTCGCTGTTCGAATGGTGCTATATATCGATACTAAGTAATTTCCAGAAAATCCGAGGATTTGCATACTCCATCCAAAACAGCTTCCATGCCATATTCTTCCGCTATTACTATTGACAGCCAGCATTTAGCGCCTCTTTAAGTTCACAGTTTGTTAGCTCTAGCCATTTTCGTCACATAGTGTTCTTTTGTGTGAACAAATTAAAAAAAAATTATTCTTCAAGGAAGTTTTATTTATAAATTGAACAAACCTTCAACTGAAAGTCACCGAATGCTGTAGGAGGATTTGACTGTTAAGCTTAGAGCTAAATAATCTTTATTCGGTTGTAACATGCGCATGGAATAGAAATACTTGCACCTTATCGCGAAGAGACAAGGAAGAAGTTTGAAATATAGCCGGGTGGCACTGGAGGGCAATGCAGTTTTACACGGGAATGAATCGTCGCTGGAAAGTTACGAAATACATGTTGTTGTTGTTGTGGTCTTCAGTCCTTAGACTGGTTTGATGCAGCTCTCCATGCTACTCTATCCTGTGCAAGCTTCTTCATCTCCCAGTACCTACTGCAACCTACATCCTTCTGAATCTGCTTAGTGTATTCATCTCTTGGTCTCCCCCTACGATTTTTACCCTCCACGCTGCCCTCCAATACTAAATTGGTGATCCCTTGATGCCTCAGAACATGTCCTACCAACCGATCCCTTCTTCTGGTCAAGTTGTGCCACAAACTTCTCTTCTCCACAATCCTATTCAATACTTCCTCATTAGTTACGTGATCTACCCATCTAATCTTCAGCATTCTTCTGTAGCACCACATTTCAAAAGCTTCTATTCTCTTCTTGTCCAAACTATTTACCGTCCATGTTTCACTTCCATACATGGCTACACTCCATACAAATACTTTCAGAAACAACTTCCTGACACTTAAATCTATACTCGATGTTAACAAATTTCTCTTCTTCAGAAACGCTTTCCTTGCCATTGCTAGTCTACATTTAATATCCTCTCTACTTCGACCATCATCAGTTATTTTGCTCCCCAAATAGCAAAACTCCTTTACTACTTTAAGTGTCTCATTTTCTAATCTAATTCCCTCAGCATCACCCGACTTAATTCGACTACATTCCATTATCCTTGTTTTGCTTTTGTTGATGTTCATCTTATATCCTCCCTTCAAGACACCATCCATTCCATTCAACTGCTCTTCCAAGTCCTTTGCTGTCTCTGACAGAATTACAATGTCATCGGCGAACCTTAAAGTTTTTATTTCTTCTCCATGGATTTTAATACCTACTCCAAATTTTTCTTTTGTTTCCTTTACTGCTTGCTCGATATACAGATTGAATAACATCGGGGAGACGCTACAACCCTGTCTTACTCCCTTCCCAACCACTGCTTCCCTTTCATGTCCCTCGACTCTTATAACTGCCATCTGGTTTCTGTACAAATTGTATATAGCCTTTCGCTCCCTGTATTTTACCCCTGCCACCTTTAGAATTTGAAATGGAGTATTCCAGTCAACATTGTCAAAAGCTTTCTCTAAGTCTACAAATGCTAGAAACGTAGGTTTGCCTTTCCTTAATCTTTCTTCTAAGATTAGTCGTAAGGTCAGTATTGCCTCACGTGTTCCAGTATTTCTACGGAATCCAAACTGATCTTCCCCGAGGTCGGCTTCTACTAGTTTTTCCATTCGTCTGTAAAGAATTCGTGTTAGTACTTTGCAGCTGTGGCTTATTAAGCTCATTGTCCGGTAATTTTCACATCTGTCAACACCTACTTTCTTTGGGATTGGAATTATTATATTCTTCTTGAAGTCTGAGGGTATTTCGCCTGTTTCATACATCTTGCTCACCAGATGGTAGAGTTTTGTCAGGACTGGCTCTCCCAAGGCCGTCAGTAGTTCCAATGGAATGTTGCCTATTCCGGGGGCCTTGTTTCGACTCAGGTCTTTCAGTGCTCTGTCAAACTCTTCACGCAGTATCGTATCTCCCATTTCATCTTCATCTACATACTCTTCCCTTTCCATAATATTGTCCTCAAGTGCATCGCCCTTGTATAGACCCTCTATATACTCCTTCCACCTTTCTGCTTTCCCTTCTTTGCTTAGAACTGGGTTTCCATCTGAGCTCTTGATGTTCATACAAGTGGTTCTCTTATCTCCAAAGGTCTCTTTAATTTTCCTGTAGGCAGTATCTATCTTACCCCTAGTGAGATAAGCCTCTACATCCTTACATTTGTCCTCTAGCCATCCCTGCTTAGCCATTTTGCACTTCCTGTCGATCTCATTTTTGAGACGTTTGTATTCTTTTTTGCCTGCTTCATTTACTGCATTTTTATATTTTCTCCTTTCATCAATTAAATTCAATATTTCTTCTGTTACCCAAGGATTTCTACTAGCCCTCGTCTTTTTACCTACTTGATCCTCTGCTGCCTTCACTACTTCATCCCTCAAAGCTACCCATTCTTCTTCTACTGTATTTCTTTCCCCCATTCCTATCAATTGTTCCCTTATGCTCTCCCTGAAACTCTGTACAACCTCTGGTTCTTTCAGTTTATCCACGTCCCATCTCCTTAAATTCCCACCTTTTTGCAGTTTCTTCAGTTTTAATCTACAGGTCATAACCAATAGATTGTGGTCAGAGTCCACATCTGCCCCTGGAAATGTCTTACAATTTAAAACCTGGTTCCTAAATCTCTGTCTTACCATTATATAATCTATCTGATACCTTTTAGTATCTCCAGGCTTCTTCCATGTATACAACCTTCTATCATGATTCTTAAACCAAGTGTTAGCTATGATTAAGTTGTGCTCTGTGCAAAATTCTACCAGGCGGCTTCCTCTTTCATTTCTTAGCCCCAATCCATATTCACCTACTAAGTTTCCTTCTCTCCCTTTTCCTACACTCGAATTCCAGTCACCCATGACTATTAAATTTTCGTCTCCCTTCACTATCTGAATAATTTCTTTTATTTCATCATACATTTCTTCAATTTCTTCGTCATCTGCAGAGCTAGTTGGCATATAAACTTGTAGTACTGTGGTAGGTGTGGGCTTTGTATCTATCTTGGCCACAATAATGCGTTCACTATGATGTTTGTAGTAGCTTACCCGCATTCCTATTTTCCTATTCATTATTAAACCTACTCCTGCATTACCCCTATTTGACTTTGTGTTTATAACCCTGTAGTCACCTAACCAGAAGTCTTGTTCCTCCTGCCACCGAACTTCACTAATTCCCACTATATCTAACTTTAACCTATCCATTTCCCTTTTTAAATTTTCTAACCTACCTGCCCGATTAAGGGATCTGACATTCCACGCCCCGATCCGTAGAACGCCAGTTTTCTTTCTCCTGATAACGACATCCTCTTGAGTAGTCCCAGCCCGGAGATCCGAATGGGGGACTATTTTACCTCCGGAATATTTTACCCAAGAGGACGCCATCATCATTTAATCATACAGTAAAGCTGCATGCCCTCGGGAAAAATTACGGCCGTAGTTTCCCCTTGCTTTCAGCCGTTCGCAGTACCAGTACAGCAAGGCCGTTTTGGTTATTGTTACAAGGCCAGATCAGTCAATCATCCAGACTGTTGCCCTTGCAACTACTGAAAAGGCTGCTGCCCCTCTTCAGGAACCACACGTTTGTCTGGCCTCTCAACAGATACCCCTCCGTTGTGGTTGTACCTACGGTACGGCTGTCTGTATCGCTGAGGCACACAAGCCTCCCCACCAACGGCAAGGTCCATGGCAAAAAATGACAAAAAAGACTAAAGTTACTCGATAGCTGACGTCTGTCACTTGCCGCCATGTTGCCACATTGGCTACCGCTGTTAATTAGTGTAATGCGGAGCAGTGTTGGGAGTGGCCGCAGCGAGATATGTCGAAAATGCGAGATGCTTTGTCGACTGCTGATTTTAAGTGAGCAGTGAATTAACTGCGGCAGCCCTGAATTTAAACTCATCTCCTAAGCGAACCATAACCTTGTGATGTGTGCAATGTATCCGAGAAAGCGGCGGCAGAAAAAAAAAATCACTATTGCTTTGTTCCTGGCAATTAAGCTAACCTCTACGAGCAAACACAAGACAGAAAAAAAAATCAATTTCTTGCTATTATTGATTGTTGTTGTTGTGGTCTTCAGTCCTGAGACTGGTTTGATGCAGCTCTCCATGCTACTCTATCCTGTGCAAGCTTCTTCATCTCCCAGTACCTACTGCAACCTACAGCCTTCTGAATCTGCTTAGTGTATTCATCTCTTGGTCTCCCCCTACGATTTTTACCCTCCACGCTGCCCTCCAATACTAAATTGGTGATCCCTTGATGCCTCAGAACATGTCCTACCAACCGATCCCTTCTTCTGGTCAAGTTGTGCCACAAACTTCTCTTCTCCACAATCCTATTCAATACTTCCTCATTAGTTACGTGATCTACCCATCTAATCTTCAGCATTCTTCTGTAGCACCACATTTCAAAAGCTTCTATTCTCTTCTTGTCCAAACTATTTACCGTCCATGTTTCACTTCCATACATGGCTACACTCCATACAAATACTTTCAGAAATGACTTCCTGACACTTAAATCTATACGAGATGTTAACAAATTTCTCTTCTTCAGAAACGCTTTCCTTGCCATTGCCAGTCTACATTTTATATCCTCTCTACTTCGACCATCATCAGTTATTTTGCTCCCCAAATAGCAAAACTCCTTTACTACTTTAAGTGTCTCATTTCCTAATCTAAATCCCTCAGCATCACCCGACTTAATTCGACTACATTCCATTATCCTCGTTTTGCTTTTGTTGATGTTCATCTTATATCCTCCCTTCAAGATACCATCCATTCCATTCAACTGCTCTTCCAAGTCCTTTGCTGTCTCTGACAGAACTACAATGTCATCGGCGAACCTCAAAGTTTTTATTTCTTCTCCATGGATTTTAATACCTACTCCGAATTTTTCTTTTGTTTCCTTTACTGCTTGCTCAATATACAGATTGAATAACATCGGGGAGAGGCTACAACCCTGTCTTACTCCCTTCCCAACCGCTGCTTCCCTTTCATGTCCCCCGACTCTTATAACTGCCATCTGGTTTCTGTACAAATTGTAAATAGCCTTTCGCTCCCTGTATTTTACCCCTGCCACCTTTAGAATTTGAAAGAGAGTATTCCAGTCAACATTGTCAAAAGCTTTCTCTAAGTGTACAAATGCTAGAAACGTAGGTTTGCCTTTCCTTAATCTTTCTTCTAAGATAAGTCGTAAGGTCAGTATTGCCTCACGTGTTCCAGTATTTCTACGGAATCCAAACTGATCTTCCCCGAGGTCGGCTTCTACTAGTTTTTCCATTCGTCTGTAAAGAATTCGTGTTAGTATTTTGCAGCTGTGGCTTATTAAACTGATTGTTCGGTAATTTTCACATCTGTCAACACCTGCTTTCTTTCGGATTGGAATTATTGTATTCTTCTTGAAGTCTGAGGGTATTTCACCTGTTTCATACATCTTGCTCACCAGATGGTAGAGTTTTGTCAGGACTGGCTCTCCCAAGGCCGTCAGTAGTTCCAATGGAATGTTGTCTACTCCGGGGGCCTTGTTTCGACTCAGGTCTTTCAGTGCTCTGTCAAACTCTTCACGCAGTATCGTATCTCCCATTTCATCTTCATCTACATCCTCTTCCATTTCCATAATATTGTCCTCAAGTACATCACCCTTGTATAGACCCTCTATATACTCCTTCCACCTTTCTGCTTTCCCTTGTTTGCTTAGAACTGGGTTTCCATTTGAGCTCGTGATGTTCATACAAGTGGTTCTCTTATCTCCAAAGGTCTCTTTAATTTTCCTGTAGGCAGTATCTATCTTACCCCTAGTGAGATAAGCCTCTACATCCTTACATTTGTCCTCTAGCCATCCCTGCTTAGACATTTTGCACTTCCTGTCGATCTCATTTTTGAGACGTTTGTATTCCTTTTTGCCTGCTTCATTTACTGCATTTTTATATTTTCTCCTTTCATCAATTAAATTCAATATTTCTTCTGTTACCCAAGGATTTCTACTAGCCCTCGTCTTTTTACCTACTTGATCCTCTGCTGCCTTCACTACTTCATCCCTCAAAGCTACCCATTCTTCTTTACTGTATTTCTTTCCCCCATTCCTGTCAATTGTTCCCTGAAACTCTGTACAACCTCTGGTTCTTTCAGTTTATCCAGGTCCCATCTCCTTAAATTCCCACCTTTTTGCTTTTGCTTATTGATTACCTGAAAATATTCTCACACTGGCTACGCGAGTTGCCGCGTTACCAACCGAAGAGCTTATGTGGTTGCGGATTATAAGTGACGTAGGTAGATTACAAACGAAAAAAGAAAGATAGGAAGAAAAATAAGAGCAACTAAAAAACTCAATACGGTGATGAAAAATGACGCACCAAAGAATTAAAAATTAAAAATGCGTTTAAAAATAATAATCAAACTCTCGGCTAGATTTAGAAATAAAAAGGTTTCGCTGCAGTTGATGAGAATCGAAAGTAGTGATATTTATGACTTTGGTGACGCAGTCTTAGCGATGAATTGCAGCCTTGAAAAATTCGGCTTCACGCAGTGCTGTTTAAAGATTATCTAATACAAGCCGATCTCTGTGATTATGATAACGATTTATGTGACACTGAATCGCATATTGTGCGGAAATGTCCAGTAGTGCTTGGTTAGTGCTGTATATGAAACGTGTGCATTTCATTAGAATTATTGTGTGTGTGTGTGTGTGTGTGTGTGTGTGTGTGTGTGTGCGTGTGCGTGTGTGTGCGCGCGGGCGCGCGCGCGCGTTGGGGGGTTGTGGTTTTATGGTGTAGTTATCATGCATGATGAAACACGAAATAAAAATGCCAGACCCGTGATGCTGGATCGAAACACATCAAGGAAGAATGCCGCACAAGGAAGAGGAAGTAAACTGACCAATTGTTGTGGCAGTTTGACAACGGCGGACGATTCGGTCGTGACGTTGAGCACTCTGGAGGAAACCAGCTCCAACACGTGAAAGTGTCAACCGTCTAGTAATTGTAAGCGGACTATAGGTAGTGGTTTGCGCTTCATGCAAAGACGGATAATGGTCTCAACATATGTAATTGTAAATTAATGCACGTAGATAAAAAAAACCATGTCTCTTTTGACTATATGATCAGCGACCAGTCACAGAAATCAATCATAAATGCCATATATCTGTTCGGTGGTAGTATTTAATTAGAAACGACCACTAAATCTAGCTGTGGGGAAGATAGGAAGGAAATGTAATCATGCACGAAGGCAACCGCTTACAGAAGACTCGTTCCACCAATTATGCAATACATTTTGTTCATCTGGAACCTTTGCTACATGAAATTGACAGGAAAGATAGACAAGATTCAAGTAAGATCTGCAATATTCGTCTCACGTTTGTGTAGTCCGCATGGTAGTGTCACAGAGACGTTAAACAAACCGCTGCGCGGGGTACCCGCGTTGTCTTAGGCGCCTTGCCACCTGAGGTTCGAGTCCTCCCTTGGGCGCGCGCGCGCCCGTGTGTGTGTGTGTGTGTGTGTGTGTGTGTGTGTGCGTGTGTGCGCGCGTGCGTGTTAGATTAAGTAGTGTGTAAGCCTATGGACCAGTGACCTCAGCAGTTTGGTCCCATAGGAACTTACCACCACCCACCAAACTGCAGTGGTAGATGCTACTAGAAACGCGTTGTTCTTCTCGAAAAGCCTTGCTCAAGAAATTGCAAAGTCTCATGTTCCAAAACGAGACACGAAACATACATCTTCCAGCGTTCATCTCCATAACGACAGCAATGAAAAACTAAAAGAAATTGAGGCGTTTAAAGAGGGAAGCGGAAAATCCTCCTAAAACACCCTCACCCATTCATGAGTGATACAGATGTAGATATAAACATTAAGATCCATTTGTCGTCAAGTATAACTCCAGGTACCATTCCGAAAGTGCGTAGAGCAGTCTGACTGGAGACGACATGACTATTACACCATTTCATTGCCATAGACGTCAACGCATTTTATCGGATGAATTAAAGATGCGACGAGTTGCAGTGAAGCACTTTTTTGTTCTTCGAACAACGAAGCTGTCGGCTTCAGGTGTGCACTGAGCTGCAACCGAAAGTTTTGAGATAATATATACTTTCTGTACAGTCGCAGTTGTCAAATAGTAGTGTACGGTTATAAACCTAAAGCAAAGCAGTGATATTCACAGTGTAGAACGTTATCCTCTCCGCTGTCGAAAATTGAGTTCTCGGCAACATTAAATCTGCGTTGACAATTTTTCTTTTGACATTCATGGAACTGTTGCAGCGCTTTGTCAGATTATCATGGAGAATATTTTTTTTCTGACACAGTTTGGGGAGATTGAGGAAACTTGTGTAGTAAATGCGGAAGACTTAAGTGTGGCCTCTTCTTCATGAGAAAGTCTGCACACAATTCATATGTTTCAGGGACTTTCTCTCTCATCACTGCTCCTCATCCAGGAAATCGAATACCACCTGAAAGAGCAATAGCTCTATTACTAGCGAATTGACAGAAAAGCTCACTGCAGGGGCGTGTCGAGAGTGGTTGAAAGGAGGGTTGGGGTTGTTCTCTATCTGGACTGGAATGGTTGCATGCGAATCGATTTCAGATGTGGCAACTGAGATCGAGAGCTTACGTTGTACTGCCTGGAGATCCGGTGCAGAGAGAGTAAGATCCGGTTACCATACGTGTCATGTAATTTAATGAAAAGGTGCTCCACAGCTTACTGACACACAAATGTTTCATGTAATCAAAGGTGTAACTTCAAACTGCTAAAGTGATACAACGTCTGGAACATGTTTCACAAAAAAAATATGGAAATTAAATGTTGGATGGTTGAAAAGTGGCTCTGTGGGACATACTGTATCTCCCACTATTAAAAATGGAGCCCAACGCAGCCGTTTACGGAAACAATTGCAGTAGACAAGAAACTCAAATCCACTGAGTAGAAATTGAAGCTACGTGTGAGATCGTTTCCGCAAGACTCAGATCAGGGGCGGGCATAAAATGATTATTGGATATTTCTGTAACCCGCCAGACTCCTCTCTTGATGTAACCGAAAACTTTAGAGAAAACCTCAGTTCACTTGTACGTAAGTTCGCCAATCATATTGTATTCATTGGTGGAGAATTTAATCATCCAACAATTAATTGGGAAAATTACAGTTTTGTTAGTGGTGGGCATGATAAAACATCCTGTGAAATTTTACCAAATGCCTTCTCTGAAAACTACCTAGAACAGCTAGTTAGGAACCCCACTCTTGATGGAAATATATTCAGTGTAATGGCAACAAATAGATCTGACCTCTTTGAGAATGTCCACATCGAAACCGGTATCAGTGCCCATGACGCGGTTGTGGCAACAATGATTACCAAAGTACAAAGGACAACTAAAATAAGCAGGAAGATATATGTATGTTCAGTAAACTAGATAAAAAAAATCAATACTATCATATCTCAATGAGAAACTTGAAACTTTCAGCACAGGGCAGGAGCATGCAGAGGAACTCTGGCTCACGTTTAAAAGAATAGTTGGCCTTGCACTGGATAGATATGTATCCAGTAGAACAGTTCGTAAGGGTAGGGAATCTCCAAGGTGTACAGTCACTGTAAAGAAACTTTTAAAGAAGCAGAGATTACTGCATAATAGGTGTAAAACAAAGGGTAGGGCTATAGATAGATAGATGCTGAATTAATGCATTTGACTGTCAAGAGAGCAGTGTGTGAAGCCTTCAATGACAACTGTAGCGGAATATGTCAAGTTATCTTTCACAGAACGCAAAGAAATTCAGGTCATTTGTAAAGGCTGTGAGTGACACCAAAGTTAATGTCCAGTCCATAGCCAATGAGTCTGGAACTGAAATTAAGGGTAGTAAAGCAAAAGCTGAAATGCTTATCTCCATTTTCAAATATTCCTTTACAAAGGAAAACCCAGGGGAATTGCCCCAATTTAGTCTTTGTACTACTGAAAAGATGAATAAAATACGTATTCGTGTCAGTGGTGTTGAGAAACAGCTGAAATCGTCAAAGCTACACAAAGCTCTGGGTCCCAGTGGAATCCCAGCCAGGTTCTAGATTGTATTTGCGGCTGCTTTAGCCCCTCTTCTAACTATAATCTCTCATAGATCCCTCAGACAAAAAGAATCGTGCCCATTTCTTGAAAAGAAAAAGAGAAAAAAAAGCACAGGTCACACCCGTCTACAAGAAGGGCCGTAGAAGTGATCCACAAAATTACCGTCCAGTATCCTTGAGACCGGTTTGTTATAGAGTCTTAGAACATATTTTGAGCGCAAATATAATGCGGTATCTTGAACAGAATAACCTTCTGAATGCCAACCAGCATGGATTCCGAAGACATCGATCATGTGAATCCCAACTCGCACTTTTCTCACATGACATATTGAAAACTTTGGATCAAGGGAACCAGGTAGATGCAGTATTTCTTTATTCCCGAAAAGCATTTGGCTTAGTACCGCACCTATGCGTTTTGCCAAAAGTACAATCATATGAGGTATCAACTGAAATTTTTGACTGGATTGAGGACTTTTTGGTAGGGAGGACACAGTATATTATCTTGGATGGAGAGTCATCGTCAGATGTATAAGTAACTTCGGGTGTGCGCCAGGGAAGTGTGTTGGGACCCTTGCTGTTCATCTTGTATATTAATGATCTTGCAGGCAATATTAATTGTAAAATCAGACTTTTTGCAGATGATGCAGTAATCTATGATGTACTATCTGAAAGAACTGCATAAATATTCAGTCAGATCTTGATAAGATTTCAAAGTGGTGCTGAGATTGGCGACTTGCTCTAAATGTTCAGAAATGTAAAATTGTGCACTTCACTAAACGAAAAAACGTAGCATCAAATGGTTCAAATGGTTCAAATGGCTCTGAGCACTGTGGGACTTAACTTCTAAGGTCATCAGTCCCCTAGAACTTATAACTACTTAAACCTAACTAACCTAGGAACATCACACACATCCATGTCGCGCGGTTCCAGACTGTAGCGCCTTTAACCGCCTGGCCACACCGGCCGGCTAAAACGTAGCATCCTATGGCCATGTAGTGTGAAGAGGGCTATGCGAGAGGCGTTCAATGAATTCGAAAGTGAAGTTCTATGTACTGACTTGGCAGAAAATCCTAAGAAGTTTTGCTCTTATGTCAAAGCGGTAGGTGGATCAAAACAAAATGTCCAGACACTCTGTGACCAAAATGGTTCTGAAACAGAGGATGACAGACTAAAGGCCGAAATACTAAATGTCTTTTTCCAAAGCTGTTTCACAAAGGAAGACTGCGCTGTAGTTCCTTCTCTAGATTGTCGCACAGATGACAAAATGGTAGATATCGAAATAGACGACAGAGGGATAGAGAAACAATTAAAATTGCTCAAAAGAGGAAAGGCCGCTGGACCTGATGGGATACCAGTTCGATTTTACACAGAGTACTCGAAGGAACTTGCCCCCCTTCTTGCAGCGGTGTACCGTTGGTCTCTGGAAGAGCGTAGCGTTCCAAAGGATTGGAAAAGGGCACAGGTCATCCCCGTTTTCAAGAAGGGACGTCGAATAGATGTGTAGAACTATAGACCTATATCTCTAACGTCGATCAGTTGTAGAATTTTGGAATACGTATTATGTTCGAGTATAATGACTTTTCTGGAGACTAGAAATCTACTCTGTAGGAATCAGCATGGGTTTCGAAAAAGACGGTCGTGTGAAACCCAGCTCTCGCTATTCGTACACGAGACTCAAAAGGGTCATAGACACCGGTTCACAGGTAGATGCCGTGTTTCTTGACTTCCTCAAGGCGTTCGATACAGTTCCCCACAGTCGTTTAATGAACGAAGTAAGAGCATATGGACTATCAGATCAATTGTGTGATTGGATTGAGGAGTTCCTAGATAACAGAACGCAGCATGTCATTCTCAGTGGAGAGAAGTCTTCCGAAGTAAGAGTGATTTCAGGTGTGCCGCAGGGGAGTGTCATAGGACCGTTGCTATTTACAATATACATAAATGACCTGGTGGATGACATCGGAAGTTCACTGAGGCTTTTTGCAGATGATGCTGTGGTATATCGAGAGGTTGTAACAATGGAAAATTGTACTGAAATGCAGGAGGATCTGCAGCGAATTGACGCATGGTGCAGGGAATGGTAATTGAATCTCAATGTAGACAAGTGTAATGTGCTTCGAATACATAGAAAGAAAGATCCCTTATCATTTAGCTACAATATAGCATGTCAGCAACTGGAAGCAGTTACTTCCATAAATTATCTGGGAGTAGGCATTAGGAGTGATTTAAAATGGAATGATCATATAAAGTTGATCGTCGGTAAAGCAGATGCCAGACTGAGATTCATTGGAAGAATGCTAAAGCAATGCAATCCGAAAACAAAAGGAAGTAGGGTAGAGTACACTTGTTCGCCCACTGCTTGAATACTGCTGACCAGTGTGGGATCCGTACCAGATAGGGTTGATAGAAGAGATAAAGAAGATCCAACGGAGAGCAGCGCGCTTCGTTACAGGATCATTTAGTAATCGCGAAAGCGTTACGGAGATGATAGATAAACTCCAGTGGAAGACTCTGCAGGAGAGACGCTCAATAGCTCGGTACGGGCTTTTGTCAAAGTTTCGAGAACATACCTTCACCGAAGAGTCAAGCAGTATATTGCTCCCTCCTACGTATATCTCGCGAAGAGACCATGAGGATAAAATCAGAGAGATTAGAGCCCACACAGAGGCATACCGACAATCCTTCTTTCCACGAGCAATACGAGACGAATAGAAGTGAGAACCGATAGAGGTGCTCAAGGTACCCTCCGCCACACACCGTCAGGTGGCTTGCGGAGTGTGGATGTGGATGTAGATGTAGATGATATCAGTGAGTCATTGCTGGAATCGGCCATCTCATAAAACTACCCGGGTGTAACACTTTTTAGGCATAATAATTGCAATAATTACTGCGTGTACAGAGACATTCAATCATTCTTCCCGCGCTCCATGCGTGAATGGAACAGGAAGAAGCCCTAATAACTGGTGTAATGAGACGTACCCATCTGCCATGCACCTCACGGTGGTTTGCAGAGTATAAATCCAGATGTAGAACAAAATACTTCATTCACCAAGCGACTTGCTTTGATTTTACGTAGTGTTGTATAACCTTTACGTACACACCGGAAAAAAACGAATTCTGCGCCCGCACAAATATAAATAGTTTGCACTTCACAATTCTAATTGTCTGTAGTTACGACCACACGCTTATGCAGTGATTTTCCAGGCTTTGGATACGCAATAAATGTGAAACTGTTTTTAGGATTATAATATTTCGGTTTCACAGCTTTCGAGTGGAATGTGTGTAATTAATTCGGAAATTTTTCAACGTGAGTGCTGCCTTCGGCTTTTCTAGTAAGCCGGTTTATCTCAAAACAAGTTTTCATTGTGTCTTTTTAGAATGTTATTCGTTCCCCATCGTAAATTTATTTTACTAAGTGCGATTCTGGCTCTATTTATTATAACAATGCTGTACTTATTTCTAAAAAGATGAAAACTCATCGTTAATATTATAAAACAATTTTGCCAGTTGAATTTCTGTGTTATTGAATTCCCTTTCACCACAATCAGAAGGAACTTCTGTGGTGTAAACGAAGTGATCCAACGTCTCATACACAACAGTTTGCTGCATGCACGTGCTCGTTTGTCTTCCTGCAGTTGAGAACTAACAGGCTAGCACATGAAGTAAAAGTGCACGCGGACTGTACTTAGCGATGACACCACAGTTGCTGACTAGTCCGTAGACAAGCATGGCAGTGCGCCGTTTTCGAAGCGTAGGCGTGAGAAGGAAGAGGGTTTGCTGTCGAAGTACTTGCAGGAAGTGCTTTGAGTTTTGTGTCGTTAACAATGTCCATACCGATTAGGTGGGAAACTGTGGGGAAGACAGCCGTAGGTAACCCACAGGTGGATGGCCGATGCCCAGAAGCATGGCCAACACTTGCGTAAGCTGTCGAGGGCTTGGTGGAGGGCGCCCTTTGTGTCTGGGGTGTGAAATGGGCGCAGCGGTCGCCTGTAATCCGGCGCCGCCGAGGCTTTTGTCGGTTGGGTAGTCGCAGGTCCAGGTCTTTCATCCCCTGTCACAGCAGCTCTCCTCGCTCCCGCGGACATAGGTTGCAGCGTCGGGCTTAACCTAAAGCGACGACCTAGTGCTTCAAACCAAATTTTTGTTGGATAAAATTCGTCGTCATAGTTTGATGCATTAAACTCATTCAAGTCTGCGTATGACTTCGTGAATTTATTCATTGCACATTCTGAACGGCACGGATCAAGCTAGTCAATCAGATGCACTATATCTTTACTTTGGAAAAGCATTTGACTCGGTATCACACCTTCGCTTATTAATGAAATTTGTAACAGGATTGGAGATTATTTGGGAGGACGCTGCATGTTAACCTGGATGGAGTCATCGATACAAGTAGAAGTATCTTCAGGTGTGCGCATCAGGGAAATGTATTGGGATCCTTGCTATTCACGTCGTGTATTAATGACATGGTAGACAATGTGAATTGCAACCTCGGATGCAGTTAATTCTAATAAAGTAACGTCAGAAAATGCTGCACAGATATTGTCAGATCTTGATAGGACTTCAGATTGGTGCAAAGATTGACAACTCGCTTTAAATGTTCACAACTATAAAACCTTGCGCTTCGTAAAACGAAAAATCTGACAGAATACTGACAAAAAACAATCATTCTACAGAGGAGATTGGTTACGAATACTCCTGCCACCCATCTTATAATTTTACTCAAATGTGAGAGACCCATACGAAATAAAACAACCAAGGGTATTGAGCGTATACAAAAAGGCAGCGCGTATGGTCCCAGATTTGTTTGACGCATGAGTGGACGTCACGGAGTTGCTGAAGAACCTAAACTGACAGACATTTGAAGACAACTACCCTGCGAAAGAACCAGCAATAAGAGTCTCTGGGAAAATATTACAACCTCATAAGTATTGCACTCGTTGAGATAAGGCTTACTACAGCGCACACAGTGGCATTTAAGCAATCATTCTCCGGACGCTCCATGGAGTGGAACGAGAAGAATCGGAGATATGTGATACGGTGGGAACTACCCTCAGCCTTGATCCCATAATGGTTCCCAGAGTGTATGTGTAGATGTATATGTCCACGTCCCAGCTATTCGTTTCCAACTCCGTTACAACTACCAGCAAAATAACAATATCAGAGGGAGAAATTAGAACTTTAGAGCAGTGTTTATTAATGTTTTCAAACGATAGAATTGAAATTGGTTGTGACGCCCCCTAAACAAAAAATAATAAAAAAAACGAACCAATATAAATATCAGTACTGCATTTAGATTACAAGCATAATCAATTGTTAAATTAGTTGGGGTATAATTACTGATAGCTAAGTGCACGGGATAGTGGAATGGGACAATAAAATCAACTTCCAGACTTGTCTGAAAATTGGCAACACAAAAATCGTAATCGACATTATGTGCCTTAGAAAAAGTGTAGTAATTTAAAAATTAGAGGAAGGATCATATAATTACAAAACAAAGCTACTGATGTCAGTGAGAATGATTCTTGAATCATATAACCAAACTGTTAATGTCAGATTGCTGTCCTGGCAGTTGTGTACCGCGTTCATATTTAACTTATATTGATTCTATTCATGTTTTTTTTTTCTCATAACAAACCCAAAAATCCTTGTGTCTCACATTGCCAGTGATAAATTGTCATTGCTGTCCGGTTATCTAGATTTAGAGTTCCCAGTTGTTTCCATAACTGCCGATTTACTTATGCTTTTTCATCCGTCCCCATTCCGAGTTGTGCTCCGTCTCTAATCATCTCATCGTCGACGGGATGTTAAATCTTAATATTCATTCATTTTAAATAGGGTATCGAGGAATTAAAATTCGTTCAACAGCTCCCTGTTAAGACTAATCCATCACCCAGTGTCCAACGAAAGTCAAATGTCGCGCTTCACTTTCATCGAGAGAAATGGATCGTTAATCCAACCTATATTCGAATCAGATTCGAGAAAATATTCGCAAAAATTTTGAAATAAATCGTGTATATGGTGTGAAAGGTGTCCAGTAACGTGATTGGATGATATTGTTGTTTCCGTAGATGCAGATGTATTCTGCAGAAGGAAATGCTTTTAAGTGAGATTGTTTTCAAACGCGATTGTTTTTAAACGGAGCCACAGGTACTGACCGAGGTTTCCAGTGCAGCCTCAGGCCTTAAATTCAAGTGCCACGTTTCGGCTTCGGCTTGTCAAACCACACTTTCGATCAGTTTCTCAAGTCTTCGTTTCATGAGCTTTGTTCGCAAAATTTTGGATAAAAAAATCTCCGAAACGTCGACAAAGACAAACTAGTAACATTTCCTCCATCAAGTATTACAAGCTACACTGATCTTTAACCGGCTTTAGTAGTAACCAAGTATTTGAATACATTAGCTCAGCCAGTGTAAATCTAGCAGAAGAGCAATATGACAATATTTCTATTTAAAGTTAAGGTCGTCTTACAATATTTTTACGCCCTCAGGTTGAAAACCGCTGCTTTAAAGAATTGTTTAAAAATTGCATAGTGCGGCTATTGGCAGGGTATTTGTGTTCCTGTGACGCGGAAAGGCCGAAGGAAAGTTAGGTAGCTTCTTTTTGAGAGTTATTGTATTGTAATCTAGTACATAACAAAGCGCTCTAACAGTTCATTTCCTTCTGCAACATAACAATTTTGAATTTTGTTAATGCTTGTACAGTCTTATTTGCAACCAGTTTCCTTCTTATTCAGCTATCCTTGTTTACACGAAATCACATTACCTTGATAATCAGTTGACTGTGAATGCAAGGTATGGCCCATCCGCGAATGATGAACATTGAGTTGATGGGGTTGTTGTTGTGGTCTTCAGTCCTGAGACTGGTTTGATGCAGCTCTCCATGCTACTCTATCCTGTGCAAGCTTCATCTCCCAGTACCTACTGCAGCCTACATCCTTCTGAATCTGCTTAGTGTATTCATCCCTTGGTCTCCCTCTACGATTTTTACCCTCCACGCTGCCCTCCAATACTAAATTGGTGATCCCTCGATGTCTCAGAACAAGTCCTACCAACAGATCCCTTCTTCTTGTCAAGTTGTGCCACAAACTCCTCTTCTCCCCAATTCTATTCAATACCTCCTCATTAGTTGTGATCTACACATCTAATCTTCAGCATTCTTCTGTAGCACTACATTTCGAAAGCTTCTATTCTCTTCTTGTCTAAGCTATTTATCGTCCACGTTTCATTTCCATACATGGCTACGCTCCATACAAATACTTTCAGAAACGACTTCCTGTCATTGATGGTACTCATACTTATAGGAACCTCATTATTGGACACCATTAAAAATGCAGTGCCACTTACACGGTAAACTATGCTTGTATGCTATGTAAAATTTCAGCCAATCTACCTTCACGAAGTAAGACCTGAACAACTATGTGGGTTACTCAATATGGAGACGAAACCATTAGCCGTCGGTAGAGCTGCGACATCACTGAGGCGTACACAAAATCACGTTACGTGATTGAGAGGTAAACTCGTTGAGTAGTCGCGTCTAGCCCACTGCAACTGTCGAGTTTTTTCGCCGACTGCTACACTGTGGTACACGGGTGAATGCAGAAATCGTGCCCTGGGTAAAAGCCTAACGGAACTAAACCTCCGGTGCTGTGGTGATACACGGAACACTCATACTTGGGAACACGTGAAGTACCAGGTAATTAACTGTTTTCAGGATAGAAACAAATATTCTACTGTAATTTATAGTAAATTGTAAAAGCCTAATAATAGTATGTAGAGAGTACCAGACGTCCAGCGTGACATTTACAAATGGAACAAGAAATGCCTTGGTTATTATCAGCAAAACATTTTGCTATGTGTAATGTAGAGTAGTGATGATATGAGGAGGAGGAGGAGGAGATTAGTGTTGAACGTTCCGTCGACGACGAGGCTATTAGATACGGAGCACAAGCTCGGATGAGGGAAAGATGGGGGAGGAAATGGGCCGTGCCCTTTCAAAGAAACCATCCCGGCATTGCTCGAAGCGTTTTAGGGGAAATACGGTAAACCTAAATGAAGATGGCCTCCCGAGTGCGAGTCCAGTGTGCTAACCACTGCACCACCTAGCTTGGTGTGTGAAAACTGAAATCACCCAGCAAGCAATTTTTTTTAAATACAATTAAATTTTGTCTCACTATTTTAATGTGTGGTGTACATTAACGAACATGTTTGCTTGCAATAATATTATCCGCATGTTCGTACGTTTAAACTACACGGGAAAAGCCACGGCTATCGAATTATGCAGACTGTAATGCGACGGGTGAAATTAATTAAAAAAAAAATGCGTTAATCGATTAGTGATGCAGCAGTACAGGCTTTGAAAATAAAAGTTCTTTGCATTGATGTGCTTGTTAATGTACGCTATATATGAAACGTAATGTCGTAATCGGTTTTGCCGTGTTATAAGTGAATATTACCATATTTGTGTCGATAAGCCGGATTTATACCTCTATGAGATGCCCACGTTACGTGCACCGCATAAATGCTAGGTAGAAGTTTTTCAGAGGCAATTGCCATTTTAATCTATTTAGAACGACATTAACATTTGCCAGCTGATGAGTTCCATTGTGCAGGCTGTGGGCTGTTTGAGGCACTCATCCGTCGCTGAATCGATTCATTCGGCCGTGGGCCGCATGTTGTTCGGCACGCCCTTTTGTTGGCGGGAAATTGGTTGGGGTAGGCGGGCGGCGTGGGGCGGTAGCGGCAGCGCTGAGCTTCTCGCCGTGTTCCGCGCCGTCTTATACTTCCCAACAGTCCTCCGTGTACACGGGAAGCTGTTTGATGCTATGGCTTTGCTACAGGTCAATCAATAATTTATTTACCGTTTTAAATTATCCTCTTTATCGTGATGCCCGAGTACTCTGTGTCCTACAGTAGTGGAAATCAGTATAAAGGCAGAGTTCCTACGAAAGTAATAGTACAGTGTCTGAAACAAACATGTATCAAATTTATTATGGAAGTAGTAGATACATACAAGAAATAAACATTCATCCATTGGATTTGCAGCTCTTAAATTTTTTCCATGTTCACAGTTAAAATTATTGGATATAGGTTCCACCTTTTATGTAAAAATAACCTGCCTTTCCTTGATACTGAATCATATTTCATCATCTCTGTGCCCTCATCAGTGGGTTTTGTTTATTGACGAACTTTGTGTGGATGCTTTCTTCTATTGTTGGTTTGTGGTGAAGGTGTGACCGGATTTCAGTATTTTTAAATCTGTTGCTGTTGTAGTTGAGTGGTGGTTATGGACTGTTAGGTGGTCAGCAAATGTGCTAAGGGTGCTGTTACTTTTTATGACTTTGAGGTGTTCTGAGTATCCTGTTTTAAAGTTCTTGCATGCTTGTCCTATGTATACTGATAGGCAAGTGTTGCAATGAGTTCATATATTCCTGATCTGTTAATTTATCTGCTTGCATAATTTTGTTTGCTTGTGGGTTTGTGTTCAATCTGTGGAGCATCAGTCTGAAACTTGCATGCTTGTGTGCCACCGGGTGGTTCAATAGGTTGTGAACAGTGGTGCTTGTGGTTGTTGGTTTCCTGAATATTGTGAAGTCATGGATGTTGGTTGTTTTTCATATGGTGAGATCCAGAAAATTTAGTGTGTTGTCTGTTTCTGTTTCTAATACATGAATTTTTGGATGTAAGTTGTTTATTTCATCGTTTAGCTTTGCTTGTGCACGTGTGTGTGTGTGTGTGTGTGTGTGTGTGTGTGTGTGTGTGTGTGTGTCATCAGTCAGGCATATTATGTCATCAACATAATGGTACCAATATATAACTTAATACATTTTTCATTTTATTATGTTTGTGAACAACTTGTTCTCCAAGTTGTTTATGAATATGTTGGCTAAGAGACCACTCATTGGTGATCCCATTGTCTGCCCTTCATGTTGGGAATAAAATTCTTTGTTAAACATAAAATAATTTTGTGCTGTTATGGTCTTGAGTATGATTGCTGTTTCACTAATGTGTGTGTCGGGTGTGTTGCCTTATTGGTGTTGTCTTTGTGTGATGCTTAATCTTTCATTTATTGGGGTGCAAGTGTATATTGATGAGACATCACATATGTCTATGTTCTCAATTCTCTCTGTTGAGGTGTCTTGGTTCCTGTTGCTTTCAAAGACGTGTATTTTCTTTAGGAATATTTGCTTATCTTGGGCTAGGTGATATGATGGAGCATTTCTGAAGCTGATACATTCCTTGTGCACTTTCGGTAGGAATATTAAAGTGGGTATCTTAGGATTTTTTTGTGTCATTCTTTTTGTCTGGCTTTAAGAGAATGTTTGTTTGATGTATTTCAGTGTTTGTTGAATGTTTCTCTGGTACCTTTCTTTTGTGTCACTGGTCAGTTTGGTGATGTTGTTGTCCTTCACAATCATTTTCATTCATAATCCAGTAAAATTCTCTTTGTGTGACCTTTTTAGTATGGCATTGTTTAGTTTTAATTTTTGTTTTAGCTTGTTGGCTGTGGTTTTCTCCGGTGTTTAATCATTAGAGATTCTAGTGGATTTGTGTGCTCTGATTGTCTGTGTTATTTCTGCAGCAACTAATTCTCTTGTTAAGTTTGTATTAAAGTTTATTGCCCTTTTATAATGTGTTCAGATGCTGCTATGTTTTGTGTGATACCTGTGTGTTTATGTTATGTTTTGTTTGACTCCTTTTTTCCAATAGGCTTTTTCCTTGTTTGGTGAGATGAGTGTCAGTCAGATTGATGATTCTGTCATGGAGCTGATGTTTTTGTGTGATGACTGTTTTTTATTAAACTGTATGTTGATGGTTGTGTCCTGAAGTTTCATTAAGGTGTTACTGCATTTATTGTAGAGCTTGTTGTGGAACTCATGGCTGGGCAATGAAATATTCATCTTTTGTATTGCGCCTTTTATGCAAAACACTGTTTTTCTTGTTACCCAAACATGTTTCAGCACCTCTGTGCCATCATCAGTGGGTTTTGTTGTTGAAAAACTCTTAAAAGTGCACAAAGGTTGTAAGTGATCTAACAAAATGAGGTCTAAAGACAGTTTTTGTTCTTAGAGGTGCCGAAACATGTTTGTTTAACAAGAAAAACACTGTTTTTTTCTTGTTACCCAAACATGTTTCAGCACCTTTGTGCCATCATCAGTGGGTTTTGTTGTTGAAAAACTCTTAAAAGTGCACAAAGGTTGTAAGTGATCTAACAAAATGAGGTCTAAAGACAGTTTTTATTCTTAGAGGTGCCGAAACATGTTTGTTTAACAAGAAAAAAACAGTGTTTTGCGTAAAACATGGAGCCTGTATCCAATAATAAGACACAAACAGTCATGACAGAATCACAGTTTCTTTTGTAGCTCGATTAACAAGATAAGAATTTTCCATTCCCCAATTGCAGACTGGTATAAAGGCACTCAGGTAATTTTCTGTTTTGCCTCGTTCTATTCCTATCGTGCATCCGGTCTAACTAAATTATTGGTCACTTTACTGAAATTGTTCAAATTCTTGGTGACCTGATGGTTACGTGTCATGTTTCCTTGTACACACTTATTTTTGGTTTTTCATCATATGATGTCTATTTTCCACATGGCTGCCTCACAGTCATGGTTTCTGTACACAACATGCACTGCCACCGATGGTGCCTCTTTCCTGCCTGCAATAGACGCACGCGCGCGCGCCCACACACACACACACACACACACACACACACACACACACACACACACACAGAGCCAACTACATTTATACAGAGCTCCCCTTTCTACCAGCCAAATCATTGAAGTCTTGTTATATACTGTATTACAGACATCGAATGTGATACAATTTAACTGCATTTGTCAGTATAATGGATCCCATATTATTGCGTATACACTGTGCACTACTGTATTGGCATCATCACGTAAATACTGTGACACCATCCGATGAGGTCCTAAATGAAATTCTTAATGATACACAAGACTACAGTGGTTCACCAGCAGTTATTTTCTTTCCATGGGCAACAGATATAATGGAATAATGGATATCCAGTGAGGATTTTGTCAAGGATGGAGCATCTCTACCCCCTCCCACCATTTTTTTCTCCGAAATAGCCATTAATCGCATCCAGAAAGAGAGATGCATACTAAGACACTAATTACTGTTATATCTTCATAAATTCAAGGAAATATCCAGATGACACCTCTGTAATGCCTCGAACACTGAAATCGCTGTATTTGTAAAAAGGAAAAAAGGAAAAAAAGCTTTATCCAGAACACGTGTAAATTGCTGGGGAAGTGTAAATCACCCAATGCACTTCCTGGGAATGTCAAACGGAGTGCACAGTGTGAAAGTTCCCATAGCTGTACAAGACACTGACACAATGAACCATTCAAACTTAACATTTGGCTGCCTGTAGTGCATTGTACTCCATGCTGGGTCTCATGTGTAGTGGAAAGTATACAAAATATTTGTATCTGTCAATAGTTTGGCAATTTCACAGGTTATGTAATGCTTTTAACAACGTCATTGGGTGTGGGGAACGTTGTGAACTTACGTGTTATTTGTGATCCCCAATGGTGTTGTGCTTGACACCAAAAAATGGCAGGAAGAGAGCAGAAAAAGCTGCCTGACATACCGATGTGATGTCTGTGGTATCGCAAATAACACACAACACCAAATTCTGTTGAAGAGTTGAATACCACATGTTGCAACTCTTCTCTTAGCTCAAGAGAACAGCTACCATTCTCGGCTTGACAGGGGCATTTTTCATCTTCAATAACCTGCATCTCGTTTCACAACTTTGTTATAACAGTGTTGTTAAAAAGGGATGTTTTTTTTTTTATCTGTCTTGTCCTCATAGGGATATATGCTCCACTTCTTGCTGTCAAGACTCAGATGTGTCATCTGTCATACTCTGGATTATAATACCTGCAGTAAGTAACATGATACCGACAGGGACCTAAGCTTAATTTTAATGTGGCCTATCAGAATGGCTGAATGGCAGAGGGAAATACATGCTTTATTTGGTGATACAACAAATGCCGATGTACTCCCACCAATCTCCCATCTGCGGCAATATTGTCTTTAATAATTTCAATTTGAATAACCTTTGTTGACTGAAAAGCCCATGAATACAGTAGAGCGATGGTAACAATCTCCTCCCACAATGGAAACAGTTCTTTGAAACCTTAATCCGTCACACATGTAGGAAACTTGTGTTACAGATTTACTTGTATCTGTTCTTCCTTCCACTGCGAAATATAACCGATTAGTAGCAATCGCAAAACTGCTAAATAAGCTCGGAGCCTTGCCTACTGTGCGTCTAGGTATACATCTGAACATGTACAGAAGCAGATTTGATGTGTCTACCTGAAGCAGAGTGAAAAATATTTTTAGTCGAATATGATGAACGTCAGCATTTTCTGCGATCAGCTCAATCTTTTGCTGTCGATATTATTGACCGACTGTTGTCCATTTCAAAGAATATTCTAAAAAACAGAGGCTTGCTTCTCTCTCCTCACTGCTGCACCCGAGCGTGGCACCATAGATAGCGAGATACGAAATTGTTCTAATTCTAGTCTAATCACCGAGCAAGGTGCAGCAGTGGTTGTACCCTGGACTCGCATTCAGGACGACGACGGTTCAACCAGATTCAGGTTTTTCGTGAGTTTTCTAAACCGGTCCAGGCAAATGTCAGGAAGATTCCTTTGAAAGGGCACCATGGCCGATTTTCTTTCCCACCCTTTTGTAACCTGAGCTTGTGCTCCGTCTAATGAGCGCACCGTCGATGTGACGTTAAACTCTAATCGTCCTTCCTTCATTGGTCTATTCAGTGTGCATATAAATGTTCGCCAGAGATGAATGTTCTGTAATAGAGGTACTCCAGCACATTACGGATAGAGAAATTCATCTTACGAATAATCAGAACAGCTTAAAATTGTGCACTTGAATTGCAACTGGAACTCCGAAATAGTTGGCCGACCACCATGGATTAGGGTTTCCAGGATTTCCCTAAATAACTTCCGTGAATGGGAATGGTTCCCGCCATAATACCACGGCTGAGTCGTCTCCTCATCCTTGTCCTTTACACATTATGCTGTAACTCTAATGCCTTCGCTGCAGACGACAAATAAAAAGCCAACCGTTCTTTCGAATTCGGATCTCCCAATCTATAACATTGGTCTAACCACCTGACCTAGCCGAGCACGCCCCACTGACTAAATCACCGAGCGGTGTTTTGCAGTGGTAATAACAAAAAACATGTCAGAACATTCTTCTCCTCTGCAGTTCCGTATGACCGCTAAAGCTGGACACTGTTTACGAGAAAAAGCACGTAGAAGCGATGTAAATGTGGCTTTGAAGATTAACGAAGAATAACTGTACTGCAAGACAAACCAGTGATGTTTAAAAAGAAATGAAAGGCCAGAGTAGCTTCGTAGCAACTTCTCAAAGGAGGAAATCCCTTTTTTCTGCAGACTTATGTTGATAGAATAAGCTTTTAGCAAATCTACTGGAAGATAAAGAAAATAAAGTTAAGACCGAGAAAGAAAATATTGCAAGATTTATTTATTCGAGGTAATAAAACGTCACACGTATTAAAAAGTTCTTCATTCGTGTGGCCATATTGTCCGTAGGTGCTTTACAATGCCTGTGGGTTTTTGTTCCGTCGTTACAACTACAAGAAAAGCATGCGTTAATGAAGTAAAGCGTTATATGTAGTCTGTAATTAAAGATATTTACAATTCATTAATAAATTGTTCGTTTTATTTGCGGTAATTTTTGCTTTGTTTTTCGCACCAAAGACGTAAGAAGACGGCATTTCCTGATGTAGGCGAAAAACCAAACGAAAATTACCGTAAGTAAAAAACCAACAATTTATTAACGAACTGGTTTTCGATGTAAAAAACAAATTAAGCTGTAGATATCTTTAATTATATACCGCTAATGAAGCTTTACTTCAATAAAGTGAAACGCATCTGGTGAGCAAAAAACACATCTTCTTGTATTTGTAACGATGGAAAAAATACCATCAGGGATTATTAAAAAGTGAAGAGACCAGCATGAAGTAGTGGGGCGGGTGGTTGCAGCCCCGACGCATAGCCTTTAAAAGCTGATGGGCAGAGATTAATGCCTGGAACAGTTGAGATGGTTGTAAAGCTATATAAATTGTATCAATCTTTTTTTGTTTCTCACGCCTGCATATGAAAGATTCCGACGAGAAAACGGTGATGGCTGGATAGATTAGTAGTACAACAGAAGATGTGCATTGAAAAAAATCAATCTGTGTCACTTCTTGTGAAAAGGAGGAATAAGAATAAGAAGAAGAAGAAGAAGAAGAGGAAGAAAATAAAGAATGAGAAGATAGGAGGTGAAGAAGAAGGAGGAGGAGGAGGAGAAATTGTGAAATATCTGTATGCGGTTTCTGTTTGTTGTATCATATTCGTTGCAGTCATTGTTTTCGTCAATTGTGTTTATATGGAAGCCGATAGAGGCGATAAGGCACAGTCTTGGCTTCGCTGTGACGAAGTGACCTGTGAAGTGACAGCCGCAAGTGTTCCAAGGGCGAGTGTGTGGCGCGCCTGCATTGGGGCAACCGGAGGTCGTGGCGCTGCGGGTAGTTTATTACGACTCGTTTCGGCATTAATGCGAGGGCGGGTCTGACTGCGAGGCAGCAGAGGGCGGGCAGTTTTTGTGAGTGATGGCCCGCGCCCGAGCAGCCGTGTCCAGTTTTAATTAATCGGTAAGCGGCGCTGACATCTAGCGGCGATAAAGGACACTCACGGCCGGCCCCGGCGGCGGAGAGTGGGGTGGACAGTGCCCAATTATAAATATTCGCCTGTGTACCGAGGCCGGCGAACACAGGCCGGCGATATTGCAGTCGCAGATCAGGTCAAGTGTTCTCAATGCGCGGGCTTCGTCTCTTTCATTTCAGGGCTTGTTCGTCCGGGCTCTCATTGCTCCCGAGTAGGCTTTCGACGCAGATATTCTCGTCCTCGCACTAGGTCTCTTCCAATTACGGCACCTATGTCGTGAATACTGTCAGTCTTTCCTAATTAAATATGCGTCTTTTAACGTCTGTATGCTTAGAGTGGATGCGCTGTGATGCTTCAACTCACAGACGGACTGTTAGAACAGATGAATTTTTTTGTGCTCTTTTGTTTTACGACATTTTCTCCTATGCGTCTGTATTACGTTGTACATAGCAGATGCTATTTGCAGTTTTTACATTTATCGAAAGTTCAAAGTTCTCAGTGGTGTCTTGAAGTTGAGTGAGTAATTAGGTTTCTGCCGGTCGTAAAATTCAGCCTCTCTCTCTCTCTCTCTCTCTCTCTCTCTCTCTCTCTCTCTCTCTCTCTCTGTTTCTGTTTCTACTTTTATCCCTACATCTATCTATTTATCTAGCTAGCTAGCTATGGTACACAGAGATTATGCAGATATTTGCTGTAGAAAGAGAGAGGGCGAAAAAGGTTTATGCAAAAGTACTATTCCTCAGCTCTCTCGTCCGTTGCATTCTCTCATTCCATATCAGTGGAAAATTATGTAAAAGGGTAACAAGACGACAGCTGACACTACCTCACTTTCGTCGACGAAAGGCGCTGCGTTTCTTATACCAGTAAACAGCTACTGTAAGCGCGCGGTGCTGTATTGGAGCGTCAGCGACATTAACCATTGTATCTCGAGCAGCCGGAAATCATACATTTGTCTGTTTAAGGCTGTATGTATCCAATTGACTTCCTGCCAAATGCGGAGCAGTACGTGCAATAACTAGCCACCAATCCGGATTACCTACGATGTATGTTGCGGCTGTTATTACCATTTGTTAAATTAGCCTTTCGATTACCCTGAATTGCGTAATGTTGCCCAGCGACAGATGTTGATTTTATTTCTAAACTTCGTTACACGTATCCTTTGCAGTGTTCATGACCTCGATTAGTATTAGTATGATTCAAGATCATTCTCATGGCACTGACTCCACGTTGGGGAAATATGGACGGCCAAATTTTCATCTAAGGCCTAAGCTAATGTGCCGCCTCATTTTTTATGTCTGTTCGTGTTTCAGCGCCTTTTTTCTTTCGCGTGCCTTTTTTTCTCATGAACATTTCAAATTACTAACAAATGCTTTATTTTCCAATCTAGTTTATCTTGTTAGTTTGGTGTCCCGACGAATTTATTCTACCCGGGAAGTGTGTTCCTGGACTGCACTTTGAACAGCTACAGACGTATTCTTTGTTTCTGTTCTCAAATACTTCATACATTATGGGACATAAATGACTAGTGCATGTATTTACATCCCTCATAACATTTTCTAGCATATTATAGCGAACATTTTCCTCCATCGCATTGTATCTATCATGGTCCTTTCCTTTGCACCTTGCCGGTTGGAGTGGCCATGTGCAAGCGCTACGGTAGCGTGCTGACGGGAAACGGACATTGCGCCGACGACTTCCAAGACCGTTTGATGAAGAGGTTGTGGTCGGCGGCCAATCGCCCACTTCCTGGGTTGGGTAATGCGTGGTGTGACTGCTCGGAAGTCACGTCAACACGCCATCATCGTTCATCTCCGCGCCTCAAGGGCAGGACGAGCCGGCCCACAAGCAACGTAGATGCCACGACAACCGCAAGGCGACCGCCCGGCTTTGCAAATGTTTCATAAGGGCTAGCTGAGATAGAAGCACGTCACATGAGTAACCAATGCAGCACTCTGTGCAATAAGGCAAAGAAGAGTTAAGTTTGTGCCTTCAATTGTGGTGTCTTGTGCGGCTTACGTGAACACTCGACAAAAGTGCTGGCAGCATCTTTTGAACTGGTTGCGCCTGTAGTTTTGTTAACTGCATTGTAATACCACAGAAATTCTGGATCTTCAGAGCCTTACACACGGCCAGTTGTGTCTCGAGTAAGGCACTCTGCGGAAAAATAAGTCGAAGAGAGGTTCAGCTTGTCATTTATTTAAGCTTAGGACGATCTAGTTTTCGTGGAGACTAACCCATTACTGTTCTCGTAGAGAAGTCTGTTGGTCATTAGTAAATGTCAACAGAACTAGCTCCTTTGGCCCCCCTCCCCCCGAAAGAAGACTTAATTTAGTTTTACTCGTATGTCAGATTTCACACTCTAATTACAACAGACGCAAAAGAGAAAGAAATTAATTAATACGTGCTGAATGTTTGAGTAAGAATACAGTCTGTTTGAATACCAGTCTGTGATGGTTATAGTTCTACTTTGTTGTATTTCGTGTGGCCGACGTAAGCGACAAACGTGTTAGTACATGCACTGGTTATGAGTGTGCTCCACGAGGTTGTAGCGGATGGGAAAGACACATAGCGGAAAGATGAGAACGAGAGCGCGAGCACCACTTGACATATAGAAAATAAACAGTACCCTTTCCCACAAACAAAAATCAAAAGAAATTTAAAAGCGTGTTAGTACAGGTGTTCGAGAAACATTCACTTCCTATTAAGGGGAGCCGGAGGTGGTCAAATCCAAAAAATTAAGATTTTTTTTTTGCTACCGAAAATTAATTGGAACATTCCTCTTTAATGTAAATTTTGAATTATTGTTCTACTCGCCCTAGAAGTGGAGTTATTACCATTTTTCCCCACGCCTGCAGAGGAAATGGGCGGCCGCTGAATGCATCTAACACCCTCTCGTGACTTCCTGGCGAACTGCTTGGGATTTTCTCGGCCTGTTAGGCATACAGCGCCTTATGTTACGCATACAGCGAGTGTGCAAGGGCTACATTGTTTTCTGTGACAAATGAAGCGCTAAGAGCGCGGAACATCGTCTCTTTGCTGTTTACCGTTTCGAATTAGTTCAATGTTGCGCCTGTTGTTGGTAGTATTATACTTCTTGTGTAAAGCGTTGTTCTGGTTACGATGCCACGTTTTAGTAACCGTGTAAATATGAAGAGGAAGGACGCAGGAAAAAAAATTAACACTAATACCAAGTTGCAATACTACAATTACTGAAACAGTGCATTCTTGTGCTAAGCAACACATGGCCGGCCATAGCCCTGTGACATCTTCTAGCAAATACTACCTTTGGGATGGTGACTCCAAAGGTTTCAAGACTATAGAGGAACTGAAACCATGTTGTTGTTGTTGTGGTCTTCAGTCCTGAGACTGGTTTGATGCAGCTCTCCATGCTACTCTATCCTGTGCAAGCTTCTTCATCTCCCAGTATCTACTGCAACCTACATCCTTCTGAATCTGCTTAGTGTATTCATCTCTTGGTCTCCCTCTACGATTTTTACCCTCCACACTGCCCTCCAATGCTAAATTTGTGATCCCTTGATGCCTCAAAACATGTCCTACCAACCGATCCCTTCCTCTAGTCAAGTTGTGCCACAAACTTCTCTTCTCCCCAATCCTATTCAATACCTCCTCATTAGTTACGTGATCTACCCACTTTATCTTCAGCATTCTTCTGTAGCACCACATTTCGAAAGCTTCTATTCTCTTCTCGTCCAAACTAGTTATCGTCCATGTTTCACTTCCATACATGGCTACACTCCATACAAATACTTTCAGAAACGACTTCCTGACACTTAAATCTATACTCGATGTTAACAAATTCCTCTTCTTGAGAAACGCTTTCCTTGCCATTGCCAGTCTACATTTTATATCCTCTCTACTTCGACCATCATCGGTTATTTTACTCCCTAAATAGCAAAACTCCTTTACTACTTTAAGTGTCTCATTTCCTAATCTAATTCCCTCAGCATCACCCGACTTAATTTGACTACATTCCATTATCCTCGTTTTGCTTTTGTTGATGTTCATCTTATATCCTCCTTTCAAGACACTGTCCATTCCGTTCAACTGCTCTTCCAAGTCCTTTGCTGTCTCTGACAGAATTACAATGTCATCGGCGAACCTCAAAGTTTTTACTTCTTCTCCATGAATTTTAATACCTACTCCGAATTTTTCTTTTGTTTCCTTTACTGCTTGCTCAATATACAGATTGAATAACATCGGGGAGAGGCTACAACCCTGTCTTACTCCTTTCCCAACCACTGCTTCCCTTTCATGCCCCTCGACTCTTTATAACTGCCATCTGGTTTCTGTACAAACTGTAAATAGCCTTTCGTTCCCTGTATTTTACCCCTGCCACCTTCAGAATTTGAAAGAGAGTATTCCAGTTAACATTGTCAAAAGCTTTCTCTAAGTCTACAAATGCTAGAAACGTAGGTTTGCCTTTTCTTATTCTTTCTTCTAAGATAAGTCGTAAGGTCAGTATTGCCTCACGTGTTCCAACATTTCTACGGAATCCAAACTGATCTTCCCCGAGGTCGGCTTCTACCAGTTTTTCCATTCGTCTGTAAAGAATTCGCGTTAGTATTTTGCAGCTGTGACTTATTAAACTGATAGTTCGGTAATTTTCACATCTGTCAACACCGGCTTTCTTTGGGATTGGAATTATTATATTCTTCTTGAAGTCTGAGGGTATTTCGCCTGTTTCATACATCGTGCTCACCAGATGGTAGAGTTTTGTCATGACTGGCTCTCCCGAGGCCATCAGTAGTTCAAATGGAATGTTGTCTACTCCGGGGGCCTTGTTTCGACTCAGGTCTTTCAGTGCTCTGTCAAACTCTTCACGCAGTATCTTATCACCCATTTCGTCTTCAACTACATCCTCTTCCATTTCCATAATATTGTCCTCAAGTACATCGCCCTTGTATAAACCCTCTATATACTCCTTCCACCTTTCTGCCTTCCCTTCTTTGCTTAGAACTGGGTTGCCATCTGAGCTCTTGATATTCATACAAGTGGTTCTCTTCTCTCCAAAGGTCTCTTTAATTTTCCTGTAGGCAGTATCTATCTTACCCCTAGTGAGATAAGCCTCTACATCCTTACATTTGTCCTCTAGCCATCCCTGCTTAGCCATTTTGCACTTCCTGTCGATATCATTTTTGAGACGTCTGTATTCCTTTTTGCCTGCTTCATTTACTGCATTTTTGTATTTTCTCCTTTCATCAATTAAATTCAATATTTCTTCTGTTACCCAAGGATTTCTATTAGCCCTCGTCTTTTTACCTACTTGATCCTCTGCTGCCTTCACTACTTCATCCCTCAGAGCTACCCATTCTTCTTCTACTGTATTTCTTTTCCCCATTCCTGTCAATTGTTCCCTTATGCTCTCCCTGAAACTCTCTACAACCTCTGGTTCTTTCAGTTTATCCAGGTCCCATCTCCTTAAATTCCCACCTTTTTGCAGTTTCTTCAGTTTCAATCTGCAGTTCATAACCAATAGATTGTGGTCAGAATCCACATCTGCCCCAGGAAATGTCTTACAATTTAAAACCTTGTTCCTAAATCTCTGTCTTACCATTATATAATCTATCTGATACCTACTAGTATCTCCAGGATTCTTCCAGGTATACAACCTTCTTTTATGATTCTTGAAACCATATGGAAATGAATTTGTAGTTGAAAAGTTGGAATGCATTGGGCATATGCAAAAGCGTATGGGTGCACGGCTTCGAAGGCTCAAATAAACTTTGGGTTCAAGTAAGCTCAGTGATGGAAAGACAATAGGAGGGAGAGGCAGGCTTACTGATGAGGTGATTGAACGTCTACAGAGATACTGTGGGTATGCTATAAGGCAAAATACTAGTAATGTTAGTGACATGCGAAAAGCAGTGTGGGCATTGTTCCTTCATACTGCCTCTTCCAATGAATACCCTCAACACAGCCTGTGCCCAAAAGATTCCTGGTGCAAATATAATGCAAAAAAGGACTATGATCACAAACATGGTTTGCCAGCAGCTGTGATAAATGCAATAAAACCAATTTTTCATGACTTAGCACAGCCAGAATTGTTACACAAATGTCTACACGGAAAGACGCAGAATCCTAATGAGAGCGTAAGCAATTTGATTTGGAAAGTGATTCCTAAAAGGGTGCTTGTAAGCATAAAAACACTGCACTTTGGCATTTATGATGCAATAGCAACCTACAACCAAGGGAACAGTGTGAAGTTCTGAAGGCATTAGGATTTACAGCTGGGGTGAACACTGTACGAGCCCTAAGAATTATTGACAGAGAAAGGATAAGAGGAGCAGAAAGAAGAGAAAGGCATATGAAGTATGATGGAACAACAGGCCAGAAAAGAAGACAGAAGAGGAAGCTTTTGGAGGATGAAGAAGAAGACCCTGATAATCCATCCTATAGTGCAGGAATGTATTGAGAAACTTTGATAGCCATTTCCCGTAAATTAGAATTTTTCGAATATAAGGAACATTTTCTCAAAATCCACTCAAGCTAGAGAGATGAAATTTGTATACAGCACTCCTAGTGGTCAAACTTACATTGTAACACAGCCATTTGGCAATATGTTCAGTAGTTTCATTTCAGTTTAATTATAAAGCAATTATATGTAAAATAATTTGGGTCATTAATAAAAAAAAATAATTGGAAGGAAACTAGAAAAGATACTCCAAAATCCCTCTGTCATAACTGCAATACTAAACGACTCTATATGTAAAAAAAAAAAAAAATCAAATTTTTCTGTTTGGTAGTTTATTCATAAATGTTCCTGAAACTTAGTGATTTTAACATGGGCAGCATAGGTACCTCCTGCTCCCATTAATCCATATTTTGGATCTCCTACAGCGACTAACCCCCCATGAACCATGGACCTTGCCGTTGGTGGGCAGGCTTGCGTGCCTCAGCGATACAGATAGCCGTACCGTAGGTGCAACCACAACGGAGGGGTATCTGTTGAGAGGCCAGACAAACGTGTGGTTCCTGAAGAGGGGCAACAGCCTTTTCAGTAGTTGCAGGGGCAACAGTCTGGATGATTGACTGATCTGGCCCTGTAACACTAACCAAAACGGCCTTGCTGTTTTGGTACTGCGAACGGCTGAAAGCAAGGTGAAACTACAGCCGTAATTTTACCCAAGGGCATGCAGCTTTACTGTATGATTAAATGATGATGGCGTCCTCTTCGGTAAAATATTCCGGAGGTAAAAAAGTCCCCCATTCGGATCTCCGGGCGGGGACTACTCAAGAGGACGTCGTTATCAGGAGAAAGAAAACTGGCATTCTACGGATCGGAGCGTGGAATGTCAGATCCCTTAATCGGGCAGGTAGGTTAGAAAATTTAAAAAGGGAAATGGCTAGGTTAAAGTTAGATATAGTGGGAATTAGTGAAGTTCGGTGGCAGGAGGAACAAGACTTTTGGTCAGGTGACTACAGGGTTATAAGTACAAAATCAAATAGGGGTAAAGCAGGAGTAGGTTTAATAATGAATAAAAAAAATAGGATTGCGGGTAAGCTACTACTAACAGCATAGTGAACACATTATTTTGGCCAAGATAGACACGAAGCCCATGCCTACTACAGTAGTACAAGTTTATATGCCAACCAGCTCTGCAGATGATGAAGAAATTGATGAAATGTATGATGAGATGAAAGAAATTATTCAGGTAGTGAAGGGAGACGAAAATTTAATAGTCATGGGTGACTGGAATTCGAGAGTAGGAAAAGGGAGAGAAGGAAACATAGTAGGTGAATATGGATTGGGGGGAAGAAATGAAAGAGGAAGCCGCCTGGTAGAATTTTGCACAGAGCATAACTTAATCATAGGTAACACTTGGTTCAAGAATCATCAAAGAAGGTTGTATACATGGAAGAACCCTGGAGATACTAAAAGGTATCAGATGGATTATATAATGGTAAGACAGATATTTAGGAACCAGGTTTTAAATTGTAAGACATTTCCAGGGGTAGATGTGGACTCTGACCACAATCTATTGGTTATGAAATGTAGATTAAAACTGAAGAAACTGCAAAAAGGTGGGAATTTAAGGAGACGGGACCTGGATAACTGAAAGAACCAGAGGTTGTACAGAGTTTCAGGGAGAGCATAAGGGAACAATTGACAGGAATGGGGGAAAGAAATAAAGTAGAAGAAGAATGGGTAGCTTTGAGGGATGAAATAGTGAAGGCAGCAGAGGATCGAGTAGGTAAAAAGACGAGGGCCAGTTTAAATCCTTGGGTAACAGAAGAGATATTGAATTTAATTGATGAAAGGAGAAAATATAAAAATGCAGTAAATGAAGCAGGCAAAAAGGAATACAAACATCTCAAAAATGAGATCGACAGAAAGTGCAAAATGGCTAAGCAGGGATGGCTTGGGTGTAGACGCTTATCTCACTAGGGATAAGATAGATACCGCCTACAGGAAAGTTAAAGAGACCTTTGGAGAAAAGAGAGCCACTTGTATGAATATCAAGAGCTCCGATGTTAACCCAGTTCTAAGCAAAGAAGGGCAAGCAGAAAGGTGGAAGAAGTATATAGAGGGTATATACAAGGGCGATGTACTTGAGGACAATATTATGGAAATGGAAGAGGATTTAGATGAAGATGAAATGGGTGATACGATACTGCGTGAAGAGTTTGACAGAACACTGAAAGACCTAAGTCGAAACAAGGCCCTGGTAGTAGACAACATTCCATTAGAACTACTGACAAGCCTTGGGAGAGCCAGTCCTGACAAAACTGTACCATCTGGTGAGCAAGATGTATTAGACAGGCGAAATACCCTCAGACTTAGTCCGCCGCTCGTGGTCTCGCGGTAGCGTTCTCGCTTCCCGAGCACGGGGTCCCGGGTTCGATTCCCGGCGGGGTCAGGGATTTTCACCTGCCTCGAGATGACTGGGTGTTTGTGTTGTCCTCCTCATTTCATCCTCATCCAGGAAAGTGGCGAAAGTGGACTGAGCAAAGGTTGGGAAATTGTACGGGCGCTGATAACCACGCAGTTGAGCGCCCCACAAACCAAACATCATCATCACCCTCAGACTTCAAGAAGAATATAATAATTCCAATCCCAAGTAAAGCAGGTGTTGACAGATTTGAAAATTACCGAACTATCAGTTTAATAAGTCATGGCTGCAAAATACTAACGCGAATTATTGACAGACGAATGGAAAAACTGGTAGAAGCCGACCTCGGGGAAGATCAGTTTGAATTCCTTAGAAATGTTGGAAAACGTGAGGCAATACTGACCTCACGACTTATCTTAGAAGAAAGATTAAGGAAAGGCAAACCTACGTTTCTAGCATTTGTAGACTTAGAGAAAGCTTAAACAATGTTGATTGGAATACTCTCTTTCAAATTCTGAAGGTGGCAGGGGTAAAATGCAGGGAGCGAAAGGCCTATTTACAATTTATACTGAAAGCACATGGCAGGTATAAGATTCGAGGGGTATGAAAGGGAAGCAGTGGCTGGGAAGGGAATGAGACAGGGTTGTAGCCTATCCCCGATGTTATTCAATCTGTATATTGAGCAAGCAATAAAGGAAATAAAAGTAAAGTTCGGAGTAGGTATTAAAATCCATGGAGAAGAAATAAAAACTTTGAGGTTCGCCGATGACATTGTAATCCTGTCAGACAGCAAAGGACTTGGAAGAGCAGTTGAACGGAACGGACAGTGTCTTCAAAGGAGGATATAAGATGGATCAACAAAAGCAAAACGAGGATAATGGAATGTAGTCGAATTAAGTCAGGTGATGCTGAGGGAATTAGATTAGGAAATGAGACACTTAAAGTAGTAAAGGAGTTTTGCTGTTTGGGGAGCAAAATAACTGATGATGGTCGAAGTAGAGAGGATATAAAATGTAGACTGGCAAGGAAAGCGTTTCTGAAGAAGAGAAATTTGTTAACATCGAGTATAGATTGAAATGTCAGAAAGTCGTTTCTGAAAGTATTTGTATGGAGTGTAGCCATGTATGGAAGTGAAACATGGACGATGAATAGTTTAGACGAAAAGAGAATAGAAGCTTTCGAAATGTGATGCTACAGAAGAATGCTACAGATTAGATGGGTAGATCACATAACTAATGAGGAGGTACTGAAGAAGAGAGAAGAGAAGCTTGTGGCACAACTTGACTAGAAGAAGGGATTGGTTGGTAGGACATGTTCTGAGACATCGAGGGATCACCAATTTAGTATTGGAGGGCAGCGTGGAGGGTAAAAATCGTAGAGGAAGACCGAGAGATGAATACACTAAGCAGATTCAGAAGGATGTAGGTTGCAGTAGGTACTGGGAGATGAAGGTTGCACAGGATAGAGTAGCACGGAGATCTGCATCAAACCAGTCTCAGGACTGAAGACCACAACAACAACAACAACAATGCGACTAGGTTCAGCAACTTTTGCGATCAGAATAATTGCCAATTTTAAGTATATAGAAGTTAGTAAGCTAACATACTTTGCATACTTTCACTCTCTGATGTCACACGGAATAATATTTTGGGGTAATAGCACAAGCGACATTGCAGGTTGGGGCAGGTGGAGAAATCGGCCGTGGCAGAGCACGCACTAAATGGGACCGACCACGTAATAAAATTCGCCGACACGGAAGTTCTAGCTGTAGAGAAGCACTATCACACGCGCTTGTTCAGAGAAGCTGTAGAAATACAAAAACACGCGAACAGTTTCAACAAGAAAGAGGAAAGCCTTCAGGTAAACGGATCCTGGCTTCCCGTACTGCAGCGAACGACCGTCGCAGTTAGCAAGAAGAGAACCGCACCGGAAATGACCGCGGAGAAGCCCTCGGACGTTGGCGCGCCAGGTACATATAGGCTGCGGCCGCGAGCTCGCCTCCAGTTCACTACCGGCAATGGAGGGTGAAGCTTTGACAATGCCAGCCACTCGTGCTGGCGAAACGTCAGAAAAATCATTAGATGAACGTCGGCCGAAGAACCCGAGACAGAAGCCAATAGGCAGTTTGTCATGTTGGGGTAACTCAACATTTAGACAAAAATTATTCACTGCTCAAAAGAAAGTGGTTAGAATAATGTGTGGGGTTCATAGTTGCACATCTTGTAGGCATTTTTTTAAAAGATTGGGAATTTTTACAACTGCCTCATAATACATCTACGTAATTTGTTCTCAACAACATGGACTAGTTTAAAAACAACAGTGACATTCATGATCATTATACCAGAAGAAAGAAAGACTTGCACTATCCTTTGCTCAACCTATCTTTGGCAGAGAAAGGGGTAAAATATGCTACTATAAAAATTTTCGAGAAATTACCAGATGAAATAAGGTGTCTGACAGACAGCAGTAATAGCTTCAAAAATAAATTGAAATCACATCTCCTTGACAACTCCTTCTATAGCGTAGATGAATCTTTGAATAGGAATAAATAAATCTATAAATATAGTGTATGCATTTTGTGCCATTTAAGGGAATGGGGTAAATAATAGAAATATTAATCTTTAACTTAAAAAATTTTGTTTCATATGTACATTTCTTGTGCACTTGACACATTCCACATCATAACGGCCACCGTACCGTGGGATTGATCAATGGAACACGCAACCAACCAACTAACTTACGTATCCAGTTATCAAACCAGTCTGTGCTGCTACCAACCACGCACGCATAAAACTTTTGAACCTTTCGTCTATTCAGTGACATGCGCTATGTGCTGCCATCTTTCATAGTTTTTAATGAACAATTATACTCTGCTCGTCATAAGAATAAATCTGATGTAAACATTACACCATCTATTCTTCCGCTTCTGCTAGGATCTCATTGGATTTCGTTTCAAGTGGAGCGGAATTCAAGCTGTGTCCGGTACAGTCAAGTACGATCATAACGATACGTTTTACACAGTTTTACCGGCGCATTGAACTTGGACAGTACTGGCCAGCCAGGTAGTCCAACTAACCTGCAATGATGTGAGCAATTGCAGTAAAAAAGAGACGAACATAGAATCAGAATAGCTTCGAAAGTAATTTGATTTTTAAAGAGAATGAAATAACATTCGACAAAACGCCAGTACTACCGCACCTTTCTTACGTGACCAGGCGGAAAGCATAAAATGCCCTCGTTCTTACTTAACTTAGTATTCTAATTACAAACAAGAATGGTGAAAATTCCTATCTCATTTAAACACATGGCAGTTTTTCTGAGCGAGCTGTGTGTGATGCATACTCCAGGGATTTCACCGTATTGTTGAATACTGAGCCACTGAAGGTATTAATTACAGTCAGTCGTCTGATAATCTCTTAGCTCCTTCCTTATCCGAATCCGAGAAATACATTTCAGTTTTGGAAATCTCACCTGCTACGTTGATAACGAGTCGATCAACAATAGAATCCACGAAGCCACTCAGGCGCCGCATTTTCTGTTCTTCGTTTATACGTGCCGTTCTTTATCCCGCCAGCATTCGCCAGGGACATGTGAAATAGCTGCTTGCCTTAGTTCCAGTACGTCTGGCAGCATAGCACTCGTGTTGTTTCTCGCGACAAATCCCGTAACTTGGCTCCAGATCAGTTCTGTTGGCTTCACATTGTAACGGTTCAGTGGCATATGGAAAAATTCAGCATTTTTATGGTGTGCTCGATGTTTTCAAAATGATTGTTTTTCATGTTTCACTCTGGTTCGTTAGAGACAACTTGTATGCTATAAAACAATGGACAGAGTCCAAATAAAGAGTATGTGGTTTTTCATTTTTGTCCTAAAATTAAATTATGTTTTCTTGATCTGTATTTGAAATGAAAACAGGAATTTCGTGTGCGATATGTAATTGGAAACAAGAAGACGTGCATTATTCACAAAAAATAATTATCAATCTTACAATTACGAGATGTAGGTATTTCAGATTGAACGGAAAAAAATATGACTAAGGCGAGACTTGAACCAGCGGTCCACAAACTGCACAGCATTATCTATCTATCTACTACGCTAGCGATTCCGCTATATATCCAGTGTGTATCTGTACCTCAACACTGTATGAAATACAGTTCCTCGGAAAATTTCAAAGCTGATTTTTTCCGTAAATTTATGAAAAACATTAAGAAGAGCCTATTTCTCGGCACTTTTTAACCATGTTCCTCACGCGTTTTCCACTACGGAGCAGGAAGCAGCCTCATCCATTTTCATACTGCGTATTAACAGCGCGACAATCAGAGCACAACAGTACAGAGACTGCGACTGTACGCCAGTTTTGAAATAAAATCGACATAGTTAAAGCGTGATTAAGAAAAACATTGATGGCTGTTAATGCATTAGAATATCATAAAGTCTCATTTAAGGTAACTTAACTACAAGGTATCTAATACATAAGTAGCACCTACTTCCAAGAGCATAACACTACCAGTGTACGTGTGCTAAGACTTCTGACCAGTCATCGCTTTTGTGTTTGTTTACATCAGATTTGTTCTTATGATGAACAGAGTATAGTTTGGAAGACATACGATGTTCGCGCCTTAAGAAACACTTCGAAGAAAACTGTCTATTGACACACAGCACTGATTCAGAAAATATAGTTCTTGTGAAAGCCAACTGTCGCTTTATTCACACGAACTAATGAGTACTATCGACAGGGATTCTCAATATTTTCGTAATTACAGAAGGCTTTTGACGCCATTTGTCATAAGCGGCTTCTAATCAGATCGTGCGGCTGGAGTCGTGATTTCCTATCAGAGAGGACACAATTCGTAGTTATTGACGGAAAGTCTTCAGAAGTTCAATGCGAATTATAAAATGGCGAAAAGTGGCAATTTACCGTGAGCAACAACAAGTTTTAAGTTCCCAACATGAGTACTAAAAATAATCCGTTATTTTTAGGTTATACGATAAATAGTAAACTCATGTTTACATAAAAAAAAACACTCGGAACGACTGGAGATACGACATTTATATTCACATAACATGTACATTAGTATGTTCTGCGGAAATGGTTAACATTTCAGTCATCTCGGTTCAGCATGTGTCCTGTTGCCTAGTAGGCACAGGGTCGGTATGGGCCCTGATAGCTTGTTCCATGCGTGATGGCATCCACCCGAAAAAGGCGCGAATGGCATCTTTTGGTATTGCCATCCATGCTGCATTCACCTGGTTCCTAAGTTCATCTGTGGTGGTTGGCGTTGGGTCACAGCGCTGCACCTGTCGTTTCACCATATCACACACATTTTCGATTTGCGACAACTCTGGCGATCTGGCGGGCCATGGAAAAGGCTGACCTCCTATGACACCAAGAAGGCACGTGTTCACGCAGCAGCATATGGTCGTGCATTGTCTTGCTGAAAAATGGCGTCTGCTGTGTTGGCAGAAAGGGTATGGTGACGGGTCGCAGGATGCCATTCACGTAGGTTATAATGGTCACAGTGCCCTGGACACGCATCAACTATGATTTGACGTTGAACCCAGTAGTGCCCCACAGTATGAACCATTGAGTTGGCTCTGTACGTCTTGTGTAATCACTGTGATGCCGCCTCCCCTGTCTGAGGCGGAGCAAAATGGGGCCATCATTTTCAAATAAACAGAACCTGGATTCGTCCGAAAACGTCTGATGCCATTCCTATCCCCAGTGACGTTCCATACACCATTGCTGTCTAGCATGTTTCTGCACATTCGTCAAAGGTGAACGGAGAAGTGGACGACGCGCACGTAACCCACGCCGTAATAAACGGTGACTGACTGTCAGCCCTGATAGTGTACGCTGTGTTAACACTGTTCCACTGTTGTGTCAGAGCCGAGGAGGACGCAGCTCTGTCCTGCAACGTCATTCGGATGAGGCGTTGATTGTCTCGGGGGTGGTGTGGGTGATGCATCGTGACCCATCTCGTCGTGTTCTGCGACCTTCCGTGAACCATTCTGCACACACCCTTTGCACTGGCGAAACACTTCGTCCCACACGAGCAGCAATTTTCCAGATGGATGAATCATATTTTCTCATGTCAATAGTGAGCCCTCCTTTAAACTCATTGATTTGGCGGTACGATCAACGCATATGTCTGCGAGACATCCTGAATGTCCGCTCAAGCCACACTGATCCATCACATTCGGTTTATAGCGATAACGTGAGCCGTAGGTACATTTTACCGGTAGGTGGTGGTGCGCCGCCATATCGATATTCTCCTTGAACCCGAGGGGCAGACATGGTTCAAACGTTAATCATTTCTGCAGAACATACTAATGTACATTCCTGCGAATATAAACATCCTGTCTCTAGTCGTTCAAGGTGGTGTGTTTTTTTCTGAACATGAATGTAGAAGTTTAAATGTTGCGGATTCAGCTAAATTCGTAGGAATTAAATTTACGAACAACTTGAATTAGAGCAATCACATAGAAAATGGTGTGGAGGTTGGCGAACCAAAGACTGTGTTTTATTGGCAGAACACTTAGAAGCCGCAACAAACTTATCAGATTGTCTACACTACGCTCGTCCGTCGTCTGTTATAGTATTGTTCAGATAGAAGTAGCTCGTTTCGTATTGCTTCGAAATAGACGAGAGAGTGTCATGAATATGATATACGAGCTAGGGTGGCAATCAATTAAACAAAGGAGTTTTTCGTTGCAGCTAGATCTTTTCACAAAATTTCAATCACCAACTTTCTCCTCTGAATGCGAAAATGATATGTTGCCTCGAATCTACATAGGGAGAAATGACCATTGTAACAAAATAAGAGAAGTTAGAGGTCGCACGGAAAGATTAAGGTATTCATTTTTTCCACGTGCTGTTCGAGAATGTCCGGTCGAGAAATACTCAGAAAGTGGTTCTTTGACCCCTATGCCAAGCACTTAATTGCGAACAGCTGAGAATGAGCTTCAGCCTTGTGTGTGTGTGCACCATTCAACATGTTTAGTATCTGTTTTGGACTGACAGAATGTATTCTCTCTGTCATATGCTTATAAGAGTTGAAACCATGGGCATTCTGTGTTTAGAGTTGACAATGTGATATCCACAGTCGGATAAACAGACTGCAATATCCTACAAGAATGCACTGGATGTTTTTATTACGTGCACCAGACATTCTCTTCCAATGTTCTGCGAACAGCGCTGGTTCTCCGAACAAGAGATGTTTGTAGAAGGAAATCTCATCTCCGTAACGCTCTCGCGCCGGCTGAACGATCTCGTAGCGGAACGCGCCATTCTTCGTTGGTTCTTATCTACCTCTTCTATCAGTCCTACCTGGTAGGGATCCAAAACATATGAACGATACTCAAGAATCAGTCGAACAAGCGCCTTTTAAGCCACTTCCTTCGTGGATGAGTTACATTTCCATAAGATTCTTCCTATGAATCTGTCTGGCATCTGCTTTTCCCACTATTTGTGTTATGTGGTCGCTCTGGGTAGTTACTCCAAGATATTTTGCGGTTATCAATAATGTAGCTGAACAGTAGTGTATTTCTTTTCCTATGTATGCATAATGTGTTACATTTATTTACGTTGCCATAGGCTGCACCATTCACTAATTCTCTGGAGATCATTCTACAAATTGTTACTATCTTCTGGCGTTGCTACTTTGTTCTAGACAAACGAATCATCTGCGAACAGCCTTAAAGAACATACGTTTTCTAGAGAATTATTTATATATATTGCAAACAGTAATGGTCCTGTCACACTTCCTTGGGCTACTCAAGAAATTACCTTTGCATCTATAGATTTTGTTCCGTTAAGAGCGAAATGTTGACTTCTATCTGCAAGGAAGTCTTGAATCCAGTCGCAGATCCGATACTCGATATGTGCATATGTCCTACGCCCCTTCTTGTAAAAGGGAATGAACTGCAATTTTTTTCCAGTCGCTAGATACCCTTCCTTGCTCAAGCGATCTATATAAATTACTGCTAGGGAGCAAGTTCTTTCGCATAATCTTTGCATACTCTTATAGGTATCTCATCTAGTCCTGAAGACTTTCCACTACGAAGCGATTTAAGTTGTTTTTTCTGTTCCTCGATCGGTTATCTCAATACCTGCCATTTTGACTTTCGTACGACGATTGAAAGGAGGGACCGTGTTACGATCTTCTGCGGTGAAACAATTTCGGAAGATAGAATTCAATATTGCGACCTCCTCTCTGTTATCTTGCGTTTCGGTGCCAGTATGCTCATTGAGTGCGTGAATAGATGATTTTAACACACTTATCGATTTTACATACGACCAAAACCTCTTAGGGTTTTTACTGAGATCGGTTGACCAAGTTTTACTTTCGAAGTCATTGAATGCTCCCCTCACTGCAATCCTTGCGGTCATTTTCGCTTCGTTCAGCTTTTGTCTGTCAGGTAGGTTTTTACTTCTCTTGAATCTGAGATGTTCTCTTTGTTTACGTAGCAGTTTTCTAACAAGGCTGTTAAACCATTGTGGGTCTTTCTCATACCTTAAGACCTTGCTCGGAACATGCTTATCTAGGGGATATTGCACGTGCCTTTGAATTTTTTCCGTTGGTTCTCCTCATCTTCGTCCTCATCACCGAATATTTGATGCTGACTGTCCAGGTACTCTGAGATTTTTACCCTGTGGCTCTTGCTAATCAAAGATATCTTCCTACCTTTCTTAACATTCTTTGTCAGACGCGTTGCATAGATGCTATCACAGTCTTGTGATCACTGATGAATTCCTCTACGTTAACTGATTCGACAACTTCAGGTCTGTGTGTTGCCAGGAGGTCTGAGACGTTACCCTCACAAGTTGGTTTCCTAACTATCTACTCAAAGTAATTTTCAGACAAGACATTCAGAATACTGTCACATGAATCCCTGTCTCTAACACCAGTTTTGATAGCATGGCACTCCCAGTCTATACCTAGCGAATTGAAGTCACCAACTATAACAATGACATGATCAGGAAAATTATTGACGATATTTTGCAAGTTCTGTCTGAGGCGCTCTACCACTAGAGCTCCTGACCCAGGTGGTTTATAAAAATATCCGATTACCAATTCTGACCGATCTTTGATACTTGTCTTCACCCAGATTAACTCACAATTGGAATCCGTGATAATCTCGTTAGATTTTATCGAATTCTGTATAGCAATAAACACGCTGCCACCATTGGCAACTAATCTATGCTTACGATAAATATTCGTTTCTGAACTTAGGATTTTGTTGTCATTAACCTCCGGTTTCAACCAGATCCCTTGTCTGTGCTTTATAACCGTCAGTAACCGATACTAATTGTGGGACCTTTCCTTGGATGCTCTTACAGTTTACCAGCTCCTCGATGTCGCCGCAACTTTGAGCGTTAACGAGAAGCATGTCGACGGCAGCCAACGCAGCTTCCAATTCTCCCTGCGTCCTCTCACAACAAGCACAGTCCATAGCCGTATCGTAGTGTGTAAAAACAGATCTCAAATGGCGCTGTTGAGTTTGGAATGTACGCAAATATAACGAGGAGAATAAAGAAACAGTAAAAACTGCTCTGCAGATTTCTCGCTATATCCTGAGGCGGCAAGCTCTTAAACAGAAATAAATTTCTCTACTGGAGTAGATGTACCTACAGTTACTTGTTACTAGAAACTCTGCTTATACAGAAGCTACTGCGCGAGATAACTATGCAAACTAGAATGCACTGATCTAAACTACATGCTGTCCACCAGGACAATGTTTATACTTAGTGCCGTGACGTGGAGCTTGTGGCGGCGGGATAATTGCACTAGGAAGCCTCCTTATACTAGGATATGCACCAACTTTTACGCGAAAACTAAAACAGAGAGTAATTTGCTAACTACTAGCGTACACAGTAATACACACAGGTATAGTTCACTTCTTTGCAGAAGAACTTGGAAAAAAACGTAAAAGTAATGTGTACCGCTGCCGTTGCTACCGCTGCTGGCTCGCCGCTTGGGGTCTGCAGCAGCTTGTGAGATATTTGTTTAGATTTAGGATATTCACAGCTTAAGTGTGAAAGTGTGTTTAAAGTATTGTCCCAAGTGCAGAGTATGAAGGATTATTGAGAAGCAGTTGGTGTATCGGCCCTGTGGCGCAGTGGTCAGGCGCATCGACTGGTAATTCGTCAGCACGGATTCGATTCCTGCTCCTACCATAATTATTTTATTTTATTCCTCGCAGTTATAAACTATTGATTATAAAATTTAAATATTTTTAAACGGTTCCATTTATATATGCAAAATCTGTTCAATTTAGTCACGATTATTACCCTTTTAAGTCAAAAGCCTGTAGGTGGTAGTAAAACAGTGAGTATAGGAGGAAATTTAGTATGAAAGTGTATGTAAAGAGATGGATGTGCGAGTGCGATGCTCGCAATACGCTTTTTTTGCTTTCCTTGGTTGTTATTCAGGAGCAGTGATGCCTGGGATGCAGGGGGAGTGAAGATCTAGTAAATTCTAGGACACTGATAAAAAAATAGCAGAAATCATAAACGTGTAAACAGCATACTTGGTGACTTCTGAAATTTTCCCGGCGTATTTCTTCTTCTAATAATTTCCGGGTATGCAGCCGGATCCCGTCGACATTCTGCCACGATATTTCGGCCCAGAGACGTCCGGCCATCATCAGGTGAGTACACAACTACTGAAGAGCCCAGGTGCAGTCGACTGCACCTGGGCTCTTCAGTAGTTGTGTACTCACCTGATGATGGCCGGACGTCTCTGGGCCGAAATATCGTGGCAGAATGTCGACGGGATCCGGCTGCATACCCGGAAATTATTAGAAGCATACTTGGTGTTCGTGCATTAGGTAAAGGTAATATCACAACAATGTTAAGCCGTCCATATCGATGACATTGTGAAACACAGTCTGTTTATTTTAGTAATATTGTAGCATATTGCTAAAATTTTGCACGAGGTAACACTGGAGATGTAAATGCTATGTACAAGTCCACAGTATTGCCATGGTGTCAGAGTCGTCTTAGGCAGCCTGTTAGCAAGGTCCTTGTTTTTTAACACACTAATATTGCATAGATAAGTTCCTTTAAGTGAAACGTAGATTTGGCACGTAGCAAAAGCGCATTTGTCGTTAAATAATGCATTGCGGAAATCGTTTGATGCAGGATATCCATGCAATTTGTTAAATTATAGCACTATGGTAATTTCCATTTACAGCCCTTATTTTATAGGTGAGTCTTCTTCAAAAGTGGAAGTTTGTGGAATACCGGGAAAAATCGTCAAAATTGCAACGAATTGTACAAAAAAATGGTTCAAATAGCTCTGAGCACTATGGGACTTAATTACTGAGGTCATCAGTCCCCTAGAACTTAGAACTACTTAAACCTAACTAACCTAAGGACATCACACACATCCATGCCCGAGGCAGGATTCGAACCTGCGACCGTGGCGGTAGCGCGATTCCAGACTGTAGCGCCTAGAACCGCTCGGCCACCGCGGCCGGCGGAATTGTACAAAAACTGTAAACAGCGTCATATGTTGGTGTGGTTGCGGGACATGCATGGTGGTTCTAACTGATAAACATTTGAAGTACCATAATTATGTGCGTATTCTTAAAAACTGCGAGAAAATCAGCAAAATAGCTCTAAGACTGTGAGTAGCATTTTACGTTACATAAAATATCTTTGGATGCGATATTCTGCCGGAAATTGCGAATATCAGCAGAATTTGCTCCTGTTGCTGACTCTGCTGTCGGTCGACCAAGATGCTGAGCACGAATGCTAAGCTACGTCTCGGGATGCTGGGTACCGTAAGGTTGGGGATGGTGGAGGACCAATAGGAAGGAACACACTACACCAGTGGGGTAGGGGCGGCCTTCATTTTAGGGTCATAAATTATGGTCATTAAGATTAAACGTAAATTAGATGACAGTTATCAGTTTAGATTAAAAGCGTTGGGGTACCTAGATAAACACGAGCACAAATGCACTCCTCGCCTGCCATCTTATGACACAAATTATGGTAATTATAAGGACAGTTATGGACCATTAATTACACCCTAAATGAATCAAATAATAGTCGAATTGAGCCGGCTTGTTTATACACTGAGGTGACAAAAGTCATGGGATACCTTCTAACATACTGTCGAACCTCCTTTTCCCCGGCATAGTACAGCAACGCGACGTAGTATGGACTCGTCGAGTTATTATAAGTCCTCTGCACAAATAGTGAGCCATGCTGCCTGTATAGCCATTCATAATTGTGGAACTGTTACTGGTGCAGGAGTTCGTGCACAATCCCAACTCTCGATTGTGTCCCATAATGTTCGATGGGATTTGTATCAGACGGTCTGGATGGCCAGATCATTCACTCGAATTGTTCAGAATGTTCTTCAAACCATAGCGAACAATTGTGGCACGGTGACATGGCGCATTGCCATCCATAAAAATTCCATCGTTGTTTTGAAACATGAAGTCTTCGATAGGCTGCAAATGGTCTCCAAGTAATCGAACATAATCATTTCCAGTCAGTGATCGGTTCAGTTGATCCAAAGGATCCAGTCCATTCCATATAAACACACCCCACACCATTGTGGAGCCGCCACCAGCTTGAACATTGCTTTGTTGAATGTTTAGGTTCATGACTTTGTGCAGTCTGCGCCACACTCGAACCTTACCGTCAGCTCTTACCAACTGAAATCGAGACTCATCTAACTAGGCCTCGGTTTTCCAGTCGTCTAGGATCCAACCTATCGGTTGGAGAGCCCAGGAGAGGCGCTGCAGGCGTTGTCGTGCTGTTAGCGAAGGCGCTAGCGTTGGTCGTCTTCTGCCGTAAGCCATTGACAAATTACGCCTCACATTCCTAACGGACTCGTTCGTCATACATATATCCCTCATTGATTTTTGCGGTTATTTCACGCAGTGTTATGTATCTTTTAACACTGACAACTCAACGCAAACGCCGCTGCTCTCGGTCGTTAAGTGAAGACCGTCAGCTGCTGTGTTGTCCGTAGTGAGAGATAATACCTGAAATGTGGTATTCTCGGCGCACTCTTGACACTGTAGATCTCGCTACATTGAATTCCCTAACTGTTTCCGAAGTTGAATGTCCCGTGCGTCTAGCTCCAACTACCATTCTGCGTTCAAAGTCTGTTAATTCCCTTTGTGAGGCCATTATCACTTCGGAAACTTGTCCGCATGATTCACCTGAGCACAAATGACAGCTTGACCATTGTGCTGCCCTTTTATACCTTGTGAACACGATACTATTGCCGTCATTATATGTGCAATCACTATCCCCTGAGTTTTGTCACCTCAGTGTATAAGGAGAACAGTGAGCCCTTTTTCTATGTACCAGCATACCTCCACTACTTACACTTTCTGAATTTCATCTGTGTGTCTTTACAAGTACGTGATTATTCAGTGTCAAATACATGCTTTTAGAGGCATACTGGTGCAGTGATGACGGAATAGCCGAACAGTTCCATTGCAGCACGTGCGTGAAAAGGACCAAACGAAATTGCCACTGAGGATGCTTATAAAATAGAGAAGCGAAAAGCGTCTGCTAACCAAACGAACATTCTTTGGTCGCTGAGATGGAAATTAAACCATAAGAAGATACCAGTAGCAATTAGTCTGTATGAAATTTTTACTTGACGCATTTTTAGTAGGGTTGCTGTGCACATTTACAGTGGGTCTTTACAATTACTTGAGGTTGTGATTGCATCAGGGAAAATCACTCCGTTTCTTGATACCTACGTAACGAAGTGTTATGGGCAAGCATCGGGCAAATATGCGGCATGAGTGGATTGAGTAGAGCGGCACTGGGGTCTTTCTGTGATGGACAAAAGCTTGTCATTTTTTACCTCTCACATGCTGCAATAAGAACCAAGCCTTATTCTACACATCTTTGATAGACAACAGGTCAGATGACATGCAGGGTAGGGAATCACTTTGGGCTTTCTAAGACGGACGAAAGCTTTTCATCCTTCACAATATTTGCCGCGTATTGTCCTGCTGGAATATTGCATGTGGTGTTGCATGAAGGAGTGACAGTAACTCGCGCTCTAAAATTTCCGGCTGCAGTTCAGATTGTCCATAATACGGATGAGTCGAGATCGCAAGTTGTATTTAAAGTCGTTTATCTACAATGCCACTCAACACTGCAAGTTGCACACATTGCAGTCACCACTGTAGTGTTCAACACGCATGTGGCTATCACTGCCTGTTGATTGAAGCAGATTTCACCTGAAAAACACTACGCCTCGTTGCCATTTGAGGCATTTTAAGTTTCTAGGCATTAGAAACCGGCGCAATGGCATTTCCAGTCTGCAGCGGATGGCACTTAACTATCGATGCAGAAAATGGGTCCACATTTGGAGCAGTTCTGTTGCATTAAGTCAACGCAGGACGAAGCTGTGTGATTCTTTACGGTCAGGCGGAAGAGATGGCGTTTGATGTCGTGATGTCCGCACATTATGTTGGACGGTACCAGCACGTATCTACGTACGATCTCTTCTAATTTGTACCATCCACTCATCATTGTAGTTACGGTGCCCTGTACATGGCAAGAATCATAGTCTCGTAGACCGAGGATTCTGCTGCTTAGATGGAAATTAATCACGTGCTACTATCGCACCTATTGATGCCTTCGAGGCACACTGGCACTTGAATCCAAGCTTCCACTTTGTTTGCCAGATTTCACTAACTTTGCGTAACATCTACCTTTCCGATCACGCGCCTACTGCCGTACTCGGCTAATGTGTATATTACATGTCTGCAATTTAATCAGTTATTGCTACACATTTTCCGAATTCTCTTTCAGTCAAGAAATTGTTTTTTGGTTTCGAAATTTTCGAGAATTTGTGTAAATCTGAAGTAAAAATAGATTGTGAAGGCGGAAAATATGCTTTAGATTATTGAAACACAAGGAGACGAACTTCATTAATTACCTGACTAATGGTTACAGGGGTAAAAGTGGTTCACTCGCAGCTTTCGTAATGGGAACAATGATATGTAAGGGGTGCGGAAGGGGTAACGGTTGATGGATAGTTGTTGGGAATGAATCAGTTTTGGAATGAAATTGCACAGTGTATCCTATTCTTCGTGATTGTTCGCCTTGCCTTTTGTGATCAGTCGTATACTATATGAGCTGCTGGAGCACATTCTCAATACGATTCGGTTTTCGCATACCGTTTTCCTCTGAAGTCAGTTGCGAGGTACGCTATATGATAAGGGATGGTGGAACGCTGCCGGGGGAAAAAGAGCTCAGGCTTCAGTCACATACCAATACGACCTTAAATTGTGACGAAATTACATGCTTCCTTTGTGGCATAATGATCCGTGTACGATGCTAGGATTTCCTTTCCTTGGATGTATGCAGCCGCCTCGGAGTTTACTGTACAAAAAATATTTACCAGACTAGAATGATATTCAAATGAAATACGAGGTCTGTTCAAAAAATTTCGGAATTTTGTCCACAAAATTTTTCTGTGTGTACCTTTTACTTACTGTGCATGGTCTGCTTCGAAATATTCTCCTCCACAATTGATGCACTGTCTCCAACCCCTTTTCCACTTCCGGAAGAATTCTGGGTACGCATCTTGTTGGATCGCGCGAAGCACCATCTGAGAATTTTCTTTTATGTGGTCTACCGTTACAAATCTTCGTCCTTTCAACGGGATTTTCAAAATAAAAAAGCCCGCACGGGCCTGGTCTGGAGAGTTGTGCAATAGTCACGCACCAACAGGAATGAATGTGTGAGTGCGGTATCGTGGTGCAAGAGCCGTGAACTGTCTCCGCACATTTCAAGCCGTTTTCTCGCAGGCGTCGCAGCACGTCCAGCTAGTACCATTGATTGAGAGTTTGTCCCTGAGCATGGCTTTGACATTTGACATGACCTGAGGAGCTTTTTTTTGCCGTTGGAGAACCTTTCCCGATCCACTGTGAAGATTGAACCATGGTCTCAACATCATAACCGTAGACTCACGTATCGTCACCAGTCATGATTCTCTTCAGGAACATCCCGTTCTCATTTGCGCGATCCAAAAGCTCTTCACAGATTGCGAGTCGCTGGTCTTGACTGATGAGCCGTGGGGCGAATTTGGTGGCAACACGATGCGCTCCAAGATGCTGTCATCGTTTCGTGACATGATCCAACTGAAATATTACATTATTGTGCAATCTCTCGGACAGTCAGTCTTCCATTGACACGTATAATTTCGTTGACGTTCCTGACATGAGCGTCGGTAGACGACGTCGAAGGGCTTCCTGAACGACGGTCACATTTAACGTCCGTCTGGCCACTTTTAAACCGTGTGAACCATTCGTAAAACCGAGTATGGCTTAAGCACTTATCACCGTAGGCTTCCTGCATCAATTGGCGTGTCTCTGTGAAGGTCTCCTTGAGTTTCACGTAAAGTTTAATGCAGACGCGTTGGTCCTCTAACTCTGCCATCTCGAAGTTCGCAGGCTGTATGACGCAACGTTCAACTCAATACAGCATAACTAAGACATAAAACAATGAAACTTCTGGCAGTTACACATCAAACACAGGCGTATATAGGGATTCCAATCGTATTTCACTCCATCACACCCTTGGCGCGAAATTACTAATGTTCCGGAATTTGTTGAACAGACCTCGTATAAAACGCTATAGAACACGGGAAGTTAGATACGTAATATAAAAGTACCTGTCAGGCTTCTGCAGCTTCCTCTGAACGACTGTGTAAATTATATTTAAAAATCTTCGTTCAGGACATGCAGAACAGATCACATTCAGAGAGTTATGAGCAGTTTTATCGAACTTAATGGGCCTAGTACAAGCCTGAATGTCCCATATGTAAATTGGTAGGTTCGAAAGCGTACTTGTTGTAATCATTTGCCTGAAGATAAGCTCATTATACGACGTTCATATTTTTAACATTGGTTACTTGTCCCTAATGCTATGTTGTTGTGAAAGTGAAGCCTTGAAGGAACCAGGCAAACAAAAAGTGTCTCCAGTGACCGCGAAGTGTAACGAAAGTATGAGATGACAGACAACTCGCCATCACGTTAACGGACCTTCACTGTCGCAATAATGAATATCCTACAGATGAGGCATTGCCCAGAAAACGCTGTATATTCATTCTTGACGAAGCATTCCCTAGGCATGAATCATTGACGCACAGTGGACCGTGGATGTATAAACCAGACAGTGATTTCTCGATGAGCGGAGATAGAGATATTATCGCAAGTCGCATTGCTTTAGATGTTGTTATGCCCAGCGCCATATGCCTGCGGACCGTTAGGAACGCATGTAGACACCGAGACTATTTCGGCTCTTTCTAAAATCGTGATTTGCACTTGCCCTGTAGTGCTGTTGACAGTAGAGATCAAACATGTGCTGACCTTTCACGGCTATACGTTTACCATATCCGTTGAATATAAATCTGCCGTCAGCTTTGCACTGCAGCAGATATCGCGTCTATTGTATTTGAGAGGAGTTCAAATCCCATCCCCTGGTATTCTAGATAAAGTTTGTCAAGGTTTCAGTAAAGAGAAAATTCCAGGTTGGTTCATTGAACTGTAACAAATGATTCGATGACCCAAACTTCGTATGACGTTCAGCGTACTTTTCCAATCGGTAACAGTGAGCTGCAAAAGTGGACTGAAGCAGAGTGAGAGGCTTTCTCACAGGAGAATTCTTCTTTGAAAATTATGTACTACGCGAGCTTTTACTTCAGATCGTATGGTTTATCTTTAATGGAGTCAGTAAAATGGAATTAATTGCTAGAAACGTTATCATTCACGTTGCTTTTGGTTGAATCATGTTTTACAGACGTTTACTTATTGCGCCATTGATTTCATGAAACGGTCAGCAGAGCTGATGATGCTCCGTCCTAGTATTTGCAGTCTCGAAGAGCAAACTCTAACGTATTCAGTGGGTTCAACACGGCCGAGCTCCTGCGCTAGGAGAGTGCGGACCGCAGCAGCTGATTAACAATTAGGTCCACCTTTTGCTGAACGCGGTGTAGTAAACTGGCGGTGTTTTACAGCGTGAAGCTAAATGGCTCGATGGTGAGGAAGCGAGAGTCGAGTTACCCCTCGGCGGCGGCTGAGTGCCGCGCAAAGAGGCTGTTCGCCTCCGCTCCGCGGCGGCAATAAGCGCGCAGCCGCGTAGCGCCGAGGCAATTACTCTGCAGCGCCGCCAACAAGCACTCGGGACGCTCCTGGAACAATCGCCGCTCCGCTCTGGCCGCCATGCACCTAGGCGGGGATCTCTGGCCAGCGCAACCCTTCCTGACGTTTCCCGTCCGCGAAACCACCGAGAAGTCGCTGGGTCTCGTTGTGTCGTGAGGCTAAGCGTAATTCTGGGTAGTAATATATTCTTATTACGTCGAAAGAATAAAGTAACGTAATAAATGTCTAGTTTGTTTGCAGGTGTATACCCGTAGACCTGAATACACATTGAAACCCTGCGTTGCAGTGGCTTAGCACTCCGTTGAAGGAGATAAAACAAAGTGGAACAACCCATTCGTAAACTCGAAGTCGCAAACTGTCTCTGAGAAGAACCGGGAATCGCAAGAGAAATGGAAGCACTGGTGCTCGATGCCCGGTGTATCGTAATCGAGACGAAAGCGAGAAAACTGAAAAGCAGTCCTGTACATGTTTTCAACATCTTGTACGACGATCTTAACACGAAAAATGTCGTTGTCCGTTGGGTTCACACCCTTCCAAAAAACCCATCGAGCCGAGGGGGGGAAGCAGCGAAAAAGGTGCAGCTGAATTATTCCAGTCCAGATAACTTCCTTAGCCGCTTATGTCCCATGAGCTCGATACAAAAGGAGCAAGACAAGCGGTGAAAACATGTAGAATCACCGCAGCCCCGAAAAAGATCAATTCCAACCATAATAGAAATTCTGTGTGTTTCTGGGGACTATCATGATGTGATGCTAACGGATTATGATTTCATAAATTATACTCGTAAAGGGCAAAACGTACCGTCGGCATACTCCTGCACTCTCTTGACGAGGCTGTGGGAAGCTATCCAAACAAATCTTCGCGGGAAGATGTCGAGGGCGAGGTTTTGCTCTGCGACAGCGCCCCAGCTCATTCTGTTCGGGGCACAGTCACACTTGCTGCTTCTCTGGGTTGTCAACCGCTAGTATACTTCTGACATGGCCGTCAATGGGTTATTTCGCTTTCTTTGGGGGAAGGAACCATTAGCGTGGCAAGAAATTCCAGATTCAATTGCCAAGGTTACCACCATGGCGTAAATCTTAGGAAAAAATGTGTCGTGTTGAATGGTAGAATGTGTAAAAAGGGACTTGCACCACACCATTTTACGGCTGCAACTCGATTTTTTCGACGTGTTATTTAAACTTTGACTATCTATCATACGCTTTACATACATGATGAACTTTTCACTCTGTGGTGGAGTGTGCGCTGTTTTTAATATTCACACTCTGTGGCGGAGTGTGCGCTGTTTTTAATATTCACGGCAGGGTAAAACTAAATACCACGTCGGGACCCGGATTCCTAACGATACCTTTAGCAGCCACTGCTTTTACTGACACGACTCAGCATCGACCGTCTCAAGTTCACTTTCGCCAATACATCTCTTTTACTATCCAAACTTGATATACGTTTTGCTGCATGGCTTGCTACACTAGTACTTCTGATGAAGTGAAATATACATTCTGCACAAACAGTCTCTTAGGCTCCGGTTGAGCCGTTCCTTCACAGTATCCATTATTGCTGCTGTGCTAGTCCAGTGAACTTAAAAGCTTATTTCAAGTTTGAAGTGAAGCGGTGAGGGAGGGTCGTGAGTCGTGTCCACGAATAACAGACAGTTTGGTGCACACACATTTTTGTTTTTTAATCTGCCATGTTCGATCACGATGCCACTGAGAGGTTTTAACGGTTTTGTACATTGTCCGTAAATAGAGCATATTACATTTTCATTTTCATTACACTTTCATACTAGTTGCGTTAAACCCTCATCCCAACCACACAATTCTCGCTTTAGGAGTCTTTAGTCTGCAGTTCGTATATCGGTTGCAGTATGTGCAACATCTAGTTCCGTCGTTTCCAGAGAATATTACTCACAGGGAGAACACGGCAAGCGACATAACCCGATTTCCCAGAAACTCACTCAGTGTAAGATGGGTCAAAATAAACGAACACGTGTCTCGGCTTAGCCATAGATACTCGACCGTTACTGAGAAAACAACGGCTTAAGTTTTCGAGGTACTTCGTGTACCTACTAGCGAGTAAGCAGTTCAGCTAAAGCGGTGGCATACTTTTGCTCCCCGTGTTCGAACCCCCATTTTTATTTTTGCTTTCATTTATCTACCCATGTTTGTAGAAGTTTACTACACGAATGTTTTCCTTTGTGTATTGTAATAACGTTTTCCTTATTCGTCTACTAAATGTATGGATGCTGAATGAATAAAAAACGCAATAAATGTGGGGAAAAATAATTTGAAATTGTTTTCAATGAAATTGCTGTCGCGTATCTTGATTCATAATCAGTTGCAAGCGCCAGTTGTCGGAAAAATGATCCGTTGAGTGTGGTTGGCAGTGAAATTATTGCCAGCGCATGAAATCTTAAGCAGTGTTCACGAGTTTGTTTCGCGAGTGAGATTCACACGAAGAAAAGTCGCTGTGACAAACCTGCCTTTGCCCGATGCAGGTGCTATTCGAAATTTGTATGTTTCGAATGTTGCGACGGTCGGTATGATCCAAAGGAAAGCACCGAGTCTTCTTGAAAAATAAACATAAGAATAAAGTATGTGAATTAAGAGCTGGCGTAAGAATGAAATAAAAGAATACGAGAATTTAAAAAGATTTTGAATCCAGAAAATGCCACACACATGTGTAATAAATGTATGACACACGTAGTGAATCTTAATTTTACAATTAATATAACGCCCTTGTATCTCCCATCTTGATAAGAAACATTCGTGTAGTAACCTTCTACGGACATGAGTTGATAAATGAAAAAATTAAAACAGTAATCCTGTTTCGAACACGGGACGCAAAAATGACGGTCCCCGACGCTAGCCACTATGCCACCAGCTGGACCGAGCTTGCCGCCGCACGTTGCAAGGACATCTAAATTACATCGAGAACTTTGACGGCCGTTTTCTTAGAAACGGTCGAGTATCTACGGACAAGCTGAGATATGTTGAGCTTATTTGATTCCTCAGCTGAGCGAGATGTCTAGGAAATCGAGCTATGGCACTTGTCTTGTTCTCTCTTTGATGTTGACGCTACAATTGTTGACTGCATATCTGTTCTTGTTTTGCAATTTCCATAGTTTATATGCACGCACCGCGTTGACTGTGTCTTCACTTGCAACAGCCCTCCTAGGGCGTTCATTTTTTGATTATTGTTCCGCACAACGTTCGGACTGACGTCCCGTGAGTAACTCGAAGACAAAATTGCGATGTAGAGTATAAATGCCGATTAAGCCACAAAAGTAGTTTTCCGTTTGTGTAAACAGAGACAAGCCGCTGTCAGGTAGTAACATCACATCGTTAATACAGTGTGAAAGTCTCAGCAGCCTTGAATGTGCCTGACCAGGCTCATGTGAGAAAAGCGTATCGTAGGTCTGCATCACGAAACCTTGACGTTTCATAAAAGACTGTTGTCATCTAACAGATCCAAGATTTTGGATCAGAAGAGATTTTCTCTGGTTTCGAGCGGCTAACAGAAGTGGTAAAGGCTGCCAGTCTTGCTTGCCGATGGAAGCAGAGCTGAACATTTGCAGCACAGTCGACAGGACCGATTGCGGACGTCTGGTGCAGAGCCGGGTGGAGGGTCTGAATCAGAGGCTCAGACGGTTCTGCGATCGTTTAGGCTGCAGATTCCTCGACTTACGCCAAAGGGTGGTTGGGTTTCGGGTTCTGCTGAATAGGTCAGGTGTCCACTATACGCAGGAGGTGGCTACACGGGTGTGGCGTGGACTGGGCGGTTTTTTAGGTTAGACGGTCTCGGGAAAACACAAGAAGGGCTTCAATCACAAAGGGTGCGGACCGAACACAGGTAGAACGTAGATACAGGAACCATCGGTACAACTGTTGTAAATTGTCGTAGCTGTGTTGGGAAAGTACCAAAGCTCATAGCGCTAATAGAAAGCACTGATGCTCAAATCGTTATAGGTACTGAAAGCTGGCTAAAGCCGGAGATAAGCACAACCGAAACTTTGCGAAGAACCCAACGGTGTTCCAAAAGGATAGGCTAAACACGGTTGTCGGTGGCGTGTTTGTTGCTGTTAGAAGCAGTTTATCTTTTCGCGAAATTGAAGTAGATACTTCCTGTGAGTTAGTATGGGCTGAGGTCATTCATCGAAATAAAATAACTGGATCTTTTTACCGACCTAATTCAGATGATACAGTAGCTGAAAGGTTCGAAGAAAACTTGAGTTTGATTTAAACACGTACTCGACTCATACGATTGTAGTTGGTTGTGATATATTTTGGCGAAAATACATGATTAATTCCGGAGATAAGTATAATACATCATTCGAAAATGTGCTAAACGCATTCTCTGAAAATTATTTCGAGCAGTTAGTTCATGAGTCGATGCGAATAGTAAACTGTAGTGAAAACACACTTGACCTCTTAGCAACAAATAATCCTGAGTTAATAACGAGCATCGAAACGGATGCAGGGATTAGTGAACACAGCATTGTCGTAGCGTGATTGAATATTGTAACCTCCAAATCCTCCAAATATAAACGAAAAATATACCTATTCAAAAAAGCAGACAAAAATTCACTTGACGCCTTCGGCTCCTTCAAAATTAATAATATAAGTGTAGACCAGATGTGGCTTGAATTGAAAGAAATAGTATCAGCAGCAATTGAGATTTTTATGCCAGACAAATGAACGACGGAGCGGATCCTCCTTAGTACACAAAACGGGTCAGAACACTGTTGCAGAAACAACGAAACAAGCACGCCAAATTTAAACAGACTCAAAATCCCCAAGATTGGCGATCTTTTACAGAAGCTCGAAATTTAGCGCGGTTTCAATGCGAGATGCTTATAACAGTTTCAACAACGAATCTTTGTCTCGAAACCTGGCAGAAAATCCAAAGAGATTGTGGTCGTATGTGAAGTATGTTAACGGCAAGAAACAATCAATGCCTCCTCTGCGCGAAAGCAATAGACAACTATCGAAGACAGTGCTGCCAAAGCAGAGTTACTAAACACAGTCTTCCGAAATGCCTTCACAAAAGAAGGCGAAGTAAACATTCCAGAATTCGAATCAAGAACAGCTGCCAACATGAGTAACGTAGAAGTAAATATCTTCAGAATAGTCGAGCAACTTAATCACTTAATAAAAGCAAGTCTTCTGGTCCAGGCTGTATACCAGTTAGGTTCCTTTCAGAGTATGCTGATGCATTAGCTCCTTACGTAACAATCGTATACGACCATTCGCTTAACGAAAGATCCGTACCCAAAGACTGGAAAGTTACACAGGTCACACCAATATTCAAGAAAGGTAGTGGTTGTAATCCACTTAATTATAGGCCCATATCATTAACGTCGATATGCAGCAGGATTTTGGAACATATATTGTGTTCGAACATTATGAATTACCTTGAAGGAAACGGTCTATTGACACACAGTCAGAATGGCCGTAGAAAACATCGTTCTTGTGAAACACAACTAGCCCTTTGTTTGTATGAAGTGTTGAGTGCTATTGACAAGGGATTTCAGATCGCTTCCGTATTTCTGGATTTCCGGAAGGCTTTTGACACTGTGCCACACAAGCGGCTTGTAGTGAAATTGCGTGTTTATGGAATATCGTCTCAGTTATGTGACTGGATTTGTGATTTTCTGTCAGAGGAGTCACAGTTCATAGTTGACGGAAACTCATCGAGTAAAACAGAAGTGATTTCTGGCGATCCCCAAGGTAGTGTTATAGGACCTTTGCTTTTCCTTATCTATATAAACGATTTGGGAGACAATCTGAGCAACTGTCTTAGGTTGTTTACAGAAGACGCTGTCGTTTATCGACTAATAAAGTCATCAGAAGATCAAGACAAATTGCAAAAAGTTTTAGAAAAGATATATGAACGGTGCGAAAATAGGCAGTTGACCCTAAATAACGAAAAGTATGAGACCATCCACATGAGTGCTAAAAGGAATTCGTTGAACTTCGGTTACACGATGAATCAGTCAAATCTAAAGGCCGTAAATTCAACTAAATACCTAGGAATTACTATTACGAACAACGTAAATCGGAAGGAACACAGAAAATGTTGTGGGGAAGGCTAAACCGTTTTATCGGTAGAACACTTAGAAAATGTAACAGATCTACAAAGAAGACTTCTTACACCACGCTTGTCCGTCCTCTTTTAGAATACTGTTGCGCGATGTGGGATCCTTATCAGATAGGACTGACGGAGTATATAGAAAACGTTCAAAGAAGTGTAGCACGTTTGTATTATCGCGATATATGGGAGAGTGTGTCACTGAAATGATACAGGATTTGGGCTGGACATCATTAAAAGAAAGGCGTTTTTCGTTGCGACGGAATCTTCTCACGAAATTCCAATCACCAACTTTCTCCTCCGAATGCGAAAATATTTTGTTGACACGGACCTGCATAGGGGGAAACGACCACCACGATAAAATAAGGCAAATCAGAGCTCGTACGGAAAGATATAGTTGTTCGTAGTATCCGCGCGCTATATGAGATTGGAATAATAGATAACTGTGAAGGTGGTTCGATGAACCCTCTGCCAGGCACTTAAATGTGATTCGCAGAGTATCCATGTGGATGTATTTTCTCGGCACTATATCGACAGCAAACTAGGCACACTTAAAATGGAGTACTGATATAAGGAAACAGTTTTCTCTGCACAGGTCAAACTATATTCAGTCTGTAAAATAATTCCTGTAGCATTTTCTTCTGGACGGTGACTCGAGCTTGGTTTTCTTATGAGAACTTCCCTTGGCCATATCAGATCGCCGAATATCCCTGTTTTAGGTACAGAATTTCTGTGAGAAAGAGAGGACATTACAATACCAGATACAATACTAGATGATGATTGGTTTGTGGGGCGCTCAACTGCGCGGTCATCAGTGCCCACACAAAGTCCCAATTTTTTACACAGTCCAATCTAGCCACTGTCACAAATGGTGGTGGTGATGACATGATGACAACACAAACACCCAGTCCCCGGGCAAAGTAAATCCCCAATCCGGCCCGGGAATCGAACCCCGGACCTCCTGCCGTAAAGACGAGAAACGAAAGTAAGGAATTAAAATATTTAATAAACTAAGCCACAAGGAACAAAAACCAAGCGTTAATGTCGTTGAAACTTTTGGGAAAGTAGAACTTGATGATTTGTTGTGTGTTTCATTAAAACGACGTAGCAAGAAGTTCATCTTTGATGAAGGTACTGCTTTTGCCGAGATGTGTGAAAAGAAGGTACTCCAGAGAAGTGTACGAACTTTCAGAAGTACAATTTTTACGAGCTTAGTTTGACTCGAATAAATCACATTCACATCGACTGATCTTGGTGCGCATGAGGTGGCAAAGGTAGGCTGTAGCTCGGGGTCGGCCATGGCGTGCCAAACTGCACGCGAACACGATCTGCTGGCAGCGTGAGGGCCGAGGCTTTGTCTGTCTTGGATTTGCTCGGGGCTTCTCGAAGAACTCGGTACGTCGCGGCATTTTATTTAGCATTGCGGTGCGACGTTTTTCGTTCGGCAAGACTTTCTTCAGTTCGGCAGAATCGTGCTGTCAGCGCTGTATATCCTTCGCTGTTTGTTAGTGGTATAAAAGAAGCCCACAGGTCCAGTAGTTATTTGCACACAAAAAGAGGCAGTCTGTTGCACACAAAAAGAGGCAGTCTGGCGATCTGTCGTCGCAAGCCTTAAAAGTGAGTGGGAATGGTGGAAGAGAAGAAAAAGAATTTTCAACATCTATCATACGACGTAAGTCGCTTGATCCATGGCTACCGCAAATTTACTATGGAACGACATCACAACACCATGCAGAAATAATTTAAAGATTAGGTTGACAACAAAAGAGCAAAGAAATTACAACGATCGACACTTGGGTTTCATTGTTCTGTAGTACACCAAGGAGCACACTGTGCTAAATTCGCAGGCAGGGAGCAGGTGATGAAATTGAGAATACGAATATTAAATTTTCTGATGTTACACGCATTTTGCCACTGTCAGTTGCGATAGTTTTAGATGGAACTGAACAAAGAATAGGGAGACTTTGCATATTACTACGAAATACGTTGGTTAAGTAAAGGCCAAGAAGCATACCTGGAGCGATTTGTCTGTTCAAAAGCTGGTATTGATCAATTTGTGAATGAAAAAGTAGAGCAGGAACAAAAATTAGAACATCGGAAATAGACTGCGGACCTCGCATGTCAAGTTGCACACTGCTCAGAACAAGACACTGCAAGGTGAGAACAAAGTTATTCTGATTTGATGAAGATGCATTTGAAAAGAAAATCGTATTCTGAAAGGACAAATTCTGACAAAAACACCGTCCATTTCCCTAAGCTCAGTGACGTTAAAGAAAATGCGAGGTTTGAAGAATTCATTGTGGTCTTGAAAGAATTACAAGGGTATTTTTCTAAACGTTTTGAGGACGCTGCCAACCTTACGTTAGTCCTCAAGCTGTTGTCGAGACCGTTTGGCGCTTTAAATGGAAAGTGTCCCTATGCATGTGCATATGTAATTGATTGATCTGCAATGTAATTACCGTTTAAGAGACAAATTCTTTTACTTTAAAACTGCCCAGGAAGTCTACTTTTTTTTTTTTTTTATTCAGAAAGAGTTTTCATGTCTCCATTATTAGGTTGCAAACATGACAAAGGATTTCTATCACCTTACGTGTGTACAAGACATTTTCGATTATGTAACCATTAAGTCAGACTTAAATGGCAATCTGAGAGCGAAAATCTGTGAAATTGTCTGTCAGTGTGCCAACTTTCGTACCAGATAAAAATTACTTCAGCGTGCCAAAAATAAATAATACAGAACATTTGTTTTGTTCGTTATCTAAGTTGTTGAGAAATATGAAATTAAGTCGAATCAATACGACTGCATTGCCATTTAAATGCGGCCATTTCGCAGTTTTCCCTTCTTCCCCCTCCTTGCACTCAGAGTGGCATGGCGCCGGGGGAAGTGTGCAGTCAGTCGGGAGAGCTATACGCGCGAGCAAGAGGATCGCTCGCGTGCCGACTTCTGGCCGTCCTTGTTGTAGCTGGTAGTATTCAACAAGGGCATTCCATGAACTCCACGAATTATTATCTCTTAGTGTTCACGACTGAAGCCACAGATGCTACGTACAACAAAGCTGGTCTCCACACACTATATAAACTACTTCGCTTCGATGACAAAACAGTCTATAGAATTTGTTAATTTTTGCTTCTTTTGTTTCTACAGTAAAAACCAGTGTGTTATTACATTTATTTTGCTCTGCTCTGTACCATATCACCTTTCTGTTGCAGTTTGCTGTGTTTTGATGGGTGTGATACTTGGTAAAGAATGACTTATCATATTTATCTTTAGTTTAATACTTAAATAATTATTGGTACACGCTGCGAACCTGTAACATGGTGGTTATGTCGCGATAATGTCGTAAATAACTATTGGTACACGCTGCGAGCCTGGAACGTGCTGGTTATGTCACTATAATGTCGATCACGACATAATGAAAGCTGAAGTTTCTCTTATTGGGAAAAGTGGAAGAAGCGGTTCTTATTTTGTTGGGAAAAACTTTCAACAGCCAAGATCACATAAATTTGTCTTTATTGTTGACAATGGGTTTCTATAGTTGTCACTGTCATCTTCTGATCTTCAGAAAATTTTGTTAGAAAACGTGTTCCATTGTGAGTTAGTACCTTATACCATATTGTCGTTGTGGTGAGTAAAATGCAGCACGTAATACATAGGTTTGTCAAAAATAAAACTGTGTACAGTTAAGTAGCACTTTCTGCACACAGGAATGTTCGCAAACTTAGCACTCGCAGACGCTGTTATGTCTTAAATCGCACGGTATTCGGTAAAATGCATATTTGTAATCTGTTTACGTTTGCGTAACGTGTTACATGCATCGTGGACCCATCTTAGCCGAAATATACTGTGCAGGCCGCCTCCACGTTTGTATTTCAGTTGCACCGTATACTTTGGCTAAAGTGGGTCCACGATGTATGTAACATGCTACCCAAACATAAACAGATGTACAAATGTGCATTTTACTGTATAGCGTGTGTTTTAAAATTAACAAGCCTCTGGGGGTGCTACATTTGCGAACGTGCCCGTGTGCACAAGGTACTTTCTAACAATAAATATTTATAAAACCGCCAGAGTTGCGAAATTCAGTTGTTTTTATTTAATTGATGACCGGTTTGGGGTGTCAGAATCCATTCTCAAATCACTCAAACAGAGAAATTGGTGTATTCCGCATTAGAAGGTAAATCATGTTAATATTGTACATACTTGTGTGTAAGTAAAGGCTTTAAATGACCATGAGCGTAGGAAACATACATACAAAATCTGAGTTATATGCTTGTCGTGTCCATGGTCACTTAAGAACTTTACGTAGACACACGTATGTACAATATTAACATGATTTGCGTGCTATCACGAAATACACCATTTTTTTGTTTGGATTGTCTGAGAATGTGTTCTGGTACCCGAAACCATTCACCAATTAAATAAAAAGAACTGAATTTTGCAACTTTGGCTATTTTATACTTCAAACTGGTTAACACGAGTTACTGCCCTGTTAACTCAGAATGTTGGAAACCTGTAAGAGGTTTTATTTTTGACAAACGTATGTATTATGTGCTGCATTTTATCAGCCATAACGATAACGTGTCATCAGGTACTAATTCACAATGGAACACGTTTTAAAACAAAACGTTTTTAAGACCAGAGGATGACAGTTACAACTGCCGAAACCGGTTGTCGACAATACAGACTTATTTATGGGATCGTGGCTATCGAAAGTTTTTTCACAGCTAAAGAAAGGTATTTTCCAATGTTGTGTGTTTTTGTTTGATTAAAGTGCTCTGTTACAAAATTTGACAAGTTAATATTTCTTAACTTTGGCGCTGTTGACAGAAATCTCATCATTCAGAGTGCTTTTACGACCGATATTTGCACACTTTGTGAATTATGTTTTATGGGCACGAGGCCGCCTCCTAGTCTATTTTTTTTTTCCCCTAACGTTTCGTCTCCTAATTTTGAAGACATCATGAGATGATTGGACCGCAGCCTAACATCCATAAAGAGAATTTCACCAGACACAGAAAACTCGTCATCCCGATGAGCTCGTGGAAGCGTTGTCATTAATACGTGATACTGTAAGAAACAAGTTCAAGGAACTGTAAATTTTATTACTACGGAAGTCATGCCTCACAAATTAATCTTACTTCAGCACTTTTAGTTTTTCCTTCTCGTTAACAATTTATAACGTTGTCATGCAGGAATGTATAGTACAACATATATGGAACTTCCAGTGGCACCAGAACAGATGTTTGATCCATGTTTTATGTCGTGAATCACAATTAGACACACGACTGAAAAAATGTTTTTTTCTCGTTATTTGCTCGTTATTGTTCCAGCTTGTATCTATTGAACTATGAGGGTTATGGCTTGTTTTGAAGATGATGCTGACTTTTGTCTAAAGAAAAATGTCCCTTGTGAAGATGATTCTGTTTTCACTTTTTTGTAGAACTATTATTTCTGTTTTTTAATTTAAATATATGTGCGTATTATGAAATAGGAAATTAATTTTGAGTGCAATAATTACTGTTTTAATTAGTAAAGAAAAAGAGTTCCGTATTTGCATAAGGATTTAACGCCGTTCATCATTCCAAAGGAACTCCTAAAACGTTCGAAATCTCATTGCCAGGCTTCTATTAATTACTGGAAGTGGTTATAGTGAATTCATGTTAATGCGTCAGTATTCCACTATTCCAATGTACCAAACGTCTGTGAATTGCTCTTTCCCATTCACTGTCTCAACGCCCCCTAAATTATGTAAAAAAACATCTGGTATATTGGTGATCAAAGTGCGAGGTACTTGATCGAAAAGGCTCCTTGCATAAGACTCCTTTGCACGGTTGAGGGAGGTGGCGCATTGGTGCATATCCCTCCTCGAATGAACACCATGATTAAGTAATTTAATAAGAGGCAATAAATATACGCTCAAAATGTTGGCTTTCGTTAAACTGTTTGTGTTAAGTATGCAGATTTCACATCTTCATCCTGTGTTCAATGTGAATGAGACGTGTAAGTCGATTAATAAAGAAGCTTGTTTTAAATCTGCATTATTGTCAAGGGTTGAAGATTGATGACCAACGATCTAAATCATTTGACAGGCAGTAACAGTATCTGTGACTGGTTCGTCATTAGACGTGACTTACACAGCCCATTGTCCGTGCCTTCTGTAATTTTTTATTCTCTGCGTTGTTTTGATGTCCACACATGGTCGGTATAAGAAGGTTCTGGAGGAGGACAGGTAGACGGCACGGTGAACTGGCCCCAGAGGAAACGACTGCTTTGTACCTGCGACCAGAACGAAGGAGCGAGCGCAAACGGGCGTACGTAATACACTTTGTGCTGCTGGACCAAACAGCAGTTGTTATCGACCACTGCGGTTTCCTCGCAAACTGGCCGAAGGCATTACGCATAATTTAACCTGTGGAGGTGCTGCGCAGGTCTAGGCCTCTCGAACTTGAACAGACAAGACAGGAGCTTATTCGTTGCAAAATTTGTTACTAATGGTCATGAAGCAACATTTACGAACATTTTATTCATCTCCATCCAAAATAACCGGCCACCATTAATCAGCCTACATATTAGTTTAAAGCTACTGGCAGAAAGCAGATCCTGCGTTTCCACAATCTCTGTCCGAGCATTCGAGCCATTAACACGATTTAGTTTTCGTCGAGTTCATGATCTATTTCTTCTCTCAGCCGACAGCACATTCAGATGATAACGCAGTTCTGTAAGATATATATATTATTGTAACTGGCATAACAACTTTGTTCTCCAGATTTGTGGCGATTTAGGGCACTGAAAGTGTAAGTCTAATTTGAGATAGAGTTCTCTGATTAGTTATTTCAGACAATGAGGTCGTCGTCACCACCACCATCACTACCATGGCTACCACTACCAGCGACCACAGCCCCGAAGTTTGTTGGTCAAGTTAATTCAACTCTGTTTATTCCTACTTTTATTCGTGTAGGTACATTTGCTCTGCGTTGGTAGCTGCGTATAGTCTGCAGTGTCACACTATTTTGTCAAGAAGATGGAATAAAGTGCCCAAATATTTTTCTGCTTCTGAGGAAACTCAATTCTTGAAATTAGTGCAACATTTGCTTCGCATTTTCAACATGTCAACACCGAATCAAGATTTTCACTCCGTTTAGGTTAGACATGTTGCTAAATTCACTATCACATTTATTATACCAGAGCTAAAGTTTATCAGAATTTGACACAAGCTTTGGCTTGTTTTCAACGAATTTGGGTATGTTCTGAATTGCGTCTGGCCGTTGACGGTATGTACCCGTGGTTGATGACTCATTTCGTCGCAGACTTTATGCAAAAAAAAACAATATACCACAGGAATTTAAACGCCCGAAGATAATCATTATATTGAACCTTGGCAACCCGCCTGATAGCTCTAAGAGCTATAGACTAATGTCCCTGCTATCTTATGACCTACAGGCTACAAGCAGGCTTCCGGCCAAAACGAAGCTGCACAGATAAAGTTCTGTTAGTCACCACCTACATCGAGACAGGATTTCGAAGAAAACTTAAAACCGCAGCTGCATTCATTGAGTTAACAGCGGCCTGTTACAGTGTGCTAAACGATCGACTGTTTCAAGTAGTCATGGGATCCAACATCAGCTCCCCAAGAAAATTAAACACGGTCTACCACAGGGATCAGTCGTTACTCCACTTCCCAACAACTAGTACACTACAGATACGTCAGAAACAAATTCAGTGAAGTTTGGTTACGCCTATAACTGGTTACTTCCTACAAGGTACAGCTCAATTGAACTGTCGGTAGAAATCCTTACGAACGACATAGGTTTAGAGTAAAGTACTTTCGCAAATTGAGACTTCGACCAAACGGCAGCAAAACTGAGGTTTCTTGCTTCCGTCTAAACAAACTCGCCAGAAGAAAACCCAACATAAAGTTTTGAAAACACTGCTCTTACAATAAATACCAAAATACCTGGCATAACCCTTGGGAGAACTCTTATCTTTGAGAGAGTGGCTAACAAAAAAAACGAGAAACATCTTAATTCAAAACTTATGTAGTACAATTTGGGGAGCATCAGCATCCTTCCGACGTTCTTATGCTATAAGTATTATCTTGTCAACCACTGAATATTGTGCTCCAGTTTTGGCTAAACAATCTTTATGCACAAAAGAAGAAGGAAGGGAAGAATGAAAGAAAGAATCCACCAATCCATCAAGATGCCTATGATGCAAAACATAACCACTCTGCTCTAGGTGACAACTAAGAATAGCAGCAAGTGTCGCTGCGGAAGACGAGTTAACCGTATTAATGCATGGCGTCAAGAGTGGACTGAACACCAAAATAATATGCCATGTATGACTCAAAACCATTGTGATTTTTCTTTGCGCGCAGAACATCGTCAGTGCTCTAGAATTAAAACCCAACGTGGCAGATGAGTAAGTTTTTTACTCAATTGGGGTAAGCAGTCACCCTCACTTTGTGTTTGCGGGGAACCACAGACCATCAGACACATCACTGAAGAATGCGTCGCAAGACCACACGATGGCATGCTATAAGACTTTCTGCTGCCGACTCCCAATTCGGTAGATTACATATATGCTCCAGATATTTGTTTGTAAGATTTTAAATTGCAAATATTATGCGGCGCACTCCGTATATTTTTGTTTCAATATGTCAAAAAACCATACGATAAATAAGTAAATAAGTAATCCTTGTTTGAGCCTATAGAAGTGTAAGGTTTCAACGTACTGATCAGTTTCCTTGGCGCATAGTCTCCCGTAAGTGACTTTGATTTTGTTTCTCCAGTGCCAAGTAGCAAATCTGGCAACACGTTTCTCCCGTAGAACTCAATCGTCTGCCAGGTTTTCAGTTTCCCCCCAGGTCATGTCCAGACATCGAAGACCATTTCCACAACAGTGCTGGGTTGAGGGTTCTTTCATCTTTAATGCATAGGAATTCCCAACAAGTTTGTCTTCTTTCAGAAATGATTCGGTGCATGCTGTGTAGAACACGTCTTTCAGTACGTCGTCCTTTGAAATGTGGTCGCGATGACTGATCTTAAAAATTCGCCTCAAGCGTCGTTAGTGGCAAACGTTGAGCATTTTTGCTGATTTTATTAACATTTTTAATTTCACACACGCATATAAATGGCCGTAGGTAGGATGACGGAGCGCAGTCTAAGTTTGTGGACATACGTATAGAGACTAATCGTCATATGGATCGCATTCGTTGGAAGACTGCAGAAGCTTACCCAATTCTGCTGCCAATGACTGCGTCTGTGTCCCTGTTACTATGGACAAAAAGACTGACAAGATATATAGATCTTTCAGTATTTTTAGTAATTTTTGTTGGACTGTAATTTGAGTAGATACATTTAGACTTTATGCACATTATGTTTGTCTTATCGCTATTTAGGTGTAGTTTTGCAGAACTAGCCATTACATCCAACTTAGCAGTCGTCAGTTATAAACTTTGTGTTGTTTATATCAGACGCATCAACAAAATCCAAATTCGTAAGTCTAGATTGTTCATTCCAGCGTATACTCATGTGTTGTCCATGTGTTTTCCCATTATTATGTCTATGACTGATATAAAAAGGAATGGTGATAAATGCATCCTTGTCTGAAGACTATCAGAATGCTGAATAAATGAGTGTTCCCATCTTCTGTTTTTATATAGCAACTTTAGTTTATGGAAATATCAATGAGATAGTCGGGTCTCCCATATTTGCATGTAAATTCAGTTTATGACCGCTATAATTAATTTTTAAGAAGTTTATATAACCTTAAACTCTTACGACACACGTAGTGAGAATGATCGAAGGTAGAGTTTTCTGCCCAGAACTTCGCATGAGACTCTCCAGCCACATATCCGCATAATAGACTCAGCATGTTAAAAGGTGGTGATGTTTCTCAAAGTATTTTGTTGTGCTGATTATCGTTCACTAACTCTTCTTTGTCATAAATGTATTGCAGCTTCTGAATTAATAATGCAGATCTGCAGCGCACGCACAGTTATGTTGCAGATAGTCATTTCACCAAGTTCTGAACCCTTGAGTAGTGAACATGTAAGCAGTATGTAACAGTCACATAGCGAAGTATAACGTTCTACGTGACATACTGAAAAATTCCAGGTGTGGTGGGAAATGCCGTTACAAAAGGCAGATAATTGTGGCATGTGTGTAGGCGTCTGCGGTCGGAATTAGTTTCGGTGAAATTTTTGGTGGTGTTTTACCGCGTCATGATGTATGTTACTCCTCAGCACAATGAAGCCCACTTGCAAAAGTTGCCGAAACATTGTGACATTTCTACACCAGTTGTACCCTATGAAGACTACAAAGTATGTAGCGGAGGGAACATAAACTGTAACGAGATTTCTTCAGTAAAATTCACTCGATTCTCTTGCCACGTCAGATTTTAGAGATTACTGCAGCCCTCTAAATCCTTTCGCATCGCCACTGTAAAGAGCTGACTGTCATAAATGATTCTGTTGTATTTTACATCGAACCTGAAGCGGCAACAAATCCGGAAATAGAAATGATAACATTTCAGTCATTTGGTGCAAGTATGGTACGTAGGAAGAAAGGTTACTTACATGTCTGTGTGGTAGAAATAGTTACGGAGTTGAAAAGATTTAATAATTTCTGAACCAAGAACTTGTGTTAAAGTGTCTATCAGTTAAAATTTTTCAATAGTTTCGTTACAGTCTCTTGACAGTCAAGTACATCTGACAGAATTTTCGCCTTCCTCTGTGTATTCTCGTTGTCCCCTTTATTGTCCGATCTGAAAGAAGTAGCATGGACTTGAGTATCACATTTTGTGATCCTTTCTTTAAGTGATTCATTTCGTAGACAAGCTACAGTTTTCCAGTAATTGTGTTACACTTAAATATTTCGCGAAGTGCGCGGCTAAACCTTTCTCTATTTTAGTAGTTAGTTGTCAACTGCTTTGGTTTTCAATTAATTCAATTCTTATCGGGTAACCGCAGTATCTACGGAAAGCCTGAGAAATCAACGAATAATGTCCGTCAATTCATAATTACTGACGGTGTTACTAGTATTTTTCAGTGGACATGCTAGACGTTGCGTAGCTCTTGCAACAGTCTTGGAGAATATGCAGGACGTGCCACCTGATAGAACTTTGCGTTCGCCTATCAGTGGGAGTCTCAGGCTCGAGCCTCGCAAGACTAAAGATCGTTTCCTCCTTCACTCAGGCCGGCAGCGAATCACGTTTTCCCGTGGTACTGGCGGACGTCTTGCGGGTCAGATTTCACGACACCTCGCAGCTAGACCTCGGCTTTTGCCTTATATCCGCCCACTGAGATTCGTATCGGCGCCAGAGTGCTTGTAGACCGTCGCCTTTTGCATCACAAATATATCGCGGCGGCAGTCGCTACGGCTTCTCGACATGCTCGCCTCTAAAACCGTCCTCCACTAAGTACGCGCCACTGCCATTTGTACACAGATTTTTCCCCCCTTCCTCCTCCGACTCTCTTGGCCCTTCTTCCCCTCTCACCCCACGCCGCCACCTCCGCGTTTGCACCCACGCCTCCCCGCCCCCGCCGCAGCCGCTATTCCCTCCCCAGTTCTTTTTTCGCCTTTGTTCCTTTCAAGCTATTCATGTAAAACTGGCGTTTCCTTTGGCCGCGCTGCCGTTGCGGTGGAGCGCGCAAGAAGCAGTCTCACTCGGTCCTCGATTTGGCGGCGAATTCCACGGCTGCAGCACTGGCTTGGCCCTGCCCCTCCCCTGCCCCGCGGCGCGGCGCGGCGCGGGGTATTATCCCGTGCTGTTTGATCTCAAGATGGCCGCCCGCCCCGCGCCGCCCGGCCGCTGCTGGCTGCTGGCTGTGGAGTGGCCATTGTTCTGCCGGGGACCACTTGAGCCCACCAGCGCCCGCGCCGCGCCAGCGCCGTCCCCCCAGGCCGCGCCGCACCGCGCCACGCAACTGCCGGGACGCCTCAGACGCACAGCTGCCCTCGCACCGCGTCCAAATCACTGCCTCTGCCTAAGTTTGAAAACCCAAAGTCTTTGATTTACTCTCTCTCACTGATCTGCTTGTCATCCAGGCACCTGTTCTGCTTCTGTAAATGGTCGCTACTAGGCCGTCAGCATGGTCAAATGCCCAGCTTCACTGCCTAGGTTGCTGGTTCGATTCCCAATGCCATTGACCTTTTTTTGCGATGAAAGCTCTGTAACGGAGTTTTACATGCTTGTTAGGGTAAATAAGAAGCTCGACAAAGCCGGACAAACCGCGTCGAGTCTAAAGCTTTATTAAGCCCCCAAGCTGTAACTAGAGTACATGCAGGCGTGCCTTTAGCCTCTCCAGATGTAGTGGCATCAACACGTGCTTGCTAGTATAATTTCGCAGGTAATACGGTATTTCTGTTCCTATTTCTGTTCCTGTCTTTTGACGACGGAAAACATTACATAGTCAGCCAAGTGCAGAGCTGTTTGTACTGCATCAATAAGATCTTGAAACAAATGTGGAAAGTGGTGCGTTAATATATTTAGAAAGCTGCTAAGTATTTCAGTGCACACTGTGTTATTGTTTATAAAAACCATTGAAAAGACAAAGGAAGATGCAGATACTAATTTTATGCTTTATCTCGTAACAGAAGTGCTTGGATACACACGGTTAGAGACAGCGATGTAGGAATCTATTTTGAAGGTTATAATACACCGGAGCTTCACTTCATATGGTGTTGTATACTCTGAACGTAATTAGGGCCAGTTGTTAACAATTCCTAGAAATTTCTTAACTTTCGACAGATAATTGCTGCAATGGAGTTGAGTCGGCGTAAGCTGACTCCCAAGAGTTGCAGTGGACTGAGCGCAGCAGCATCGTCGCCTTCGCACATCCACCTCAACCAGTCTCTAACGCGATTTTGTAAACGTCTCAATGGCAACGCCTCATTTTTGTCACAGCTTTGTCGGCTACTGGTTTCGCTTGCAGCCTTTACGCTTCACGGTTGAAAGTTGGCAACAGAGAGCGCCCTTAGTTGTGTCAGCAATTATCGTAATCCGACTCGACTATAGAGCCATGTAAATAAAAAATAAATAGACTGGTTTCCTGTACCTGCCTGACGCGTAAACTACCGCAAGTAGTCAAGCTGCGTAGCTGTCAGCAGTCATCTTAATCCGACTCGACGATAGAGCCACGTAAATAAATAAATAAATTGGTTTACTGTACCTGCCTGCTGCGTAAACTACCGTAAGTAGCCAAGGCGCGAACTCGGAAGCTACTGGCTTGAAGGTTTAATGAGCCGTACAATAGAAGTTACTGTCTTAATTGTCGAGAAATAGATCAGAACTTCCTACAGGGCTGCTTCTGCGAATAAGTTAATCGTCGCCCGTCAGGAGCTTCCTTCAGCTTCCGAACCATGAAATATTTGGTATTTTGGGATTACGGCAATTGATCACTACCAAAAGTGACATGTGGAGGAAACACCTTAGCGCTGACATATTTTCGCTGGTAAAGCCTGTGAACCCTATAAACACAACCGATATAACTCAAGAATCAATAACGAGGGAGATACTCATATTTGGAAAGAGCTGCTCCTAAATCCCCCTTAAGCCATATCAGTTTAGTTTCCTCAGGATTCCCGTACATCACTTAGGGACACCCTCAAAAGGATCGGAAGATTTTGTCTACGTCCTTGCCCAATGAGTTAGTGTTGCGTCTGTTATGGCATCGGTGTAGACGAGACGCTGAAACGTAAGCTTCCTCCCATTTATTTTCTTCGAATGCTCGCGCTTTTATTTTCCGCTCAATATGTGCATTTTATAAAACATGAGCAGGGTCTTCGGAAACTAGCAGAATAATGGGGAATAAATCATCTCCATTTACGTAACTACGCAATAACCGATCGTTGAAAGTATTATGGAAGCCAATGAAAATTTAAGCAACAAACACAAATTACATGTTACTCGTTAGCTTGTCAAATGACCCTTGGTCCTTAAAAACTTCACAGGCAATTACGTTCATTTGTTTCTGCATCTCTTAAACTTTTTTAAACCTTTAAGTATGTTTGTTCATGCTGCCTTATATCTTTGGCCTTTCCCATTTTGCCTCAACTGTTATTTAATCTTTTTTTAGTAATGTGAGAATGGACATTTGATGCCATTTTATTGCGCGTCTCAGTTCGCTCACCAATGGAAAACCGGTATCATTGTAACTTTAAACTGAAGCTTTTAAAAACCGTGCCCACAATGATAGTTTCGCATGTGTTTAGTGCAAATTTTGTAGACGATTTACACCTAAAGTTAGGTGTCAAACTTAAAAATGAGTTTTACAGTTTCAGTCAACTACATTGTCTCTCATTCCGTATTGGACGTGTTGTTTTAATGATATAAGACATGTTAGATTAAATTTAATGGGTAGATCATCTCCACATTTTCTGTCCCAAGATTGAGAATTTCTTGTAATTTTCACGTTTTTATTCCAGTCATTTATTTCAGTTGTCTTTTATCTTGAAAATGTACTATTTCTTGATGCTATAAAGAACTTCTATATTCTGTTTCTTTTCTTTGTCGGCGACAAATCGGAAACTGGCAGCTCAAAGAATTCCATTTTTGCAGAGAGCTCTGACAGCACGCGTCCCTTTTACTGACACGCCAAATCTTTGTGTGAAAAGGTTGTCAACTACTTTTTGTTTCTATGTCGATGTGATTTGTATTGTCAACCATCAAAATTTTGAACTACGAGCACTGGTGGGAGTATGCCATGCCAAAGGATATAACTTTCTCAGTCTGTACTGCTTACACAATTGGTGACGAAAATATTGAAGGATTATCTCGCACTTATACTCTCCCTCTGCAAGAAATATCAGTGTATGAATATTTGTTGCACTAAGTCACTGAAGTGCAACTTCCTGAAATTATTTGCATGTATTACACTATCGTTGTCGATGTATACGTTATGCGTATAAGACACGCTGGAAGATAGAAGGGGATGGTAATAACTAATAATCAATCTTTTAAAGAAAGGGAAAGGGAACTACATGTGTGCTGTATAATTGGCAGTTAATTACGTGCTTATTTTCCAGCATTTAAATTATATTTGAAATCCAAGCAGTTACCAACATAGAGCAGAATTCGTTTCGTAAATTGTATTATTTCCAACATGACATGTGGGATCCCACAATGACCGATACTCCTGTTTTAACGTATATAAACGATCTCCCGGTGATCAGTGAACGATTGAAAAACCATAGTATCTGTTGATGACGAAAGCATGCCTACCAAAGGTCCAGAATCTGCCTTACCGTACAGAGTTCAGATAATAACTGAAGAGGTTTACGGCAAACAGTTCAAGTCTTTAATCTCACAAACAAACAAAACTGACTTGTTAGCGCCAGAAGTACAAATGGGTCAGATGGCTCTGAGCACTATTGGACTTAACAGCTATGGTCATCAGTCCCCTACTTAAACCTAACTAACCTAAGGACAACACACAACACAAGTCATCACGAGGCAGAGAAAATCCCTGACCCCGCCGGGAATCGAACCCGGGACCCCGTGCTCGGGAAGCGAGAACGCTACCGCGAGACCACGAGCTGCGGACTGCCAGAAGAAGCCATACAATAAGTGAAACGCTGAGTAAAATTGCTTGGAATCCAGCTGGATAAATAGTTATATGCAACTAAAACAAAGGTGTATTAATCAAGAAGCTCCCCACAGCATGTTTTTGTCTTAAGTATCTGTTTCATGGTATAGACATAAAGACAAGGTTATTTCGCACATTTTCACTCCCTGCTGTTTTCTGGAATTACCGTCTGGAGTAGTGCACGTAAAGTGAATATTTATTCAGCAGAAGCGAGCAGTAAAAATATTATGTAAAGTATATAACTCCACATCTCGCAAAGGCCAAAAGCATGCTGGAGTTCATGCGTTCATTTTCCCCTACATTTACTGCTTGATGTTTTCTACTGTGATAGTAAAAGTATCTTTCAATTGAAGAATGATGCCCACAATCCAGTACGAGGAACAAAAATAATTTTCATGTAGTGTTGAAATCCTTGTCTAGGGTGCATAGTAAAATCATATACTCTAATGCGAAGTCACTGAATGAGGTCCATGTAAATCAAGAAATTGGGACTCCGTAAATTCAAAAAAGCTTCCACAAATCGCCTGGTTATCTTAATTCGAGGAATGAAAATCCCTGTTAGTTGCATGGTAAGTACAGGGCTATTACAAATGATTGAAGCGATTTCATAAATTCACTGTAGCTCCATTCATTGACATATGGTCACGACACACTACAGATACGTAGAAAAACTCATAAAGTTTTGTTCGGCTGAAGCCGCACTTCAGGTTTCTGCCGCCAGAGCGCTCGAGAGCGCAGTGAGACAAAATGGCAACAGGAGCCGAGAAAGCGTATGTCGTGCTTGAAATGCACTCACATCAGTCAGTCATAACAGTGCAACGACACTTCAGGACGAAGTTCAACAAAGATCCACCAACTGCTAACTCCATTCGGCGATTGTATGCGCCGTTTAAAGCTTCTGGATGCCTCTGTAAGGGGAAATCAACGGGTCGGCCTGCAGTGAGCGAAGAAACGGTTGAACACGTGTATCTGGACATGCTGGAAAATTGGCTCATGCCACAACTGGAGACCGACAGCACCGACTTCATCTTTCAATAGGATGGTGCTCCACCGCACTTCCATCGTGATGTTTGGCATTTCTTAAACAGGAGATTGGAAAACCGATGGATCGGTCGTGGTGGAGATCATGATCAGCAATTCATGTCATGGCCTCCACGCTCTCCCGACTTAACCCCATGCGATTTCTTTCTGTGGGGTTATGTGAAAGATTCAGTGTTTAAACCTCCTCTACCAAGAAACGTGCCAGAACTGCGAGCTCGCATCAACAATGCTTTCGAACTCATTGATGGGGACATGCTGCGCCGAGTGTGGGGGGAACTTGATTATCGGCTTGATGTCTGCCGAATTACTAAAGGGGCACATATCGAACATTTGTGAATGCCTAAAAAAACTTTTTGAGTTTTTGTATGTGTGTGCAAAGCATTGTGAAAATATCTCAAATAATAAAGTTATTGTAGAGCTGTGAAATCGCTTCAATCATTTGTAATAACCCTGTAGTGGTAGTCATTGTATAGCTGCATGAGAAGTTGTTAGTGGTAGTCATTGTATAGCTGCATGAGAAGTTGTGGAAAATACGTGGGAATGTGATCAAAAGGAGATAAAAGTTATTTAATGCAACTAAGGAAAAAGAAGCTTTCAGAGTAATGTATATCCTGCTAATTTAGTTGGTTGCGTTTAGCTGGCGTAAGCACAAATAGTGTTAAGCGGTATACCGGTAGCTTATAGTGAATGAAGTGTACAGATTTAGTTTCTAAGAACTGTTTCTCCGTTGCTGAATATTTCCTCGACTTGTTTCGCATGCTTTAAGGGTCTCCACCTTTATAGGAATAACCTTATGAATGAATGAACGGATATTAATGAATCTTGTGTTCGTTAACATGTAGGACGGTCGCAAATACCCTCATGAAAAGCACAGCGAGGCGTACAGCGTTGTGCGGGTTGCATGACCCGGGGGCAAGTAAGACACACACGTCCCTACGCTAGCCCTCCCAGCATATGCTCCCCAGCTTATAATAAATTACTGACTCGCTACAAAATATTACCTGAAGACGTGGTTCCATAAATTAACACGAATATGCTCCCTGCATAGGTTCAGTTATTCGCAGCATTACCTCACTTATATAATATTTTTTGCAGTGTTGTACGGAAAACATCTTTCCATTGATGTCTTTCTTTTTTTCAAAACTTTTTACACAGAGAACAAATCTTGATGATAAATCCCGTCATAAGTAAATTTGCATAGTCTTGGACGGAGGTGCAACTGTTGTTATACGCCATGAGCTCTATTTTTCTTTTTTGTACTGGGCGTTAAATTATTGTTCTACCATTTACAGGACACTTGTACGATACGTTAGCTAATCCGTTTCGATTATCAGTGCACTGGTGCACAATGCAAAAGTCCTTTTCGTAAACTTTTATTAGGCTTCCGCTTAGGTACAATCTCTCTCTCTCTCTCTCTCTCTCTCTCTCTCTCTCTCTCTCTCTCTCTCGGTTTATTGTAACACAATGCCGAAGCACTGGTGTGCGATTCGATGTATGCCGCTGTCATTCGTGTCTGCAGATGTTTCAGTCAGTTAAGTTTGCACAAAATCTTGCGATGAACGTTAGAAGAATCCTTCACTTTTATGGGAAATCCGATCTAAAACCACCGTTACATTTGCCACAGCTAGTGAAGTGTGATAACCACCCCCTCATATTTTTCTTAATCCTTCCTCTAACAGGAGACTCATTCCTGATTCAGTATGAACGCTGTTTCAAGATCAGCTTTCGAAAATCATTCGCTACAATTCTAATGGGACTAACTATAAAATTATCGTAATCATTCGGAATGTTGAAGCACGGTTTCTGTTACATACTAATAATATTGATCCAATGAATGGTCCGCATTAATATAACGTCGGCCCATATGTAGAAAAGAGTGCAAGCAATAAAGAACTAACGTTACAGGATAAGGCCTATACGTAGACTCGGCAACGTCCTCACACGATTACAATGGTGAGTTACGTTAAACGTGGTGAAAACGTGGATGTTGGAGACAGTACGCCTCATCGACGGCACAGGGCACAAGGTCTACTGGTATAGTGAGATTGGATAATGGTAGTTCTGTGGGAAGTGGGTTCACGACACTTTTAAATTTCGCCTCGTACGTGGCTTTGGTGCGAAAATGATTCGCTTTTACATTAAGACTTAATTATATGTTTAGCAATAAACTTTCAGGTAAAGCATCAAAGGTATAGACTTCATAATTATGTCACCTTTGCAGTGTGCTATGAAAAATATGTAATTTCGCTAAATAAATAAGTGAAAGTTACAAAAAAAAGGTTTTTCATCTTTCAGAGCAGTATTTATGAAATTTTGTTATTTGCGTGTCGCTATGGTGAAGGTCAGTGGACGAGTAAATCCATTGTGTTTAATTATCGTTGAAACTTCAAGGTTTAAAGAGCCATTGATGCCCCAAACGAACATAGAATACGATGGTTGGGGAAAGCTGATAGACATGCTATAGTGGAACAACTCACGGTTCATATAAACCAAGGTGCAAACAACTGTACCTCTATAATTGTAGCGCCGATGCAGTCGGATGATACCTACAGCAATGTTAACGCTGATGACTCGACGGTAGAGACGAATTTGTTTAGTATTATCGAAGAGATTTGGAAAGTAGCGACGGGTATCGTTTACCAGTGGGTTACATTCTCGCCATTGAATAGACGATTGGCGATTCGTCTGGCGAGGAACATCGAAGTACAAACACATTACAACCGATGTTCGAAGAACACTGGCCGGCGGTGGTGTGCTACGGTCTGAAGAACGTTTTCGTAGCAACTCCATGGAAAGACCCCTCGATAGATCGATTTGATTCTGAAGACGTTGTTAGAAATTATCATCACTATTACATGATGTTTGTGTGGATGAATTAGGACTTATCAACGAAGTCATACATCGTGGATAAATTCTTGAATTGACCTTAGAATGCTCCAAGAGAACGATCAAGATATGAAATTATCTGATTATCAAACTCCTGGAATCTAAGCCCATTTAAACATGTGAGAGACGACCTCCATCGTCCTTCAACGCGTGAATCCGCCCCCGTGCACTTTGACCCGTAGAGTACTGCAGAAATGATGGGTCCGGATACTCTTGGATGCTTCCCAGAGTCTGTTTGAGCCCGGCGCGAGCGCCCCAGTTGGCATTGTTCAAACCGCAGCACCTTATTTCGGCCGCATTCCCTTTCAATTTTTGCTTATTTCTCAGATGTATTTTGCGAAAAAGTTCCAGCGCCAAAGTAAACAAGCGTTATAAGACGGTACTCGTCCTTTTAAGAGCTTTTGACTGCCATTAAAAACTGTGTAAAAACCATACTCTGTCCAATATCCCGGTTGATACAGGAGTGTGGATTACACGTGCAACGAAGTTATGTGCACCATACGTACTATGATATGCCTGAAACATTGTTTCAGTATATTGAACGAGGAGAGCGAGTTTTAGATAATTCGCCCTGCATACCGACTCTCTCTCTCTCTCTCTCTCTCTCTCTCTCTCTCTCGCCCCCCCTCTCTCGCCCCCACTCTCTCTCTCTCTCGCCCCCACTCTCTCTCTCTCTCGCCCCCCCCACTCTCTCTCTCTCTCTCTCTCTCTCTCTCTCTCTATCTCTCTATCTCTCTATCTCTCTCGCCCCCCCTCTCTCTCTCCAACCCTCTCCCCTCTCTCTCCAACCCTCACCCCTCTCTCTCCAACCCTTTCTCCCCTCACCACCCTTTCTCCCCTCACCCCCTTTCTCCCCTCACCCCCCTCTCTCCCCCCTCCCCCATATCTCTCCCCTCACTCCCTCTCTCCCCCCTCCCCCCTCTCCCCCTCTCTCTATCGCCTAAAAGTCTTCAGGCTCGTTTTTATTTTGCATTTTTGCATTTGCGTTTCTGCAGTTAGCCCAAAGATAATTGCTCGTCATGTCTTTCATGCGACGCCCAGTGACAACATAAAGCGTCGTTTTTTGCCGCTACAAACCAAATTACACTACTGGCCATTAAAATTGCTACACCACGAAGATGACGTGCTACATTCGCGAAATTTAACCGACAGGAAGAAGGTGCTGTGATATGCAAATGATTAGCTTTTCAGAGCATTCACACAAGGTTGGCGCCGGTGGCGACACCTACAACGTCCTGACATGAGGAAAATTTCCAGCTGATTTCCCATACACAAACAGCAGTACACCGGAGTTGCTTGGTGAAACGTTGTTGTGATGCCTTGTATAAGGAGGAGAAATGCGTACCCTCACGTTTCCGACTTTGATAGTTCGGATTGTAGCCTGTCGCGATTGCGGTTTATCGTATCGCGATATTGCTGCTCGCGTTGGTCGAGATCCAATGACTGTTAGCAGAATATGGAATCGGTGAGTTCAGGAGGGTAATACGGAACGCCGTGCTGGATCCCAACGGCCTCGTATCACTAGCAGTCGAGATGACAGACATCTTATCCGCATGGCTGTAACGGATCGTGCAGCCACGTCTCGATCCCTGAGTCAACAGATGGGGACGTTTGCAAGACAACAACCATCTGCACGAACAGTTCGACGACGTTTGCAACAGCATGGACTATCAGCTCGGAGACCGTGGCTGAGATTACCCTTGGCGCTGCATCAGAGACAGGAGCGCCTGCGATGGTGTACTCAACGACGAATATGGGTGCTCGAATGGCAAAAATTCATTTGTTCGGATGAATCCAGGTTCTGTTTACAGCATCATGATGGTCGCATCCGTGTTTGGCGACATCGCGGAGAACGCACATTGGAAGCGTGTATTCGTCATCGCCATACTGGCGTAACACCCGGCTTGATGGTATGGGGTGCCATTGGTTACACGTCTCGGTCACCTCTTGTTCGCATTGACGGCACTTTTAACAGTGGACGTTGCATTTCAGATGTATTACGACCCGTGGCTCTACCCTTCATTCGATCCCTGCGAAACCCTACATTTCAGCAGGACAATGCACGAACGCATGTTGCAGGTCCTGTACGGGCCTTTCTGGATACAGAAAATGTTCGACTGCTGCCCTGGCCAGCATATTCTCCAGATCTCTCACCAATTGAAAACGTCTGGTCAATGGTGGCCGAGCAACTGACTCGTCACAATACGTCAGTCACTACTCTTGATGAACTGTGATATCGTGTTGAAGCTGCATGGGCAGCTGTACCTGTACACGCCATCCAAGCTCTGTTTGACTCAATGCCCAGCCGTATCAAGGCTGTTATTATGGCCAGAGGTGGTTGTTCTGGCTACTGATTTCTCAGGATCTATGCACTAAAATTGCGTGAAAATGTAATCACACGTCAGTTCTAATGTAATATATTTGTCCAATGAATACCCGTTTATCATCTGCATTTCTTCTTGGTGTAGCAATTTTAATGGCCAGTAGTGTATTTGTAAATCGGATTTTTCGTGCCCATTCAATAGAGCACTTCCAAATTACTCTTGTTAGGTATTCGTTTCATCGATATGTATCGACAGGAACCGTAAACCACGAAGAATAAACAGTGACTCAGCATCACTGGACCTTCCGCGGTAGCAGTCAAAACGGGCCAGAGCCGTGCTGTCGCTGCTGGAGTTTCTAGTTATTTTGCGTGTTTTACTGTCCTTGTTAATACATACCGAGAAAAATAATCTCGGACTAGACTAATCTGGGACCGCTCTATCGAACTGACACGTAAAATTCCGCTTTGAAAAATAAATTTGTTTGTAATAAGGAACAAACCGACGCTGGGCGCTGCGTGATGGATGTGATGAGCACTGTTTGCCTGGGATGACTCCAGCAACACAGTGCAAAAACGAAATTAGAAACATTTGCTGAAACATCAGAGAAAATGCGCCTGATGACTCTTGCGAGATACACCCTGTATAGTCATAAACGTAGCCGTTCTGTCACACTTCTCTGAGATACTGAGAACACTATTTGGCAAGGTCTCCCAATTGAAAACACACTATTTTGTACTGATCCCACACTTGTATTTCGCCGTCTCTAGTCGTTGGAGTCGGTTGACTTCGTGCCGCCCCGTAATGCTTACGCTCGTTGCCAACCTTACGTACGTTTCACGATAAATGCTGTTGTGACTATAGTGTTGACCCGTGTGCATCGTTGTGCGTGGTTATTGTTGATATTATTTACAAAAATAAGCGTCGAGGTTGTATCTGGTCCTTCTAGCGACTCACCATAAACTTTCGGTCACTTCAGGAATGCATTACATGTTTAATTCTTTTATAGGCTATAACCTGGCAGCTCTGGAAAAAGGAGGCAGGGCTTGACTCAGTCAGTGTGCTACGAGCCGGTCGCAAGCTTCCGCTCCCGGCATCCTCCGCTCAGGGTCGAAGTAAATGCGTGCGATCAGTATGTTGGGAACTCATCACTGCATTTGCATATCTGTTTACATATTCAGAAAGTACTCTAATTTTTTGGCAGACTTCGTCGCGAATCTATCGAGGTCTTAGCGGAGCTGAAAAAGGAAAAAAAAAGATGAGCATAAATCCCGGCTTTCTAGATATCGTGAACGAATAGGTGCAGGAATGGTGTCAGACATAGTTTGTAAAGAATCGTTAGGTCCAAGGTAAAAATTTTCACTACAGTCCCATGCGAGCCAGTAGCCGTATTTTTCTTTGTTGTTTTCAAGTCGGACAATGTGTTGGCGAGTTTCGGTGAGACAGCAACAACGGTACAGAGGAGGACGAGGCACGTGGAGATGGCAGTGGCGCTGGGCCGGCGCGGCTTGTTAGCGGGCCGGCTCGGTGGCATCCGCGCAGCCGGCCTCTAATGAGGCGGTGGGGCTAATGAATTGATCAAGCCCGGCCGCCGCCGCCGCCGCCGCCTCCGCCGCCACTGCCGTGACGCCGGCGCCGTCCCAGTCTGCGGACCGCCCGCCCCGCCCCGCCCCCGGCCCGGCCCGCTCGTGCTCAAGTCCCGCGGACGTGCCTAACGACGGTGCGCCTCTAATTGTGCCCGAGACAAAAGCCGACGCCTTAATGAGAGCGTGGGACGGGCGGCTGTGCGGTGGTGGCCGCTGCGACGCCGCGCGGCGCCGCAGCACGCCGTGACGCCGGGCCACGCCGGCGCCGCCTCCGCCTCCGGCTGGCCGCGCGACGCCGCGGTCAGTAATTAGCCGCCGCGGCGCGCGTGCGTGCCGAGTGGCCGTCGCTCGCGGCGCCGCTGCTGCCGCCACTCGGCTCCGATATCACTGAGCCACAATAAAGCTCCAAACAATCGACCACATCGCTTCCCTTCCCTTCCCTTCGCTTCGCAGTACTTGAGTACGGAATTCATTCGCGTGTTCCGTCGGTACCACTGACAATATAAACTGAGGTCACAAAAGTCGTAGGATACCTGCTAATATCGTGTCGGACTCCTTTTGCCTGGCGAAGTGCAGCACCTCGACGTGGCATGGGCTCAACAAGTTGGTAGAAGTCGCCAGCAGAAATATTGTCCCACGCTGCCTCTATAGCGGTCCATAAGTGGGGAAGTGTTGTTGGTACAGAAGATTGTGCACTAATAGCCCTCTCGATTATGTCACATAAAAGTTCGATGTAATTCATGTCGGACGATCTGGGTGGCTAAATCATTCACTCGAATTGTCCAGATTGTTCTTTATACCAGTGGCGGACAGTTGTGGCCTGGTGACATGTCGCATTGTCATCCATAAAAGTTCCATCGTTGATTGAGAACATGATGTCCGTGAAGGCCTGCAAATGGTTTCCAAGTAGTCGAACACAACAATTTTCCTGTCAATGATCGGTTCAGTTGGACCAGAGCATCCAGTCCATTCCATGTAAACACAGCCCATACCATTATGAAGCCACCTCATGTTGTTGGCAACTTGGTTCCGTGGCTTCGTGGGGCTTGCGCCACACTCCAATCCCATCATCGGCGCTTACCACCTGAAACTGGGGCTCATCTGACCAGGCTACGGTTTTCCCTTCGTCTAGGATCCAACCGATATGGACAAGAGCCCAGGAGAGGCGTTTCATCCGACGTCGTGCTGGTAGCGTAGATCGTTTAAGCCAAATTTCGTCGCACTGCCGTAATATATACGTTCATCGTACGTCACACAATGATTTCTGCTGTTATTTCATATAGTGTTGCGTGTCTGGTAACACTTGATAACTCTACACAAACGCCGTTGCTCTCGGTAGTTACGTGAAGGCTATCGGTCACTGCGTTATCCGTGGTGAGAGTTATAGCCTGAAATATGTATCCTCGGCGTACTCTTAACACTGTGGATCTCGGAGTATTGTATTTCCTAACCATTTCCAAATTGGAATATCCCATGCGTCTAGCTCCAACAACATTCCGCGTTCAAAGTCTGTTAATTCCCATCGTGCGGCCATAAACACGTCGGAAACTTTTTCACGTGAATCACCTAAGTACAAATGACAGCTCCGCCGATCCACTGTCGTTTTATACCTTGTGTAAGCGATACTTCCGCCATCTGTATATGCGCATATTGCTATCCCATGACTTCTGCCACCTCAGTATGTAGGGTGTATCGTAATTTACAGCGAAAACTGACGGATTGAATTATCCGATGATAAAAAAACTTTCCATATTTGTCCTAGGCAGTACAAATGTATCTGAAATTTAATATTTTCTGTGAAGTCACCATGTTTTTGGATTCAAATTTGACGTAAACCTACACGCTGTTCATCACCTCAACAACGTTTCTCATTGAATGTGTCGCTGGGGGTCGTAGGTGATAGTGTAATTCGACCACACTTTCTTCCAAGAATACTTGAGGGCCGATGGTACTTAAGATTTCTGCGGCGGGATCTTCCAGGATTGCTAAGAGATGCTATCTTTTCGAAGCGTTAGCAATTGTGGTAACGTCCATGATGGGCTACTAAGATCACATTTAGCTGCTGAAATCTGAAATTGTATTTCAGATATAAACTTTCTAGGCCTCATGTAAAGCTAAAATTCATGTATTCCGTGTATCAAATGCTCAATCAGTATTTAATCTGTATAATACCAGGTGTATGCCTCTTATGGTGTCTCATAGAATATACTGCAACTACCAACAGTAGGACAAACAAACAGCTGTTGAATATCATGTAATGTCCTGACTTGCAACACTCCCGGTAATATACCAATATACCCAAACACAGTAAACATACAATAGCACGAACCATTTCATATGAGAATGGCTCGAGGTTCTACCGAGACCTTTGCACCTGAAATACACTCCTGGAAATTGAAATAAGAACACCGTGAATTCATTGTCCCAGGAAAGGGAAACTTTATTGACACATTCCTGGGGTCAGATACATCACATGATCACACTGACAGAACCACAGGCACATAGACACAGGCAACAGAGCATGCACAATGTCGGCACTAGTACAGTGTATATCCACCTTTCGCAGCAGTGCAGGCTGCTATTCTCCCATGGAGACGATCGTAGAGATGCTGGATGTAGTCCTGTGGAACGGCTTGCCATGCCATTTCCACCTGGCGCCTCAGTTGGACCAGCGTTCGTGCTGGACGTGCAGACCGCGTGAGACGACGCTTCATCCAGTCCCAAACATGCTCAATGGGGGACAGATCCGGAGATCTTGCTGGCCAGGGTAGTTGACTTACACCTTCTAGAGCACGCTGGGTGGCACGGGATACATGCGGACGTGCATTGTCCTGTTGGAACAGCAAGTTCCCTTGCCGGTCTAGGAATGGTAGAAAGATGGGTTCGATGACGGTTTGGATGTACCGTGCACTATTCAGTGTCCCCTCGACGATCACCAGTGGTGTACGGCCAGTGTAGGAGATCGCTCCCCACACCATGATGCCGGGTGTTGGCCCTGTGTGCCTCGGTCGTATGCAGTCCTGATTGTGGCGCTCACCTGCACGACGCCAAACACGCATACGACCAAGGCAGAAGCGACTCTCATCGCTGAAGACGACACGTCTCCATTTGTCCCTCCATTCACGCCTGTCGCGACACCACTGGAGGCGGGCTGCAGGATGCTGGGGCGTGAGCGGAAGACGGCCTAACGGTGTGCGGGACCGTAGCCCAGCTTCATGGAGACGGTTGCGAATGGTCCTCGCCGATACCCCAGGAGCAACAGTGTCCCTAATTTGCTGGGAAGTGGCGGTGCGGTCCCCTACGGCACTGCGTAGGATCCTACGGTCTTGGCGTGCATCCGTGCGTCGCTGCGGTCCGGTCCCAGGTCGACGGGCACGTGCATCTTCCGCCGACCACTGGCGACAACATCGATGTACTGTGGAGACCTCACGCCCCACGTGTTGAGCAATTCGGCGGTACGTCCACCCGGCCTCCCGCATGCCCACTATACGCCCTCGCTCAAAGTCCGTCAACTGCACATACGGTTCACGTCCACGCTGTCGCGGCATGCTACCAGTGTTAAAGACTGCGATGGAGCTCCGTATGCCACGGCAAACTGGCTGACACTGACGGCGGCGGTGCACAAATGCTGCGCAGCTAGCGCCATTCGATGGCCAACACCGCGGTTCCTGGTGTGTCCGCTGTGCCGTGCGTGTGATCATTGCTTGTACAGCCCTCTCGCAGTGTCCGGAGCAAGTATGGTGGGTCTGACACACCGGTGTCAATGTGTTCTTTTTTCCATTTCCAGGAGTGTAGATAGGAATAGGCCATTATCAATCAACATGCTCCGTAGACTACATTACGCATCCAGATACAGTAATGACTTCCCCCTACCTATTGCAAATTATTTTCACCACACTAATTGTATTACATTTTTCTTTCTATCTTTCTTTGACCTTCGCATTATATAAGTAATATTCTCATCAACTAGGCAGAAACAAATTATGTAGAACCACTTTTACAGTTGTTAAGCATTCAGTTCGCTGGAACCGTAGAGAAATTTTTATATTATGTTCCTTACATTATTTAAAAAAGCATTAACAACTGTATACCAATAATATTATAATAATGCAAAGTCTTTGCTGTTGAGCAAGCCCCTAGCACTCCGTCATGAGCCAAAAATGAGTTTAATATTCTGGTCCTGGACCCACTTTACATTTGAAGGTGGTGGGTTACTCTGTACTATTAATGAAATAAATAAATAAATAAATAAATTTCTAGGCGTATTAAAGTGCCCATCTACTTAGGCTCAAATATCGTTTACGGCCTATCTCAACCAGAAATGCAGTACACTTAGCCACGTTACGTGTAACAATTTGCCGTGCTCTCGTACCTCTGTGAAAACACGGCGTTCCGCCTGCAGTCCTCGCATTTGAATGCAGCCCTGGACTTGCCTCCGCAGTGAGAGACAAGTTATATCAAGCAACCTCGCATCATATCGTTAATCTTGATGTGACTGTGACGAGTTCATCGCTAAAGCTCCTCGGCCCAGTTGTACTCTTAACTTTTGAGATGAACCCACAGAAATAAATACAGAAAATTAAAGTAGGTATTCTTGGTGACCAGTGTAAAGGATTTGCTCAAACAGTCCATCTCTGACCATATTGCAGCGTTACATTCCTTCTTACATGTGCAGAAAAATGTGCCGGTGTCCCATAAACCGTGTAGCACATTTCCCAACCACGAGCCGTGATTGAAATTTGAGCTTTTACTTTTCAAATTGTGTTAACTTGAACAAAACTTCATGCTGAAGCCTGTCTTGTTATCGGTGATGAATATAAATACTACGGTCTGCGACTTCATTTCATTTCGTGACAAAAACATGCCTAGGATTCGTGTACTGCAGCTGGTGATATAAATACCCCAGCGCACTTCACACAGTACATAAATGGTATTCTCCTTGTTTCAGAAGTTACGGAATTGTTCGTACAAGCTGACAGTGCCAGGCACTTCTTCTTATCCCTCTGTAAGACAACCCAGGCACCCCGATTTATGTATATTTATTCATATCGGCGGCAGGAGCGGCTCGCGCTCGTCCCCCTTTGCTTGGCTTAGATCGTTACGTGCGCTCATGTCCGCAAGATGTGGGATCTTCGACAACTGCGAAACATCAAGCACAGCGATATTTTTTGCATCAATATGCAAAACATTGTGACTCGTGGTACGGCGATGATGGTACACGATAAACAGAAAACTGGCTGTGAGTTGTCTTTGGCACTTGACGTAAGTGGTGTCGTTCCGCATACTGGTAGCACAGTATGGAATATGATACTATCGAACTGCGAGAGAGCAGTGTGTGGGTCAGACTTCCGGTGCCCATGAGTGATCGGTCTTGATGATGCCAAGGCTGCCGCGCTTTTGCCAAAAGCGTTACATGCATGTTCAAATAAGTCCAGTGACTTAGTTGGCTGCCTGGATACCTGATTTCATGTTGTAGATACTGCACCTCGCCAGCTCTGTGTGGCTGGGAACTGCCGTCCATCACATGGAACCCAGATCCATGGGCACATTGGAAAGGGCGTAGATACGCTTGCCGATTGCCGTCCATATCATCTGCAGTAATCAAAGTATCCTAGGACACACATACAGTGACGTATTCCTTATAACATGATGCTGCAACAGAGCAAATATCACCGTAATGTTTTTACATTCCACCTTCCTGATGTGTCCAATTGAGCTCCAGATAAACAGGCAGTAAGAACCACTTTCCAAGCTACACCGCGGCTCATTCTTAGGACATTGGTCGATTGTTCCTAGGTTGACTCACGATGGGAGAGAGGCCGCATTTGCCGGGCAACGTGTTGCTTACGAGGTTTGAACTGTCCAGGCGTTGGGTTGTAGTTCGTAATCGACCCTGCTCAAGCGGCCGTCCCTACCTTCTGGCCGTGAAATGCTGCTGCAGGTAACATTCAACTCCCAGCTTACCACTGTTGACTGTGGTCGTCCGCCATGTTGTTCCGCCGTGGCGAATTGTTCTCTCGTGTTTTTGTAAGGATGGCTTAGCTTATGGACGTATGTGTGGTACGTAGCCTTGAGAGTTGCAAAGGCGCGAGTTTATTCAGTGCGCATCTTATCCATCTCGTACACTTGAAACTGGAGCGAAATGTTGTGATCATGGTTGCATTATGAGCAGATGTCCCATGTTATATATCACAAAAGGGAGACCTTTTGTAGCTTGCCACTCAGATTGCAAATCGGGCGTAACATATAGATTTTCTTTGGCCGTACTGTTTTTGATGCCATTCTTTACATTGAATGACTTTTTCTTGTGTGTGACATCACCCTAATAGCAGTAAACACATTCGAAAGCCCGCGGCAAACGTTACCCAAATTAACCACAGATTGCGACCGCATCCGAAGATGGCTTGGCACCAGCACCTGAAATATTCAGCGCGAGATTGGCTGGGCCGTGCTACAAGGTAGATCAGGGGCGGGCAGGAATTCTGCACGTGTGCGGTGCACATGCACGTGTGCAGTTAACAGGTGTTCTGCGTACACACAGGGGCAAGCTGGCCACCCGCTTCTCACCCCTCCCCGCCATACCGTCTCTCCGCTTCTTCCCCTGTAATGCGTTTTGTTTCCTGGCCTGCGTTATTAAATGAAGGAATAAGGTTAGTAGGAGTGCTTGAAAGTAATCATTGTTTGAAAGAGTACCTATTACCTACGATACGTTTTATTTAATTATCACAGGTGGAGCTTACAATACGTTTAATGTCTGGAACAAAATTTCTACATCCAGACAAACGCAAACAGTTAAGTAAATTTTCATTACTGATGTTTGCTCTTAACCGAGACTTATTAATTTTCATAACAGAAAAAAATCTGTCACAAAAGTATGTCGAGCCCAACATTGGCTATCTTCATGTCTTCACGATGGAAACGAGGAAACTCTTACTGTGGAAAGTCATGATAAAAATCTATTACACGTCTTTCCAAAAGGAACTTGTCTCTCAGATGAGAATTACACTGTAGATCTATTAATTCCATTTGCAAACTCAGATGAATATCATCTACAGAAACCAGATTCTCTCGAGAACTATTCAAAACCTTGGGGTAAGTTAGATATATCCCCAAATCGCTTGAGAAATTCCTCTTTTATTGCACTAAGAACGGCAACATACTGAAAGTTATTATAATGGCGTTCGATATTAAACTTCCGCTCACCAGCGAGAATACTGTCACATACATTTCCAATTTTCACGTTTTCCACAGAGAAAAATGATTCTCCCATTCCTTTTTAAAAGATAGCAAATCTCCAATCCTCCGTTTCCTTGATTCACTCTGCATTTTCCGGTTATTGAAATACAACGTTCACTACGTAGTGGTCGCTTCGCTTCAATGTCCGCAGCTTAGCCTGGTACTACACAGCCGCTACCTGCAGGCTGTCGGCACTGTCCCGTTCGACGATTGCACGCGAGCAATACACGTGCAGCGCTGTGTGCTCATGAGCCGCATGCAACGTTTGCCCACCCCTGAGGTAGATTCTCCTCACTCGCCCTACTAACCCTCCATGCGACTCTGACCACATTCTACAATTGAGGAAACCAATACTTGAGAGGCGCTTTGCAAATACGGCGATTGACCTCACATTTCGGCGACAGATGGCACACATTGATGACAATGCCAATGCCAGTGGCATTCCACGCCTTCCGCATCGGTGGCAACGCTGTGTGTATGCAGTGTGCAAACTACTTTGAAGCACAATTGTTGAATTCGATTCATTCTTGTTCCTTGTGTAGTCGTGGACAATAAACTTGCTCAGAATTCCAATGCGTGTGTTTCATTTTATCCTTTATCGTGATCTCCTGTACTGGAACCCTATTTTGTGTTTGCTTTCAGATACACTCCGCCATACCGGTTCAGTGCACACCTTGGAATTCCCATGTTTAGCCATTATCGTGAGATAGACTATAGTTACCATGACCTATGGAGTGACCCACGTATATTCGTTGATGTCTTAAGTTGCAGAGTATTTGGTGGACGTCATACGATTTGCAATCGTGTGATTTAAACCAGAACGTAGATTACATGTATTTGGCTCTTACTTCCATCAGGTCATTTCAGATAGGTCTTTGGATCGCCTTTCATTGGTGCTAAATTGTAGTTCTCAAAGCTTCAATGTATTACGCGTCACGACTGCAGGAACTCATTGTTAGTTACCAAGAGAGTACAGATACCCTTCGATGTAGTCATCTCATTTGGCACGCTTTAATGACGTCCGTGTCGCTGAATGTAATAAGACCAGTTAGTTTGCCAGAATCGAAGCGCCTTGTATCCACTTGTACCGACCTACGTCGTTTGCACGTGGTTCCCGGCTGACGCGGCACTGCAGTTCATTTCTGGCAGCTTCCGCATCCGCGTCTGCGCCTGCGGGCGACCTAATGCATTATGTATGGCGCGGAGCTGCCATTTAATGCATACCGGGTGGCGCCAGCGCGGCCGTGTATATTCATTACTTTAAATGCTGGCCGGTGTCGGGGGAGGCGCGCCATTAGGTATGCACCGTTCCTGCGCCGTGGCCCGCGCCACGCGCAACGTCTGTTTGCGCGCGCTCTCCAGTCAGCGGGCCCCTCCCGCCCGCCGCCAACTGGCCGGCGCGCCGCTGTGGCGCTGACACGACGCTGCTTGTCCACGCCTTCCGCTGAGTGTGTCCGGGGCTCCGGCGCCGCTACTCGTACCACTTCCAGGCTGTTACTTTCTAAACCGAAAAAATGTCAATGGAATATACCTTTTCAGAACATACGAATACCTAATACGGTGTGAACACTAACTCCACATATAAAATTTAGGAGTTAATGTCCCGAAAACGGCTACGATGTGCTTTATTATTTAATTTATTTTGACCGGTTTCGCTCGTCGGATGCTACACTTTGAGTTGACGGTGGTGCCGAGCGGCGCTTGTCACTTGTAACGTGTTGCCACTATGTGTTCGTGTCTGACGCGCGAAACTGATCAAAATAAATCAAATTATTCGCGACCTCTGGCAGTCTTCTATCCATTAATTACCTGGCAGGCAGTGTCAGTGTTTGGCAAAATTTAGAAGACTGTTCAAAAATGGTTCAAATGGCTCTCAGCACTATGCGACTTAACTGCTGAGGTCATCAGTCGCCTAGAACTTAGAACTAATTAAACCTAACTAACCTAAGGACATCACACACATCCATGCCCGAGGCAGGATTCGAACCTGCGACCGTAGCGGTCACGCGGTTCCAAACTGAAGCGCTAGAACCGCAAGGCCACACCGGCCGACAGAAGACTGTTCACGGATACTTTCTGATTGGTACAAGAGCCCCGTCATGGTATCCGATGACAGATTTCAGTGTATTAATGTAATTATGATTTAATCGCTGTTATTACCCCCAATTAACTTTATTTCTGTAAACCTCCATAACACTGAAAAGTGGTGTAATATACAATCATTCTAATGTGGAAGGATCCTGTTTCTCGTAGTCGCCTGTGTGCAGATGCCAAAATACTGTGATGTGGTCGCTGTCGGTGAGGGAACAACTCAAGAACGCGTCGTTGTGCCGATCTTCCATTGCATTCAGTGAAGCACAGAAAGACCAATTCTTCATCAGTAAACCTGTCCGTACTGTTGTGTGTCACTTTAAACGTACAACCAACACTGACGAAAAAGCAAAGCCGAGACATAGCAGAGCAGCACAGAATGCAAGCTTAGGGGCGAAGAGTAAAGCGGGAATTACTGTTGTCAACGGCAAGTAACATTAGTAAATGGAACCGAATTTTAAGACCACCGTTCCCTTATATCAAATTATCCGTGAGACATCCCCGAACAGCCACTGAAATTTTGTCGGTGGATTTCGGGTTCACCCCCTATTTGTGAGCAAATACATTTACTCGATTACATTTCGAAACAAATAAATTACGCAGCAGCTGCACAGAGTGACTGTACGTATCCAGGGTGGAGGAGATGGGACATGTAAACAAAATGTTTGTTGAAATGTAGTCATTTATTTGCAAGTTCCATAGAATGGTTCCAAATTACTCTGTTGCGATATGAGTCGGTTTAACAGCGACATTAAAACACGAAGAATAACTAGAATCTGGCAACGACTGAAAAGCGCTGTTGCCCGGGAGTGACTGACAGGTAGCGCTGCGCTAGCTGTCACACGTCATGAGACAAGTAAGGCAAGAATGACGTGGCCAACGAGTGTTTACCAATCTTTAGGCCTCAGTTGTTTGTATCGATTGCATTACAGTCTTCCTGAGAGCCACTCATCGGACAAGTACAGTCAGACACAGTCAATTAAAAAAATTTTCTCAGAACGGCATGGTGCTCCCGTTTCCATATGGCTACCACAATAGTGTGTACCGTGTTTTGCTATGCTTTAGGATTAGAAAACCAGTCAGCTCCGGTGCCCTCATATGAGACAGGCGAAAAAACCAGCACTCTACAAGAAGAGTATAATTATTCCATTTCCAATGGACTGTATTACACTTTCAAATATTTATAATATAATTTTTACAGAGCTCGGACGACTTATGATAAAACTATTCCAGTACACCGTTAGAGATCTTATAAAACATATTTTATAAAAGATATTTAACAAAGCTCTTTGATAAGGTAACACTAGCCAAAGGAGGCAGATAGTGACGTGTGTGAAAATCAATTAGTATTGTTTAAGCAATGTCAGACATCTAAAAACATAGGGCATATAGAAGAAGATGACTTGTACGTATCCAGATAGTGCACTAATTACGATTTAAATGTTTTAATTACATTGTGGAACATGAGCTAATTATGTATTTACATTCGGCGTGGTATCTCGTTGTCGTCACGAGCATATGTATGGTACATACTTGAGATTGAACAAATGGTTCAAATGGCTCTGAGCACTATGGGACTTAACATGTGAGGTCATCAGTCCCCTAGAACTTAGAACTACTTATACCTAACTAACCTAACGACATCACACACATCCGTGCCCGAGGCAGGATTCGAACCTGCGACCGTGGCAGTTGCGCAGTTCGGGACTGAAGCGCCTAGAACCGCACGGCCACCGCGGCCGGCTGAGATTGAACACGTAAGTGTCCGTGTAGTTACACGATTCAAATGGAAGCCAACTAAGTCGTTACAGAATATTGTAATATGACAGTTGCCTCAGTTTTTATATCTACTGCAAAATATATATATATATATATATATTCCATCTCTCTTAGAAACTAGTGTCTCAGGGACTTCATAGAAACTCGAAATACGAAGGACGAAAAGTTTCGGCACCTCTTGGAACGGAAATTTTAATGATGAATTCTTCAGGAGGTGGAAAGTTGTAAAAAGTAGAAACTTTGTATTATAATGAACTACAAAATGAATTTGAAGCTGCTTCAAGTGTACAAAAGCAACTTGCATTGATGGACTTGGTTTTAATAATAGGACCGAGCACGATAGATCGTGGCACATCTATCGTCAAGTCATGCAAAGATAACCTACATTTGACAGAACGTAACATCTTAGACCGTACGACAGTAGTAAGGCTGACTTCAGTATACGTATTATCTACTGGAAATCACTGCTCGTACGTTACATCTTGTGAAATAATACCGAATCTGTCATTACATAATCGCCTTATTCAATAAGCATGACAGCGACCACGCAAGATAAATATTGAGACGTTGTGATTCGAGCAAACCCGATCTTTCTGAAAAGTTGTGCGTGAGGCGAGGATTAGTGATCATGGTGCTATTTACAGCGACTGTGATCACTAAAGGCAAAACTCTCTCGAGAAATTTAGAATATATGCACTTGGTAGAATTGTCCCAAACGTCTTTGGCAAATGATGAATTGAAAACATTTAGTTCAAATGTGACGAACGTAGTATCGTGCTGAAAGTCCCCAAACACTTTGTACACAACGTAAAAGAGTACTAAGTCGGGCCATACGCGAATGAAGCGGGGCAGTGTCGCTAATATTAGATCTAAAATCGTCAGCTATGGTCTGCGGAATATATGTGTGTATGTCACTGGTTTATTCAGAGCTTGCTCCCAAACGATAAGTCCCGGAGTTCCACCATAGAAAAAATTAATGTGACAGTGTGGTGTCTGCAAACGCAACAGTGTCTCAGTGAATTTGCCAAAAGCATTCCAACATTTATGAGAGCATAACTGCTACTTGAGGATATTTTGTCGCGAGACAGTCACTTTTTTCAATAATAATTGCGTTGGTGTATTGTTGCATTTACACAGCGACTCAAATTTGAGTCCACTTAATATCTCTTCTTACTTACGGCAAGTCTCGTAGTTCCACCATAGAAAAAATTGTCACAGTGTGGTGTCTTCAAATGCAGCAGCATCTCAGTGATTCGAGTATTATTACGGTTATTATTTTTTTTTAAATTCCTCAGTTTTAGAATTGTAGTCTTTTACCTGCTATTCCTGGCTACAAAAGAAGAAACACTGGTCTTAGGAATTTAACTTCCCAGTAACTGGAGTACCTGCATAAAGGTGAGAACTCATTGATGGATTTCGATCCACTTTGTCGGAGGAGACGGTTTACTGACATGGCACACAGCGTGTGATATTCTACATCTCAATCGAGTCTCTGCAAACCACAATGAAATGGGAGAGGGAACGTTCCATTGTACCATTTATTAAGGCTTCTTTCCAATCTATTAGATTGTGGAGCGCAAGAACAATTAATCTAATACTGTTTTCGTGGGAACGATTCGTAAGGGTTTGTAGTACATTCCTAGAGTCCTCACTTCATGCGCCCAACTTCAAGCACTTGCGAGTTCAGTTTTTTCAACATAGGCCTATTCTTGACGTCTCGCAGAAACGAACCATTCGTGCTGAGCCCGTCTTTGTGTAAGTTCAGTGTTACCTGTTAGTCCTATTCGGTACGGGACCCATACACTAGAGCAATAGCCTAAGATGGCCCATACAAATGTGTTTTGTGAGCAGTATCTTCTATGAACTGATTGAGTTTTCCCAGTGTCCTGCCAACGAAGTATTCCACCTGATATAGCCAACTATGCCATCTCTCTCTCTCTCTCTCTCTCTCTCTCTCTCTCTCTCTCTCTCTCTCATGACCCTGCGAATTGTCATTCCCAAATATCTGCATGAATTGACTATTACCACCAATTGTGATTCAATGATATTGTAGTCGAAGGGTAATATAATTTTTTATTTTATGAAGTGCACAATTTCACTTTTCTGAATGTTTGAAACAAGTTGCTGACCTCTGCATCCCTTTGAAACTTTATCAGCCTCTGACTGTATACATTTACTTAATTATAGATAACGTCATCAGCTGCGAAAAGTCAGAGGTTAATATTAATATTGTCTTCCGTGTCATTAATATACAACATGAATCGCAAGAGTCCCAACACACTTCCCTGGTGCTCTCTGAAGTTACTTCTTTCAATAGTAGGCGTAGGTGTGGTGGCGAGTCAAATGCATTTCGGACGTCCAGAAATAATGCACCTACGTGGCAGTCATCGATTTCAGGATGAGGGAGAGGTGCTCTGAACATTCATTTCGCAAATAACGGACCCTATCCGTGGTTATTCAGTGTTTTGCGCAGACATAGCAGCGTTGTTGAACATTTGAGCAGCGACGTCGTTATATTGCCTGGCTAGCAGTGGCGTTTCTGCGGTCGCATTGCTTCGAAGACATTCTCCAGAACCAATAATGGTGCTCCAAGGTAGTGCAGGCTGGAAGTAGTCCAAGCACCCTCCGCGCCAAGCACCCTCGGCCTCTTGACTTGGAATCGTGGAGTCGCTCCCAGATGTCTCTTGCTGCGCGAGTACCCAGCTGCTTATCCCGGGCCTCCGGCAGGTGCTCGGCATCCACTGAAATGGCTCTGACGGAGATTTCCGCCCACTGTGTACCAGCAAGGGTTCTTCTTTGCGGATTTACCAGGAATCTACTTCATTACCTCGCCATTTTCGTCCAGTCCACCACAATCCCATGACGTGACTACTGACGCTAAATATTGAGCGAAGACGTCTGCGGTAAGATAGCCATTTGACTTTCAAAAGGGACGGATTTCAAATCCCGCCCCGGACATTCTGTTTTTCATTCATTGATTCATTTATTCAGTTGAAGTACGTGCCTTTTTTTGTTATCTAATAGCACGATGAGGGAAAATTAATAACATTATTATTGGATTTAACTTCCAGCCAGCAACTGTTACAAATTAAATGACAAAACACGAAGCATATAGTCGCTATCATGCACGACGCGTTTAGTGTGTTTTTTCCTTATTTTTTTTCTGATTGTCAGGTGAAGAGGCTTGTTACATTTGTCAAATGTATGTGGTGGTGATTTTGTGACATTTCCACGAAATGTAACTTTTTTGTGTAATGTCACTGCAAATATTGCAAGTAGTAACTCTTGTGGACCATTCATGCTTCACATCAACTACAGTAATACTAATTATTGTGTACTTACATTGCTGTTGACGGCCACATCAGCATACAGGTAGTTCATGGTAAACTGTATTTTTGTGCATATTAGTGTTTTTATGCGGAGTGTTTTATTCTTTATCGTAGGGAAATATTGCAACTAACTAATGAAACTGTGCTTCTCTATTGATTATTTTTATCAGGGTTGGCTTTCGAATTGCAAATAGTATTTTTAAAACGTTAAATAACAACGGTAAAAGAAAGCAACAGAGCGGGCACAATTATATTTCTAGATGGATCCCGTAAGGGAAATTAAACAGAACTTATGCTTTGAAACGAGTATATCTGAAAATTAAAACTGTAAATCTGTTCGCTTGACCAGTGATCGAAATCATTCATTAGTATTTCTTTGCGGAAAATAATTCATATTGCTGACATCGTTTTGGTTCAAGCAATGAGCATAAAATCTTTCAGAATATGCACATCTGGGTACCTCTGGAGCATGGACATCATTGAGAAATAACGATAAGGAATTAGAAGACCACTCACACTATATGTAAAACAAGACTCCGATGACATGCATTGTGCTCTCGTACATACGTTAGTTCAAATACATCACTTGACAAATATTCAGATAAAATTTAGAATTTTTTTTAATGTAGGATCGTTTGTAACAAAGATACTTAGATTGGAAGAGTGACTGCATGTTGTTTCCATTTGAAGAATAGGATTTTTCGCGCAGGTATTCCCAGTGAGATCTCATTTCGAAGTTTTGCTGTTGGTACGCTGTAAATTATGTCTTTACCATATGCGTTACCTGTCTGATTATTACTTACATTTAACGATAATTTTCACGCGCTGATAACTCCGTGGGTGAGCGCTACTACTCCCCCCTCCCTCCCCCTCCTCCACCCGCGCGCGCAAAAACACACACACACACACACACACACACACACACACACACACACACACACACGATAATCTCCTGGTGCGACGTGTCGTGTTCGTTAAAGAGAACACAATTAAGTACGTAATACTCACAGAGTAGATATACTGGTATTGCATATATTATTACTATTATTATTATTATTATTCTAGATGGTAATAATCACTTACGTTTCTCAGTGAGTAACTATGTTGTGGACGACAGTCTTAATGACAAAGTAGTCGCAGTCTGACTCTTTTTTTATGCAAAATTGGAAAGCAAAGGCAAAGTTATGTCTTTGTTGTTTGAAACAGCAATAGTGCTATTTCGGGAAGTTTCTCGCAGGAAGTAATTTGTTATTGTTCATTGTGTTTCGTCTATCTGTGTAAATCAACTGTGGTTGTCACAGCAGTCCGCCGAAGGAAACTTGTGTCGACTGACATTTTACATTGGCGAGTTTCAAATCATCGCTGAGGTTTTACTTTGTCTTCAACATACGCGTGCTTTTGCCAGGCGTATTGCGACTCGCTCTTTGTATTCAAACTTAGTTCAAGTGGTTCATGGATTTTCTCTCCGTACGCGGAGCGAGTAGATGAGAAACAGGGCGGTGCGAGCGCTTGCTGGAGACGAGGTATTTTGGCGGCACTTGGCTATGGACGTCGTTAACTTTTCGTTACGAGACTCGAGTGTCCGGCAGAGGGACCCTCCGCGGTCAAGCGCTTGCTGATTGCCTACCCTGTCGCATGCGCCGGAGCAGATTAACCTCTGCGCGTCCCGTCCAAGAAATTAAATTGTCAAGCCGTTGCCTAATAAGACAGACTCGTTTAATAATAGGATGGCCACAATTAAGGCTGCCTTTGCCGTACCTCTGACTGCTCGCTGCCACGTCCCTTACCGTTCATGCTGACAACGCCGCGCGATCAACAGCTCACAACCACGTAGTTTTTCTGCGTTCCTCGTGGTGACAGCGTTTTATCTTCCCCGGCAGATGGTAGGCCTGAGTGGAAGTACGGCCACCGTCTTCTTCAATCCGAGAGACAATAGAACAGCATCGCGACCTGTCCTTCCTTCAGTAATGATAACCATGATGGAGATGATAGAGTATGGGGGGAGAGGGCGGATAGGGCGGCGTTAAGGGCACTTTCAGCAGATAGTGACAATGGAAAGTTCAAGCTCATCTTATTTGGAACATAACAATGAAGCCGGTGAAGTAGTTGTTCCTCAGAGGCTTTCACAAACATTGTCAGCAATTATTTGACGTATATAGTTCAAACTTCACTTAGATTTGCACAAGAATCACTCTTGCCAAGAAAGATGCTGTTCTCCGGAATTCCCGACTATTTCCTATTTCTCCAACGACCCTCCACTTACTGGAGCGTGGAAGAAGGGTTCTTCGGAACTTTGTTCCTTTATTTCATTTTAGTGTCACTCGCGAACAGATCTTGGAAAAAATGAAGACCTGTACACTTCAGTACTGTCTGAAATCTTTTATATCTTGTTCTTATGGCTCTTCCACAACGTGTGCGACGGAGTCAGTTTTTTAGTTCTTTAAAATAGCCTGACAGCGTTTGCCGGAAAGAAAGCAGCTGTTCTCCCAAAGATTACTCGAGAGTAGTTGTCAAGAGAGTTTGTGCGTGATATCATTTGTAGCCGCACTTTACTTTTCTATTGTTGGTCTAATAAATCTTTGTCGCCTGTTTAGCTGCGCGGGGTATCCGCATGGTCGTGAGCTTCATGTCACGGTTCGCGAGGCTCCTACCCACAAGATCTTACCACAAATTTCCAGAATTTCGGCTGTTTACCATCCTGATAATAGATTTCATGTGTTCTTCCCGTTTCACATCGCTTCACGTCACCCAAAAATATTTAATCGAACCAACAGTGTTGCAGACATATTTAATCAATCCGGCTGAATCCAGGGCTATATCGCTATTTAAATTCGAAAGACACCGAATTTGTTTTTCGCACGCGCACAAAACCGAAATATATTCACCTTTAAATTAAACTATCAGTCAGTACACCAACTGTATTTATAAAATGGTCGAATATAGAAAGATACAGAAGTACATTTCCTTTTTAAGGTCAAGAGCTTTTTTATGTTCTTATGGAAGCAGGAGAGAACTTTAAAGTGGAATAATGAACAAGGAAAGGAGGTGGTAGCAGACAAATGAAGGGGTCGGCAGAACAATGTGTTACATGCGTTCTGTATGTATTGTTAAATTCAAAGACAAAAGCATAGGGCCTAAAAACGATAAGACAAAACATTTTATATTACAAACAGTATTTTCTTGCAGTACATAGGGAACTATTTATTATCAGGTGGTGCATGCAAAAGCACAACAGATAATGTGATGACTAATCTTTACTAAATTGACGGTTATCACTTCCTTTTGCCTCCAGTGATAGCAAAGCGGTCCCTTGTTAAGTAGACAGCAATATCGATACCTACGCGAAAAATTCATATTAGTTCGGTGTAAAGCTGTAGCGATATTATACAACCTTCCGATCACGGCTTTTTTTCCACCTACGGAGCACGCTGGGTGTCAGAGGAGTACTAAAAGTAGATTTTCCGCGTGCGCGTAGGTGAGAGGATAGAAGGCACGTCCGGCGGTCGGTCGCACGAACATGCACGCGCGTGCGTGCTGTCGCGCTCACTCACTCGTGCACTCTCTCTGGCGCGCAGGGGTTCTTCATCATTTAAAAAACGGGGAGGCCAGGCCGCCTTTTTGTACCACCTCGTGCTGAGCCATATTTCAAGGGTTGGATGGGAACAGCGCTCAAGTGCTCTACAAAAATATAAGGGAAGGGTGGGAGAGGTATAAAAGGGAGGAAGTTAACAAGAATACTGGGGCGGCGAGGAACGGCGTGGGGGGAAGGGATCTTTCCACGCATATAGGGGTTGTTCGCTGCTATTATATTCCTCCCTCTACGATACAACGCGCTCCACGCCCACCACTACTATGCAAAATCCCCTTTTCCCTTTATAATATTGCATGTATGCGATAGAGGTTTGTGTAATGGTCTTTTTTATCTTTACCTTTGGCCTTTGTGCGTTAATATGTAACTCTGCGTGAAAGAAAGGAATGCAGGCAAAAACATGTACAAACCTGTTACCTGCACGTTTCTTTTTCTTGCTGTCTCGGAATCGACAGCAACACGAGGAAGCGACCTGTCGTAACTGCTCACACGAAACATAAAATCGCGCGTTTTCTGCCGCTTGCCTCCTTGGTTACTTTTTATATTTTCAAGTAACATAGCTGTGCTCGTAAACAGACTAAAGGACGACATTACACTTACCTCAAGGTTGTATCCCCCCCCCCTTTCTCTCTCTCTCTCTCTCTCTCTCTCTCTCTCTCTCTCTCTCTCTCTCTCTCTGTGTGTGTGTGTGTGTGTGTGTGTGTGTGTGTGTGTGTGTGTGTGTGTGTGTGTGTGTGTGTGTGGAGGGGGCAGACGGGACGACGACGACGACGACGACGACGGTGCAGTCGAGGTTTAAGATCAGATTCTCTCGTGGATGACAGGTCCGCTGAAGAATGCAACAATAGGAAGAAGTTACGAGCGCGAATTACAGAGTGCAGCCAACCGCTAAAGAGCGGTGGGTAAACTGCAGTGAGCCAGTGCACGCGTAGCTTGTGTGGCGGGCAAAGCCACTTCGCGACACGCTGCTGTTTCTCCTCATTTTCCAGAGAATTACGACTGTAGCTTCGGAGTGTGGACTTAAGCTGTCTCGTTAGACTGCTCTTCAATTTACAGTTTTGCGCAGACCTCACAGGTGAAATTAGACAGCGACACTCATATGAGAAACGATACGTAATTTTGTACTTACTGCTGAAATTTTAAGTGGCATCACAACATGACAGATACTGAGTCATCTATTGAAATTTGTAAAAAAATTGCCTCATTTATAGTCGTAACTTTGTTCAAAAGCCAGTGTGTTTCATATTGAAATACGACATTCCTTATCTGTTATTGATAATTTGCAGCAGCCGGCCGCGGTGGCCGTGCGGTTCTAGGCGCGTCAGTCCGGAACCGCGTGACTGCTACGGTCGCAGGTTCGAATCCTGCCTCGGGCATGGATGTGTGTGATGTGTTTAGGTTAGTTAGGTTTAAGTAATTCTAAGTTCTAGGGGACTGATGACCTCAGATGTTAAGTCCCATAGTGCTCAGAGCCATTTGAACCATTTTTGATAATTTGCACCATGAGTTGAAAGGTTTTTGAGGAAAAGGCCTTCAAGGATCACGGTGACATTGTCTTCTTTTTTATAATGTGTAGTGTAGGAGGTGAGTTCAAAAAGTAAAGGAAATTTTATAATTTCTCGTGTTTTGTTTGTCCGATTCGCGCGATATCTTAGTTGTTGTGTTGGTAAACATATCCGAAAAGAATCTTACAGTGTTAATTATATCGGGTATATAGAGTATCGTTAGCCGTCAAAAAGATTACACGTGTTTTGGCATTGTAAGGGATTATTTATTTTTTTACAGAAATGTATCACATAAGAACGAAATAAAGTGCAACAAGTTTTAGAAACGCTAAATACCGCTTTTGGTGAGTCCGCTACGAAAACAGCGATTTACTAGGGGTACCGACGTTACGAAGATGGCCATGACGAGCGCCCAGGAAGTCTCAGTGCATCATCAACGCATGAAATTGTGAAAAAAGTGCAAGAAAATATTATGAACGAGCGTCGAGTCACAATAAGATAAGTCACTGATCTTGACATATCAATTTCCCCATGCCGTGAATCGTTTTCGAATGTTTGCGGTATGAAATCAGTGGCAACATCATTTGTTTCAAAATTGTAGGATTACGAACGAAAATAGCGGCGAATGTAAATTGCTCAAAAGAAAGTATGCAGAACTGCTTAAAGGTGCCTAAGTGCTGATGCCACATGAGTTTACGGATATGAAGTCGAAACTAAGTCTCAGTCGCCTTAGTCGAAGCACTCTTGGACGCCAAAACGGAAAAAGCTCGACAGTTGCGGTCAAATGTGAAGGTTATGTTCACTGTGTTCTTCGCTTTCAACAGCCTAGTACACCATGAGTTCTCGCCCTAAAATCGAACCATCAGTAAGAAGTACTACTTGTACGACCATCGCCCTGGGGTGATGCATTTTAAAATCAAAACAAAGGGCTGTATGGCTTTGCTTGTTCGTGAATTTTTAACAAAACGCAACAATGTAATGATGACCAGCCTCCATATCCGCCACACACAGCCCGACGTGGCCTCTGTTGTCAAAAATAAGACTGTTCCCAAAAATAAGAAAACTTCGAAAGGCCATCATATTACAAGCATAGATGATATAAGATAATGCATCGCTTAGGAAGCTAAAGCCATCTAAAAGCTCGATTATCAGAAATGAGTTTAGGATTGGAGAAAGCGCCGTTGTAAGTGTATAACATGTAATGGGCACTGTTTTGAAGGGATAATGTTGATGTAGACGAACAAATAATATTCTTTCTACAAAACAATAATTCTCATTATTTTTTGAACACATCTAGTATTGGTGGACAGCTGCCACTTTGAAATTTCCACTTAGTCAAATAGGAGAATATTAACGACCATCAGTAGAAATTTACTGATTAAGTAGTCTGTTATTACGTTATCTACATTTAATGAAACATCGCGTACTTGCTAATGGCTTTTCATCTATCTATAGCTATCTTTACTCCGCAAGTCATATTATGGTATGGGGCGGAACGTATTTTGCCTACCACTGTCACCCACTCCCCAATCCCCACCTTCGCTCTTCTAGTCGCAAATGTTGCATAGGAAGAATAATTGTTGATAAGGCTTGATGTAAGCGCGAATCTCTAATTTTACCTAAACGATCCTTTCAGTAGATACGAGGGCTATCCAGAAAGTAAGTTCCGATCGGTCGCGAAATGGAAACCACTATGAAAATCCGACGAAGCTTTGCACAGGTGTGTTGCGCAATGTCTCTATTACGCCCGTAGATCGTATCAGGTCGCTCTTCAGTTCTGAACGCACAGTGAGTACGTAAAGATGTCTAGAAAATAGTGCCAGCCGCCAAGTACCTCAGCCTGGTGAGAAATTTCGCCTGAAGCTATGCTGCCCACGTAACACAACTGTCATGCGTTTCCTCCTTCAAGACAAACCTCAGCCGCGTTCTGCAGGGGGAATGAAGATGCTCCTGCAGCGTTTTCGATGCGAAGTGTCTGTTCATCCACAATACAGCCCGTAATTGGCTCTCTGAGTTTCATCTCTGCGCACATGAACCGCTGGCTATGAAGACAACATTTTGGCCCAGACAACGAGCTTTAGATCAGCGTATAGAACTGGCAGAAAGCACTGGTGGCTGTCATCTGAGACAGCGATATTGGAAGCTTGGAATAGCGCATCGACAAATGTCTAAATCTGAGCGGCGACTATGTAGATATGTAGCTGGAAATTGTAGCTAACTGTTGCAGATAAAACATTTTTGATTTTCACAGTGGTTTCCATTTCGCGGCCCCTCGGAACTTACTTTCAGAACACCCCTCATATACATAAGAAGAAGCGATGGGTTGGTTGATACCTCTAGGATCAGACGCTTGTGGAATATTAACAATGAACCACAACTTGATACACACTGCATCAGTTGTAGCGTCTGTCATTGTATTTGGATGAGAATCTTCTACACGTTGTAGAGCTTACAAAAGAAAAGTGTGTAAATTTGGTCCAAGGTTAGAGCCTTTGACAAATAATTAAAACGTTCTGGATCCCGGGTTATAACCTAGTCTTCAATTTAATGTTGAATAAAAATCATCGACATTGTCTGCCGGAAACTCCCGGTGTAAGGAGTTAACTTACTCTTTGGTTTGGGAAACTGCCCCTAAAAATCAGAAGAAACAGCTGTGGGCAACGACATGTGATACAGAAAGCAGTGGAAACCACTTCACTTCATTAAAGACACAAATGTGTGTTCACAGCTCATGTATGACAGGTAACTGAAACTGTTTCAAGTTTGAACATGTTATAGAAGCTAGAAATCTGAAAGGGGAAATGAAGATGCTCAGTGAAGAAATAGTGTGGCTCTCAGTGAAGTGAAATGGAAAGAAGATAAGACTTTCTGCTCAGACGAATATAAGGTACTGTCAACAGCAACAGAAAATTATATAACCTGAATAGGATTAGTTATGAATAGGAATGTAGGACAGAGTGTGTTATTGCGAACAGTCCAGTGACAGGGTTGTACTCATCAGAATTGGTAGCAAACCAACGGCAACAATAGTAGTTCAGGTACGCATACCGAACTCACAAGTTGAAGATGAGATAGAAAGCATAAGAGGATACTGAGCGGATAATTCAGTGTGTAAAAAGAGATGATAATCTAATAATCATGGGAGATTGGACCGTGTCGTAGGGGAAGGAATGAAATATGGAGTTACGGAAGAATACCGGCTTGGTAATAGGAATAAGACAGAATAAAGACTGAATTGTGCAATAAATTTCAGCTAGTATAACGAATACCCCGTTAAAACATCACAGGAAGAGGACATATACTTGGAAAAGGCCTGAAGACATTGGACAATTCCATCTAGATTACATCATGGTCAGACAGAGGTTTCGAAATCAAATACTGGATTTTAAGGCGTACTCAGCAGCAAATAGAGAAGAGTAGATAGAAGTTTATGAGAATCGTACTAAAGAATCAGTGTGGAAAAATGTGTGATACTGAAGTTCTGAAGAATAATGAAGTGCGTTTGAAATTCTCTATGATTGCAGATGCTGCTATAGTGAACACCACATTAGGCAGTTCTGTTGAAGAGGAATGGACATATCTAAATAGGCCAGTCAGGACAGACAAACGCAGGTACAAGGAAGTAGCAGGGAAGAAATCGTGGGTAAGAGAAAAAATACTTCAGTTGCTCGACGTTCAAAAATGTTCAGGAAAATCCAAGAATACGGAAATAGAAGACACTTATGAAGAATGAATAAAGTACGAAGTGCAAGGAAACAAATGCGAATTGACTACAGGAAAAACGAGAAGATATAGAAAAGGAAATGGTCATCTGAAGAACTGATTCATCATGTATAAAAGGCGAAACAGCCTTCGATGAAATTAAAAGCTAAGGCATCGGCATGACAAGTGCAAAAGGAATTCCAGTGATAATGCGGAGGAAAGAACAGATAGGTGGAAAGAATACGTTAAAGGCCTCTATGAGGGGAAGAACTTGTTTAATTACGTGATTGGGGAAGAAACAGGAAACGACGTGAAAGACAGAGGGATCAGTGCTTAGTAGGGCAATGGGAGACGTCCAATCAGATAAGGCAGAAGGGATCGAAATGTCTGAAATCATTGAGGGAGGTGACAACCAAACGACTGTTCAAGTTGGTGTGTTCAATCTAAAAGTCTGGACACATACCATCAAGGAGAGCAAGGGCAGATAAATGCGCTTGTTACATATTTTTATGAGCTTCAAACAGGAGTGACTACAGTAATGGTTAGGAACTGTGATTGTTGTGTACAGATGCGAGCTGAGTTGGCGACCCTTCGCTCACAGCTCCAGGCTGCTTTGGCTTCCATCTCACAGCTTGAGGCTGCTGCCAAGGGGCGTCACTGTGGGGGATCGAACGCGGGGATGTGCGGGACATCGAGCACGTCCCACGTGTCCTTCGATCGGTCCACTGCTGTGTCCGTCTCGGGTACTGCCTGCACTGAGATTGACCCCTCACCCGTGGTCGAGTGGGAGATCATTCCAAAGTCTGGCAGGCAGCGAAAAACTTTCCGAGGGGCCGATCGTAGGGCCTCCCCAGTTCGTTTGACGAACGGGTTTCGGGCGTTATCTGTGGCTGACGGTGTCTCTGCGCCGGATACAGTCGTCCACCCTGTTCCAGAGGAAGCTTTTCGGCCCGCGAGGTCTGGGCATTCACAGAGGGTGGGTTTGCTGGTAGTTGGAAGCTCCAACGTTAGGCGCGTAATGGGGCCCCTTAGGAACATGGCTGTCAAAGAGGGGAAGGAAGCCTGTGTGCACTCCGTGTGCATTCCTGGGGGAGTCATTCCGGATGTGCAAAGGGTACTTCCGTATGCCATGAAGAGTACAGGGTGCAGGCAACTGCAGGTGGTGGCTCATGTCGGTACCAATGACGTGTGTCGCTTTGGATCGGAGCAGATTCTGTCTGGTTTCGGGCGTCTAGCGGAGATGGTAAAGACTGCCAGTCTTGCTTCCGAGATTAGGCGGAGCTCACCATCTGTAGCATCGTCGATAGAACCGACTGTGGTCCTTTGGTGCAAAGCCGAGTGGAGGGTCTGAATCAGAGGCTCAGGCGGTTCTGTGACCGTGTAGGCTGTAGATTCATTGACTTGCGCCGTCGGGTGGTGGGTTTCCGGGTTCCGCTTAATAGATCAGGACTCCACTACGCACAGGAGGCGGCTACACGGGTAGCGGGGGCTGTGTGGAAGGGACTGGGTGGTTTTTTAGGTTAGAGAGTCTGAGGGAACCACAGAAGGGACGTCCGTCTAAAAGTGGGCAGGTAAAACACAGTAAGGTAGTTGTAGAAACGATTAGTATTGTAGTTGTAAATTGTCGTAGCTGTGTTGGGAAAGAACCAGAGCTCCAAGCGCTAATAGAAAGAACTGAAGCTCAAGTAGTTGTAGGTACAGAGAGCTGGCTAAAGCCGGAAATATGTTCAGCCGAAATTTTTTCAAACGATCTAACAGTGTTCAGAAAGGATAGATTAAATACAGTTTTCAAACGATCTAACAGTGTTCAGAAAGGATAGATTAAATACAGTTGGTGGTGGAGTATTTATTGCTGTCAGAGGTAGTTTGCCTTGTAGCGAAATTGAAGTAGATAGTTCCTGTGAAATAGTATGGGTAGAGGTTATATCCGACAATCGGTATACCGCCCAAAAATTTTAGTACCAAGAACCGGCAAAGAATAAGTAGGAGGCCTCTAATCTACCATGCTGCCGAAATTATGTTGGGAGTACTGAATCGTAAATTGGTATGTATAACGGTGGAGAACGTAGGGGAGAACATATGGGAAGAGCTATTTGGTTTCAGAAAAACGGAATGTGAAAGACATAGAAAAAGAGGAAAAGGAATGAGATTGTGATTCATGGATCTGGAAAAGGCCTTTCACTAATGAAATTCTAAAATTAATAAGGTGAACTTTAAAGGACAGGAAACCAATTAAGGAATTATATACAGCGAAGAAAGCAAACATGAAGATAAGAAATGGTGAAATGGTATAACAGACTGATATGAAATCTGAAGAGGAGTAAAACATGGTTGTTATCACCCACCTACTCTGTTTACCATGTACATAGAAGACTTGAAAAATGAAGATGCTAGAAGTAAGAGAAAGAAGGGGTAAACATAGCAGACCGGAAGATCAACAGCATCATATTTGGCCATGAAATTGTACTGCTTGGAAATAAAACAACATCTCTTCAAAGACCAGTGTATAGACTTCCTAGACTTCTGCAAGAGTACAGAATGAAAATCAACAGAAAGGAAATTAAGGTGATGAGAGCACATGACAAAGAAGATATGAAAGTGAAAATAAGTTGAACAAATTGCACAACACAGATATCTGGAGAACATGCTAACTAATAACTGGATGAGTGAAAGAAATAAGGTAGCGAACTGCAATGGCAAAGGCTTTCAAAGAGCAAGAAACGCTTATTATGCAGCAACATGAGGATAGAGTTAAGTCTTCTGACTGGTTCAATGCTACCCGACACCAATACTCTCTTCATCCAATCTCTTCACCTCAGAGTAGAGTTTGCACCCTACGTCCTTCGTTATTTGTTGGATATAATCCAGTGTCTGTCGTCTCCTCGAGTTTTTACCCTGTACAACTGCCTCTGATGTTTTAACATACGGCCTATCATCCTGCCCTTCTTCTTGTCAGCGTTTTCCACGTGTTTCTTCCTTCACAGGTTCCACAGAGAACCACCTCCTTCCTTATAACTCAACCAAATTTTCAAAATCATTTTCCATAGCACCACATCTCAAACGCTTGGGTTCTTTTCTTTTACGATTTTCCCAACACTCCACGACTCCTTAGCCACACGATACTGTGCTCCGAACGTACATTCTCAGAAACTTCTTCCTCAGATTAATGTCGATGTTTGATACTAGCGGACTTGGCCTTTCTAATATGCTTTTTATGTCGACCTTGCTTCGTGCGTCATGTACTGTTTTGCATCCAGCGTAGCAGAATTCCTAAAGCTCATCTACTTCGTGATTTGATATTAAGTTTATCTTTAATTTCATTTCTGCTACTTTCATCTCTCTTCGGTTCACTCTCAATCTATATCCTATATTGATCAGACTATTCATTTCGTTCAACACGCCGTGTAACTCCACTTCCACTAAGAATAGCAATGTCGTCAGTGAATCTTATTATTGACATCCTTCACCGTGAATTTTAATCCCGCTCTTGAACGTACCTTTTATTTCCATCACCTCTTCATCGATGTATCGAGTGAACAGTAGGGGCGAAAGACTACATCCCTATCTTTCACCCGTTTTAATCCGAGCACTTCGTCTTGGTGTTTCATTCTTATTGTTCCCTCTTGGTTTTCCTACGTATTGTGTATTATGTGTCTTTGCCTACAGTTTACGTCCATTTTCACTGTCTAACGCTTTTTCCAAGACGAAAAGTTCTATGAACATGCCTTTAATTTCCTTAAGTCTTCTTGCTTCCATTATCAATCGCGACGTCAGATCTGCCCCACTGGTGACCTTACCTTCCCGAATGCAAAATGGTCGTTCACTGATCTTCAATGTTATTTTCCATACTTATTGTATCTTTGTTGTTAGCAACTTGGATACATGAGCCGTTAAGGGGCTCCGGAACGCCCTATACTTGCAATGTTAAAATAACGCTTATAAATTAATCTTTCCTCACAAAGTATTTGAGGTAGGAAGTTGAACTTTTTACAGATTATTTATTGGAATATGGGCTACAACTTAACACAGGGATTTTACAAAATTTTAGTTCAGTTATTAAAGATGATTTTTTTCAATTGTAATGAAAATTCACAACATTTTTTTGCAATTTTTTATTTATATATTCAAAAATATACAGTTTTTTGGAAAAAGGCTGTGTAAAATTATGCAGAAGGTACTGTGTAACATTTACTGAAAGTTTGAAACAAATATGTTTGGAAGATCCTTAGAAAACATGTAATTAGTATGAGAAAATAAAAGTTTTGGGAATCGAGCGACAAAGATTGGATTAACTTTTTAGTGCATTCCAGGTCCATAGGATGGATTATCTTCATCCTCTGCAAACTCCTCCTCCAGCTTCCTCTTGTTCCTCCTCCTGTTTACTCTTGCTTGTATTTCTAGACTCTTTACAGCCCTGTCTGCAGCCCGAAGGCGTTCCTTGTCTAAAGCAAGCATCGCTCGTACCATGTTAGAACCTATCTTCATTCCCATATTTCTAAATACCTTGCACCTTACAATGTGGCCATCATTGAAAGTCGCAACAGCATCATACACACCAAAGTGAAGTGTTTCTATTCCAACAAATACAGTCTTGGGGATTCTCGACCATGTAACACTATTTACACTTTCATTGGGGTTTTCAGTTTTTCCGTGAATACACTTTTTCAACACTTCAGGTGCTGCTAAGTCTCTGAAAATAGGTTTTATCACCTCCGTTATTGCATGAGGCAGACTATGCTTATGAGTGTATACTTCACCAGTTAGCAATCCTTTGTTATATTTACACCAACTGTCTTCTTCTTTGGGACACAAGCTATGTTGGGGATTTTCATCGGTTGAAGAAGTATGAAAAAAAGAGCCCAAACAGCCTTCTTCATTTCGTCGACACTTTGTGTATTTTGCCTAATAGCCATTCCATAATAGTTCTGTATTTTGTCAATTACACTGTCAGTTAACCTTCCCTTCCCATCCAACCCTTTACCATCACTGAGTTTTTGTTTTTTGTACGAAGCTTTCAGTCGCCCAAGTCTTGTTCCCATTCGCTTCTGTACGTGTCCAATACACTCAAATTTCTGCACTACAACATCATCACCATAGGGCTTCAGTCCTTGAACGTGTTTGAAACTTTTAGAATCACCGTCACCAAGGTAATTAACATATCGCACTTTATCACACGCCTCAGAACGCTGGAATATACTGGCAACACCAGCCACTTCCATTCCTTCACTACTGCCACTATAGTTAGCTTTGCAATTATTTTCATGTCTACCTTTATATTTTTGTGGACATCTACAATACTTTGATATTACTGCTATATCTAAAACTTTCCCTGTATACATACTGGTGGCAGATACTACACCATGAAGAGATGTGTGTCCCCGTTTATGCCAGGTACCATCGAACGCTGCAGTCAAATCTCTGTTACCATTATTTTCCATTACTGCCTCTTCCACAGCGTTCTTCATAGATTCTATACAGACATCTTCTACTTTAGACCCTATTAATTTATTATAGGTCGTAAACTTGGTTGGGGGATTTGGAAGATTCATGATGCCACAGGAAATTGCACCTGCAGTAGCACCCTTACCAACTGAGCGCAAGGAATAAACAAATCTAATGTTATGTTCGTAGATTTTGCTACCATTTTCTTCAGTTGCAGTTACTGCAACACTGTTCCAAAAGGTGGTCATGTATGAACACTTATCACATTTCAGTTGTATTTCACTAGCAAGTCCTACGTGCTTTATTATGGAGAGTTCCAGACCAACTTCACTACAATGAATACATCTTACACAGTTTGAAAAAATTCCTTTGAGAACCGACATATCAAATATTTCATTCACATCTGATTCGCCCATAAAACATTCATAGTTTTCACTCATTGAACCAAGCTTCTTCTGTGAAGTATTTTCTTTCCCACTTTGACTGCTATGGGCAGGTGTACTTGAGAGGTTAGGTTCACTCACTTGGTTATCGTCTTTATTGTTTACAGTAATAACACATACCTTTGGCTTTCCAACATTTCTCCTTTTCTTAAAAGCCTTCAGAGGATTTCTAATAACTTTACTTTTACTCATTATTATACTTCAACAAAACAAGAGACTCAAGAAAAAGAATTAATTACGAATATTTTCGAGATAACGACAGAGTAAATAAATATGAAACAATCGACAATCACACCAGCGATATATATTGAACCATCACAGGTTAGCCACAACACATACTTTATCTCACATCACTAAAATGTACCTGATGAACACGGACGTTAATAGTAACACCATTTGACAGCAGTTTAACAGCGCCACATTGGGTCACGCCAATGTAGAACACATTTCAAAAAAAAAAAAAAAAATAATTAAAAATAGTTGTAGTCTTCGGAATTGAATAAATTATATATCTATTAAAAGGTAATAGTCTGCAGAGTCAGAAAACGCAAAAAAGTAAAAATTGAACTTTTCATGATTTTGAGCCTTTCCGGAGCCCCTTAATACAAACTGTGCGATACTTCATCTACATCATCTACATCTACGTGATTACTCTGCTGTTCCCAATAAAGTGCCTGGCAGAGTGTTCAGTGAACCAACTTCATGCTGTCTCTCTACCGTTCCACTCTCGAAAGGCACGCGGGAAAAACGAGCACTTAATTTTTTCTGTACGAGCCCTGATTTCTCTTATTTTTCGTGATGATCATTTCTCCCTATGTAGGTGGATGCCAACAGAATGTTTTCGCAATCGGAGGAGAAAACTGGTGATTGAAATGTCATGAGAAGATCCCGTCGCAACCAAAAACGCCTTTGTTTTAATGATTGCCATTCCAATTCACGTCTCATGTCTGTGACACTATCTCCTCTATTTCGCGAAAATACAAAACGAGCTGCCCTTCTTTCCACTTTTTCGATGTCATCCGCCAGTCCCGCCTGATGCGGATCCCACACCGCACAGCAATACTCCAGAATAGGGCGGACAAGCGTGATGTAAGCAGTCTCTTTAGTAGTACACCTGTTGCACCTTCTAAGTGTGCCAATGAATCACACTCTTTGGTTTGCTCTACCCACAATATCTGTGTGATCGTTTGATCGTTCCAATTTAGGTTATTTGTAATTGTAATCCCTAACTATTTAGTTGAATTTACAGCCTTCAAATTTGTGTGACTTATCGCGTAATCGAAATTTAGCTGATTTATTTTAGTACTCATGAGAATAACATAACACTTTTTTTTATTCAGGGTCAATTGCCACTTTTCGCACCATACAGATATCTAAATCATTCTGCAAGTCGTTTTGATCATCTGATGACTTTACAAGACGGTAAATGACAGCATCATCTGCAAACAATCTAAGACGGCTACTCAGATTGTCTCCTATGTTGTTAATACAGATCAGGAACAATAGAGGGCCTATAATACTTCCTTGGGGAACGCCGGATATTACTTCTGTTTTACTCGATGACTTTCCGTTTATTGCTACGAACGGTGATCTTTCTGACAGGAAATCACGAATCCATTCGTACAACTGAGGCGATACTCCGTAGGCACGCAATTTGATTAGAAGACGCTTGTGAGGAACGATGTCGAAAGCCTTCAGGAAATCTAAAAATGTGGAATCAATTTGACATCCCCTGTCCATAGCACTTATTACTTCATGAGTATAAAGAACTAGTTGTGTTTCACAAGAACGATATTTTCTGAAACCGTGCTGACTATGTGTCAATAAATCGTTTACATCGAGGTGCTACAGTATATGTTCCAAAACCCTACTGAAAATCGACCTTGGTGATATAGGCCTGTAATTCAGCAGATTATTCCTATTTCCCTTTTTGGGTATTGGTGTGACTTGAGCAATTTTCCAGTCTTTAGGTGCGGATCTTTCCGTGAGCGAATGGTTGGATACAATTGCTAAATATTGAACTATTTTATCAGCATACTCTGAGAGGAACGTGACTGGTATACAATCAGGACCGTAGGCCTTGCCTTTGTTAAGCGATTTAAGCTGCTTCGTTACTCCGAGGATATCTGCTTCTATGTTTCTCATCTTGGCAGTTGTTCTTGATTGGAATTCAGGAATATTTACTTCGTCTTCTTTGGTGAAAGAGTTTCGGAAAACTGTGTTTAATAATTCTGCTTTAGTGGCACTGTCATCAGTGACTTCACTGTTGTTATCGCGCAGTGAAGGTATTGATTGCGTCTTACCACTGGTGTGCTTTATGTGTGACCGGAATCTCCTAGGGTTTTCTGCCAGATTTCGAGACAGAATTTCGTTGTGGAAATTATTAAAAGCATCTGGCATTGAAGTACGCGCCTTATTTCGAACTTCTGTAAAACTTTGCCAATCTTGGGGATTTTGCGTTCTTTTAAATTTGGCATGCTTTTCTCGTTGCTTCTGCAACAACGATCTGACCCGTTTTGTGTACCATGGGGGATCAGTACCATGACTTATTAATTTATGTGGTATATATCTCTCAATTGCTGTCGATACTATCTCTTTGAAAACATTCCACAACTTATCTACACTTCTATGATCAGATCAGGAGTAGCGAAGACTGTCTCTTAAAATGGCGTTAAGAGCATTTTTATCAGATTTTTTTAAATAGATATACTTTGCGTTTCTTTTTTATAGTTGCAGGTATTACGGTATTCAGCCTAGCAGCAAGTGCCTTGTGGTTGCTGATCCCTGTATTCGTCACAATACTCACTATTTGTCCAGGATTATTTGTTGCTAATAGGTGCTTTCGCAACCATTTATCGGTATACCGCTGTCTTGACGATGACTTCTGTCAGTGTACTGCTTTCGTATATCGCATTGCTTAAAGCTGTCATTTCTGCTATGTGTTTTTCTTAATTCTATAGGATGACCATCCAATCCAGAAGTTACCTCTGTTCCTTTCCTTTATCGTTTCTTCTACATCAGAGATCAGAATTGAAGTTACTTTTTCTTCTATTGTATTTAATTTTCCATTTCAACAATGGTTAGATCCGGTTTCTCCTTTGCTCTAGATAAGTCTTCCATACAACCTTTCCACCTCTTGTTTCTTCTTCCTTCTTGTTCAATAGTATCTTACCATTTTCATCCTCAATTTCTCTTCTCCCTTTGGGTACGGCCGAAGTTACTGGCTAAAGTAGTGCTGTGTAATAATTGTCAATAATATGAATGACTAAAAACCTGTTATGAGGCGATTGTGCATTTCTATATCGCGGTCTTTGCCCTGACGTGTTTCTAAGTGTGAGCACGTCGTGGCTTGACTCGGTTCCTCTCTTAGGTTCGCCGGCCTGAGTGGCCGAGCGGTTCTAGGCGCCACAGTCTGGAACCGCGTGACCGCTACGGTCGCAGGTTCGAATCCTGCCTCGGGCATGGATGTGTGTGATGTCCTTAGGTTAGTTAGGTTTAAGTAGTTCTAAGTTCTAGGGGACTGATGACCAAAGCAGTTAAGTCCCATAGTGCTCAGAACCATTTGAACCTCTCTTAGGTTCTTCCTTGCATTGCAATTGACGAGTTACTTGACCAAAGAACTGCAGCCCCAACTGAAGGGTGAACTCATTTGGTTATTGGAACATCGAAAACCGTATCCCATTTCAGATCAATGTGATCTGTTACGTCACAGTGCACGCAGGAAAATGATTACGCAAAATATTTTCACTGAATGGCGCATCGACTCGCTGTTCACGTCATTAAATTAACGACAGGAAGGAGTAATGAACGTTTGTGCCAATGAAGGAAGTCGACGAAACATGACTGCAAAATGTGCAAGTAACGGAAGGAGGGGGGGGGGGGGGACACGATGACGTGAAAAAACTTTGCATATGCACTATGCGATCAAAAGTATCCGGACACCTCCAAAAACATGTACTCCATATCAGCGACCTCAGTAGTCATCAGGCATCATGAGAGAGCAGAATGGGGCGCTCTGCGGAACTCACAGACTTCGAACATGGTCAGGTGATTGGATGTCACTTGTGTCATACAGCTGTACGCGAGATTTCCACGCTCCTAAACATCCCTAGGTCCACTGTTTCCGTGGAAACGTGAAGGGACACCTACAACACAAAAGTGTACAGTCAGACCTCATCTGTTGACTGACAGAGACCGCCGATATATCCAGACCATAACACAGGAATTCCAAACTGCATCAGGATCCACTGCAAGTAGTATGAGAGTTAGCCGGGAAGTGAAAGAACTTGAATTTCATGGTTGAGTGGCTACACATAAGCCATACATCACCCCGTTAAATGCCAAACGATGCCTCGCTTGGTGTATGGAGCGTAAACATTGGACAATTGAACAGTGGAAGAACGTTGTGTGGAGTGACGAATCACGGTACACAATGTGGCGATCCGATGGCAGGGTTTGGATATGGTGAATGTCCGGTCAACGTCATATGCCAGCGTGTGTAGTGCTAACAGTATAATCCGGAGGCGGTGGTGCTTTGGTGTGGTCGTGTTTTTCATGAACGGGGCTTGCACCCCTTGTTGGTTTTCGTGGCACTATCACAGCATAGGCCTACATTGATGTTTTAAGCACCTTCTTGCTTCCCGCTGTTGAAGAGCAACTGGGGGTTGGCGATTGCATCTTTCAACACAATCGAGCATCTGTTCATAATGCACGGCCTGTGGCGGAGTTGTTACACGACAATAACATCCCTTTAATGGATTGGCCTGCACAGAGTCCTGACCTGAATCCTATAGAACACCTTTGGTATGTTTTGGATCGCCGACTTTGTGCCAGGCCTCACCGACCGACATCGATACCTCTCCTCAGTGCAGCACACCGTGAAGAATGGGCTGCCGTTCCCCAAGAAACCTTCCAGCACCTGATTGAACGTATGCCTACGAGAGTGGAAGCTGTCATTAGGGCTAAGGGTGGGCCAGCACCATGTTGAACTCCAGCATTACCGATGGAGGGCGCCACGAACTTGCAAGTCATTTTCAGCAAGGTGTCAGGATACTTTTGATCACATAGTGTAGCTTCATTGATGAATCTCCCGGAAGATAAAGGAATTGATGGCCAAAAAGTTTAGTCTGTTAAAACCATTAATTATGTTGTCAAAGAAACTTCCAGGAAAGTAATCTACACAATTTATTTTTTCAAAATGTCAGATTATACATGTGAACGACGAAACAAATGGATTTAATAAACAAAACAACCCAAAAGAAACGTACATATACGCTAAATGTGCCGAACATTTATCCGTATGTTTCGCGTGACTTATTTTATAATGTTCATGTGTACGAAAAATAATCATTGCATATCTCGTTTTGATTATTTCTTACGGACATTACTGTGTAGGTAACGATATTTTTTTAAATAAATTTTGTTCGGCAATAGATTAACCTTGCGGCTTGTTTGGGTCAGAATCTATAACTGGCCTGAGGTGGTTCTTATATCACATACAGTTTCCTTACAATGTGACTTCGTTGCGAAGTAGGAAATTTGCAAAACACACATAATTGAAAAGAAAAATAGTTTTCAGTAGAACAAACGTTTCATCGAGGTATAAACATGGTAATGCTCAGAAACTGTCCGTAAAGCTTCTAAGGGCATTGCATGGTAGGGCTTGCTGAGAAATAATTGTTTAGAAAAATATTCGATACGTTTCGCCGTTTCCTTGTTATATAGCATTGGAATAAGCCAATTAGGCCGTTCAGCGCGCGAATTCAAGCGACCCTCCATTTATAGTTAGTGTCAGCTGCCCTCGTAACGTAGATGATAGCGCACTAGATTGCTCAGACTTTGGCTGTGGTTCGATGTCCCACGTCCAATTTTTGTTCCACTCTCTTGTTCTGTTTTAGCAAACCAAAAGAAGAACATGTTAGGCGACACCTTCTCTGGCGGCCCACTCGCATTTGTGCGTGCAGCTGCCTGATTGACCAACTTCAGTGCCATTTAACTTGGAATCGGCGCAAAGTATCGATTTTTTTTCGTAACAGTTGTTTCTCAGCACAACCTATTCTGCAACAACCTTACAAGCTTTCCAGCTTGTTTCTGACCACCCTGTATTTCCTTTCTCTCTTCTCCTTAAAGTATCCTAATATGCAGTCAGTTCCCGATTATCTGGGTGCGGTTTATCCGTGCATACTGCTGCGATTTTTGCACAAACGAGGAACGATACCTGAAGTAAACTTTTAGGTTCTGGAGTCGTGGTTAAATAGCGAAGGCAATGAAGCAGGATTTTAGTAGCTTCGTGACACCGATATAGTGTACAAAAGTGTGTTCAGTAGAGGAAGAAAGCGAAGACGAGGTGTTCGAGCACCCCGCTACTTGCACGTCGTGGCGGTGAAATGTGCTGATCTGTTATTGGAAAATGTCACACCAAGGTGCTAGACAAGGGTGTGCAGTATCTTATACCCTTTTTAATATTTACATTGCCTTCATTCTTCACAAATGGAAATGTGACGCAAACGAAAGAATTAAGATAACGAATAAGGAATACCTGAATGTAATTTTGTTTGTTGATGATATCGTTATTATTCAAAAGGTTGAAGGTGACCTCCAAAGATCAGTAGACCAGGTGAATGATATATGTAAGAAATAGTATTTTAAATTTTTAGTAATATTACGAAAGTAATGGTATTCCGAGGAAATTATCCAGTCAGATCAAAAGTTGTTGTGGATGATACAGTTTTAGAAGTAGTCTCTCAAATCTCTTATTTAGCTCTGACCATAAGTTTTGATTTTGATTCTGATATTGAAAATAAAATACACAAATTCCAAGCTGTCTATGGTACTATTAGCAGAACATTAGGCCATGAAGTACAGAAAGACACTACCATGAAATTCCATAAAAGGGTGGTGGTTCCTGTGTTATCCTACGTAAGCGAAAGCCGGGTTACTACAAAAGACCCAAGAAGATGAAATTCAAACACCAGAAATGCGGTTCTTAAGGAAATCGAAGAGCTGCACAAGAATAGACATGATTAGAAATGAAGTTATTATAACAGAATTATATATTTTCAACATGAATGAAAACATTCAGCAACACCGTGAAGACTGGAGACAACACCTTATGAGAATGCCAGGTCATAGAATTCCCCAGAAGATCATGAATTACGAGCAGAACATGAAAAGAGGTATTGGAAGACGTCGAAGCAGGTAGGGATGATTTTGTTTGTGAGTTCGGAACAGACAACAACCTTCTTGGAATGAAGTTGTTGTTCTTGGTGTTGGTGGTAGTGATTATGATGGAGGAGAAAGTCATTTGACAGTTCCAGTTTTTGACTCTCCAGGAAATACGAATGGTTGTCAGGAAAAAGTAGATGAAAAACAGAAACATAAGAAAAATTGGACGATTATTTCCGTACAGTGAATTAAAAGTAAGTGGTAAGAAATAGTGTGTGTTTTACGTGTAATTCTGTAAATAATTTGTCATTTCTTGTATTTTTGGATTTTCCGTGTTCTCTTGTTTTGCTATGCAGTCTTGTGTCCGCCTTAATCCAGATAATGAGAACCTTTCTGTAGCTGTAATTGCCTGGTGTACGCCTCGATGAAGTGACCAGCAGTGGAGTTCCATCGTACGGGCATCCCAGTGGTCCTGATAGCCAACACCCAAATTTTTAGGGAAAAAATCAAGGTGGCTCTTGAGAAAAAGTAAATCTTCTGGCCAATCAAAACCCCTAACTCCGTGAACTTTCGCCGAATGTTGTCTGAACTCCACATAATGTAGGTCGTCGTTGACGACTTACTTGAATGATACGAAAGCTTCTTTCTCACTTAGTCATTTTTGATTGAAAGCTAGAATCGAGCATTATTTTTCGCACCACAGGTACAACACAAACGCATTTTTTGATTTTGCTTCTGATGGATGCAGGAACTTCTTGGAGAGATATTTAAAACATTCTTCATATTCAGTAAGGCTTTCGCAGACGGTTCCTTTAGGGCCAACTTATTTTTTAGAGGTAGTAATAGAATTTTTTCGTCCGTGATACTCTTTATTCTCCCCAAGCAACATTTTTTTTTTTTAATTTTTAGAGCGCTTTAGTATGGACTAGTACTGACCGCTTTCCCTAGCATCCCATTCTCGTAAGAAGCAGTGTCACTTGTTAAAGCCCAGTTGCTGATCAAAGGACATACATAACACATTTAAGTCACAACATTACGACGAGATGATAAATCGTTGGCTTTATAAAGAAAAATGCTGTTATGGATTTGAAAAATGTATTTACTGAATATATGCCCCCTTGAGCGCAGCACATTTATGGCATCTTTATTTCAGCTCCTTAAAACGATCTTTTAAAAAAACCGATTGTGCCTCAAACCACTCATACTCAGCCTCTCTGGCTTCTTCAATGTTCAGCAGTAGTCTTCCCTTGAGATGTCTCCTGAGATTTATAAACAGATAATAGTCCGAGGGGACTAAGTCAGATGAGAAGGGCGTTGTCTGAGGCTTTCAAAGTGAAGACTTACCATTTTTTATTGCGTGGTGGCCGCCTTGTGAGGAGGGGCATTGTCTTGTAGGAACAAAATTCCTTTTCTCAGCTTTAGTCGACGTTTGAAAACCAATTGTTGCATTTGTTTGTCAAGAAGCCCAATATAGTGCTTTGCCGCCATGGTTTTACCTTGTTGTAGATAAATAGGATTTCATCTATATCGAAAAAGACGGATGCAAGCAACATGTTTGTTGATCTTCGTGTTTTGAACGTTTTTGGACGTGGAGAAACACCGTGTCTCCATTATTTGGACAGCACTTTGATCTCTGGATCATCAGTGTATAGCCGTGTTTCATCCAGTAATTACCTGTATTAAATGCAGCAACTCAATTATTGATAATGGCGTAGGGATGGTAGTTATAACCCAATGTGCCAGACGTATCGTCAGGAATTTGAGTGGCCGTGTTCCCTTTAAAAAAAGATTATCACAGCACAACTTCCTTTTCGCGTGAATTATCTATGTTCTTGTACCATGTTCACTTAAAACCTGCACAGAAAAATGAAAACCTAAGTTGCTGTTATGCAGTTACTACCACATGAGATGTAAAGAACAGGGCTTAATGCCAAAATGTCAGACTTAATCCACATAAGTTTTAACTAGGGAAAACAAGGGCCTTATGAGTAGTCCATCGTATTCGAACCATGCAAATCCCTAATCAAACCACTTAGCTCGGTTTGTTTAAAGAGCCTTTCTTTTTCTTAATTGTGTAACATACAATGAAACTCTTCGTCAACTTGTTCGTGTGCATCAGACTGGATGTCACAACAAATATCCAGGTTAACGTCATCAAAAATTTCTTTTGGTTTATGAACAGTAAGATGTGGACCAAAGCCCTCCGGTCGAAAACCGGACGGAGTTTTATGGTACCTTACTATTAATTTTTAATTTGAGTTATAACCAGTAACATTTTTATTATCACTATCACTTCTTCGCCTTTGGCACTATTTATGTGAATAATGTTAAGTTGCGTCGTGTTTCGGAAACGTCGTTAAGCTGAAGGACTCAAAATTGTCTGGGTAAGTCGGATAAAGATAGGAGGAAGGCAAGGGAATACAAACTCCACTAGAACCACGCTTAATAAAGCACTGTAGTTCAAACCATCTTTCGGTTTGATAGGAGCTTTACGTTACTAATTTGTCCACTAAACAGGCTAGGAGTTGACTAGTTATTATGCAACGTATTCAGTTCACATTATGACGACAAGAAAATAAGTTGGGTAATGATACCAAGGGAGTGACCTCAGTCTGAAATATATATTAAGACATTTTATCCTATATATGTATCAGTTAATTGTAAAGATATCCTTGAAAATTTTATGTGAAAACATTGTCGTCGTTGAAGTTTGCAAATTTTGTGTGCCTTTCATGGGATCTTCTTACCGTGCTACAAATATTGAAGGACTACGCTATGCAATGACTACATACAAACAGCAACAATATCTGCCACCAGTTTTTGCTTTCAAAAGTTTCGTGCGTTGTGAAAAATTATTCTTTTGCTTACGTCTTTTAGACCTGTCACCCATTTCTTGCATCGTATTAATTTTTGCAACATGGGTTCTGTGGTCGAACAGGTTTCACAAATGTAGGAATCCTTTCAGGGTAACTGAAAATGACGTGAAGGAACTCCCTGTTCCTGATTTCTCTCTCCTTGGTGCGATCAGACTTGGTCGACCAGAATTAGTTACCGTCAAAGTTCCCATTCAGTCCACCATCGGGTCACTCTCATATCTGAACGCCGCAATGATTTTAATTCCACGTTTCGACCAATCGGACACATGCACGCCACAGTGACGCTCCTTTCATCGGCAATATCCCACACGAGTAACTTCGGCATTCTCCGTGTTCACTGTCTGGCGCTGTCTGATATCCATGGCCGACAGTGACAATATTAATGAACTCTGTTGGCTCTTTTTGTAACTCCAGTCATTCACATACACGCTGATAGGAAGCACTTCTATGAAATTGAGTCTGCATCGCTCCATTCCTTCTAGCTGCAGTTTTTTCAAGTCATTGTATGTATTTGGAAGCACAGAAGTAGAGTTGATGTTTTACCACATTGAAAGTCGGGTGTGGACTAAATCGTGCATCTTTCTTTTATGCTGTGGGGTCCGGGTTGTTTCATTTCTATTTCAGAATTAGAACTTTCTAGTAACTGAAATAACTACAAGTGAATCTTTTATTGTTTTTCGCTCTCTCTCTCTCTCTCTCTCTAGGCTAGTGATATAATTTCCTAGTTACTATTACTAAAGGCATCCGTCTATGAGTTTCCTCATTCTTTGATAAATAGTTTTTTTTAAATTTTATAGCGATATAATTTTTCGCAATTTTCTAATAGAGAGAAACAGATTCCCCATCGTTCCCTCGTATTTCTTCACTGCTGTAATTTTTAATGTAGTATGGAAGCATAGTTAAAAGAAGTATGGCGCATGGGGACCGTTTTTGTATGGTGGAAGTAAAAACGGTTAGTGATACCTGTGTGTTTTGTATGTGCATTGACACAGTTTTTGACGGAACGATGCAGTATGTGATCAGTTTGGTGTTGTCCAGGTAGGTACACATTTTAACAGCGATGGCATCGTTGTAACGGCATGTGAACGATGAAACGAAGCGAGGTTGATTCCAAGGAGTCACGTAGATCACTCGGAGAGGAGAGGAGAGATGGCATCGCATCGCCTCGCATCGCATCATGGGCAGGGAATATGTACTCTGACTCTGTTAATAGAAAACGAGTCATATATACATTAGGAGGAGACTGTACAAATAACGGCGTCGCAACAAGACTATCTCCTCCGTAGGGAAGACGTGTCTGTTGTACTGATGACTTACTCTTGTACCTGTCCGCAGAAGAAACTGCCAGACCGTACTTTTTAATAATATGCGATTGTATGCATTCTCCACTAATCTGATGGCGTTACTTTATTCATTCCAACCTCAAGAACACCTTGAAGAAACGCGTTGATATATATGAAGATCCTGCACTCTGTACTGTTCCTAAAACCTTTCTTCGGCGTGTTGAACAACAGTCGTAAAGGCTATTGGCAGATACGAAAAAAATTAAGTACTCTAACTTATTTCTCTCGCTTTTTGGTGTCCTTTTAAAACTCAATGTCCGGAGCTGAGTGGTCAGCGTAGACAGCTGCCATGCGGAGGACGCGGGTTCGATTACCGGTACTGCCAAGGAAATTTTCCTGATGGGAGGACCGGGGCGCACTCAGCCTCGTGATGCCAATTGAGGAGCTGTGTGACCGAGTAGTAGCGGCTCCATGGCCTGGAAAGTCTGCGAAACGGTCGGGAGTGCGATGTGCTCACCACAAGCCCCTCTCCATACCTCATCCGTATGATGTCGCCGGCAGACATCACTTGGAACTTCACAGCCTGTCGACAAGCTTTTTAAAAACCCTATATGCTACAGCATTTTGTTGTTTGACAAACAGCAGTAATACGCAAGTTAAGCAAACATGTTTCATATTCTGGATGCAATCGTGACTGAAGTTCATTTTGTCTTCCACAACCGAAGTAAATGTTTGTCTGCATTCTTACGCAAAGCAATTAACACTTTTGTCAAGTTTCATTGTCAGTTATCTGTTCCTGCCATGAGGCCTTGAAATTTTGTTCGTCTGTAGAGACAAAGAAAAGGGAGGAATCATTGCTGTCTCGTTCCATAATCTTTATACGACGTATTAATTACAGATTGGCACCCTACAAAGTGATTATTGCAGAAATTCCCTCTACGAGTTTTCTTCAGAAACAAATTACTTGTACTCAGATTTTGTTCTGCCGTGATCATGTTTTTTATTCGGCGAGCATTCCGCTTATTTCTATCCCTCTTTTTTTTCGCCCGTGTTTGTCAATGGCGGCGTTGAGGCGGCTCGAATGCTGCTTGGAGCTCCTCTGCGAGTAGAGTCAATATTTTTGCAAACGAAAAGCGTTCTTAAGCCGCAGGCAGGAGGACTGATAACTGAGATGAAATACGTGCCGCGCTGCGCCAGATCTGAGGGAAATACCAGATTGCTTCAAGTGATGAGACGATCAGTTGGCGCTCGCTGTAGGAAGCCGAGATGCGGTGAAGTACTGGAGGGCAGCTTAACAGCGTGCACAAGAGTACGGAACAAGGCTGCTCGAGTTCTTTTTCATCTTCTTGTTCCACAGTGAGCACTCCAGCAGAATGTACTATGTAGCGATCTATTACAATTGTAAAGTGTCAGCAGTTGTAGTATAAGTGATGGGTAATTTCGCATAAATGTGTGTCATCCAGTATATTTATTGCCGAATACTGTGAGATTTAGATAATTCTTTGACAGTAAAATAACAGAATTCAACAAGGATTAGGTAACACCTTTTCTTTTTAATTTCTAAAATCGATACAAAAACGAAGACTTAGTTTTACCACCCAGTCGAGGACTGTGTTATTAGACCACACACATTGACTAGACAAAGATGAGACGAAAATGAACTGTGTTCGTGTCCTACTCAGACCTTAACGAACCAGTTTTGGGAGACAAACACTTAAACACGGAATCCAAACCACGGTGCATTTTGACAGTGTCGACACATGCAAAGCATTTTTTGAAGTGAAACAAGATATATTTGGTAGAATAAGTCACAAGACCGTAGTTACTGCTTTTATTAAGCTGCTTTTTAAGTGGTAGCGTTACTTGGTGCGAGGAAAATTTCACTATCATCAGATGCCAATGCCGCCTGATATATTCAGAATATTGCCTCCATTTACTGCGCTCATCATGTAATATTAATCCCGAAGTAGCCGAGTTGCTCAATTATTTCTTAGTTATACCTATTTAATGCGATATTTAGTTTGTTCCCTAACAAAATCTGGGTCAGTGTTTTGTTTATCTGTTGAATCTGCTACTCTGTATTTCCTACGTACAGAATCAAAATCAAGAACGCCCCGGCCAGTAATTTGTTCCAAGACTGAGTATCGAAATTAGCATGCTGCCTCAGCGGAACCAACCTCTTTTGTCCCCAATAGCAGTCCACTTCTTTGGTAAAGACTCGACGGAATACCAGTTAAATAAGCTAAAAGAACAGAAGATGTGTTGCCTTCTACCTTAGTAATGTAGAGCACCCCTGCAAGCTTTGTTAACAGCTGCGACACGATGTGGCCTTGAATATACAAGATTCTCTCGTACTCGTCCATTCCCGCACAACTCGCGCGACTCGCCTATATTCTGAGGCTATCGGTCCTGGTGTGTGGAGTATTGTCTCAAACAGTGCTACAGATTTTCAGTGGGGTTTCAAATCCGTACACCTCAAGGATCAGACTAGCGTTGAGACTGCTTCTGAATGTTCCTCTTGACTTAGTCATATTTTTACCTTCATGAACGCTAATATTATCGTGGTATGCAGAGTCAGTAATATTACAGTCTTCGCCAAGACGGAGCGCAAACGTCAAAATCTCATTTTCATTTCTTTGGTGTAATCATTCAGGTTCAGGTTAACCTCACATCAATTGAAGATTGCACAACTACTTGAATACAATCCTCTAAGAAGGTTTTCTAATGGTTATGATGAATACAACGCTACCCATCATTCACTTACAGGCTTTCGGTTCTTCTGACCTTGTAGATTACAGGGTTTACCTTTCTCCACAGTACACGCTGCTGGAGTTCACTGAAATCTGCCGAGTTTTCCTGCCAGTGAACCGAGAGGATAATGCTCGGCGCTACACCTAAGGAATTTGGGACCTACTTTAGTGGATAACCTTTAGTCACCCAAAAAAATCTCAATTTTTTTTTGTCTCTCCATCTCATAGGTATTGCATTCCATGTTACGCACTGGGAATGACACAGACATTAATCGGCACAGTCTCCTTGGGAACTCCTAACACAGTCTGATATTAAATTCGCAGGCACCATCAGGTCAATCTCGTTCCACGCCACAAGCAGAGGACAAACGTTGATGTTACATATCTGTGATGCATTACCGGGCGTGCACTTTAGAGTCTGTTCTTCATTACAACAATATGACCTCACAGAACAGCTGAAAATATTTTTCTAAACATTCGTGTTACTAATGAAATCACCGCCTGAATAAAGCTTTGTCGCACAAACTGTCCTAAGTGGTTCACAGAACTGCTTTCTACAGGAGACCCAAAGTTACAGCCTCTGGTATTGTGGACGGAAAATTCGAAACGATATAATGGTCACGGGAAAAAATAGTTGGTTGTTCTTTAAGAGGTTCATATATATTTGATGGATTCCTTACTGGGCTGCCCTGATGACACGCAGGAAGGACTAAAGGATTTAAAACAATGTTGCGCTTTGCATGAGCTATCATAAATGAGTGATTGCATCACATAAATGGGTGATTGTAATGTATTTTAAGTACACGTAAGAGTTTACTTAAAATTTAAGAGTGTACCTACACGACTTCAAGCCTAAATTACTTGTATCATACTTCCGATCACTTTAAATAAAATTCAGTTCATTTGGTAGCTGTAAAATTACAGCATTTCAAAATTGGTCGGCGCAATGTTTATGTCGGAGAATGCCACCAAAATTGACAGCTATCCCATTCGAATTCCAGTTCAGTACATAGTTTGTCGTATGTTATTATCATCTGAAGGCGTAATTTAAAATGCGCCTAATACTTCTTCAGTGTCTAACGAATGATCGACAGGAAACACGACTAACTTCAGGGAGGTACTGCTTGTTATTCTTTAACTATCCGTCTAACCGTCATCGGCCCTATTTTAAAAGATGTAGTCCACAGAGGGCAAATACTGGTTTATGGCTGTAGAATCTTTAGGCGCATCGAAAATATTCAGAGGCGACCTTTTCTGCCTTAAAAAAGCTACACATTTGTTGCTGACGGTACCATTGTTAATTGGCGACATTTTTCATTAACGGTTATTATGGCAGGAAGAGAGGAAGAGATTTGAATTTAATATCTCATCATGGACGAAGCCGTTAGAAACAATTTGGAATTGGGCAGGAATGAGGAAGGATGTAGCTGTATCATTTGTGAAATTACCAGTGCGGCATCCGGACGTCCGTAGAGGATTTGAACAATACTCATTCCTTAAGCGAATCCAGTATCTCAACCTAGGCGCTACACCGTTCGGTTACTCTCTGCAGGTGGTCACTGAAGTAAGTCATTGGCGTCGCGACTGCTGCCGAGTTTTTGCCCAATGTACACGGGTAAATTTCCCGTCCCAGCTTCCGAGAGAAATTGAGCACCACCGGTGAAGCGTCGTTGCGGCAACAATGGGCCGTCGCCGAGGGCATTGCATGTCTCGCTCGAACCTCGACGTTAAGAATTCATCCCACTCGGGGGCGCGGCGCAAATTGGGCCCACGGGGGGAGAGAGGACATGCTGCGAGCGAGCAGGGCGGGGCCGCCTCATTGTGGACCGTTTCTGCGCTCTTCTTTATTTTTGTTAACATCGAGACAGAACGGAACGGCCGCCCGAGCCGGCCTGGATACGCGCTCAGAGCAGGCGCTACTGCGGATTGCTTGTTATCATTCCACTCCAATTACTGCGTCGCAGTCTCGGTCCACTCGCTGAAAGGCCGGCGAATTAGCGAGTTATTAATAACTAATGTCGCCGGCGCGGCCGCGCAGGCCTGTGCGAACGCTGGCGCACGCAGATACGCGTGCACGCACAAGTACTGCGCAGGCGGCGCGCAGATGGCCCGGCCTGCGAGAAATTACACTGTTGCTTTCGCGTCACCTGCTGGCTGGCTCTCGTTCTCTCTCAGTCGCTACCTCTCCTGCCCACAAAAAAGCGAGCTAAAGAAGACTCCGAGAATGTTTTTGATATTCATTAAATTTCCTGCATTGCCAAGTATGCCCGTGGCGGCGTGGCGTGTGCGCGCGCGCGCAAATTAAGTTTTAATTACTATACGTCACAAAAGACCACTCGGCACAGTTGGCATGGGGTGTATTCGTTTCTAGAAAGAGCAAAATAAGTATGCCACGCTTAACCAATTTCATTTTTAATCTCCAGGAGACTAAAGAGAGAAAAAAGGGAAAGAAAGAGAGCAAGAAAGGAAAGAAAAAAAGAGTTGTGCCAGTTTTTGAAACGTAGCGCCGCCGCAGCTGTGTCGAGTGACTGTTTAGAGCCGGTGCGCACTGCAGTGCTCAGAGGCATGCCTGCAAGCTGCGTTATTCCGCTTGGAATTCCTCAGAAATGGTTTGCGCGGAGAATAGAAGCGCTGCGTGTTGCATATTGTAGTACACAGCGTCTTACTGCGGCGCAATCCGTTGTTGGCGATTCCCTAACGAAATCTCCGTGCCGAGAACAGAACACCTCATTTATCAGGTAACACACGTAATTTTGTTACACTCCACTGGTGCGCACGAATAGGCACTTCTGAATCATAAAGAGAGTGTGTGTGTGTGTGTGTGTGTGTGTGTGTGTGTGTGTGTGTGAGAGAGAGAGAGAGAGAGAGAGAGATAGAGAGATATGGATGCGTGTTGAATACCCGTCGTTATACCTTTTTCGTTTAACAGCTGAATGATCTTCGACTTTGAAATTCGTGCGACGGCAATATTCTTGCAAAGCAAGCGCCACTTTTTAAGTATATGACTCCACCTACGGATACACAGTTGGTTAGTGAACTCCTTCACATTTCGTTCCGATCGAGAACAAGTGCTGGAAAAGTTCCGCACTACTCGGAGCTGAAGAACCGAATACAATATTTATACGACATTATTGTAAGCAAAGAGGTAATATCATTACCGTTGTCCACTTGAGGCAACGCCTTGTTAACGTAGCCCTTTTTTCTTTATTCTTGCCATCTCTACCATGAGGCCGAATGAAATGTCCGTTCAGTTTCGTTTTTCATAATTGCGGTCTGTTAACTCGCTGTATTTTGTTGTTTCAGCCTCTGCCTCGTTAGTTGTGTTTCTATCCATGATGTTTGATGTTTCTCTTATAATATCAGTAAAGGTAAAGCTGTCAGCAACCCAAGGTTAGTCTGAATACCACTGTTCGTAAGTGACATGGTCCTATTGGATATGGTATGCTGTTGCCATCCTCTGACCTTTGAACAGACATGCCCAGCAAGTAATGCGGTTACCATAAGTTTATTGTGAACTCTGAACCACGGTGCAGCTCGATATTTCTCACTTTAACAAGTCTGTCAGGTGTGGAAAGAGTGGTACATGAGGTATAAAAATCCTACGACTGACAGTCTTGCAGGAGAAGGCCTCACGACGGTCAACAGATTATGGTCGTATTCTCATCTTGCTTGTGTAATATGTAAAATGAAAGGCTATAAGATAGTTTGGTTCAACAACCCTCTGGTTTTTTTCCCTCAGGAAACCGCACCTAAAGCCTCCAAATCCGCGGGATCGCTAGATAATTGAAAACTGATCATATTTTTGACAACTTGTATGGGGTCTGCAAATGTATATTGGCGTAGCGACCAAGGCATCTGGCTGGAGAGCAGAGATCCTATGTTTCGTTTCTCAAATGCATTCTGCAGTTTTTTATTTGTATTCTTTCACGTATCAAAATTGATAGCAGTAGGAGAGCAAATAAGGTATGAGTAAGAAATACTGAGCTAGGTAAATAAATTTCTCAAATGACTTGAATTAGTAAAGAATGAAAATTTTAAGCCTCTTTGTATGAAAAAATTCTGAGTAATACTGCTACGAAATTGTCACGAGGGAGCACAGACAGCCGACAGCGCGATGCTTGTTTACAGCGAGGCGCTGTGCAAAACTTTATCTGGAGGTTTCAGAATTGCATTGTGCCTCTGGAAAGGCAACGGGATTTGCACATCCGCGCGTAAGCAACGACTCTTCATGCCATAATTCACTACCAGCTTTCAGGACCGATTTTTCAGGCGACGTTATCGTATGTGTAGTATGCATGAAAATTACTTCCCGAAAAAGAAATGTTTTAAAATGTAATCGAGTCTGTTTCCCCACCAGTCTTCGAAGGAGCGATGTAGTTGCGTAAAGACTGCATTCATTGGATGTTTTTTGTGCCTTGAATATATTTGCATCGTATGTTTATATGAAAAACGACCATTCATGTAATTGGAAAGAAAGTGACGACATGTAACAGGGTGAGTGAAAAGACCATTGTAAGACAACAAGCATTAAAATTTTTAGTTCCTTTCTAATCAAAGTGGTTTGGGAAATTTATTTGCCTACCTTGTTATTTTTCCTAACTGAATGCCTTATTAACCTTCCTATTTCTACCAGTTTATATACGGAAAATACGTACACATGAAAAAACACAGAATACATTTGGGAATGAAACACAGGTTGCCTGCTTCCCAGCCAGACGCTGTGGCCACTACACCGGTGGCGAATTTGTTGAACAGCGCTGCCTTATGGGTGCATAAGCAGCAGTCGTAACAGTTACGTCACTCGTTTTCTAGGAGAATACACGTTCCTGGACCCCACATATGATGCTCACTTTTCATTTATCTATCGATCCCATCAATTTGTGTCGGTTATTGATTAGGCGTCATGAATTTTACAGGCAGTTTTCTCAAATATGGGGCTTGAGCTAAAATATATTAGTCTTTCACTTTAGGTTTTACACAAGCGATTTGTCAAATTTGAGCAGAATCTGTGGCCGTGCCTGAGGCCTTATCCATGTGTGCCCCTGTACCACACTGACATAAGCATTATTTACTGTACAGCCGAAATATCAGACTTCGTTCAATTGCTACTTTTGTATGTTCCCTAATTTGATGTTGTTTAGTTCTCTCTCAGCTTGGAATTTGTGTAATTTGTATGCATATTCAGCTAATGGTTGGGTAGGACAATCACTGAAATCTTTAAAATTTGTTTCAGGAGAACTAACAACATTTCACAAAGAGTACTCTACAGCATTGACTCCTACTTAGCTTGTGTATATCGCGAATCTCTCGCCCGGCAACTGGAAAAAAGCGCGGGTAACTCCCGTATAAAAGAACGGACCTACAAAATTACAGACCAATATCCTTAACAATGGTTTGCTGCCGAATTCTAGAACATATTCAGAGTTCGAATATAATACAATTCCAAGAGACTGAAAAGCGTACGTCCACGAATCAGCGCGGATTTAGAAAGCATAGCTTGCTTATGTGAAACTCAGCTTGTTCTTTTCTAACATGACACAGTGCGAACTATGGATAAAGGGCAACAGGCAGATTCCATTTCCTAGATTTCCGAAAAGCATTTCACACGGTATCCTACTGCAGACTGTTAGCAAAAATTCGAGAATACGGAATAGGTTCCCAGATGTGTGAGTGGCACGAAGAATTTTTAAGTAACATAACCTAGTGTGTTGTCCTCAACGGCGAGTGTTCACCAGGGACTAGGGTATCGTCACGAGTGCCCCAGGGACGTGTGATAAGACCGCTATTTTTTTTCCCCCTACATACGTAAATGACCTGGCGGACAGGGTGGTCAGCAGTCTACGGTTGTTTGTTGGTGATGCTGTATGTACGGTAAGATGCCGAAGACGAGTGACTGCAGGAAGATACAAGATGACTTACACAAAATTTCTAGTTGGTGTGATGACGTTTTGCGTAAGGATAGGATGATAAGACACGTAACGAGAAATTAGGGCTCATACGGAGGCATATAGATATCCGTTTTTCCCTCGCGAGTGGAAAAGAAAAGGAAACGACTAGTAGCGATGCAGGGTACCCTCCACCACGTACCATAATGTTGATTGCGGAATATATGTGTAGGTGTAGACGTTGATATAGATATACCGGGTGATCAAAAAGACAGTATAAATTTGAAAACTGAATAAATCACGGAATAATGTAGATAGAGAGGTACAAATTGACACACATGCTTGGAATGACATGGGGTTTTATTAGAACAAAAAAAAATTTATACAAACGTTCAAAAAATGTCCGACAGATGGAGCTTCATCTGATCAGAATAGCAATAATTAGCATAACAAAGTAAGACAAAGCAAAGATGATGTTCTTTACAGGAAATGCTCAATATGTCCACCATCATTCCTCAACAATAACTGTAGTCGAGGGATAATGCTGTGAACAGCACTGTAAAGCATGTCCGGAGTTATGGTGAGGCATTGGCGACGGATGTTGTCTTTCAGCATTCCTAGGAATGTCGGTCGATCACGATACTGTTGCGACTTTAGGCAACCCCAAAGCCAATAATCGCACGGACTGAGGTCTGGGGACCTGGGAGGCCAAGCATGACGAAAGTGGCGACAGAGCACACGATCATCACCAAACGACGCGCGCAAGAGATCTTTCAAGCGTCTAGCAATATGGGGTGGAGCTCCATCCTGCATAAACATCGTACGTTACAGCCTGTGTTTATCAGCCAAGCTGGGGATGATGTGATTCTGTAACATATCGGCGTATCTCTCACCCGTCACGGTAGCAGTTACAAAACCAGAATCACGCATTTCCTCGAAGAAAAAAGGCCCGATAACGATAGATGTGGTAAATCCAACCCATCCCGTGACTTTCTCGTCGTGCAATGGAGTTTCCACGACAGTTCTAGGATTTTCGGTAGCCCAAATTCTGCAGTTGTGGGCGTTGACAGACCCTCTGAGCGCGAAATGAGCTTCGTCGGTCCACACAACACGTTACTCAACCAATCGTCATCTTCCGCCATCTTTTGAAACGCCCACACCGCAAATGCCCTCCGCTTCACTAAATCGCCAGGTAACAGTTCATGATGCCGATGGATTTTGTACAGATAGCATCGGAGGGTACGCCTCAGTGCCAACCAAACAGTAGTGTATGGAATGTCGGTGCGACGTGCGACTGCACGAGCGCTGACTTCCCCGTGCGTATACGAATCCACTACAGTCTCCATTTCTTCCTGAACTGTCTCAGCAGCATTACGCCTTGTGCTCGGTCGGCCACTACGGGACCTAGCGTCTAAACAACCCGTGGCTTCGAACTTTGAAATCATTCTCGCCACAGCTGCATTTTTCAATGGACCTCTACCCGTTCGAATCCCCTTCCTATGGCGATAGGATGGTAACGCTGAACTAGCACATTTCCCATTCTGATAATACAGATTCACTAAAAGCGCCTTTTCAGGTAACGACAACATGTCGCATCTGATTCTCTCTCTCATTACAGCTCCTTTTATACACGATTGTCATGCGCAGTCACTGACGTTTTGCTGTCGAGCGCCATCTGTCGGACATTTTGATTTTTTTTCTGATAAAACCCCTCTCTATCTACATTGTTCCGTGGTTTATTAAGTTTTCAAATTTATACTGACTTTTTGATCACCCGGTATATCTGTTAATCCGTTAATTTTTATGCTTATTGTGTTTTCAACTTTATATTGTATTTAGAAACCAATTACACACCTTAATTTGTCTCTCTCTTTACGCCACTAGTATCTTCTTCTGTATAATTGCCTTTTTTTAGTGGGGGTAGTTTTATCAATCTATTCCAGTTCATTTCTCAATGTAGAAGCTCCCAGTCTACTGTTCGAAAGCCTTCTGTAGATAGACGTATCATAAAGTTTTTACATACGCCAGTGTTTGTTGCATAATAGCAGAACAAGAGACGGAGCTCTGATAACAGCAGTCAGCTTTAGTTTTCGACGAGTGTTGTACCCTACGCTTTATGACGTTGAATAACGAGAGCGTAAATCCGGACGTGAGCCCGGCGCCACCGCCTCAGGGGGCGACATGACGACAATCCCTTATGAAGGCGGGCGGGTGCAACGCGCACGCGATCGCCCGCGGCTGCAACAAGTAGCGTGGCGTTGGCGCTGGCGCCGGCCGGTGTTTGCCCACATTGGCAATTAGTAGCCACAAAGCGCGCCGCACGTGCCGCCGATCACACCGCCTCATTGTGTTCCGGAGGGGCACGCAGCACTGAGTTCTGAGCCGCGCCACAGTACCGACACCGGTAGCACTGTTGCTAAAAAGTTGGGCGCAGCTGTTTTTGACATCGCTTCTCTCGGTGTGTGCGCGCGAGTGGATTAGATTATAGGGAGGTGATTATTAGAAGACATCTTCCGTCTTGAAAAACTCGCATAACTGCTGCGATAGCTTTCGCGACTAGGTTCGTACATCACGTACGTATTTTCCACTGCGTAGTAGAAATAACATTGTGAAGGTCGTCGCAGAAAGCCGCACCTTCTGGAAATGTTCTGGAAAGGGTCCCACACACGAGCGACGGGTCGCAGCTATTCGTCGCCTACGTAATACCGATCGCTCGCCTAGACTCCGTCACACACGAGCGATTTGCCACGCAATTTCAGCCATTACTAACGTTACTGTGTCTCGAAGGCAACTTCTACCTTTGTTTTGAAATGTCAACGCGTCTGTGGAATTGTCGTCAATAGTAGCACTGCTGTTTACCATAACAATTTTTATAAACTGTGAGGGAGTGATACATTGTATGAAGCGAAAAGGGAATTGAGTGTTATTATTAATAGGTTTGCACTAAAAATTTAAATTAAAATGTCCACTTAATATTACGGTACAGGTACCTCATGTTTAGAAGTTAAAAACTTAACTATTGTTTCATAAACAACCCGAGACTTGACATCTTCAACTTTTATAGTCCTGTCCTCCTCAGTTGCGCGCAATATTACGGTATATTAATAATTTTTATTTATGTACCCGAGACTTTGAGACGATTGACTATTACTATGAACTTCCCATCAAGTCTACAGCACAGGTTTCAAAATGATAATCACTGCAAAATTGGAGGGTGTTTTTATTTTATCCTTAATATAAATGGCAACTCTGTCCTCAGTTTAACTTGTCAGCATGGTTCGTTGTCTCTGAACAAATAAAAAATCTAACTTACTATTAATGATGGCAAAACGAAACGAAAAAAAAACTACACACCCACCCCATAAAAATTGATAGCTGTCGCCCAGTCAGGTGGCCACATTGCATACACGAATCGCACACGAGCCATCAGATTGCCTAGGATTTCCAAGCGCTCAGCGAGTGATGGATGAGATTTGCCACCACACGAGCGATCTGCAAAGTGATCGCACGCCCAAGCGACGCAACGCTAGAATCCGTCGTCCGTGTGTGGGGCGTTTCAGCGGGCAGGAAGGCCAGAATATAAAATAATTTGCGGAGCGAAATCGAGGAGTCGGCCGACACCCGTCTTGGAGTTATGGTGAGATGTCACTGGCCCTGTAGAGCCGAGTTAGTGTTTTAAAGTGCTTTAACTGAAGTCTGGAGCTAGCAATCGTTCGTGATCAGCAAAGCTACTTTTTTAATTCGTTAGAACGACAAGAATCTGCAGTACGTTCCCTTGCACGGTTGTGGAATTCTGTTTTGTTCTTTTCATGTATTATAGGCTAGCTGGGACGATCAACTACGTGGAGATAATGTTCGCCGAGCGGAGAGGGCTTGGCAAGGTTTAATTGATGCAAATAAATTCCACTTGTTTCTGTGTAAATTTGAGTGTGTGTATTTTGACCTACGGACGTTCAGCTGGACAAGGCACGTTCAGAAAGTAAGTGTACTAGATTTTTATATTTTTTATAAAAAGTGTATTTGAAAAAAGTTATTATTTTTGATACACTTAATGCCTATTTTCCCATATGATTGCCATCCCATTTAGTGCATGTGGTGAGCTTTGGTACAAGCTTCTTTATGCGCTCCTCAAAGAATTTGCTCGTCATCGGTTAAAAATTTAATTCCAGTCGTGTCTTCAGGGAAGTGAAAAAACTATAATCTAAGGACGCCAAGTCAGGGAAATACAAGGATAGTTAACATCCAAACCAAATGAGTCCAAGAGCGTCTCGGGGCCTAAGGCTGTGTGAGAACAGGCATTGTCGTGCAACAAGCACACTTGTCCTCTGCATTCTCCTTCTTTTGTTTGTAATGCTGCTTTTGACGTTTTTTTTATAGTTTCACAGTATCTTTGTCATTGATGCTCTCCTCCCTGAGGCAGAAATTCGGCCTAACCTATGCCTTTTCGACCCACAACACAGAGGCCATATCTTTTTTACCGAAAATTGTGGTTCTGAATTTTTTTTCGCAGATAGGAAATAGGTGTGACGCGAGACTGTGGCAACTGTCTTTTTGTCTCAAGCGTATAATGAGCCACCCATGTTTCCCAGTCACAATAGAGCGCAGAAAATACTCACCTTACAACTCAGGTCGCTCAAGAAACACGTGGGCTCTATTGACCCGATTTCTCTTGTGTTGCTCTATCAGCAGTTTTGGGACCCATCTTACGAACAGTTTCCGGTGTCGCAGCGTTTGTGTGTTTTCATATAATAGAGCTCTGGAGAATTGCAGAGGCATCGCAGAAGTTTCATCAACTGTTAATCGGCGCTCTTCACGAACAGTTTTCTCTATTTTTTGCACTCTTCCACTCCCCTGTTCGTCATGAACGTTTGTTGTGCATCCATTAAATTCCCTCGTCGTATGCCGTTTTGATTCGCGAAAAAATATCGGTAGCTGTTATTCCTTCCGCGAGTAGGATGCGGATCAGAGCAGTTGACTCGGACTTGGCGGATTTCTTTCCGACATTTTTCACGCAACTAGACAGTACAGCGTGAGTTTACGTATTATCGTGTTCTTGTGATGTCTGCTCCCTCTCCTCTCCCCGCGGCAAAAAAAAAAAAAAAACCGTTATGGTCACAGTACACTTAACATTCGGAACATGCTTCGTATTCTTATTTTGTTGTTTTAGAAATTATCGGCGGAAATTGCTAGGCGTCAGTTGGAAGAGATGTATGCGCTGTTGTCGGTGTTATATTCAATTTCAGTTGTATCTCGGAATTTTCTGAGTAGTTAGATAGTTACAGGACTTCGGAATGCTGAGGAGTTCAACCACGTCACGCAGGTCAAAGCGAAGTTGCCGACACTACTTAGACAGGTGCAATATTGCTCCAATGTACAGGGTTAATCCGGGTCCGCCAGTAAACTTTCTCGAATAAATCAACGGAAAAGAACGTTATGTGGCGAGCCGACATAGTTGCGGCCGCGAGGAGGACTGCACGATTCCGAGGAAACCCCGAGGACGGGTGCTAGGAACGTTCCACCCTTTCCGCTGTCCTTAATTTGTAGTGGAGCTAAAGATGAATTACTTGAAGAAATACATCAACCAACCAGTTTAATATAGCTTTATTATGCTAAGAGTCAGTTTTGGGTTTTCAGTTGGCCACTTATTCTCTAGGTTGTGGATCCAATCTTCCTATTTTCGTGCATAGTGTGCACATTTTTAGTTTCACTGTGGAGTAAAATGCACGCTCGAGAAGTGAAATTGGGGCACAAATGCTGATACAGATTGCATATGGAAACTGCCTGTTGCATTAAGTATTTGTTTGCCTTGGACTTACTGAAAAAGTATTCAACTTGCCTTTGTTTACGTCGTGGTAGCCTTGCTGTCCTCGCGACCTGAAAATTTTATCTGTTTTCCTGTACTAGTAAAAATACTATAATTAGAGCGGTAATTGTAATCGATAATGACCCGAATGCCCCGTTTCTGCATCATTTCTGAATGTTCCTAGGCAGCTATAATGGTGAAATGATTATCGGATATTGGAATGGTCAGCCTTAAAGGAAAGACAAGCTACATGTATAGTGTGAATACAGATAGTGTGCATGACGCCATACGTTCAAAATAAAATATAATCTCAGCTAGTCACAGTTATCTGAGTTCGCCAGTATCCCACGTTACCTGAATATTCAAGTTTTATGAGCTTTTTTGGTAGATTTTCTTGGAGGAAACTGTAATAGCCATAAACAGTATTATTTCCGTTCGTATGTACGTGATGTTTGCAGAGATCTAGAAAAACAGAGAGCTGTGTTAAAACAAGGGAGCGGCGCTTTTCTAAGGGTACTTGTGTAGTTTACGAGACGACTTGAAAACACAGATACTTAATAATTAAATCAGTATTGGAAGTAATGCTGGATTACTTGTATAAATTTTAATTCTACATGACAAATGAAAAGCACTTGGAGATGATTGAAATAATTAAAATTGGAAAAACAGTTATCCAGAAAAATTTAAGAATATTTTCAGAATATATGCGAAGGAAAACGTTTCACCAAAACTGAAGAGAGTAGGCATGCAAGACACTGAAAAACTATAGACATTTCAACATCTAACCCATGATGGTCAAGATATTCTCTAAAATTATTACGACCCGCAACATGCAAAAAAGGAACGAGAAATGGGGTATTAATTCAACTAAAGTTAGCGTACTGGAGAATATAAAAGTTTGTGTTGCAGCTTCCATTATACCATTAGACTTCATAAGAAGAATGGGAAATTGAGACTTGAAAAGCCGTGTCAGGCAAGTAGACCCAATATATTCATAATCAGAGCTGTTCGCAACAGCCCTAGAGGAATTTTTCAGATCTCTAAAGTAGGAAAAAAAGGGAATCGTGTTAATGGAGAATACCTGAACCACCTTCGTCTTAGTAAGAACATTGTACTGATAGCCACTACCCCAGATAGACGACAGCTGCAAATATAGAACTTAATACGGCAAGTTTGAAAATTGGCATGAAAATTACTATTGTAATATTAAAAATGTTAAGTGACTAAACTAAATAGTTTTGAAAAACCAAAGATTCCAGTAAAAAATTATAAATTACAAATTAAATTTACAAAAAACGAATATTCTGGTGATTTTAAAAAGAAATTTTAAAGTCAATGGTAGATGTCACATGTACCATTACACTTACAATGGCATGACAGTCCTGGGGCAGGACATTTTATTTTACTTTATTTTCGGAATAAATAGTACATGTAACGTGGACTTGATCTTACGTAAGAGGGGAGGAACCTACCACACGAAATACGGCCACTCAGTTCTTATAGGTCTTTTTTGTGCGCTACGGTTTTGGACATCTTTTTGTATTATTCTTGTGGTTGGTGTGCTAACGGTTTGATTTTCACGCTTATAGGCACACGTTGTTTCTTTTGTTTAACTTAGAATGGATTGCTGAGACGCCTCGCTTTCTCTCTTAGAGAGACCAGTGTCCAGCCTTCAAATCTCGTGGAAACTTCACTCTAAACGTTCAGTGCTGTTATTATGTGTAGCTCCAGTCAAATATGAAACGCGAAAGCATTCTATGTGGTGCATGAAGTGCCAGAAGATGCGAAGCCAACCTTTCCGACTCCTTCTGTCAGTTTCACATGTCGGCTTTCTGTTACCATAGTTAACCCACATCATTCATATTTCCTACATAGTCAGTCACCATGCGGACGTAAGACAGATTTGTTACCGTTGAAGTTCATGGAGGTTTGACAACAATTGCTCACTTCTTTTGTACTTCCATTTCAGAATTCGCAACCCAGTCCTTTATATCTCTTTTCAACTGTTTTTTTAACTGATATGGAGATTAATGGTCGATTTAAAAACATTGGCTCTCAAGAAACAACACTGAAAGGTGTAACACATCTTTATTGAGGTTAATGGTTCGAATTAAAACCATTGGATCTCAAGAAACAATGCTGAAAGGGGTAAAGCATCTTTATTGATGACGCTGTATCTAGGAGGAGGAGGAGATTAGTGTTTAACGTCCTGTCGACAACGAGGTCAGTAGAGACGGAGCACAAGCTTGGATTATGGAAGGATTGGGAAGGAAATCGGCCGTGCCCTTTCAAAGGAACCATCCCGGCATTTGCCTGAAACGATTTAAGGAATCACGGAAAACCTAAATCAGGATGGCCGTAGACGGATTTGAACCGTTGTCCTACCTAACGCGAGTCCAGTGTGGTAACCACTGCGCCACCTCGCTCGGTGACGCTGTATCTAATCTATTGCATGTGCGTTGATACATGGAGGTACATTTTTTAACTATGAGTGGCAAAAGCACTGTTTCTCTAGCTTATATTTGGCAATAATGATATCTAAGCTATTTCAGAATGTGAACAAATTATGTTGCCTGTTAAAAAGAGTTACATTAGAATACCCATATCCAGCCTGTGTACACTGCTGGCAAAAATAACCGATACTGACAACGTGAATGGAGAAATACAGCTCCTGAGCCTCTTTGCCTCTATTGGAACTATTACTGAAACCACTATATACAGAAGCTAAATTTTTTGTGTTGTCATGATTACCTCCCGGTACGGCTACTGCCCCGGAACATGTCACTGATATAAAATAACGTATTGTTACTCACAGCGGCTTTTACAAAATGTATATGTTAACATTATTTTCGCTGCTTGTAGCAGCATTCGGTTGCTAACACCACGTTGTTGTGCTGTAGTGCTAGCTAGCAGGCAGCGAATTACTGTCCCCTGTTTGCCACTGATGTGCTTTCTACGATGCACACGTGGACTGGTCAGCCATCTTAAGACCAAGCGCACCGTGGAGAGGTTTTGGCACACTTGGTTCTGCGGTACTTCGACACAATGCCAAGTGGCGTGTAACGGGATTACGACCACGGTGTAGTGGCGCGGTCTGGCGGATGCCCCGGTATATTGCGGATTGGAGTGGCAGAGCAGGACAGGGCGGCGACTAATATCGTAATTCCAGGCGCGCGCTGACAAAGCCGCGGCCGGCTCGAGAGCCCAGATGTCACGGCAGCACGCCGCGCCGCACCCCACAACTCCCTCTGCACAGCTTAGCGCCGGCAAGCCGCGCGGAATACCTGCCCAACCTTTGGCCAAAACGGTGGCGAAATTTCCGAAACGCGTCATTTTCATTGACAGCACGTACGCTGGTGTTTCTCTATTATTCATGTCTCATCATCATCATCATCATCATCATCATTTCTGACTGTGGCTAGATTGGACTGTGTAAAAAAAATGGACTGTTAAAACAATGGGCTGTTTAAAAACTTGGGACTTGGTACGAGAGCTGATGACCGTGCAGTTGAGCGCCCCCCAAACTAATCATCATCATCTATTATTCTTTTCATTCATTTTTTAAATTTGAAAGTTCTGCCCAACGTTTTTCCATGCAGTGGCCATCCGTAATTGCAGCGAGTTTTTAACTGACATCTGTGGAAGGCCCATACAACGTTTTTTTTCATCATTAAGGCAGAAAAATTTCCTTTACCTACGCGTTTATTTTACAGTAGTTCTTTATAATCGTTAATTGTAGTCTCCCTGCTTTTCAGTGACAAAAGGTCCAACTGTAGGAAATTTTTAATATATACATAGTCACGCGAGGGGACGTTTCAGATTACAGAAAACTGTTTCTCATGCACCGACATAGTTACGTTTCACACCGCCATGTTACAATTCGAAGCCGTCTAGCGGCAGAGGGTTGTAAATATGTAGTCATGAAGAGTAAAGATGAAGAATGCTAATAAAGTTTGCTTATTCAAATTCTTTTCGAGTTTTCGCGTAAATATTCGGAGGCGTTACTTTTTAGCATGTCCTTGAGATAAAAAATTGTGAAACGGCTCCTCTGCTATTCAGTGGTGACGTTGTGTTTTCTTCCGTAAGATAAAAATTTGGTTTCGAATCTCTGTCAACTTAATAGTTCTGATCAAACAGGAAGACTACCCCGCAGAGTCGAAGTTTCATTTTGGCAAGGAGGTATGTGGTTCAACGCCAGCATTGCCTAACGTTAATTTTAAGTTTTATTTGTTATACTGGAAATGAATCTCGTATCACTCCCAGTCTGGTGCAATCCTTTCGATGTATCACTTTTGTGAACATCTTTCACAGGCTCGAGCAAAGAAATGGCGAAAGTGAAGGTTGCTGGGTTATATAACAATTTACAGAATTTGTTGGATAAACTGAGCTTGTGAGAAAAACCTTCAAACATTTACAAATGTGACGAATCGGGTTTACAGCTCATTTACAAACCAAAGGAAAGTTATATTACAGCGTGGTAAGAGCGACATTGTTAGCCAACCAATTGTGAAAAAGGGGAAACAGTATAATGGCATGTGTTTCTGCTACAGGTCAGTATTTTCCTCCTTTCTTTGTTGTGATGAAACTACGATACAATGACAATTATGAAATAGGTATGCATCCTGTTACAAAAAGTAGTCCTGTCAGAGAGTGGTTGCGTGAAATGGGAACAGTTCTCTCAGTTCTTAGACTTTATTATTAATGTGAAGCCTCCTGGACCTGTCGTTTTCATTTAGTACGGTTATAGCTCACATTATTCCTCAGATCCTCACGCAGTGCTCACGGCTGCAGCCGCTCGTCGTCTCTTTCTTCCCTCCGCTAAAGACATTTTGCAGTGGTGTCTGCAGGGTGTACGTCAGAAGTAGTCTAAGTAAAGGCGTTAATAAAGTGACATTTAAAGCAATTTTTGCTGAAGCATGGAACCGTGCGGTTATAGTTGGGAACGCTGTGAATGGCTTCACTGCTTGTGGGATTCATCCTTTCAATTCGAACCGCGTGCCTGAGGAAGTGTTTGCTCCCGCAACAATGCATGAAGAGGCCACTAATTTCACAGCACCAAATCCTGATACTCAAACGGCAGGCCCACAAGTGACAATTGTACCAGGAAATAATCAAGTGGAGGAACAGCAGGCACAGCCAACAACAGAGGCTACCAAAGACACTAAGAATGGGAGTAGTAGTTTCAAGGACCTCAGTTCTGAGCCATCGGGTTCAGGATCTGCGAAAAACAAACGGAAGATGGGAACATCGTTCATTTTGATAGAGCATGCTTTTATTACTGGTCCAAAAGAGAAAAAATTCAGGGCGACAGACAAGTATGTAGCGAAAAACTTAAAATTTGGTACCCATAAGAATGATGTATGCAATGTGTGTAAAAAAACTATACCAACACAGTGAAAATTGGGTGCAGTGTCTAGTGTGTTCTGTCTGGTTTCATGTCTTATGTGTTTTATATCTAATTGATCCATATTTTGTTTGCCAGAACTGTTCCAGTGATGAGTGATTAAAAAGTTAGGTGTCCGTTTGCCCCAATGGAATGACCGTTTGCCCCTGTAGTTGGGGGTAAACGGACATTAGTGCACCATCCATTTATTTCAATACTCATGGACTGAAACCAAATGAAAAAAAAATTAAACTTCTATTGTTTCGACCTAAGGTATAAGCTTGTTAGTGATGTAAAATAAAAATTTTGATTTTTTAAAAGTTATTTTTAAAAAATCCCTTAGGGTGTCCGTTTGCCTCAACTTTACCATAATAATTGTTCCATAAAATAGAAAGACGTTAACATTGAATGTAAATTTAATTTGTTAGAAAGTCTTTTCTGAAGATATGTGTCTGGAGAGTAGCTTTGTGCGGAAGTGGGACGTGAACAAATAAACATCTGAGACAAGAAGAGTGTAGCAACTTTTGAAAAGTGGTGTACAGAATAATGCTGAAGATGGGTAGATTGGATAAAGAATGGTGAGGTACTGATTAGAATTGAAGAGAAAACAAGTTTATTTACAACAACATGACTAAAGGGGGGGATCGGTTAATAAGATTCATCCGGAGGCATCAAGGAAACATCAGTTTTTAATGGAGGGAAGTGTAGAGACTAAAAATTGTACAGAGAGACCAATGCTTGAATGCAGTTAGCAATTTCATATTGTATAGTGCAGTAGCTATGAGAGATGAAGAGTGTTTCACAGGATAGACTAGCGTGTAGAACTGCATCAAACCAGTCTTCGCACTGAAGAACACAAGAACAACAGATGAACTCTACACAGTCGACTCACTACAATGCTGAAGTGTGGTTTATTCTATACAATAGGGTATTTAAACACTGTCAGTTTACTTGATAATATTCTTGTAAATCCACTTTTTTAATCGTGTAATAAGCACTTTTTACTCTCTTTGACAACATGGTTCGTTGTTAAATTATAGCTCGTGAATATCTGTTCTTAAAATCTTAGATAGTTTGGTGATTAGTTGGTCAATAGAGCGACAAGACCTATTGTGTTTTAATCTGGAAGGATTGTGTTTTACTCGGGAAGGAATGCGCAGTTCTGGATCCATTGTAAGCGTTCTTGTGCGGACTACGTCGATTAAATGCAGAGGCTAGAGCCGTCAGCGGGAGCTGCGACCGTTTGGTGGCGGCGCGGCCGGGGAGGAGGCCTCCGGTAACTAAACCAATTTGGACGACAGACTCACAATTTGCGATCCGTGGCGGCGGTGACGGCAGCGGCAGCGAGTCCATGATTTGCGATGCGGCGGCGATTAATTTGTCCGACCCCGGCCGGCGAATTTAGTGTGGGCCATGGGCTGGCCGACGCCCCATTAGGCGCCCCCACAGCAGCTGAGCGCCACAGCCGCCACTGGCCACGTCCAACTAATTCCGCGTATTGATTGGCGTTTTGACCGTTCTGCTCGTTCAGCTTTGTGATGTCTGACGCATTTATTAGTGAGCTCCCATGCGCGCTCGACCACATCGTCATGTAATCCAAAACCTAGAGGAATGTGATACTTTAGCTCTGCGGATCTCAAGTCACTATCAAGTTAAATATAATTCTAAGTTTTATCGTTATTTCTTCAAGTTTTGTTTACGCCCATACTAATAGTAGGACAATTACAGTTGAATGGCGTTTTCATCGGTAGCTCAAGACACGCAGAAGACGTGTTGACAGAGTTTTGAAAACAGCTGAAATCAGCTCCAATGACAGCACTTCGTACTCGGTCGGTGACTGCTGGAGATGAACACACTCGCCTAGATGGCGTCGAAATTGACTTTTCCGCGTTTGATAAAGATTGCTAATGTACAAGGCCTTGTATGTTCACTCAGTCTCTATTAATTTATGATTTGATTAAAATCATTATAGTGTTGTTGAAAAAACCTCCTTTCCGCGAATGGATGCCAAGGTTTTACTTTGCTGTTGTAATGTCCGCTTTACGCCTTTATCAAGCATAAACAACTGGTGCCACATCACCGCACAAATGCAAGTTATAAGTAGTTGTAACATTGTTGGGTTATACTCCACGCAACGTTTTCAGTACTTACAACTCAAACCCTTGCCGTGAAAGGGCTTCCATTACTTACGCTTGATAATAGCGGAACGCCGAAATTGCAAAAGCAAAATAAAAGCTTCACAGCCATAAACAGAACATAGCGTCCTTTCAACATTAGTACGAACTGTAAATCTAATCCACTGGAAGTCAATTCACTATTCATCGTCTTCGGTACCTTAGCCCTTGAAAGGATTACGCCCTCTCAACAACTACAGGGTGACAGTTATTCAACTACATGAAATAAAATCATCGTAACTTCTGAACGGATTATGTTACGACGTTCAAACTGCTCGATTGGCCGCGGGGCATAATGCGAATAAGTATGCACATGTATTGTTTGATTTAGCGACGAAGCCCACTTTCATTTAGATGGGTTCGTCAATAAGCAGAAGTGTCGCATTTGGGGGACTGAGAATCCGCATTTCGCGATCGCGCGGTCTCTTCACCCCTAACAGGTGACTGTGTGTTCCGACACTTTAGCGGGTCATGCAGAATTTCGCTATTCGAAATTTCGCTATAAGTTCACTTAATAGGCTCTGTTTCCTGCCTGTGTCCTTTCTCTATAATACACTATCTCATATTATTATTATTATTATTATTATTACTGGTTAAAAGGACTTCTGGATAATTGAATCATCTGAGACATTTAAAACATTTTTGAGATGTCTTCAGGTCATGAGCCATTTTATAGCCTTACAATTGCCTATTGTAATGTACATTGTCTTATTTGTCATTTTAGTGCGATAGATCGAAAGTATTTTCCTTCTCGTCCTTTCTCCGACGTACGCTCGACTCACAGATGTTCCGCTTTGACCAGTCCCGTTTTTGCTCGCTCCAGCGAGGGTCAGCGGGCAGTTGGCCGTTTACATTTGGAAGCACTCACGCTTTCGCGAAGGTGGCGCCTCGGCCACTCCTTGGCGCCCTGGAGAAGGCTCCGGTTTGAGAGCGGAGGCGGCAGAGTGTTGTAATGTGGCGAGAGTCATCTGTAACAGGTGGTCTCTCGGCCGTCAGCCAGGAGGGCTATCGCTAAATGTTGTAAGTAACACTCGTGCGAGGAGGGCCCTCGGCAAAGTGCTTGCTCGCGCGCCCGCCGCCCTGTTCCCGGCAGCCGGCCACGGCCGCCTCTAGCACTTTTGCTCGGCTGGACCGCGAAGGACACAGAGGCAGCCAGCGACACTGCTACACTCTAGCGGCCCGTTGCCGTCAGTTCAGTTTAAAGCACTGTAGGTCAGATGGGCCCAGCAAACTGAGACCGTAATACGGTGATAAAATCTCATTCCAGTTTTATTTTCGCTTCACAAACATACTGCGAGGATTTGCTGGTCAATCTTCGAACATGTGGCTCCTAAAGCAGTACTCACAAAAACTCTAAAAAATCGATTTTCAACCTCTGAAGCATTCCGAGCGCTGTCAAGTACAAAACAAGTCCAGCATTTGAGCGGTATCGCCGATTGCTAAGTTGCGTAGTTCATAAGATTTTTAATCGCGAAGTCTGTGGTTTTATTCTCGCTGTTAGTGACTCCTTTAATTTGAAATCTATATTTATAGTCTGTTGAAAAATAATTAAAATATTTAATCATAATTTTAAAAAAATACGTTTTCAATTTCTATTCGTATGAAACTGCGAATATTCCAAGTCAGTGAAAATTTGTTGCGGAAGTTCGAAACATTAAGTAGAAAATAAAATACTTTATTTCAAGAGATTCGCAAAGAGAGTCTGTGTTCCGGATTTCCTGCACAGAAGCGTTAAAATAGCCGTATCAGATTTGATTTTCATGCAAGTAGTAGTTAAGAATAAAATATTTCTATTTAAAAATTATGGGTAAATAGTTTTTAATTTACGTATACATTCGATAAGAAGAATAGAATTCAAATCTTGTAAAAAAAAAAAAAAAAAAAGGCTGGTAGCGATAGTCGAACCAGGGTCTTCTCGATTATATAACACTTACACGCGACACATCAGCTACCGACCGCTTTGTTGAAATGAACGAACTGATTTATGCTTAAGAGTACTCGGGAAACTTCAAAGGCGATATTAGAGAAGTAGGTTGTGCCGCTTCACTGGCCTACAAATTATGTAAATTTGAGGAAATCTGAAGCTAGTAGCAGATGGGTCAGGTAATCAGATAACACTGTATCCTTTTCACGCCATATGTACGCTTTCTGTACCACACTTGTTTGAACATTTCCAGTGACATCCATCACCCCCCCCCCCCCCCCTCCACACACACACACACACACACACACAATCTTATTTTCTTTTCTTTTATTTCGTTTGCAGAGCGTATAAGTAAAATAAAAGAATCTTGGCATCGCATCGTTCACAAAGTTTTAAGGTTAAAATAAGTTAGCACCGTCTGCATACAGATCTTCTATACAACACTGAGTTTCTAAAAGTTAAGCTTGTTACTATTTCCAGACCTCCGGGCTACAAATAGGGATCATGATCGTGTTTCCCCATTGATTAACAGGTTTCTATGGATTAAATCAGTTGTATCAATTGAAAAAGTGTGCAGAATACATTGCAATTTTTAAAGACTATAGCATCATAAACGAATGCCTCGAAGGAAGTCAGACTTGGATTTGTAGAGCAGTGTAGTAGCATTAAGCGATAAAAGTTAGAGAACTGACGTTTACGTAGACCAGACGAAGACGTCTCTTACACCAATGGCACACCCGACTTCTGCAGCCGAGCAAATCCATCGTGGCTAATTAACAGCATGTTCACTGGCCATTCCATAAATCATAACATCGATGTACTAACCAAAGCGTCATATTTTTGGAATTCTGTGGTCAAATGAGCAATGCAAGGACGTTTAACAAACGATATGATCTGCCGGCAAGAGGTCCTCCACCTGCATTAACTGAAGTAGTCCTATCTTTTAAGTCTCCGCTTTCAGAAGGATTTATTCTGAGTTTCCGCTGCCTGCCATTTAGCTATCTGTCACTAGTTTGTGTGATGAGCCACCTGATTCATTATCATTGTGGACTTTTGGCTTCTCGAGCGTCTCTGAATTTGTTTTTACTCGTCGTTTGCAAGATTTCATATTTGATAATACAATGCAACCTTTCACAGCCGGTATTTGCGCCCCTGATGATTTTTGTTCTATGGGCATTAGGCCGTGGTCCAAGACATTGCTGTGCCTATGTTCTTTCTCGCGCATGAACATTAAACCCGCTGGCCGGAGTGGCCGAGCGGTTCTAGGCGCTACAGTCCGGAACCGCGCGATCGCTACGGTCGCAGGTTCGAATCCTGCCTCGGGCATGGATGTGTGTGATGTCCTTAGGTTAGTTAGGTTTAAGTAGTTCTTAGTTCTAGGGGACTGATGACCTCAGAAGTTAAGTCCCATAGTGCTCAGAGCCATTTGAACCATTTTGAACATTAAACCTTACACTTAGACAGTATTTTGTTCGCGTATTCATTTTTTTTTTTCGTTTATTAAAATATGCGGAAACGTCTCGAAACCTTCATGAAAATTACAAGAGTAAAAAATGAGTGTGTTGCTTATCTCGGACAAGCAGTGTTGCGGTAGTTACGTTCTCGGTGCTCTGCTGAGAATCTATTGTCTAAACTGTGTATGAAAATAAAATAGAAAACTCGCATGCTCTGTTCAACAGTGTACCATGCCGCCTATGGACAAAATACTGTAATCTGAAAAAGAAAGTAGGATCAGTTCCTGACAGCAAACTATTGATAATTATCGAATGTGTCACGCAGACGAGGTATAAGCTATTTCTTACTCTTTTGTTTTTTTATTGTTCAAATAAACAGACAACAGCTAATGGTACGTGCCAGAAAGCTACATTGTTTGCATGATTTTGTTATTGCATCAGTTTTTTTTCGTGTAGTATGGGTCCACAGCTTCTATAATTTTTTAAAAAGATTTCATCTTGCTTTCAGTTTTTAATTTTATTTTGCGATTTCAGTTTCGGCATTAAGCCTTTTTGAAGCATCTAGAAAACATAATGCAACGTAATTATAACAATTTAGAGTAGGACTAACAGTAGGTACAAGGTTTTTTATATTTTTGGTAGCCATACGCCGTATTTAACACGATTAGGTACAGATAACGACGTATTTTAATTGCGCATTTGTAGTATATGTGTATTAAAAAAAAAGAAACATAAAACTGCTCGTACCGACTGTAAATCCCACTGTAAATTGTTCTCATCACGTTGTATTATGTTTTGTAAATACCTGAAAGTGCTTTATTGCCGAAACTGCAATCGCAAAATAAAATTCGAACAGTTGAAAGCAAGATGAAATCCTTTAAAAAACCATTTTTCCCTTGTTGTTGTTGTTGTTGTTGCCTGTTCACATCCTTTCAGAACGAACACATCTGGGTTTCGCCACAGGGATTCGTATGGAAAAGTGATGAAAAAAGCGTAGAAGATTGTTGTGAATTTTATAAAATAGCACCAGAGGCTTTATTTATCCAGATGGTTTAACTTTGACATTGTACTGGTGCAATATGTTACAGAAGCAACTTTGCAGTATGTGCATAGTTTTGAGAAGTCACCGACTGGTCGGAAGCGTCAACAGACAAAAATTTGACACACTTGTTGATAAAATGATGCGTCGTGAAAAACCTTTTCAGCAATATCTTTGCGTGTTTCAGTAGGGTTCGGAGTAGAAAATGTGTGCTTTTGCTGTCACAAAGTTAATGACTCATTTATCGAGATTGAAGCTTATAATGTCATTTCTCTCTCCAGCCTTTTGTACGATTCTTTTCGTATTGCAAAACAAGCTTAAATAAAAAAAATTGTTTCGCTGTTGGTAAGGAGCTGATATATAAGTAATAAAAGTTGTGTATTAAATCTGCTCTGAGCTATTATGCAATTCACTGGAAATGCCAAAGAACTGCAGAATATAAAATGGCTGTGGAAATTTGCAAGGGGAGCGGTTATTAGAAATATAAATTTCAGATCACATCACGAAAACGTTCATGTACCATGTTCTGTAGTTTTACGTTCGTAAAATCGCTTATGCATACCCAACGCACATTCTGCTGTGGATTATGCGTGATGTTTATCCACGCTGACAAAATACGTCGCCAACGCCGCCGTCATCATCATCCAGATTTTTTTGTGTGTTAACGGTCTTCAGTAAAACACCCATATTGCAGCCATGTTTTCTAATTTAATCTACCTATCTTCCAACATGCTGTCGCCTCGCTGTTTCCTTGTTGTTCGTGATTATTCGGTATACAACATACATTACATCAGTGCTGTTTATACAGATCTAGCTTAAATTGAGTCAAAAGCTTTTTGAAAATCTACGATACTCGGACAAAGTGGTAATTTATAGTCACTTGTAAGTCCTATAATTTCGAGCATGGCTTGCAAACGGTCAATTGTGCTATATCCAACTATGTCCGCTCGTTCCTTTGCTTCATTAAGTTCGGTGTCTTCCAGTGCCTGTTCGGTGATGGTATCTTTTCATTGGAAAACGATCTAATTTCCCGGTTTTTCGGTCACGCCAGTTTTCGTAATCAGCGATCGCGCATTACCAGGTGTGGATATTAAGTATTTAGCAATAATGTAAAGTGTTTTTCTCCTCCGTCACACAAATAAAGATTTCATAAATACAGGCAATGGTTTCCCAGATACAAAGACTATATACAGATACTCAGGGCAAGTAATTACGTTTCTTCTTTGATTTTTTCGCCTTTTAATTTTTTCACATGGAGAATAATTTCGAACTTTCCACGCAAGGTCATGCCCGTATGTTTTTATTACACGAACGGTACGCGTTTTCCTAAAGATCAGACAATACTTAAGAGAAGTGGCACACGTTAGCGACGGAGTGTTCGTGTCAATGGTAGCCAGCTGAACTTGAGGGGAAAGGATGGCAATACTGGTGCGGTGACCCCCTCTGCATGTCCAGCGGGTCGCCATGGCGACCTCAAGTGCCGTTGCTAGGCGACGTCCCGCGACTGCTTCTGTCGCTCGCTGTCGCTTTATTGCGAAGAATGTGCTGTTACGGCTTTCTTCAGCTGCTTTACCCGATGTCTGGGCACAGTGACTTCAGTCTAACGTTTCAGTTTATACTTACTTTATTGAGAGGGACGACGCTGAAGAATTTTACTTAGGAAGGATAATGGAAGCGGAAAAAAAAAATATCACGTAGTAGTTTTCTTCTAAAATCATTCACATGTTTTCATATCTGCTAGTATTCATTTCCTTGGATGTACATATGTATTCGTTTGCCCTCGCATAATGGTCTTCATGCGAAGGCCTCACTGTTCAGTGTCTGGAAAGAATCGTCTAGGATGCAGATGACTCTAGAGTGCTATCGTTTGTGGGAATTCCTTCTTTAACTGCCTTACTTGGTTCTTCGTAGTCTCCCATCGCTGTGTGTTACATGACATAAACGGATTTCATCGTACAACAAAGAGTCATACCTGCAGTTGGAATGTCCACGGAAGTACAAAATTCCTTAAGACAGTGATAAAGCAGTTGTATTACGCATGGTCAGCGAAATGTAGTTTAACACTTTTTCTCCGCTGCGTTGCAAAACAACTGGTTCGGGTGGATTGTGAGATCTATGTTCTTCAGCGTTGCGTCAAATGCATCAGTCACATATTTAGGGGGGGAAAAAATCTGGAGCTGCCGAAGTTTATAATGTAAGTATGCGGATATAACTACTGCTGCCGAAGTTTATAACGTAGGCATGCGGATATAACTGCCGCCTTCAGCCACAAACAAATTATTTCCATACACATCAGTACATTCCGTATCCTGTGTTCTATTTTCTGCTGCATGGAATTTTTTGGAATTTTCCATGTTATGGTATTGTCTTTGCATCAAGGAAATAAATTAACAGTAGAAAATAATAACAGAAACTTAATTTAAACTGATATTTGGCAAGCTATCACGATATTGCTGAACATCTGATGATTAAAACACTTGTCATGGCATGTTATTTAAATAGTCATCTGATAATGAGGCGCACGGGCTAGTGGGGGAGTATTTGATATCCGGCTGCGGAAATGGCTAGGGCAGTTCCTGCGATCGAAGCGGATTCTTACGTTAGACGTTAGGTGCCGTCTACGGCATGTCGAATTTATAAATATGGTCTTATGGATGTCTTTCGTTCCAGGTGTTGTTGCGTTTTTTCCGAGGAGGTCGGGTTTCTTCGTATGCTGGTATCCAAAGTAAGATCGCCGAAGTTCCATATGACTGTAGATCAACTACTTTCAGCATTATGTTCATAGGAATATAGTTATTGTCCCTCCGTAATTGTTGGGTTGCTGGGGTTCAACACTTAACGAGCCACATAACAATCAGGCTCTTGATCAGAGGAAGCTGTTTGAGGAACTGGAATGCTTGCAGGATGACCACTGCCCCCGCCGCAAATACTGACCAGTTCAGGGGGAATTAATACGTCCATATAGGAATACCAAACCCAGTTTTCGTAAACTAAGTTTCCAATACCGTTTTGGTCGTGTAAGCTGCCGAGGTTCTCCTTCCACGATCGCTATTCTTTTCTGTTTTAATGCTCAACCTTTTTTTTTAAAATGTGCTTGTACTGTCAATATTCCATTTATTTTAAAATTGTTTGTTAATATGTACAAGCGACGTTTGTGAAATGAAGGAAAAGAGTATACGACCGAGTAGGATTTATGCTTTCCTTTATTTAATTGAAAAGAATTGCATTCGATCTTCATTAAATGGAAGAGATACATAAATGATGATATATTTGCTGTATTACAAAAATCACATTGATTGACAACTACCTGATTTCTACATGTCTGGCAATTTCGCAAACTTCTATATCCATTCTCTTTTTTCAGTGGCAAGAGCTCCAGTACGCAGTCGGTGGCTCTTGACAAAATGTTTAACTAAAAATTTCAAAGTTTTTTCAGCCATTCCAAGTTACCAAAACGTTGGAGTATAATAATCTTCCGCCTATGACTACTTCACTGACAACCGTAACGAAATCTTAAAATTATTACGAAATGCTGATAACGTCGCTTCATAGTTCAGACGAATTCGAATAATTGATTTATAGATACCATCGTGTAAAACAACTAACGCTCGGAACACTTTGTTTGAATGGCCAACAAAATCGATTCTTACGCCTAGTTAATGTATAAACACGACAACGAAAAATAGTTTCCGAAATCCGGTTTTCGTCTTCCCGAAATCGAGTAGCTTGTAAAAGTAGTGAATGAATATTGTTGTTTTGTTTGGATCAGGGCGAAATAAGTCACTAACCACAATTATTTCAACCCGCCATTGAATCGCATCTGGTCACTGCATTTGCACGATTGTGAATATATTGTTTAATATTTCATGATTCAGTTTTGAGGAGCAGGTGGGTGTAACGAGAAGAGAAAAACTAAGAAAAAGAAATCGGGAAGCGCTGCGTCCGTCGGCTGAATGATTTCATGTTAATTAGAAGTAGGAACGGTACCTGGTCTGAGAAAGCTCCTGTGGGTCGGTGAACAACGCACACTCGACCACCTATCGAATTAACCAATTAAATCAGAACTGACAGAACAGTAAACTTCGGTAGCAGCATCTGCAGAACGGCTATTATTGATTCTTGACATCGCAGGCTTCATCTGACGACCTAAGCTAAATAAAGTATTGTGCTGAAGAATGAAATCGCAATCAAACACGTCTTATATTTTCATTCTATATGTTGATAACCATCTTGTTTATTTTTCTCCAAACCTGTTTTTCGCATGGTGGGATAAACTGACTACACCCGTGAACAATGAGAAGGACTGCAGTTGTTAAGCTACAGCGGTTAGGATTCGCAAAAACAGGTTTTTATCACCTTCATTTGTCTTCTAGCGCGCGTATTTCGTAGCGCTAGATCTTATACTTTTCTTGTTGGGTATTGTGTTAAAGGCTTTTCGGAATGCTGGGATGGAAATTCGAAATGGTAACTTAAAATGTTACAAGCACTGACACACTGCGAAAATAATCCACAATGAAGAAAAATATCGACAAATGCCTAGATCACATCTGAATTTGCTCATTCTTCCGCAGGCGAGATTTCAAGGTTACATAAAGAGCAGCGAAAGGTGGTTTGAATTTCAAGGTGTGCTCGCCCGGCTGAGCGCCGGTAACTGTCATCGTGGCGACCCCTCCTGATCGTCGAGAGCCGCACGGCGATCGATGGAGCGCCGAGCGCCTTCACCTGACGTAGCTGTATCGGCATACTGCGGCTGTTGCGGACAGCGCTGCTTTGTTCTTGCTGAACACTTCTTATGGATGTTAATAAACGCGCCGTCGTTAATTACAGCATTATTTTATGATTTGGGAAAATGAACTTTTCACGTGCTGCATAGTACAAGAATTAATCCTTTCCCATATTGGGGAGGCTTGCGTGCCTCAGCGATACAGATGGCCGTACCATAGATGCAACCACAACGGAGGGGTATCTGTTGAGAGGCCAGACAAACGTGTGGTTCCTGAAGAGGGGCAGCAGCCTTTTCAGTAGTTGCAAGGGCAACAGTCTGGATGATTGACTGATCTGGCCTTGTATCATTAACCAAAACGGCCTTGCTGTGCTGGTACTGCGAACGGCTGAAAGCAAGGGAAAACTACAGCCGTAATTTTTCCCGAGGACATGCAGCTTTACTGTATGATTAAATGATGATGGCGACCTCTTGGGTAAAATATTCCGGAGGTAAAATAGTCCCCCATTCGGATCTCCGGGCGGGGACTACTCAAGAGGACGTCGTTATCAGGAGAAAGAAAACTGGCATTCTACGGATCGGAGCGTGGAATGTCAGATCCCTTAATCGGGCAGGTAGGTTAGAAAATTTAAAAAGGGAAATGGATAGGTTAAAGTTAGATATAGTGGGAATTAGTGAAGTTCGGTGGCAGGAGGAACAAGACTTCTGGACAGGTGACTACAGGGTTATAAATACAAAATCAAATAGGGGTAATGCAGGAGTAGGTTGAATAATGAATAAAAAAATAGGAGTGCGGGTTAGCTACGACAAACAGCATAGTGAACGCATTATTGTGGCCAAGATAGACACAAAGCCCATGCCTACTACCGTAGTACAAGTTTATATGCCAACTAGCTCTGCAGATGATGAAGAAATTGCTGAAATGTATGACGAGATAAAAGAAATTATTCAGGTAGTGAAGGGAGACGAAAATTTAATAGTCATGGGTGACTGGAATTCGTCAGTAGGAAAAGGGAGAGAAGGAAACATAGTAGGTGAATATGGATTGGGGGGAAGAAATGAAAGAGGAAGCCGCCTTGTAGAATTTTGCACAGAGCATAACTTAATCATAGCCAACACTTGGTTCAAGAATCATAAAAGAAGGTTGTATACCTGGAAGAATCCTGGAGATACTAAAAGGTAACAGATAGATTATGTAATGGTAAGACAGAGATTTAGGAACCAGGTTTTAAATTGTAAGACATTTCCAGAGGCAGATGTGGACTCTGACCACAATCTCTTGGTTATGAACTGCAGATTGAAACTGAAGAAACTGCAAAAAGGTGGGAATTTAAGGAGATGGGACCTGGATAAACTGAAAGAACGAGAGGTTGTAGAGAGTTTCAGGGAGAGCATACGGGAACAATTGACAGGAATGGGGGAAAGAAATACAGTAGAAGAAGAATGGGTAGCTCTGAGGGATGAAGTAGTGAAAGCAGCAGACGATCAAGTAGGTAAAAAGACGCGGGCTAATAGAAATCCTTGGGTAACAGAAGAAATATTGAATTTAATTGATGAAAGGAGAAAATATAAAAATGCAGTAAATGAAGCAGGCAAAAAGGAATACAAACGTCTCAAAAATGAGATCGACAGGAAGTGCAAAATAGCTAAGCAGGGATGGCTAGAGGACAAATGTAAGGATGTAGAGGCTTGTCTCACTAGGGGTAAGATAGATACTGCCTACAGGAAAATTAAAGAGACCTTTGGAGAGAAGAGAACCAAGAGCTCAGATGGCAACCCAGTTCTAAGCAAAGAAGGGAAGGCAGAAAGGTGGAAGGAGTATATAGAGGGTTTATACAAGGGCGATGTACTTGAGGACAATATTATGGAAATGGAAGAGGATGTAGATGAAGATGAAATGGGAGATACGATACTGCGTGAAGAGTTTGACAGAGCACTGAAAGATCTGAGTCGAAACAAGGCCCCGGGAGTAGACAACATTCCATTAGAACTAGTGACGGCCTTGGGAGAGCCAGTCCTGACAAAACTCTACCATCTGGTGAGCAAGATGTATGAGACAGGTGAAATACCCTCAGACTTCAAGAAGAATATAATAATTCCAATCCCAAAGAAAGCAGGTGTTGACAGATGTGAAAATTACCGAACTATCAGTTTAATAAGTCACAGCTGCAAAATACTAACGCGAATTCTTTACAGACGAATTGAAAAGCTGGTAGAAGCGGACCTCGGGGAAGATCAGTTTGGATTCCGTAGAAATGTTGGAACACGTGAGGCAATACTAACCTTACGACTTATCGTAGAAGATAGATTAAGGAAAGGCAAACCTACGTTTCTAGCATTTGTAGACTTAGAGAAAGCTTTTGACAATGTTGACTGGAATACTCTCTTCCACATTCTAAAGGTGGCAAGAGTAAAATACAGGGAGCGAAAGGCTATTTACAATTTGTACAGAAACCAGATGGCAGTTATAAGAGTCGAGGGGCATGAAAGGGAAGCAGTGGTTGGGAAAGGAGTGAGACAGGGTTGTAGCCTATCCCCGATGTTATTCAATCTGTATATTGAGCAAGCAGTAAAGGAAACAAAAGAAAAATTCGGAGTAGGTATTAAAATTCATGGAGAAGAAGTAAAAACTTTGATGTTCGCCGATGACATTGTAATTCTGTCAGAGACAGCAAAGGACTTGGAAGAACAGTTGCATGGAATGGACAGTGTCCTGAAAGGAGGATATAAGATGAACATCAACAAAAGTAAAACAAGGATAATGGAATGTAGTCGAATTAAGTCGGGTGATGCTGAGGGAATTAGATTAGGAAATGAGACACTTAAAGTAGTAAAGGAGTTTTGCTATTTGGGGAGTAAAATAACTGATGATGGTCGAAGTAGAGAGGATATAAAATGTAGACTGGCAATGGCAAGGAAATCATTTCTGAAGAAGAGAAATTTATTAACATCGAGTATAGATTTAAGTGTCAGGAAGTCGTTTCTGAAAGTATTTGTATGGAGTGTAGCCATGTATGGAAGTGAAACATGGACGATAACTAGTATGGACAAGAAGAGAATAGAAGCTTTCGAAATGTGGTGCTACAGAAGAATGCTGAAGATAAGGTGGGTAGATCACGTAACTAATGAGGAGGTATTGAATAGGATTGGGGAGAAGAGAAGTTTGTGGCACAACTTGACTAGAAGAAGGGATCGGTTGGTAGGACGTGTTTTGAGGCATCAAGGGATCACAAATTTAGCATTGGAGGGCAGCGTGGAGGGTAAAAATCGTAGAGGGAGACCAAGAGATGAATACACTAAGCAGATTCAGAAGGATGTAGGTTGCAGTAGGTACTGGGAGATGAAGAAGCTTGCACAGGATAGAGTAGCATGGAGAGCTGCATCAAACCAGTCTCAGGACTGAAGACCACAACAACAACAACAACATATTAAATTCGAGTCAGCACAACTTTCTTGCCTCTGGTTCGTGCCATCGTCGTCTTTGGAATCTGTCGAATTGCTTAATCGGACGTTTTTCACACTTAAAGTATCGTAATATCCGTATTAATATCCCTGTATCTCACAATATACGAACATACGAATTTCAGTGCCATTTACTTCCTGTATGGGAACTGTTTAATTTGTAACACTGGATGTACCATACATGCTGCAGGCACCAATCGTTTTTAGTATAATCCCTTGCAGTCGGACTTAAAAATGAAGATTAATTATTAGTTGGATAAGAGAATTACAGATGCATCGTAGACACGTGCATTACATCCAGAAAGCACTTAAGATTCTGGGTCGGAATTCTGGCAACAGACGCTAAATATTATTAAAACAGTGAAATTATTTTGAAACTGGGTTTTCTTTGTCGTTTATGCGCCGAAAAAGTAACTTTCGCATTTGGCGTTCTGTATGTTGATTGCATGACAGAGCACCAGAAGATAACAGGGAAATATAAATGATGTGTGAATTTCTTCTAGACAATGACTATGAAGTTATGCCGTAAGAAATGCAAGATTTCCGATTAGACTTTTCGGCAGTGAAGTAAACGGCACTTTATTACATTTACTATTGTATTTGTGTTTTTCCTCATTTGTCATATTTTTTTTTTTTTTTTTTTTTTTTTTTTTTTTTTTTTTTTTGTCTTTCTCGGTAAGTTCATTGTGCTCATTTTCAACTTATCTGTTAAACTAACATTTAAGTTGCTATACGCGAATAGAATTTTTAGCATGCATATCCTCTACATGCCGCCGAAATGTTTTAGATATGGAAACAATTGCATGTACGCCAGCATATTAAAATACTGGGCTTTTATCACGTGATCATCTTAAAGAGTAGCCGCGCGGTCTAGGGCTCCTTGCCACGGTTCGCGCAGCTTCCCCCTTCGGAGGTTCGAGTCCTCCCTCGGGCATGGGTGTGTGTGTGTTGTCCTTAGCGTAAGTTAAATTAAGTAATGTGTAAGCCTAGGGACCGATGACCTCAGCAGTTTGGTCCCACAGGACCTTACCAATAAATGCTGAAAGTTAAGAATGACTACTGAAACTGTGTTTCGACGTCGTTGGACGTTAAACACTAGTCCTCCTTTCTTTTATGGTCACTACATTCACCAGTGGTGCCCTAGAAAAACAATTATTGGTACACTTCTGTATAATCCCTGATTTCTCCAAATATCTTGTCACGAGCATTACCCAAAATGTGTACCAAAGGAGGAAATAGGTTCCTTGATTCGCCTTCGGACGATCACTGCATAAATTTAAAAAGTAAAGGCCGCTTCACACACACCAATGACCCGACCGTGCGATAACCGGCCAATTACACCGCCGACGTGTTTTAAGGTGGTGTTCTAGGAATTTAAAGAGGGCAGTGTCCGCACTCGCCCATGGCGTGATCGTAACAATGCAAACGATGCTTCCGGCGACGCCGTACCGTGCTCGCCGTATTTCTTGAGACCGATATTTTCTCACTAGACAGCCACGCCAGGGAATGTCAAAAAACTTACTGAATTAATGCGCAACAATCCTGTGATGTATGACCTCTCCAGTCTTAAATACATGGACACAGAGCTGAGCCGGCCTTTGTAGCCGAGCGGTTCTAGGCACTTCAGTCTGGAAATGCGCGACCGCTTCGAATCCTGCCTCGCGTATGGTTGTGTGTTATGTCCTTACGTTAGTTAGGCTTACGTAGTTCTACGTCTAGGGGACTTATGACTTCCGATGTTAAGTCCCATAGTGCTTAGAGCCATTTGAACCACAATTCACAGTACCACTTTCACTAGTCTTGCGGGAAATCGAATTATGCGACCTGTTCTTGATGTTCGTGATTTTTTATCTTCATGTTGTTTGCCCTGGGGTGGTGGTGAAACTGGAGTATCTTCCGGAAATTTAACGTCTTCGTTTAGCTAATATGCAGGTTTCAATCGGTCGATGGAAATATTTTTTACTTGGGCTTTCATTTTGAGTCCAAAAACTTTGGTGTTCTTTCCACGACTTCGTATGAACCTTCATATGGAGGTCCTAACGACTTTTTAACTCTCCTTACAAATACTTGTGTTGACGTGCTGAGGTCCTTGTATACAAATGGGATCTGTTTTACTTTGTGAGCTATTTGCACAGGTTTCAGCCGGTTCATACATTGGTTTATTTCTGAAACAAATTGGAGGTAAGACTGAATCCCTCTTGGGAAAAAAAAATCACCAAGTATCCTGATGGCTGAACCATAAACCATTTCTGCTATCGTAGCATTCGTGTTTTCTCTGATTGAGCAACGAAGACCAAGGAGGATTACAGGAATTGTTTGAGTCCATTTCGTAGTTGAATGTGAACAGACTGCTGCTTTAAGTGTGCGATGAACTCTTTCTATTTTTCCATTAAATTGATGATGATATGCAGTAGTTTGAGTTACTAACACACACCAGAACACCATATGGGAGAGCAACCTGCTCCCACATCTAATCTACGCCCTTTCTTCTCATTGTGCAAAATGTTGATATCGTGAAAAACTATAGGCGCGTGACTTGTAATCAGAAGGTCAACAGCAAAAGACGAATTTTGGGTGTTAGTACCATATTTTTCTTAAAACATGTTCTTTTTATCTGACCGTAAAGGCATGTCCTGTTTGTTCTATGTAGTAAGAAGAACAGATGTCGCCAAGAATCGTATAGACACCAGAGTTTTTCAAAGGGGAACGGGTCGATTTTAAATTATGAATAATTTTTTTTTTCAGATTATTATCGGTTGAAAAGGCGACATTACAGTTGTATTCATTACGAAGAAGGCGTTGAATCTGATGGGAGATGGGCCCCAAGAAATAAATAGAAAAAAACTTCTTCTTTAGGTTGGACTTAATGATTGAGGTGCCGAATATAGTAACTCTTCTTACAGTTTTCTTTTTGAGGATTTTATCCACTATGGCAGGTTTGTTAGCGTATAGCTTTTTAACATTATCAGAAATGAGATTTTTAACTACATCTCTAAAAAACTTGGTATTTTTTTTACAATTTGCGTAATTAATATAGGATTTTCCCATAGTTAGGGATTTAGCCCCCTTTTATCACATTGCTTTTTAAACTCAATGGCCACACCTGTACTTAGCAGGTTCTTCTTTAGATCTTTATAACTAAATTAATTGTTTCAATTTTATCTTGTGACGATCGTTGACAACGCAGCCATGTTTAAAGCTTTAAAGATTTCTGCCTGCCTAAGCATCCAAGGCTTCCTCTAAATATATATATATGTAAAGAAGAAACTGCTAAGTACAGGTATGGCCATTCAGTTTAATAAGCAATGTGACAAAGGGGGCTAGTCCCTAATTATGTGAAAGCATATATTAATTTCGCAAATTGTAAAAAAAGATCCTAAGTGTTTTAGTCATGTAGTTAAAAATCTAAATTATCATGTAAAAAAGCTGTACGCTAAAAAAATATGTTGTCAATGAAGAGGTATACTATATGTATTTAGAGCTCACAAGTATCTTCCGTATTAACTGTAATTTTAACGTTGACGATTTCTGGATACAAATTAACGAACATTTAGAAATTTGTAAACAAGGTATATTGCGTAAGCACGAACTTAGTAAACTTTTTTGTCTGTTTCCTGTTAAAAAAAAAAGTCCTCAAAGTACTTTTAAGAAAAACAGCCATGTATTTTATAAAAGAATTTTAAATAAGACTAACATTACTTTTACACAGAATGAAACTTACTCGAAAAAGGCCTGAAGTACAATGTCGTGCGCAAATTGACAGACAAAAATATAATAGAAAATATGCTTGTCGACCTAAAAACTGGTCTTGATTGTATAAAAATGGATAATTCATGTCAAACTGAAATTGCATTTGACGTATCTAACATTCTTAGTAAAAACACGGCCTGTTTTCAAAATGTTACGCGTAACGATAGGAAATTGTTTAAATCTATCAATAATAAACATAAAGTAGCCGATGCTTTAATAACTAAGTCTTTAGTTATTGCGTTCAATTCTGAAAATATTTCTAAAACACAAAATTTTTTAACGAAAATAATATTTCGGAACTGCGTGAGGCTCCGACCCCTGAATTGCAAAAAGAAGTCAGATCAGCTATCAGTAACGCAAAATTTTTAATCAAACCTTTCCATAAGAAAATGCTCATCAACATGAACCCTCACCCCCCAAAACTTCGTTTTCAATTCAAAATTCACAAACCCAATCATCCAATACCCCCGATTTCTAATAGTATGAATAGCGCGTACCATGATTTAGCTAAATTTCTTCATGAAACTCTGAAAAAATCGTTCGTTTTCGAGAACAATTATTCCATCCCCAATAGTCACGCCTTAGTCCATAAAATAAAAGTTTTAGAATGCAGCCCAGATACCAAGTTGCTTTCACTTGACATAAAAAATCTTTATACAAACGTTCCCGTACAAGAAACCCTTACAGTCGTGGAAAAAAGTTTACGTCTTTTCAAAAAAGAACTTTCAGACGAACAAATCACTGACTTTATGAATCTAATTACAGTCGTAGTCAAATACAACTATTTTGAATTTGATGATCAATTGTATCAGCAACTCGAAAGTCTCGCTATGGGAAATCCGTTAGCTGGTATCCTTGCTGACATTTTCATTAACTCTCTAGAAGAAAAGTCCAACTGTTTCTCAGCTACGGCGCTAGGCATTCTCTCCAATTTCAGATATGTCGATGATATTCTAGTCATCTGCAAAGTACCTGTTGATGGCATTGACCGTATTTTCAATCGCTTCAATGAACTTCACGAGAAAATATCCTTCACCAGCAAACTCGAAAACGAGGCCCGACAATTGAATTTTCTTGATTTGACGCTTACAGTTGAATAAAATAAAATCCCCTTTAATGTTTTTCGTAAAGATAGGCATACCGATCAGATCGTACCTACATCTTCTATGCAGCCACAGTCTCATAAGAACGTTTCTTGCACTTTGCTATTCACAGAGCTACTTCTATTCCACTCTCGAAAGAAAAATTCCAGGAAGAAATTAATATAATCAAAACGATAGCAGTTAATAACGAATATGAACCTGCCATAGTGGATAACATCCTTAAAAGAAAACTGTAAAAAGAGTTCCTACATTCGGCACCTCTATCATTGAGTCCAACCTAAAGAAGTTTTTTTTCTGTTCCGTTCTTGGGGCCCATCTTCTATGAGATCCAACGCTTTCTTCGTAATAAATACAATTGTAATGTCGCCTTTTCAACCAATAATAGTATGAAAAAAATTGTATTCATAATTTAAAATCGACCAGTTTCCCTTTGAAAAACATTGGTATCTATACGATTCTTTGAGACACCTGCACTTCTTACTACATAGGACAAACAGGACATGCCTTCGCAGTCAGATACAAAGACCATCTTTTCAGAAAAAATGGTACTAACACCCAACATTCGTCTTTTGCTGACCACCTTCTGATTACTTGTCACGCGCCTAAAATTGTTCACGATATTAACATTTTGCACACGTAGAAGAAAGGGCGTAGATTAGATGTTCTCGAAGAATTAGAAATTTTTAAACATATCTCTCGAAATGATGGCCACGTTCTTAATGAGCAGCTACAATTGCGTAATAAAAGCTTCTTCAACGGTATAAAGCCGTTATGATATCGTGTTCCCTCGTGCAGTTGCCGAAATATTTCTTCTGTCTAAGTCAATTCATAACTGTTTGTTCATTAAATCGTTTATATTAACTACATTTCGCCGCCTTTCTATTCGCTGAGTTATTCAGCTCCTTTTGTAAATTCTGTAATGGCGTTTTTCAGCCTTTACTGTACTTCTAAGCTCTTAAGTGGAAAACTGTTATCATGCCTGCTGCTGTCAGATAAAACATTACCACTTACTTCATGTATTACATATTTCACCTGTCAATATTTGGAATGTTAAGTAGCCGGTTTGTACTTGCAGCTACTAAATGGTACTTTTGGTATAACGTTCACCTTCCCACAGTTGCTAACGCGGGCGCCTCAGTCTTACGCTACCGCAGCACGACATGTGGTGCAGCCCTTAGTGGCCTTCCTCTGTGTTTCCTATTGTAATATTTTGTGATTAAAGCGTTAGCTCTTCATATTTATTTTATACGTGACAAGTCAGTTTCAAAAGTTTTACTACTGATGAAGGCACTTTCAGAAGTGGCTGAAACCTAGGTCATACAGACTTCATTTTGGCGACGGAGGGCTGCAATTGTTTTAACTTTAAAGCTTTAAGATCTCCGTAACACTTTGCGTTGTCCGAACCTACTGACAACAAATCTAGCAGCCCACCTCTGAATTGCTTCGATGTCTTTCTTTAATCTGACTTGATATGGATCCCAAACATTCGAGCAATACTTAAGAATAGGTCGCACTTCCGTACTTTGCAGATGAACCACACTTTCCCGAAATTCTCCCAATAAACCGTAGTAGACCATTTGCACTTCCTACTATCACAATCCTCAAATGCTCGTTCCATTTCATATCGCTTTGCAACATTATGCCCAGATACTTAAACGATTGGCTGCGCGGATTAACCGAGTGGTCTGGAGCGCCTTGTCACGGATCGCGCGGCTCCGCCCGTCTGAGGTTCATGTCACCCCTCGGGCATGGGTGTGTGCGTCCTTAGCGTAAGTTAGTTGAAGCTAGATTAAGTGGTGTGTAAGCTTAGGGACCGATGACCTCAGCAGTTTCGTCCCGTAAGACCTTACCACAAATTACAAACAACTTAATCGATTTGATTGTGTAAAGGAAGACACTACTAATGCTGTGTCCGAACATGGCGGGTTTGTTTTTCCTACTCATATGCACTAAATTACATTTTTCTACATTTACAGCTAGCTGCCATTCATCACACCAACTAGAAATTTTGTCTATGTCATCTTGTATCCTCCTACAGTCATTCAACTTCGACAGCTTCCTGTGCACCACATCATCAGCAAACAACCGCAGATTGCTGCTCACCCTGTCCGCCAGATCATTTATGTATACAAAAAATAATAGCGGTCCCATCACGCTTCCCTGGGACACTCGTAACGATACCCTTGTCTTTGATGAACACTTGCCTTTGAGGACAACATACTGGATTCCTTTTCTTAAGAACTCTTAGGATCATTCAGACATCTGGGAACGTATTCGGTATGCTAGTACCTTTGTCAAGTCTGCAATGGGGTACCGTGTCAAATGCTTTTCGGGAATCTAGGCAATGGAGTCTTCCTGTTATCCTTCATCCATAGTTCGCAGTATATCATCTGAGAAAAGGGCAAGCTGAGTTTCGCACTAGCAATGCTTTCCAAAACATATCGTATCTGGCATTAATCAGGTATGGCCATTGAGATCGTGCATGGAGCTGAATGTGGTCTGCCTGAGGGCATCGATTTGCATGACAGGCATGGGAGTCAAACAAATCGAACGATGAACCGCAGACTGGATAGGTCACGAAGCTGCCACTGTCGAAAGCCGGTAGATGTTTCAGCATTCTTACTAAATGCGGAACATTGTTTTATGACAACCAACCAACTTTGTAATGCGATGTCTGAATGAGAAACCTGCCGCTTAATCTGCCTTTATATACGGAATGTACATATTGCTACTTCCACCTCCTTTGTGCGGTTGCTTTGAAAACCGATCATTTGCATATCGAAGTATGTAGTACACCTCAAACCAATTCGACGTTTCTCGAATGCCACCTTCATGCTGTTGCACTTTTAGGAGGTCACAAGTGTACATGGTGGATCCTCCGTAAATATTTGTGCGAGGATCGCCTTGGATATTGCCGCTTTTGACTGACGGTTGGTGCTTAAGTTCGTAGAATTTTTCCATAAGTTTAATAGACACAACAGGTACAGATAACAGAGACTTAAGTCACCAATAATATATTCTCCTTCACTCCTGCCGTTGTTCTAGGTGCTTCAGTCCGGAACCGCGCAGCTGCTACGCTCGCAGGTTCGAATCCTGCCCCGAGCATGGATGTGTGTGCTCTCCTTAGGTTAGTTAGGTTTAAGTAGTTCTAAGTCTAGGGGACTGATGAGCTCAGATGTTAAGTCCCATAGTGTTCAGAGCCATTTTTTTCTCCTTCACTATTTACACAGTCTATATACGCTAGGGTAACTTTTCGACTCGGCGATTGTAGAAATCAGCTACTTTGGGGGCGAAGAACTCGTCGAACCATGTTCGGAGCGAGTTTCATCTGGAAAGGAAGTTTCTTGAAGTGTAGTCGGTAGAGTGCGGAAAAAGTCAAAAATCTGAGTGCGTAAGATAAGGTGGCTGCGGAATGATTTTCCAACTCAACTCCTGTATGAGTCGATGCGAGGTTAGCGGAATGCGGGCGGGCGCTTTCATGGAGTAGCATCACTTCGCGCACTCTTCCTGGTCGCTGTTCTTGGATTGCGTCTGCGAGGCGCCTCAGTTGTTGATAGTAAATGTCAGTATTGATGGTTGAACTTCGGGGAAGCAATTTGTAGTACACCACACAGTCGCTATTCCACCAGGTGCATAACATTAGGTTTCGTGGGAGCGTGCAGGTCTTTGTACGGCGAGTTGCTGCTTTATTTGGGCTTAAACATACCTGTCTTTTCCTTATATTAGCACAAAGACACTATTTTTCGTCACCAGTAACGATACAGGGTAGGACTGGTCGGTGTTGTTCACGAGCCAGCTGATGACGAGCAAGCAGACATACACATATGGCCACCCTCTAATTTTTGTGATTTTGGCTTAGAGCATGCGTTAAGCATGCACCCGATTTTTGAACCTTCGCTGTCTGATGTAAATTTCGCTCTACGGTTGAATATAGTTCATTACGTGTCAGTTCTCGACTACACTGACGTGGATCATTGTAGATTAATGCGTTTAAACGATCTTCATCCAAGTCCGAAGGTCTTCCAGAACTTGGGTAATCACTAACGTCAGAAACGAGTGAACCATTTTCTTGCAGTTTTCTGTCCAGTAACATTACCCCACACATTGCGCTAGTGTTGCTGGCTCGTTCTCGTGCTGCCACCCCTCTATTCAGCTCAGACGGAGGAATACGTCGGAAATGTTCCGATTTCTCCACTGTCCCTCCATTTTCTAACATTCACATTCCACTCACTATCCCAAATGACAAAATGACAATATGTAAACTAAATAGTAGCGCTGAACTACAAATGAAAAATGATAATCGTAAATAAATCCCTAGCAACCGGAATACCAATGCTACGAATTTATGCATCAACCAAATACAATTGCCCGGCGATTTTATTGTCAAACAGTACAGAATCTTTCGTGTGATGCTATAAACTTAATTTTGTTGTGGGTAAACTGCTAGTCCTGGAACTAAGCATATGTTGTAGATGTTGCCATTGAGGAGTAAGTTTCATTGTGAGTAGCTTTCATTGGCTGTGGAAGTCGAGAGCTCGAGTTAAGGACAGTTATTTTGTGGACTTTTCACATCGTAGATGACGCGCAAGAGGAGTTTCGTTGCAAACAGTACTCAACTGGCGCATGTGTACAAATGCGAACGTACCTGCCGCGCGGCTTTACACTCGCAACTCGGCGTGGAGTACGCTTAGGGTGGAGAGACGCTTCTAAAGGTACAGCTTTTGGCCGCGGCTTTGGCGCCCGTTAAAGGAAGGGGGAAACGGCTGATTGGAGAGCGCGAGTGTTATTTGAAGAGGCGCGACTCGGGCGCGGAGCAGCTGGCCTCGCGGAGGATTCCGCCGCCGCCGCTGGCGCGCCGGGCGGTCCGGCTCTCGAGCGATCCACCGCGCGGAACTCATCGAGTGGCCGGCAGGCCGGCAGCCCCGCGGCGTCAGCGCTAACTAGAGGACTGCCCCCCGCGCCCCATTGTGCGCGGCGCCGCCTTCTAGACAAAGGCCCGCCAAAGCGACGTCGTTATCACTGCACCGGCCGGCGCGGATAATTAGATCAGATGGCGGTGAGATTTTGTCACACGAGTCTGTGCTGCTGCGCTTGATGTGCATAACAAGTTGTTCAGAATCAGCTTCATAACAAGTTGTTGTTCATCATTTCCATTAGTACTCCTCAAAGTATTGTGCACGAACATGGGTTATAGTACTTGAGCGTGTCTCGTACATTCGCAAATGGAAAACCCTCTGACGTTCACGCCCATCTAGAAACTCCAGTCTCGTTGGTCAGGGTGTGCTAGCTATGTAATCTCCCCTGCTAGTTTCCAACAGAGAAGATATTTCTTGCCTACGTGTCAAAGTGATTTGTATATCACAAAAACTATTCACAGTGACTAGAAATTACACCGATATTATGCGCTGTCTTCAGTTTGGAACCTGGTTTTACGCAGCTCGCTACACAAGGCTACCGAGTGGAAGCTGCTGCTTCCCCCAGTAACTCAGTAACTATTGCTAATTAATCATCTTGAGTTTTCTGGTCTTCCTCTACAACACAGGATGTGTCAAAAAGGACTTTACAGCTTTGGAATGATATAGCAATTTATTGAGATAACTTACAAAATCGATTGATATGCCATTTTGTAGCTAACAACCTAAAGTTTAAGTCACGTAGTGCACCAGTACCCCACTCCGCCACCAGGAGCGCCAGCGTAATTCACTGTTAAAGTGGCTACTTTCACTGGTGCGGATCGTGCTCGGTGTGTGTTTTGGTTTACACTACTGGATTTCTTTCTCTGGGGTCTCATTGAAGACCGTGTGTATGTTCCTCCCTTACCAAATAGTTTAGCCAACCTGAAAAATCGAATCCACGCTGCCGTTGCACAAGTTATGACCGATTTGCTGCAACGAGTGTGAGAAGAAATTGACTACGTATGGGATGTTTGCCGCATCACAAATGCTAGTCATATCGAACCAAAATGACACTTGACGTTTTTATTTAAAACTTGAGTTTGTTTGTAACAAAATGACACTTGTACCGATTCTGTAAAGCATGTCAATAAATTTCTATATCATTCCAAAGTTGTAAGGTCCTTTTTGACTCACTCTGTAGTTACTCCCCCCCCCCCCTCTCTCTCTCTCTCTCCAAATTGACGATTCCCGGATGCCTCTGGATTGTTTTCTAGCAGCTATACCTTCTTGTAGTGGAATTGTACCATGAACTTCTTCGTCCCTATTACAATCAGAACCTACCCTTACTGTGTATAAAGCAATTCATTGAATTAAAGTCCATGTTAGATGAGTAGATGTTACTGACAGTTCCGATGCGACGCGTTACATGACGTTTTGTTCACGCTCAGGCTTAGCTCGGGGGTATAAATATCTACAGGATGTCGCAGGAGCGATGACAAATATTCAGGGATATAAGAGCAAGAACATTCTAGTAAACATGTTCTCTAACATGCATCTCCGCTACTGTGAGACAACAAATCTCTTCGTTTTCCATATTTTGAGAGATGGTAGTATGGACCAAAAAAAGAAAATAAGTCCACTAAATGTGGACTGTAAAGTGTATACATTAGGAGCTATGAACACTTGTTCATTTGCGCTACTTTGAATCATACCTCTTCTACTGAACAAGTGCTCATAGCTTTTAAGGTATGCTTTTAATCACCAGTGTTTACTAGACGTTTCTGCTTCGAATGATCATTCCTGTCCAGTCGCTCAATATTGAACATTCTTCTTGGGATACCCTGTTTATTTGAACGGGATATTTCGTAAGTGCTAAAAATTCAAGGCAGGTGCAAATTTAACTGGTAAGTCACTCCCAGCTGCTATTGGTCACACTCCCAACTGTTATTGGTTAGGTCATACCGATGTCATTGAGAGTACACAAGTAGTGTAAAATACTCTTTTGCAATAAGTCTCGACTGCGAATGTGGTACTGAAAATTGTTAAGTCTTTATTACAACTGCAGCTTTAACACTTCAGTAAAAAGGATTGTTGTCTATAGGCTTCACACTGCTTTCTGGCACATCGTGACGTCGTTAGCTAATGCCATATGACCACAGGCCATATTTACAAAATTGTCGACGTTAAGGCCAACATCGAAGTTTCGTTTTGCCAGCATGCTGCCTTGAATTCCTTGTCGAAGAGGAAAAACATGCTGTGAAAATCATTCCAAACTTCACCGTGCATACGAAATTGTGTGCACGAATGCCAGGAATTTAAATATGTGTGAAACACTTCAAAGATGGCAACACGAACATCTGAGATGAACCTCGTAGCGGTCGCGTTAGAATTGCATCCACTTTACAAAACAAGGCTAAACTTGATACGTACATTGGAGAAAACAGACACGTATTACTGCGAATGAAACTGCAACTCCTCTTTCATTAAGACTTAGTGCAGTGCAGACAATCATTCAAAATTTGGATTATCCAAACGTTTGTGTGCATTGGATCGTACATTTGTCGACCGAAGTCTACAAAGTTTAGAAAGGAACCATCACGCAAAGCCTTCTTGAGAGATTTCGAAATGAAGCTGACGAATTGTTTTATATGTGTTGTACAGACAATCAAAACTGGTTTCATTATTATGAATCCGACGAAACACAAAAGTATTAAAAACCACCATTCGGACCCACCATTAAAGAAAGGAAGCAACGACAGTGCCATCTGCTGGGGAACGTACGGGCACTGTCTTGCGGGATACAGGCAGTTGCGTTCTGGTTGATTTTTCCTGAACAAGTACAGACCATAAATGCTGTCTACGACATCCAACAACTTTTGAAGCATCGTAATGCAATGCACGGGAAACAACCTGGCAAGATGATTATCATCCTGTAGTGCAATAACTGTTCGTTTAGCTACGAGACGCTGAAAGACACTCAGAAAGCGGTACGCCATGGCGATATCAGCCAACTTCTGCGTCAAGGGAACTGTCAGACTACAGGTCGTTGAGAAAACGTAGTGAAAAGAAATGGAAACTGTATTACAAAGTCATAGAAAAGTTTTCAAATTACGGTGTGTACATAGTTTGTTTAAAAAAGTAAAGATTTATGTTCATAACAATGGTTTGCTCGTGTCTTAAGTACTCCATCGTATATTTATCTCACTGACACGTAGAATGTTGTTTAGCTCCCGTTAATGTTTAAATAACCATTGTTCCTACTTAAGATATAAGTAGTAGACAGTAACAAGTAGATAGTAAGACGCTATACATGCACGAGTATGTTTACCACGTTTATTACTTAAAATAAATCGTAATTCTTTGCGTCAGAAACGTTATGGAAGAAAAATTAATAGCATAAACGTTGGGTTACAACGTTAGAGCGCGTGTTCATTCAGTCAGTATTAAAGATGACGGTCTGACTTACAATCTTTCGCTTCGTTTTATGGTTTTATTTACTTTGGGAAGACGTTACACATTCTTTTGACTCGGTTTTCTTCATACCTGAAGATTTTTTGTAGAACAACATTTGTCTTTCTTATTGCCACCCGCTATTTTATAGGGCCTCGAATTTCGTTATTAAGAAAGCTGGATGCGAAATGATTCCATATCAAGTAAGTGGTAAAATGTTCTTTTTCTTGAAGGTAATGAATGTGATATTTTCACGGCACATTGCCACACACATTTTCTCATGCAATCGACAAATGAAGGCAATCTTGGTTGTCGATTCCGAGTAATTTATTTTGAATGACAAGTACTAAAATTTCGCATCGAAGTTTCACGATGTACACGTACTTTTTCACAAAAATCTCGTATGCAGCTTAGTAAATAGATGTTATGCCTCTAAATATCTTCAAAATTACGATATTAATTCAAAAATTTTGCATTATCTACTATAAAACTTTGAGTTTTATCTTCTAGGCAATTAAGTATTTTATGCGAAGTAACAGCGTAAGGATTCAATATGGTGGTTAGAGGCGAACTTCAGATCTAGTTTTTCAAACCAGATATGTAATCATCTTCGAGGGGAGGAGGGGGTCTCAGTATGTGGTTACTTAACTATTAGATATTTTATCTACTAATTTGCACCAAGATAAACACATATATTTAATTTCTACGTTTATGTGGCCATATTGTCCGTAATTGCTTGACCCACCAGGTTTGCCGAGAGCCCTGATGCGATGCTTCCTGGACTCGGGCCGGCCCCTGATCGAATCCGCCCGGCCAATTAACGACGAGGGCCGGTGTGCCGGCCAGCCTGGATGTGGTTTTTAGGAGGTTTTCCATATCCCACTAGGTGATTACCTGGCTGGTCCCCACGTCCCGTCACAGTTACACTACTCGCAGACGTTTGAAACACGTTCACACTATTTCATGATTTACACTAGACGCAGACAGCTGGGGTACACTGATTCTGTCCCAGGGCGTGCGGGATGGCGGCAGGAAGGGCATCCAGCCACCCCCTCAAATCAACCATGCCGACCCTGCGAAAACTGCGGGACAAAGGCAAAAGCAGAGGAGGAGGTAGAAGAAGAAAAAGATTGTCCGTAGTTACTTTACAATTGCTGAGGATAGTTTTGTTTGTCGTTACAACTATAAGGAATTTCGAGTTCTTCTCACCAGACACGTTTCGCTTTATTGAAGTAAAGCATCATCAGTGGCGGTTATTTCTACATGGTTTTTCGCCTAAATCAAGAAATGCCATCTGACGGTGCGTTTTTGATTCATTTCCCCATTAAGCACTGTAGTATTATTTTACGCTACTTTCAGAACTGTGCATTTTTTACGTTTAATACAGTACTACAGTTCCGTATACCACTGTTCACTTTTTTAGGAGTTTACAAAAAGCAAGATACCTCTTAAAAGTTCTGCAAAACAGCGTAAAATAAGACTACAATTATCAGTACCTAACGCAGAAATGAACCAAAAACGTCCTGGCAGACATTTCCATTTGCAGGCGTAAAACCAAGCAGAAATTACCACCACTGATGATGCTTTATTTCAATAAAGCGGTATGCGTCTTGTAAGAAAAACACACAATTGTTGTAACGACGGAACATACAGACCCTCATAAAACTTGTATTTAAGGATAGCGTTATTCGAGAAAGTACGGTTAATTATCATCCCAATAACGTGGCCATGTTGTTGTGCTTAAGAAGTATGGTCGTATTTAATTACTAATCGTTTCAGTTTAATTACTAATTGAACTTCGAAACGATTGTGAAACATATTGTAGAAACACAGCAAGCCCAGTGCAAACTACGACACTATTTGGTGACTGTAGCTCGTGGCTAGTTTACTCTTGCTTGTTTTCTGCCCGTGACGTCACAACTTGAGGCTCCGACTGACCAAGTTTTGTTTGGAATGCAGGAGTGCGCCTCTATGGCAAAACTATTCGAAATGCGGTTGCTAAAATGTAACAGGTCTGACTCGGTTGCAACTTTCTTTTAAGGAATTTTGTGTGGCGTTCTCTTTATTACAGACTGTAAAAGATGTAAGTAACGTATCATTAAGAAGCGACGGGATTGGGAGCCGGGGCGTATTATTCCCGAAACGACGCCATTAGGGACTTCTCCTAGCGACGTAGGAGCGGCGCCTCCGCGGGCGAGGCCGGCGGCGCCCGTCGGTCGCGCCGCTAATTGCGAGCTCGTGTAATTAAGGCGGCCGCGAGCACAGGCGGCGGCGGCGGGCTCGTCGCGGCTCGGACGCCGTAGGCTGGCGAGTCAGCCCAGGCCAGGCCCGGCCCGACTGCTGCTGTCGCCACAGCCGCGGCCCGCCCTGCCCCGCCCCGCTGGCTGGCTGGCTGGCTCGGGTTGCCACTAATGAGCGGGCCGCGCAGAGCTGTTTGCCGCGCGGCTCAGCCCGGCTTAGCGCCGGCCGTCACGCGAGGCGCCCCAGCGCAAACAGATGCCTAATAGACCGGCCACCTCCTCGCCTGACTGACTGACTCGCGTGGAAACCTGCAGCTGCCGAATCGCGTCGCATTTCCGTCCGCCGCTCTCCCGTCTTACCGCCGGTTCTGTCGACCCGGGAACCGCGTCTGCCCTGCTGAGTCATCTGCATCCGTGACTGTTTAATCGTGATAAATATTTTGGCTTCAGAAGATAAAAATTGTTGCCAGTGTATACCCGTTCACGCAGTCCTCGGATGAACGTTGACGGAATGTTTGCTGCAGACTGGAGCCGTCACTTTGAACATTTTTGCAACAAAAAAATTATTGTGCGTCTAGAAGGTAAAGTAACATTTGTTCATACGAGGGGGGTTCAATAAGTAATGCAACACATTTTTTTTCTCGACCTATTTTCATTGAAAAAATGAGAAATCTGTTGTGGGACATCGTGGAATATTCCCACTTCACCCCCTATAGGTTCATGAAATACTGATAGGTGGCGGGACTATATGTAGCCTTCAAAATAGCGTCTGTAACAGGATGTGTTCCAAGCAGACAGCTGTCATCGAGTTTCTTTTACCAGAAAACCAGAGCATTTCAGATATTTATAGTCGCTTGGAGAATGTTTGCGAATACATGGCAGTGAACAAAAACACGTCGAGTTGCTACGCGGGTGTTGGCATCAGCGCAACAAGGTCACGTAAACCTGTCCGTGCCGGCCAGTCGCACATAGCTGTGACTCCAGCAGTATTGCAATGTGCGGACACTCTCATCCGGGTGATCGACAGATCACAAACACATCGCTGCACTACCGGACGTCTCTGTTGGTATTGCTGACACACTCGTCCACCAGTTCGGGTACTCAAAGATGTGTGCTTGCTGGATTCCTCGCCGCATACAGAAGACCATAAAGAGCAACGAAGGATCATCTGTGCGCAGTTGCCTTCGCGTTACGAAGGTGGTCGTCACAAATTTTTTGTTGAACGGCGTCACAGTCTATGAAACCTGGGTTCATGACTTCGAACTGAAAACAAAACAGCAATCTAGGGAGTGGCGCCACACCATCTCTCCTCCGAAGAAAAAGTTCAAAGCCGCACCGTCGGCCGGTAAAGTCATGGCGACGGTCTTCGGGAACGCTGAAGGGCTTACTCTGTGTGATGTCCTCGCTCGTGGTGCAGCGATCAACTCTGAAGTGAAGTGTATTGCGTTACCTTCAGGAAATTGAAGAAACGACTTCAGCGTGTTCGTCGGCACCTCACACAAGTCAGCGCGTCCTAGAGGAGCTCACAAAACTCCATTGGAGTATTCCTCCCTAACCATCCTCCAGCACGGATCTCACACTTTCCGACTTCCAACCGTTTGGGCAAATTAAGGATGCAGTTCGCGGGAAGCAGTACCTGGATGATGGGAGGTTTTTGATGCAGCAAGATGTTGACTCCGACGTCGACCAACACAGTTGTACCATGGAGGCATACAGGCTTTCGCAGTAAGGTGGCGAAACGGAGATTATGTTGAAAAATAGGTTTTTGTAGCCAGAGGAGTGGGGAATAATACGGTATATTGCAATCCTGAGTGAAACCAACCCGCTGTGAGAAAAAAGTGTTGCATTACTTACGGAACGCCCCTCGTATATTTTGCGTAGGTGGTGCCCCACAGCTGGCAACTATTGAAAAAGTCATATTTCAGTCTCCAAGAACTGCTGGTAAATAGGCCTAATAATTTATTGAAAATTACTTTCTATCTGCAGATCTTCAGCCTTTGCATCGACATCCAAATAGAAATCAACTGTATGCTCGTCAGTGTATAGAGTGCCTCTATACGAAAAAATAAACGCCAGTAGTAACAAATAGAGGAAGGTTAATATGTTGAAGAATTGCTTTCTTGTTATTCGACGACGCAGTTACAAATAACTTTTAAGATATTTGAAGATTAAAACCGGTCGTGGATAAAAGATTATTTATAAATAACTCTTGGCGGTTGAAATATAACTGTTTTCTAACATTTCTCCATTCCTAAGTCTTCTGGTTTAAAATTCTTTGGTTAGGTACGTAATATGTTAAGTATCTACATTTAACAATATAATACTTGGTCAATTCTAAAACACATGACCGTGTGATATTCAACATTCAGATATTTGGCACAGTGACGTTTAGATCTGATTACGGCTATTTACAAGAGAAAACACCGAGCGAGGTGGCACAGTGGCAAGACAGTGGACTCCTGATCTTGAGGATCGTTCAAATCCCTATGCACCCATCGAGGTTCAGATTTTGCGCATTTTCCGTAAATGATGGCGAAATAGTTTCTTTCAAGCGGACATGGCCTACTCCCTTCCGCAGTCCGAGCATGTTTCGTGTCCCTAATGATTTCATCGTCGATGGGACGTTAAAACTTAATATCCCAACCGTATAGGCGAAACCAGCCACAAAACAATTTAAAATAGCTGTCTACAAGGACCAGAACTTAAATGTAAACATAAGTCTTGCCTCCCATTTACCTTGTGCTGTTAAATTATGCTCGAGTAAAATCGGAAATGAATCCGACGTGCCTCCCAAAAGGAAGGGTCTTTTAGCTAGAAAATATAAACTTTCTGTAGTTGTCAAGTTACAGAGTAGCGAACATGGTGCGCATGAACTTAGTTACTAACGTTGTTGCTTTTCGTTGTCTGATAGCATATAAAGTTATTGTGAAAAAACAATCCCGTTGTGTTTTCATTTCCCTTCAGCGCGATTCCAGTGCCACAGGGATACGATTTTCTTCTTTCTTTCCGAAAAGCATTTGACGCAGTACAACACCAATGCTAATTAATTAAACTTCTATCACTTGGGTATCAAACGAACTTTGTGTCTCGATTGAGGATTTCGTAGTATGAAATACGCAGCATCGACAGAAGTAGAAATAACTCCAGGAGTGCCCCAGAAAAGTGTGTTGGGGCCTTGCTGTTCATTTTATACAATCGCACCAAAAAGTATTGGCACAGTTACATTTTAGTGGTTGTAGGTTAAACGAAACATATATTTCTGAACAGAACACAGACACGTGCCACCTTACATTATATAGGTTACAAATATGTCCAAATCACCTGTCCGTAAAGTAACATACAGTGTTATGAAAATAAACATCGCTCTTCTGCATCCAAAAAAGTATTGGCACACGCGTATGAATCGGACAGTATGTTCGTTTTCTTCATTGATGTTCACCTTCCAGCAGCTAGTGTGCATCCCTTTAGCATCTATAACAGCACGTAAACGCCTAGGAATGCTTTGTATTGAATTCCGGGTGATCTCAGGGGTAATTTTCGACCATTCCTCCTGGAGCACTTTCTCCACGTCGTTTTTACCGGACGGACGCCTTTTTCTGACTTGTGTGTCAAGATTAGCCCACAGGTTCTCAATGGGGTTCAAATCAGGGCTCTGAGGTGGAGTTAGAACCCTTCTGGGGGCATTGTACAGTAACCATTCCCGGGTTTCATGGCGGTATGTTTTGGGTCGTTGTCTTGCTGGAAATGAAACACCCCAGTAAGGCCCAATGTCTGTGCACTAGCATGTAAATTATCTCGCAACACGTCGATGTACTTCATATGATCCATTTTACTGTGGATTACAACTAGATTTCCAACGCCGCACGCCGCCATACAGCCCCAGAACATGATACCGCACCCACCGTGTTTGACTGTGGGGTCCATGTGTTTGATGTCGAGGTGCATTCAGCTTGCGCCAAACTTTCTTTCTTGCATCAAATCCGAACACATTGAACTTCGATTCGTCGCTAAATATCACAGTGTTCCAAAACTCCATCGGCTTGCTGATGTAGTTCTTGGCAAACTGCAGGCGTTTCTGCCGGTTAATTTCCGATATGTATGGCTTTTTCCTGGGACAACGTCCATGCATGTCAGCCTCATTCAACACATTTAGTATAGTTTGAACACTAACCGTCTTGTCGGACATTGTCTGAACAACCTCATCAATAGTTGCTGTACTTGTAGCAGGTTCCTTCCGGCAAGTGCGATGATACGGCGACGCTCTCGGGTTGTAAGCACTTTTGGACGTCCAGGACGACACTTATTCACTGTTGTTCCAGTCTCTTTATATTTATGAATTATGGCTCGTACCGTGGTGTAGCTAGACACCTCTGCTCCGATTTGTCGATAGCTTCTCCCTTGTGAATGGAGCAATACCACTCTCTAACGCAACGCCACTGAATGTTCCTTCTTCTTCGGCCCCATGCTGACCACTATCGCGCAATACAACAACATACTAGCTACTGGGCCATCAACAACACGCAGTGTCTATTGCGTTAGCAAATGGCGTTCCGGTACCTGAAAACCCAGCAATATACCGAGAAGCCACGCACTGTGCCAGTACGTTTTATGTACAGAGGAGATACATGTTTGCCCTTAGCACTGCATTTCTTTGTTAATGGTAGGCACTGTGGGCAGAATTGTAATGTCTGGTATGTGAGGAAGCACGTACATGTGCTGTGTACCGGAAGGTGTGGCGTTTGTAACCAGCGACGATAAATACGCACGAGTGCCAATACTTTTTGGTGCCATTGTATGTTATTTTTTGTTGGTGATAACCTTTTCTGCAATGAAGTACTGTCTAAAAATATCTGCACAAATATACAGAAAAAAATAAGTTTCGCAAAAAAATAAAAAGAGGCAACTACCTTTAAATATTCAGAACAGTAAACTTGGACAGATAATGAAATAAAAAAACGTACGATCATATGACAACAAGCTTTAAGTAGTATCAGTAAACTAATGCGAATATCTGGGTGTAACAAGTTGCAGGGATATGAAATTGAACGATCACGTAAGTATAGACGTAGGTAAAGCAGGTGGCTGACTACGGTTCATTGTAGGATACAAGGAAAATAGAATCAGTCAGCAAAGGAGACTGCATACAAAAAACTGGTGTGATCCACCCTAGAATACTGCTCAAGCGTGTGGCACTCGTACTAGATATGACTGACGGGAGATACTGAACATACACAAAGAAAGGCAGCACGAACGACTGTGTTTTCGTGTGTGGCTGATAGGAATGTTTCCGGGTGTGCACTGAGTTTGCCCAATGCCAATCTTTACACGATACTTCGACGACTTGAATAGTGGTATTCGTCAGGTGCTGTGAGCGATGGTGTTGCACGTGATCACAGCTTGGTCTTCGACCAGATTGAGAGTTTTAGTATAGCAAGCAAGATTTATTCAGTGTTCCCTCTCGTGGAGCCGCTGCTCCGTGGACTATTTTTGTTTCTTTTATTTGTTTACAGTCCGCTCTCGTTGTTATTGTTTTCAGTCCGAAGACTGGTTTGACGCAGCACTTCACGCTATTCATCCTATGCAAGCCGCTTCCTCTCCGTATAACTACGCAACCACATACATTTGAACTTGCTTAATGCATTCATCTCTTGGTCTTCCTCTACAATTTTTGCCCCCCCCCCCCCCTCCCGCCAACGCTTCCCTCCAATTCTAAACTGATGATTCCTTGATGTTCATAATGTCTCTTATAAACAGACCCCTTCTTTTAGTCAAATTGTGCCACGCATTGCTTTTCTCCCTGGTCCTCCTTATTAATTATAGATCCACCCATGTCATCTTCAGCATTCTTCTGTATCACCGCATTTCAAAAGCTTCTCTTCTCAGAACTGCTTATCGTCCACCTTTAACTTCAGTACAAATACACTCCAGACAAATATCTTTAGAAAAGATTTCCTAACACTTATTTTACATGCGATGTTAGCAAATTTTCTCTTCTTCAGAAACGCTTTTCTTGCTATTGCCAGTGTGCATTTTATATCCTCTGTGCATTGATCTTCATTAGTTATTTTATTGCCAAATAGCAAAACTCGTCTGCTACTTTTAATGTCTGATTTCCTAACCTAATTCTCATCAGAATCGCCAGTCTGAATCTCCCTCCTCCGTTTTCCAGATGTTACATGGGAAGAAACTCCCGGTACCCTTCCAAATGAACTCGAATTTCTCTGTCTGATGCTATCACGCGAACTAAATAAATCAGTGACCGATCCTACAGATGGTGTTTCAATCTTTCGTGTCTTTTCCGTTAATCCAGCATGCTAAGAGTCTCAGACTAACTACCAATACTGAAGAATCAGTCGAATTACGGATCTCTAAGTGACGTCTTTCTTTCAGGGATTACACTTCCTTAGGATTCGAACAAAGAATGTCTGGTGTCTGCATTCCTCACGGCTAGCTGTGTGGTCGTTCTACCTTAAACCGGACTTGACTGGAATACCTACACATTCGAATTTTGTAACTGATTCCATCACACAACTAAATGATATTGAATGTTTGCGTCTGTGCATGGTGACACTTCGGATGGCACGTTAGCAGATGGTTTTTGGGATCCAGATATTACGCCAACCATTATAAAAATGGCGTACAAGAATAAAGGCGAGGGCCACAATACTCAATTCTCATGACAGTGAAGCTGATGCTCTGGATGTAAAGTCAGATTGTATGAAGGCTGGAATTAGTGACGTTCTCTGTTTATAACCATTGAGACGGGTGTTTATTTTGCCACTAAGCACATAGCCGAATGCTTGTAGCATCTGAGACTGTTAGAAAACAGATTATGGTGTCCTGCTTTTAGCTCTTTTCAGGCTCTGCTTTCATCGAGGCATTACAGTATTCTCATCTTCGATGCGTTTGTGGCTAAAGCGCGTTCCATAAGAGCCAAATTGTCCGCTGTACAAAACCTGATGCTACTCTCCAGACATTGAACAGCTCGAAGATTTGAGCAGTCGACTTCACTGGCTGTTCCAGAATTGCTGAAATATACGGCTGAGATGTTTCTGTGCGGAGGAAGGCACGCCAAGCACGCAGCGTGTGTTGCGCAAGTGGCCGTGGGCTCTGTTGAAGTGACACGGCATTCAGGGTCGCGCAGCGGCAGCTGGCTTTGTTTGCCCGCGGGCGGAGAAGTAGCGGCGCGGACAAGAGGAGCGCGGATCCGGAGGCCGAAGACAAGCGCCGGGAGCCTTTTGCGGCGCCGCCGGCCGCACCTGGGAAACGCCGGCCGGGCAAAACGACTCGCGAGCCCGCGTCCCAAAACACTTGCTTTTATGTTGCACCTTTGCCGTGCTGCGACCCGAACCTAATTAACACAAAGCGCACTAGTGTAGTAGCTAATTAATGTAAACGTTCCTCTAGCTAATTAGCCAAATATCCCGGTGGCAGGCATAAAGGGTTTTTGCGCGAAGGAGCGCGGGGCGGTGGGAGCTGTGAACGCGGCTGTAGGGCCGGGTCCGCCCACCGCCGCCAGCCCTGCGTCAAAGCGCGGCCCGCCCACCTGCGAGACGAGACGCGTAATTCTGTTTGCTCGCCGCGCTGCGCCGGCGCCGGCACCGGCGCGCAATTCACTGCCGTAATGAGGGGCTGGGCTGGCGGCCTCCCTCCCTCCGCCTCTCGCGCCTGTCCTCCGCCTCCCGTCCTGCTTTTTTAATCGATCGCCTCCTTGCGTGTTTGTCGTCTTCATTCTGCTCCGTGTCGAAAACTTCCGAGCCAGTTCAGTGTTACACATTTTTCAGAAGTGAGGTAGCGGTTGTTACCCAAAAAGAATGACCTGATTCCAAAACTCCATATTTACTGATAAAAACGTACTACAAACATGGGATGAAGTGCAAAATACAAAATCTTGAAGTTTTAGTTGTGATATTACAAGTTCTCTATGTGCCCATTAGCAGCAGCACGAACAGCATCGGCAATAACAAAATTCGCCATGAAGTTTACACAATGTGTCTCATGTTGCAGAAGTCATGGCGGCTGTTAGTCTGTTCTTCACTTCTTCTATGTCAGATGAACGCACTTTTCTTCACATATCCCAACAAGAAAAAATCGTATGGGGTGATGCCTGGCGATCTTCAAAGCTAAGAATGCAGGGCCGCCTCTCGGGGTCCCGTGAGTCCTGTCCGGCGTTGAGGCAGTATGTCATTGGGGAACTGACGTAGGGTGTTGTACCAGTACCAGTGTGGTGGAACTCCATCCTGTTAGAAAATGAAGTCACCGGAGTCCTCCTGAAGTTGTAGAAGAAGTCAGTTCCGCAGAATTAGAAGTCACTGTTTTTTCCTCAAAAAAGAAAGGAACGTACACTTTTTCACAAGAATGGCACAAAAAACGTTCACTTTAGGTAATCTCTATCGCGCTCAGTAATAGCATGAGGATTCTGGAGTCCCCATACACACATGTTACCGCTAAATGAAATTTTGCTTAATTACTGAAAATTAACCACGATAAAAATATAAAAAAGATGTTGTTCGTGCTACTGCTGCTGCTCGTGGTGGTGGAGACACAGAGCACTTGTAAAAGCAAAGCTAAAACTTAAAAAATTTGTGAGCATTTTGCAATTTTTCCCATGTTTGTAGTATGTTTTCGTTAATAAATATGGAGTTTTGAAATCAGGACATTCTTTTTGAAACACCTATATTTCACCAACAGTGATTGGTAGATTTACACTGTGGGCCACGGATTTAGCAATGTATGTGAAAGGGAAGAAAGTGAAACGTGGCGAAATGCAAAACAAGCTTAATGAAAACGGGAGAAAAAGATGACATCTGTGACTGAAAAATGAGGAAAGAAAGACGAGTAGAGGAAACGTGAGCTTTGCTCCCATGTTTGACACGGAGAAATAGTCACTTGTGTAATGTTTGTTTATTTTTTTTTTACGACATGTCTCTGTTTCAGATATACGAGTATCTCAAATGCGACTGAGTAATGAATTGCGCATTAAGTGTAGTAGAGGAGGAGTTAGAGAACAATCATCTTTTGGATGATGAAGCTCTTCTAACTCTAACTTTCCCTGGTGGCTAAGACAAAACTGGAAAAAATTTTATCCTATTCAGGACACCATTTGACCAGTTCTCTTTATCCAAACGTGTTTCACGCTTTCCGTGCTGTCTTCAGTGGGTTTTAATTATTTTTTTCTGAATTATATTTTACATGTTAGCAACTCGTGGATGTTATATGAATATCATATTATAACCACGAGGGCTGATCAACGAAGACGGATACTGTTTTTTCCCCACATATGTTTATTACTCCATTTCACTGTTTACAGGATCCTTTTTAAAGTAGCCCACTCCTACTTGCATGCACTTTTCACAGCGTCTTTGCCAGTCCCCAATACATGGTGCAGGCCATTCTTTGTCAAGTCCTTGAGAGTCGCCTCACTCTTCTTGAGCACTGCTTCAGAGTGCTCAAATCGAATATCCCAAAGCTTTTCCTTTAGTGATAGGAATTTTAAAAAAAAAGTCACAGGGTCCAAGATCGGGGCTATAGGGTGGATGCGGTACACAGGTAATGTTGGATTGAGCCAGTGACTTGATTTGCGATGTGAGGCCGCGCGTTATCATGATGGAGTCGCTACCCAGCCCGAGAAAGTTCTGGTCGTTTCCTTGCAATCAATATGCTTGTTCAGCCAATACTGACGTGTAGTATGCTGCTGTAACAGTAGCGGTAGGGGGAACTGCATGCTCGTAAATTATTCCATGACAGTAAAGAAACGTGACCACCATGATTTTACCCGCAGATGGAACAACTTGCGCCTTTCTTGGTGTTGGATAACCTGGCGACTTCCACACTGTGCAGGCTCGTTTTCCTTGAGCATCGTAATGATGCAGCCGTGACTCGTCACCGGCGATAATGGATTCAAGAAAAGTATCCCCTCCATCGCCTAAGAGACGCAGCACCTCACTGCTTGTCTCTATTCGCACAGCTTTTTTTTCCCTCCGGGAGTCAACAGATGTTCCACCTAACGGACACAAGCACGAGTCATGTGGAGATGATCATGCATAATCCTAAAGACAGTGCCACATGAAATTCTCAACACTTTACAAAGGTTACGTAATGTTATCTGCGGATCCTCACAGACAGTCACAGCAGCCGTGTTGATGTTGACTTCAGTCATAGTAGAGGCCGAAACACCAGGCCCATCTTGCTTAACACAGACAAGTCAGCCTTCTTGGAAGTCCTTGAACCACGAGGTAGTGCGTCTTCAGCCTCCTACGCTTGCTGCAGCTTTTCGAAGTTTCAGCTGCTGTATGGTTACACAGTATTTTATTGCGCCGTATTGCTCCTCTCGCGTCACCTCCATTGCTTGATATGCGAAATGCAAAGAGCGTCTACAAAATAGAGCCTTACTACCAAACTGCCGCCTATGAACATTATACATAAAAAACCCGCTCTTTTCAAATGGTTCAAATTGCTCTGAGCACTATGGGACTTAAAATCTGAGGTCATCAGTCCCCTAGAACTTAGAACGAGTTAAACCTAACTAACCTAAGGACATCACACACATCAATGCCCGAGGCAGGATTTGAACCTGTGACCGTAGCGGTCGCGCGGTTCCAGACTGAAGCGCCTAGAACCGCTCGGCCACAGCGGCCGGCCCCGCTCTTTTCAAATATTCATCGTGTAGGTAGAAAGCTATCAAAGAAGCTACGGGAAAAAATCAGTCTCAGTCTTTGTTGATCAGCCCTCGTATTAACATACACAAAGGAGTGAGCGTAGGCACTAAATTTTACGTTAATTTACGCATACAGCTAAAGACTTCGAGCTAGATTATTAAACATGGTACGTTAATGATATGCTGAAAACTGGGCGTAGGGTACTAATTTGAAAAATAAGATAGCTGCACACTTGTTCACATACCTCTCAACACGCTATCAGTTATTTATTTTGGTAGTTTTATATCTACCAGGCGTTTTACAACTTTTCATCCGCAGACAACTAAACATATTTTATTTTCCTGTTTTTCGCTACTTTAGAATGGAAATTGTAAGCTTAAGTTCGTGTTAAGTGAGTAGTACTTTAGCGCTGTTAGGTGATAGAAAATGTTAAATAGCAGTTAGAACTTATAATGCTCTTAGATGTTCTGTATATCTGGTTTTGAAATGAAATAGACATAGCGTATGAAAGTAACATAACTTTTCTTCATTCAGCCATCCTGTCGGAGCCTGTGAAGAACTTGTATGGTATAACAGACGACGTTGCACACACTTACAAACATTCAGTGTTAGCTCTGACCGTCTAGAATTTTCACTGTTAGTGCTGTCATTGAGATTCCACATTTTGTCGGAGTAAATTCTAAATTTCTGGAGTGCATGAACAACCATGAGTCATCTACTAGCGACAACAGTCACTTGTATTCAGTAGATGCATTCATGCGGAGGTTACATCCACATTCTTCACTGCTTTCTGGTGGGTTTTTGGTACCGTCAAGAAGTACAGGGCACAAACATTCAGTCAGTTTATCATGAACATTATCTGGAACTATATTAATCAAAACTATTTGAGGATCATTCAAGTTATACTGGAGAGAGTATTCGTATTCGAAGAGCTTGCAGTACAACCACTCGGTGCTGATATTGTTCATATTTGCAGCCATTTTGCTCGGTTGCTACTTGCATAACATTTATCACGCAGATAAGAAGAAATATCACCCTTCTTTTAAAATTAAATGTTTGTTTTGTTTTTACCTGAATATGTTTCACGTATTCCTATTAGGCAGCATCAGCAGTCTATAAAATAAAAGATCATTATCTGCCACTATACATTTTCTTGTGAGACGCGTTGTGTTTCAATTATCTTACACTCGGTATTACTGTAGAAAGAAATGAATTTAATTCACTTGTTCGGACAGGTTAGACATGTGACTAATAAGCGTGACGTTTATGTATTTGGCTTTTATGTAGTGAAAATACTGGAGTCGTCCGCTTTAGGTGCCAATGTTTACTTTCTTGAAACAGTGCACCGGCTTTATTGGTATGCAAGTGATTCTCCAGAATTTGTAGCACAACTTGCAATCAGCTGTTTGGTCGCGCTGGAAGATAACAAGAAATAGAGTGTTTAAAGTCTGATTGACTCCGACATCTTTGGCGGAAGGAATCATCCTAGTATTCGTCCGAACTGATATAGATAAACAAGAATTGATAAGAGAATGAACGAACGGAGATTGTACTCTCGTTGCCTCCAGACGGAATTCCAACGTCTTTACCAAGAATCGCTTCGCTTGTGATCACTTACGATGCTCCCAACTCTTTAACCGGTTCAAATAATAGTTAATCTCTTTCTCTGCATACTAGTTATGTAAGAAGGCGATGACCTCTTCATTCAACGAAAATTTTTGTCCTCGGCGCTCAGCTTTTAGCCGGGAGGACAAAACAAAGTCGCTTAGGGCTTGATCTGGAGAGTAAGGAGAGTGATCAAGCAGCTGAAACCGCAATTCGTGGTTTTCGCCGTGACAACCGCGGAGGTGTGAGACGGCGCAAAATGAGCAATCGTCGTGCGGTCTGAGGCATCTTGTCACGGTTCGCGCGGCTTCCCCCGTCGGAGGTTCGAATCCTCACTCGGGGATATGTGTGTGTGTGTGTGTGTGTGTGTGTGTGTGTGTGTGTGTGTGTGTCTGTCGTCCTTAACGTAAGTTAGTCTAAATTAGATTAAGTAGTGCGTAAGCCTAGGGACCGATGACCTCAGCAGTTTCGTCCCATAGTCCTTACCACCAGTTTCCAAAGTGACTCACTAAAACAACTATCATCAACAAGTGCGTGCCCAAATGGCTACAGTTCTGGTGAATGCCTTGGTACGCATGCGAAAACAAATTCCCCAATTTTTGTTGACGAGCGCTGCTGTTTTCATGATGAGGACGGAAACTTTTCAGACTACCCTCGTATTGGAATGTCGCAATGAACAATATCTCAGCTTTGCACTTGATTGCAAGCAGCTGTTGATATTAGAAGAATATCAAAGCATGTTTGCTATCACAGTAAATTAAAGAAGCACTCTTTTAAACATTTCGTTGTGTTTCATCTTGTGTTAACCCAAGTAATTTAACTTGTCCTGAACTAATTTAGCGACACGAATCGTGCGTCTTTTTCTTAAAAGTACCCTTCGTCCAACCCCCCCCCCCCTCTTCCCCCCCCCCCCTCTCTCTCTGGTGTCCAGCTGAAAGACCTGTACCTCGTAGTTTATATATATATATATTCTCCAAGCTCATGTACTCTAACCTGTTACGATAACCGTGCAGATGAAAATATTTTTGAAGGAGTCGTCGAACAATTTTACAAGGAATATCTGATTTGTCATACATAAATTGTACAGTCTCAGAATGGAATAAATAATAGTTCGACTGATTTGTTTTGCCGACTTCACCAGCAAAACGCCCAACACCCACTTCACGGATTTTTTTAGTGCAGAGTAATGTACAGTACGTGTTTATTGTCGCTTGGATGGAAGAGTCATTGAGGTGAAAGTATCAAATCAGTACTCTCGCTCAGCTGTATGCCAAACTGAATACTGCTCACGATTTAGCGCATATACCTTGGCAACAGGTCTTGCTTGCACTGTCATGTTACGTGACACACTGTGGTGACTGAACTTACGGACAGCGATACGTATGTATACAGATGCCGGTAGTATCGCGTACTCAAGATATTAATAGGGCAGTGCATTGGAGAAGCTGTCATTTGTACTCAAGTGATACATGTCAAGAGGTTTTCGACGTGATTATGGGCGCACGACGGTAATTAACAGACTTTGAACTCAGAATGGTAGTTGGAGCTAGGCGCATGGGACATTCCATTTCGAAAATCGTTAGGGAATTCAATGTTCCGTGATCTAAAGTGTCAAGAGAACTGATGATTGGGATCGAATGTGGCGCAGCCTCCACGAAGCCATCGACGCAATTTGTGAACAAGGCATTGTGCAAGCTGATGGTGGTTCAATAGTGGTGTTGGCTTTATTTACATGGAATGAACCGATCATTGACTGGAACGGCCGACTTCCTTTCCTAACCGAATGGTACCGATGACCTCGCTGTTTGGTCCCGTCCCCCAAACCAACCAATCCAAACAACGATTGATTTTTTTATGGATCACAATACACCGTGTCGCCGGGCCACAGTTGTTCGCGATTGGTTTGCAGAACATTCTGGAGAATTCGAAAGAATGATTTGTTCACCCCAATAGCCGCATCACTCCTATCGAACGTTTATGGGACGTAATAGAGAGGTCATGCACAAAATCCTGCACCGGCAACGCTTTCACACTGTATATATTTATTACTTTCAAAAATATAAACGTGCCAAATCGGATGATTCTTTTTTATACATCCTGTATATTGCTGATAGGAAGTTTTACGTAGAAATTGAAGAGACAAGTTAGTGAGTTTGCAGCTTAATCTTCCTGTTCCAAAAATCGCCAGACTTGTATGAGTTACTGCAGCGGAATTCCTAGGCAACACCATGCAGTCAATTTTATTAATTCGTTTTCAAAAAGGTTATTGCGGAAATATCTACTCTTGTGCTGGACACGTTGTGGAATAGTTTCGGTCCTCTGTAATCACGCCTTGAGCTCGTGAGCGGTCTCCGGCGCGGCGCGTTTGGGCCCTTTGCTGAATTCCCCGCCGTAAATCAGTGTACGAGGCAGTTTAAGTGGAGCGAAATAATGACACTGGTGGCTGGGGCTGGCTGGTAGCTGCGCGCGCGCTCACCTCTGTATATCATTAAGGCTATAAGGCGGCGGTGGCGTGTCTTTTTCCGTGGCTGCGACTACTCGAGGCCGGTCGAGCTCCGTGATTTGCCATAATAATTTGCGGAGGGCGGCGTTTGTCGCGGCTAACGAGGAGGAGGTGGAGCGGGTGGGGTCTCGAGCAGCGCTTGTAATGATACGGCCGCCTCCTGCCACTGCCGCCCCCGCGTCGCTCGCGGAGAACCGGAAAATTAACCGCTCAACGCAGCGCGCACCTGCTGCTGTTCACGCGTCTCTAGCTCCTCACCACCAGCTCGGCTGAGAGCCCGTGTGCCAGAATAAAAGCAACATGCTTCTCGTACACGTAACCGCGCCAAGCCCGTGTAATCTCGTAACTAGGTACACCGGGAAAGAAGGAAGACACGATAAACGATTGATGGGAGTTAAAACAAATATGCCTTACCGTGTCAGCCCACCTTCCACCTATACTATTTTTTCGGTTTTCGGTTCGATTCACTGTTCTGAAATATACACCTAAACTTGTTTTCATGGTAGCATTTCTCAGGCTTTGTTCCTCGGAACCGTAGTGGATCGTGAAAGTTCAGTACAGGTTTTGTGAAGAGATAATCGAAAAGAAAAGGTTTCACCAGGAGAAATTAGAACAGTAAAATATGGTTCCTTTCCTTTTATTTTCATTTGTTGTATGTCTTCGGCCTACCTAGAACTAATTTTTTGCATGTTTGTCGGACGCTAGACTAATATTCAAAACCCTTCCATTTGTGAACGTAGAGGGTTCTGCGTGTTTTTTCAGTGTGGTTGTGAAAATGTGAGACTTGTGCAGTAGGAAATTCCGAAGGATCTTCTATCAGTAAAAATAGCTTTCTTGTTCCCCTTACTGCAAATATACGTCGAAGTCATCAGAACTTAGTTCTGATACAAAATGTAGAAATTTTGTTTGTGGCCTTTCTCTAAAGGAATGATACTTCTCGTAGCGTTCCCGCGTAAGATAATAGCCATCTGGCGTGCTGCGCTCCCACTAAGTAAACGGACTAATCACTAATATAGAAGCTTACTATTAAATTCTTTAAGTTTCTTCTTCAGGTTCGATGAATACTGTGTACCGCAACAGTCACGAACAGTAACTGTGATTTCCTTCGTTGGTTAGTAATCTTCCATAATCTTTTCTACAGACAGGGATCCGCCGGCTGCGGTGGCCGAACGGTTCTAGGCGCTTCAGTCCGGAACCGCGTGACTGCTACGGTCGCAGGTTCGAATCCTGCCTCGGGTATGGATGTGTGTGATGCCCTTAGGTTTGTTAGGTTTAAGTGGTTCTAAGTTCTAGGGGACCTATGACCTCGGATGTCAAGTCCCATAGTACTCAGAGCCATTTGAACCAGACAGGGATCTGTTGATGCTCTCCCTCCAATAAGTTAGTCCGTTCTACCTCATATCATTTTGCGCGGTATTCCGTTAACATGTGTAACTGCATTGTTCGTGATGATAATGTTTGCGGCCGGCCTGAGTGGCCGTGATGTTCTAGGCGCTACAGTCTGGAGCCGGGCGACCGCTACGGTCGCAGGTTCGAATCCTGCCTGGAGCATGGATGTGCGTGATGTCCTTAGATTAGTTAGGTTTAATTAGTTCTAAGTTCTAGGCGACTGATGACCTCAGAAGTTAAGTCGCATAGTGCTCAGAGCCATTTGAACCATTTGATAATGTTTGCCGTAATGAAAGAAAACCTTGCTCTCTCTTCTACATATGACCTTGCATTTACCCACATTTAGGATGAGTTACTATTCAAAACGTGAGAGCAGTACCACGCATCACTCTTATGGCTTCATGCTGGGAACTAGTAAAATAGTTTTTGGGCGAGACTGACCTGAAACACGGCCGTTGGCCCTTACACACTGAACGAACAAAGCACGAAAGTGCGAACCAAACAAATTTAGTTACTATCAGTGTGACATTTTTGATTGTTTCAAATAAGCGAAGTGAAAAAAAGAGTTCGTGCATGCCGATATTAATTTCATTTAACAAGCTACTATCAGTTCACGCATACTCTTGTAACGAGAAGAATTTTTATTTTAACTTTCTCGTCGTGTATGCAGGAGGCATCAGTGGTGGCCTAGTTTCCACGATTAAGCTTTAGTTTCTATTTGTAGTGGTTCTTCGTGGAACATGGCTACGACTAAATTTTAAGGTTGTAATCAAAGTGTCTCTAGCGTTATTTGGATCCACGGACAGTATTGGTACTTCCTAGTTTAAGTATATTGATGTGCTAGGTTATAAGCAGAACGAATCAGCATTGTTGCAGTTAATTGATAAATGATACTATTTGCCACTGAACTTCAAAGCAAGCTATCAGCTCCGGCTGTAAAACTACTGCTGACAGTGAAGTTGGTATCCAGGCGGAAATTGTACAAGTATTATCATACCACAGATTAACTAGTGCGTTATTGGACAAGCTGTTTTGTGTGCAAGTTCGGCTGTTTTCAACGTTGATGTGGACGAAGGGGAAAACGACACATTGAGACCATCTTAAAATGAGGCGCAAAAGGAGTTAGCATGACAGTAAACTTTTAAAGACCAAGTTTACTATTGTGGCCTAGTCGCCAGAATCGTTTGTTAAGATCTGTGTCTGCGCTATTGAACGAAGCGCAACGCCCTGCGAGCAATAGTTGCTGTTTCGCCCTTTAGCTGAAAGTGGAATCTCTCTCCAGTCCAGACGTGGATTTAATTCTTTTGTTGTTGTAGTATGCTAACGCAGCAAGATGTTAATTCGAATTCTTTCCAGTGACGATTGGTGAATAGAAACACCAGTCAAATTTTGTCGGATTTGAGTTACGGCTGATACTCAGAAGCCCCATGCGGTAATTGGCGTATGGAATCACCGTAGTAGTCTTTGGTACTTACCACCAGTTGAAGGCAGCAGTGAAGCGAACAATTGGCGTAGCCAGGTGGCGAGCAGGGAGGGTCTTAAGCTGTGGCAGGGTGAGCGGAAGCTCCGTGAGGGCGTGAGTCACGCTGGCGGGGCCGCTGGCTGCGGTGCAGCACGTGGGAATGAGGCGCGGGGCCGCGCAGCGACACGTGGCGGGCGCGCGCATGCCGACCACCCCGTCGTGCTGCGCGGCGTCGCTTAGCCTGCGGGTTGTCTTCATCACGCACTGGCGCGGCTTTCTAGCAGGCGGCAGTCGTCTTCGTGCAGAAATCATATATAGCGGAAACAACACACACTGCTGGAAACAATCAGCTATCAATGGGAGTACTGACCCTGCACGCCGTTGCGTATCTGCAAAAAGTGTGATCCAAACAGCTCTGCACTACGATCGCGATGGTTTGCTGTACTATACGCTCTGAGACGACAAAAGTCTTTGGATATCTCCTAATATCGTGTCGGATCTACTTTTGCCCGGCGTAGTACAGCAACCACATGTCATGAACTTAACAAGTCAATGGAAGTCCCTTGGAGAAGTATAGAGCCATGTTGCCTCTGTAGCCGTCCATAATTGCGGAAGTGTTGCCGGTACAGGACCTCTCAGTTATGTCCCATAAAACATCAATGGGATTCACACCGGGCGATCTGGGTGGCCAAGGCATTCGCTCGAATTGTCCAGAATATTCCTCAAACCAGTCGCAAACAGTTGTGGTCCGGTGACATCCATATTGTCATCCATAAAAATTCCACGTTGTTTCGCCGTATAAAATCCGTGAATGGCTGCATATGGTCTCCAAGTAGCCGAACATAATCGAGGACCCATTCCATTCCGGTGTGAACACAGTCCACACCATTATGGAGCCACCACCAGCTTACGCAGTGCCTTGTTCACAACTTTGTTTCTATGGCTTCGTGCGGTCGCACCACAGCCGGACCCCGCCATCAGCTCTTCCAACTGACATCGGTATCCATTTGACGAGGCCAGCTTTCCAGCCGTCTGTGGTCCAACCGATATGGTCACGACCCCAGGAAAGGCGCTGCACGCGATGTCGTGCTGTTAACAAAGGCACTCGCGTAGTTCGTTTGCTGCCGTGGCCCATTAACGCCAAAGTTCGCGGCACCGTCCTGACGGATACGTTCATCGTTCGTCCCACAATGGTTTTAGCGGTTATTTCACGCATTGTTACTTGTCTGACAACCCTACGCAAACGCTGCTGCCCTAGGTCGTTAAGTCAATGCTGTCGGCCACTGGGTTGCCCGCGGTGGGAGGTACTGCCTGAAATGTGGTATTCTCGACACACGCTTGACACTGAGGATCTCAGATTATTGAATTCCCTAACGATTTCTGAAATGTAATGCCCCACCTAGCTCCAAGTACCATTCCACGTTCAAAGTCTGTTAATTCTCGTCGTGCGGCAATAACGACGTCGGAAACCTTTTCACATGAATCACTTGAGTACAAATGACAGCTCCGCCAATGCGCTACCCTTTTTTACCGTGTGTACGCGACACTATAACCATCATATGTGCATATCGCTATGGCCTGACTATTGTCACCTCAGTAACCTCAGTCACACGCGTCACTGAAATCCCCTATGGTTTCCTTGTGTATATCTTCTACTTATCAGATAATTTGTGCAGCAAAAATCGCGACGGCTCTTCCACTTCCCCAAATCTTTGTGAATGGTGATTACGTAACACCGCCCGTACTTGTCCTCAGATTCCTCCGACACGGAGACAATCATATTTTGTGCTAGCACCTTTCAATCGTCCTCGATTAGTCTCCGTTATACTTCTTGACAGTCAACCTGAACATGGCATATCACCAACAGCATCCGTTATGGAATGGCTTTGATAAAAGCGTAGTCACGTTTTGGGCACACGATGTTTGTTCCATATACATGCAACAACTTCGGATGCGTCTCCGTCGCTGTTTTTCATAGTTGGAGACTAAACTTCCTTTATGTTCCACCCAGGAAAAGAATCTGAGCTCTCGCTGCGTTCGACTATCCGCAGCAGACAATTAGTGAGTGTAAATTTTTTGACTCTTCATGACATATTACACCACTCGGATGCACATGCACGTGTTCTACGTTTATTTTTTGTTTTTTAAAACATTTTCGTATGAATGTCGGTCCATCTATCGAACGTTACACAGGGTGTCCATAATTAAAGTTCCAGTTTCAAAACATGTAGAAAGGGAACCGCAGCTCTGAATGACGTCAAATTTGATGTCCTAAGGTTAGTTAGGTTTAATTAGTTCTAAATTCTAGGCGACTGATGACCTCAAAAGTTAAGTCGCATAGTGCTCAGAGCCATTTTAACCATTTTTTTAACAGAATATAATTGACGCTGGGGAAGCGGTATGGGAAAAAAAGCAAAAAAAAAAAAATATTTTACCGATAGATGGCTCCGTAAGCGACTCAACGAAAATGTGGTCGGCTACAAATCACAGAAGCCTTGGAATACGACGCCTCTGGTTTGAGTTCTACATTACTCCATCCGTATTGTTAGGTACTGCCCAGTTCGTCAGTCAAAAGTTGTGGCCCTGTTAGGTAAACTCATCCACCATGGCAAGTCGTACCACATGGGATGGGAAAATCGTCTTTTAAATGTCCTGCGGTCAGCAACCGCATAAAAAGCAAAATTACATCGATTTTTAATTGTCCTGAAGCCAAAAGCCGCTTAAAAAGTAAAATGACGACGGTTTTTAATTGTCATGGGCCCAAAAACTGATTAAAAAGCAAAGTGACATCGGTTTCTAACTGTCGTCAGACTGGCGCAAAACCTGTTCAGAATGCTGTCCACCGTTTCCTTACACTAGTTGAAATCGAGAAACAGCAGGTTCCATAACAGATCGGAGTGTCTCGGGGATAAAGTCCAGAACGCGTTGCACAATGCGTGCGTTCAGTTTAGTTACTTTCTTGATTGAAGGACTGACTACCACATCTTTCAGATAACGCCAAAGCCGGAAGTCTCACGGATTAAGATCAGGTAATCTGAACGGCCAGGCTGTAAGAAAGTGCCTGGCTGATAATTCTAGCTTTTCCGAAATGCCTCTGCAGCAGCCGCTTCAATGGCTGTGCAATATGCGGAGGAGCGCCGTCTTGCATAAAAATAATCTTACCGACACAGCCAAGCTGTTGAAGGGTTTGGAATGACGTTGATACATAAAAGATTCTCATAGCGTATACGAGTGACGACACAGGCAACAGGATCCGCCGGACTCATCTAAACGATAAACGACGTCGTCAAACCGCACCACAGTCATCTTTGCGGAATGAAGTTGTACTCGTCGATGTGCGTTCGGGTTTTCCGTTGCCCATATTCTGCAGTTCTGCGTATAGACATGTACTCAGAGATGGAAATGGGCTTCGTCTTTCCACAGAATGTTTCATGGTCATTCATTGTCCACTTCCATGTGAGCAAGAAATTCCAGAGCGAACGTTGTCTTGCTGGCAGGTCAGCAGGAAGCAACTCCTGAACATGGGTGAACTTGAATGATTGTAATGCAGGATGTTCCGTAGGATTTTGTGCACTGCCTCGCAAGCATGTCAAACGTTTGTGCAACTACCTATGCACTGCATATTTGCACACCACTGCTCAACCCCCCCCTCCCCCCCTGCAAAGCTGTGGCTACATCTAGACAGACGTCGGATCAACTGCTTTCCTCCCTCTGCCACATTACACTTCAAAAGAACCTGTCTTTTGCGAATCGAATTTTGTGATCATTCTCTCCAGACCCTTAGCAGACATCGGGCCAACGACTTTTTTCATACCATTGAGTTTCCGGTACTTCTACAGGGCTACTGGTGCACGCAGCGCACGATCCTTTATGGAGACAGTCATATTGGGCATCTCAGGCGCAAACTGAGGAATAGCTGTGTGCCGCGCGTCTGTTGGTGTGCGAATTCTGACGCTTACAGAGCTATCTGATGGTCAGATTTTCGTTGCCTTTGTTTTCACAGTTCCCACCGTCTCAGTAATACGCTTTTCAATCGTGACGTCATTGGGAGCAGTGGTTCTCTTTCTGTAGCGTTTTGAAATTGGAACTTTAATTATGGCCACCCAGTTGGTAGTCGTCTCTGAATATATATCACGAGAGGAACAAATATATCTTCCAGTCACCGTATGAAATGAAATGATGTGCCACTCCATCATCAATAATACATTAATGCTTTACCTATACTCCGCGCCTTGTGTCGGCACAAACACTCGTCAATTGATATAGTCTCTCATTAATTGGCGAGTTGCAAAGAGAGTGCTAGATCTTTTACTTTGTATTTTACTGCTCATACGTCGTATTGTTCTTAGCTATGACAACAGACAACCATTATTTATAAGATTGTGTGTGTCGTGTCTGTCAGCGCGCCAAGTATAACGCATGGTGCCGGAGATCGTTTTCAGAAGCCATAGGTACAAGTCGAATCAAATTTCGCATTATTAGCGTATCCTGAAGTACCCTACCGCTTTAAACAAAGTAGTATCCCGGATCACCATCAGGAATGAGATGACTAGAGACAAACGTCTGTTTTACTGCTGGAATACTTGTGACAGAAGGTATAGGAATGGTAAATGCAGCTTGCAGGACTCATGCACAAGTCAAATGTTTCTCAATTATTTGACGGGAGTCAGACAATGGAATGACTCAAAATTGATCGGTTGTGTGACATGTCTTTTTGGATTGATAGGCCATAATCGGTAATTAACTTTTTACAAAAATTCAAACTATGTGCGTTCCAGCGATGTGATTGATGGACAGCTGCAGTTGTCGTGCTAAACCAATCGTGTGAATTTAGTAAGTTATCGCTTTAAGCGAGAGTATGCAGAGTTCGGTGTCCCGCCACTGATCAAAAGTCTTTACAATAATCAACTCGCAACCGTGGAGCTAAGTGCTGGTACATCTGATTTCTTCCGTGTATAAAAAGGTGTACCCTACCCCCGAACTGTACAACATCTGTGTAGCACTTGTAGTTAGGAATGTTCTTGATCGTTGGAATAAAGGCTTCTCAGTTGGTGGAGAACTATTAACAACCTGCGATTTGCTGATGATAGCGTGTTTCTAGCTAGAAGAGGAGATGAACTTTCTGGGATACAAACAAAAAGTAAAGGACATTAATTTATCGTATGGATTCGACATAAAACTCAATAAGTCCAAATTAATAACTGTAACCTCAGAAAGTCCAAACTCATTATATTGATCGTGGAGCACAGGTCGATAAAAGTAAGTGGAAGTCGTGTGTTCTTTCGTCTATCTCCGCTGAACCATATGTGGAACGGGAAGCTGTGTAGGTGAGATGGGACGGGTCACGCTAGGGCGAGTGGCAATGAAGCAGCTGACGAAGATCTGGCAGAACAGAGCTTTTTGAAACCGACTGATTTTCCGTCTTCTTTAATGGTTGCGAAACATGGACGCTTAAGGCCAGCGACAAGTAGCATATTGATGCATTTGAGCTTGAGTGCTGCGCATAGAAAGGACCGAAAGAATATCAAATGTGTCTAATTATTGAGCAATTCAGTACGTCCAGGTGCTTCGTTATCGTATCAACGAAAATTTTCTCCAGTTCTTTGGCCATATTGCGAGAGAGATTGAGAAAAATCTAGAGGAAATAATTTTGGAAGGAAAGATCGAGGGCACGAGGCAGAGGGGGAGAGCAGGGAGAAATTGGTTAGATCAATACAACCTGTTCAAAAATGTTCAAATGTGTGTGAAATCTTATGGGACTTGACTACTAAGGTCATCAGTCCCTAAGCTTACACACTACTTAACCTAAATTATCCTAAGGACAAACACACACACCCAAGCCCGAGGGAGGATTCCAACCTCCGCCGGGACCAGTCGCACAGTCCATGACTGCAGTGCCTTAGACCGCAAGGCTAATCCCATACAACCTGTTTAGCGAGCTCTGTGAGGAGCTAGTAACCGTCGTGTATGAGGTCACGACGCTCAGCTATGAGTACGATTGGTGATGATGATGGTACCTTGTCCTACAGTACCACCATTAATAAGGGCCTTGCACTGGCTCTCTTTGCTTTGTTTTTATTACTCGCGTAACAACTAATATATGAGAAATATGTTGCTACGAAAAGAGCCCCGAAATACTTTTTAGGAATACTGTGTTGTGACTTTCTTTGGATTATTAATTTTCAACAAAACAAAATATATTATGTTCTTGTTATTATGGATCTGGCTTTCTATTGAAGGAACATTTTTTCGTTACTGTAACTCGCCATGAAGTTCAACATATCTTGCTTACTTTACAGTTATTGAAAAGGTTACTGAAAATTATTTCGTTATCAATACTGATGTTACAGTACGCAATGTTTGTTCAACATAAAATTTTTGCAGTGGATTTTTGTTAACAGTAAAACACCAATAAGTACCACGACTAACACGAGAACATGAGACTATTATCAGAGAAAAAGATGTTTTTACTATAATGTTTGCCAGACCAGAACTATGCACAGCAAGATTTCTTTTGTGTTATGAAGGTAAATTATCTTTTTGCACTGTTAATAATGTATTATCCGCAGCCCGCGTCAACCTGTAAAACACATCACAAAATCTGCTGCTCTGCTCTGCAATTCCGAAAGCTGAAAGAAATAATTTTAGTTTACTGTTACCTGTCCGCTTCTTTGCGGTATTATTGGTTTTATTTAATGCAGTTTGAATGCGCCGCGGCAGCGGCTCGTTCGTTCGTAGCGCAGCTCTGCACCACGAATAATATTTAAATAACTGAAAATGTCTTAAAAGGATGGGATAAAATACCAGCAAGCTTATTACAAATCATAATGCAAGTTTTCACTAAGTAACTCTATTCAAAACATTTAAACAGATTAAATTATTACACACCTTTACAATGAGTACGTAATGGCGTACGTCTCTCAATCTTGACAAAAGAATGCTACGCAAGCGTACAATATAACGCCACAGGCTCTTCTTACTCACGTAACTCCAAGAAGACGACAGAGAAATTAATGTCCGGTCACTACTATTTATACTTGTCACATATTCTCATCTTTGTTTGATATTTAATAAGTATCGTCTGTGGCGGTTTCAGTACTCGCCGACACAGATATTATCTTTAAAAAAATCAGTACATAATTCTATACAAGAACAAAACATGACACATAATGCTTTCTCTTTATTACATAAAGTTCACACAATCGTTGTCCACGCAATTACAATCATCCAGTTCAATTATTCTTTTCTCCTTTTTTTACCACATATAATATGTGTGTTACAGTTTGATCAATACAACCTGTTTAGCGAGCTCTATGAGGAGCTAGTAACCGTCGTGAATGAGGTCACGACGCTCAGCTATGAGCACGATTGGTGATGATTATGGTACCTCGTCCTACAGTACCACCATTAATAAGGGCCTTGATGCCAAAATGCGATGTGACACAATTAGCGCGTGTTGACTTCATTCCATCCCCAAAGTATGTCTGACCATTTGAGACTTCCAGAAAGTAGTGACGGATGCATCAGATATCACTGCAAAAGATGGGTTCTTAAAACATGTACTAAGTCGGTTCCGAAGGCAGAGCATAGATATGTGAATTCTTTTATGTGCTCTTTTTTTAACCTTTATCGTAAAATTCAGTAGTTTCGGTGTGCACATGTTTTACGTTATGTTCTGGCAGTCCTCAGTGATAAATATTTTATTTCCTCCATGGCTCATGCATATTCGTCTTGCGTTTATCGTCTGATATAGAAAGCGAAGAAGGGATAATAGATATCACAATATGTGTGGAAAAATGTTACATTTCCGAGAAGGTCAAATGATAATTTTACTTATCGGAAATTGCTGTTCTGACTTGCTGTGCAATTCAAAACCTACGTTGTTTCTGAATCTTCCGTTTGTTTTATAGTAATGTGAAGAACGCAATACAGTGTAGCATATAGAATACCCACGATGACAGTTTTTATTTCTTTGCAGTGTTTTCTGGACGAGTCTGCGACTTTCCATTTACATCCGCGTTTATACTCAAGACAGTTCGCCGTACGTTCCTGAGGATGTATAGCATACTCGGATCATTACCTCCTCTTTCTTCCCCATTTATGTTAGTTCTAGTTGATACACAGAAAGAACAATTCTCTTATAGGAAATGATATGTTTCTTGACTCTCATTGGAACGAAGATTGGGAAAATTGCGAGAGCAAGGCTCTCCACTATGCAGAACGCATTTCTTTGACGCCTTCGTGCTGATGAAACTCTGGGGGAATCGTTCAGTTCTGCTCTCAGTTTTCTTTCTCTCTTGCATGAGACCAACTTGGTAAAACTCCCAGACTGCCGAGTCATAGAAAGAATTGGTCAAAAGAGGATTTAGCAAACTACTCGATTCGTGGTCCAATTTCAATACTTTCTCTCTGGCATCTGCGTACTCCACAGTCTGTTCTATTGAGCATTTCTACCTTACATCACTCCGGACGGTTACTTGCAGGTACTAGGAGCTTTTTGATTTTCATGCGCGAATATCATTTGTGATACAATTAGCTCGATTTGGGGGTAGTCAAAGGTCGAAATCAATTCGTTTTATTTTATTTACACATCACGTTCCATAGGACCAAATTGAGGAGCAAATCTCCAGGGTCATGGAACATGTCAGCACATGAAATTACAACATAAAAGTAATGACAGATAAAAATACAATGTTTATGAAACCAGAAAAAGTCAGGCCATAAGTTTAAGTAAATATAATCAACAATACAACAAGAAGCAGCTTAATTTTCAAGGAACTCCTCGACAGAATAGAAGGAGTGAGCCATGAGGAAACTCTTCAGTTTCGATATGAAAACGCGTGGATTACTGCTAAGATTTTTTAATTCTAGCGATAACTTACTGAAAATGGATTCCAAAGTATACTGCACGCCTTTCTGCACAAGAGTTAAGGAAGTCCTATCCAAATGCAAGTTTGATTTCTGCCTAGTATAAACTGAGTGAAAGCTGCTTATTCTTGGGAATAAACTAATATTGTTAACAAGAAATGACAGCAATATATATGAACAGGGGTCGACAAGAGGTTCGTGAACTTACACCACTTATTGCCCGAACAGCAAGTTTCTGAAAAAAAATATCGAATGGGAGGAGTTACCCCAAAATATAATACTGTACGACATAAGAGAATGAAAATAAGCAAAGTAGACTAGTTTTCGTGTCGAACGATCACTCACTTCAGATACCGTTCGAATAGTAAAATGGCAGCATTAAGTCTTTGAACAAGATCCTGAACTTGAGAATTTCACGACAGTCTGTATGAACACCTAGAAATCTGAACTGTTCAGTTTCACTAATCATATGCCCATTAAAAAGTCGGGTTTTGTTGAATTGTGTGTTGAAACTGTAAAAACTAAGTCTTACTTGATTTAGCGTTAGTTTATTTTCTACAAGCCATGAACTGCACTATTTTAAACTGGGCCAATGTTGCAGACATCCTGCTCTACTACCAAGCTAGTGTCGTCATCAAACAGAAATATTTTAGAGTTACCCATAATACTAGAGGGCATATCATTTATATAAATAAGGAATAGGAGTGGCCCCAACAGTGATCCCTGGGGAACCCCCCACTTGACTGTACCCCACTCAGACCCAACATCACAGCCATTCTCAACATTGTGAGTAATGACCTTTTGCTGTCTGCTGCTAAAGTAATTGGTGAACCAATTGTGAGCCACTCCCTATATTCCGTAATGGTCCAAATTCTGGAGTAATATTTTGTAATCAACACAATCAGACGCCTTAGTTAAATAAAATAAAAAAATAACGCCTAGCGATCGAAACCTTTTGTTTAACCCTCCAGTACCTCACAGAGAAAAGAGAATATAGCATTTTCAGTTGTTAAACGACTTCTAAAGCCGAACTGTACATTTGATAGTAAATCGTGTGATATAATGTGATCAATTATCCTTAAAAACACAGCCTTTTCAATAACTTTAGCAAACACTGATGACATATAAAAAGGTTTAAATTATCTACATTATGCTTTTCTCCCTTTTCATAAAGCGGCTTTACTACTGAGTACTTTAATCCTTCAGGAAATTGACCATTCCTAAAGGAAAAATTACAAATATGGCTAAATAGAGGGCTAACATGTGCACCACAGTACTTATATATTCCGCTAGGCACTCTATCATATCCATGAGAGTCCTTAGTCTTCAGTGATTTAATTATTGACTCAATCTCTCCCTTGTCTGTATCACAGAGGAGTATTTCAGACGTCATTCTCGGAAAGGCATTTGCCAAGAAAGTTATATGATTCCCTGTAGAAACTAAATTTTTATTTAATTCACCAGCAGTGCTCAGAAATTCATTGTTAAATACTGTACGTATATCTGATTTATCAGTTACAGAAATATTTTTACTACGGACTGACTTTATATCGTCGACCTTGTGCTGTTGACCAGACACTTCCTTCACAACTGACCATATGGTTTTAATTTTATCCTGTGAATTAGCTATTCTGTTTGCATACCACATACTATTTGCCTTCCTAATAACATTTTAAGCACCTTACAATACTGTTTGTAATGGGCTTGATTGTGACTACTTCTAACCTTTGATATAATTCCCGCGTTGTTCCACATGATATCCTTATCCCACTAGTCAGCCACCTTGGCTGTCTATTACTGCTAATACCCCGTTTAGAACGTTCCAATGGAATGCAACTCTCAAAGAATATGAGAAATGTTTTAAGGAAAGCATTATATTTGTCATCTTATGTTATCGGCACTAGAAACGTCCTGCCACTCTTGTTCCTTGATGAGGTTTAAAACACTCTATTGCTGTTGGATTAACTTTCCTGCATAGTTTGTAATTATATGCGACATTTGTTTGAGTGCAAAAGCCTTTTAGTGTTAAATTTGTGCGTCATGGTCTGAAAGGCCATTCACCGTTTTACTAACAGAATGCTTATCTAGTAATGAATGAAAATACTGTCTATGGCTGTGCCACTGTTGCCCTGCACCTTAGTTGGAAAAAATAGTCTGCATCAGATCATATGAATTTAGGAGATCTAGCAACATCTTTTTTCTTGCACCATCATATACAAAATGTATATTGAAGTCACCACATATAACTAATTTCTGGTACTTCCTACAAAGTGAATGGCCGGCCGCGGGGGCCGAGCGGTACTAGGCGCTCAGTCCGGAACTGCGCGACTGCTACAGTCGCAGGTTCGAATCCTGCGTCGGGCATAGGTGTGTGTGATGTCCTTAGGTTAGTTAGGTTTAAGTAGTTCAAAGTTCTAGGGGACTGATGACCATAGATGTTTAAGTCCCATAGTGCTCAGAGCCATTTGTACCATTTGTTCAAAGTGAATGAGGAACCCTGTCTAGCTTGAGCAGAAATGCTCCGAAGTCAGAGTTAGAGGAGACCTATAAACAACTACAATTAAAAGTTTAGTTTCACTAAATTCAGCTGCTCCTGCACAACGTTCAAATATCTGTTCAGTGCAGTGCCGTGATACGTCTATGGACTCAAATGGAACTCTCTCCGTTACGTACATAGCCACTTCCCCACCCTGCAAGGAACTCCTTGAGAAACAGCCAGCTAATCTGTATCCTAGTAAAGGAAGCCTCTGAATTGTCGAAGTATTTAAGTGGTGCTCCGATATACCAATAATTTCAGAGTCAACATCTATAAGCAGCTCATTAATTTTATCTCTAATACCTCTTATATTCTGATGAAATATGATAATTCCTTCTCGATTTGGAAACATGACATCCTATGAACGTGAGCCCTTAGAGGGGCTTCCTTTAAGCAGGTGTACCTATCAGTTGACTTCACTCTAAAAAAGGTGCACCTCTAACACCAACTACTAAAGGAATGTTTCACTGTCACCTATAAGCTTTATCAGCCTCCCCTTCCCATACCTATTGAGGTGCAGGACATGCCTAGTGAAACCTGACCTACTGATAGATGTGACCCATGCCCTCTGCCATCAGCGCCCTCTCTATCCCCATGTTAACGCACGTAACAGACGCATTAAGATGGGGCCGATCATGACAGTTGCACGAAATGCACATTAGTGCCACCAGCTTGAGTAGCTATCTTTACCAGGTCACCACTTATATCATATTCCCTGCCCCTATCAGACTGTTCCCTGCTCCTCCCACTATCACTACCTGATCCTCCTTCGTAAAATTCCTACGTAACTCTCTTATGCTGTCAGTCACCAGAGCCAATCCTGCTCTAGGCTTCACAGTGCTGGTGACCTGGTACTCACTTTCCAACACTTTCTGCAGCTGCGGCCCACACCTCAACCGTACGAACTACCTAGCAGCAGAACCTTCTTTTTTCTGTTACACTTTGCAACTGACTTAGGCCTCCTAAATACTGAGGACTGCTGCATGTTCCCTACACCTGCTGCTGCAAGAGGCTCCTCTCCTCTCCACTCAACTCTCACAATTGGTCAGATCTATTGAATATTCGCAAAGTGTAACTGTCTGAATACCACGTCCTGCCCAGTTCCCATTCCCCAGCATCCTTCGTCCTCCTCAACCTATCTATGTCCTCCTTTGCGTGTTGTAACTGCACCTGAGGGCGCAGATCTTACGCTCCTGCTCCTCTATTAACTTATTTCTATACTACAGATTCTGTATTCCCAGTAGAGGATCTCTAGAATGCCCACTGGCTTCCCCACTGCATTCCCCAATGAAAATACTTTGAACAAATCCCACGTCGTAAGCCACTGTTCACAAACCTACGACAGAGCCGACACTTCTCACTCATGATAAAATTTTACAGTTAACTGAAAAAAACTATACATCCGCGTTACCTAAGGTCGTTCTCACCAGTAGAACTATTTATAGAACTAACAAAAGCGGTCTCTAAATTTTCTCTCTATTAAGAAAGCAAGTTCTTGTATTAATACTACTTAACCACAACTAATACCAGTACCAAAAAAACTTCACAGAATTATTAGTTAAAACCAAAAATTCAAACGGCCACTGGAACACTCAACGAAATTTACTAAACGACTTCAACGCACAGAAAACTATAAAAACTACAGCGAGCGAACGTTTCCAAAAGTTTATTAAATCGTTATTTCTCCTCAAACAGCACGAAACACCGCTGAAAACTATTAAATTTAATAACTGTATAACAGTGTACAAGTAACTTTGTCAGTACTTAGCTTTATACCCGCTGCAGCTTCAACTGCACGTCGCAGAATGTAAACACACTACTGAGGCGTGAGGTTTGGACGAAATACGTAAGCACACTCACGAATAACAGACCACTCGTGTCAATAACACAGAAAGAAAGAAAGAAGGTGTGTAATGTACTCCTCAATCCGACCAGTCCTCTCAAGGCCCAACGCTGCCGACCCACCTCTGCGTCATGCTCAGCTCATAGGCGTCACTGGTTGCGGATACGGAGGGGCATGCGGTCAGCAACCGCTCTCCCCGCCGCTGTTAGTTTTCGTGACCAGACCGCTACTTCTCTGTCAAGTAGCTCCTCATTTGGCCTCACATGGGCTGAGTACACCTCACTTGCCAACAGTGTTCGGCTGTCCCTAACTGTCACCCATCCAAGCCAAACAGCGTTTAACTTCGGTAATCTGAAAGGAACTAGTGTTACCACTGCGGCAAAGCCGTTGGCTCATGTGTAATGTAGTGCGTATTAAATTGGTCTTCGTCAGTCGTTTGCGGACTGAGAAAATTAATTATCGATGAATATCGTGCTGCTGCTACAGATTGTGTATCGTGTTCGCATCGATTTAAGACCTTCCGGGAAGTGGTCTCGAATCGGAGTCGTGATTTTTCCGCCAACAGCGGGAGGGCGCGGCCTGTCGCTGGTGACGCGTGCGGCCGGCATTGTCTCAGCGGCACGAGGCGCCCTAATAGCAGCAGCCTCCCCCGCGCCAGCCGCCAATTAGCAGCACCGCTAGTTGCCTTCGTTGACTTCTCCGGCTGACTGGCTCCCAGTTGTGCCCATGGCGTGACGGCGCCGACGGTTGCCAGGCACACAAATAAAACACGTGTCCTGTTTTTCGTGAGCTGCAGTGATTATTCCGTGCAGCTATCATGTTGACAAGAATATTTGAAACTGGGTGTACTAGTAGATCAGCGAAACACACAGGATTTTTTTCCTCCTCATCTGTTAATTATATCGATGGTGGCTCGGCAGTAGCACTTTTGGTCTCCCGTGTCGAAGGTACAGGGTGTCCCACTTAAAACCGGTAAGCCTCACGCCCGAGATTCAAGTAACAATGAACTACCTAAAAAAGAGTAGATAATAGCAGCATTAAAAAAACATGTGGTTGCCTATAAATAAGAGCTGCTGGAAGTGCTGGTCATGGGCATCCATGCATCGCTGAATGCGTGTGGTGGCGTTACCAGCAACACGCTATAATTCTGCAGGTGTGATGTTTTTAATTTCTCTATCAATGTTTCTTCATTCAGATTATATGGGTTGTCCTGTGACCAGTACCTACAATTTTGAGAGTTTACATAATCTGACAAATGAAACCGGGCCGTACCTGACATGAAAGGGTTCAAGTAACCGTTAGGAATTGATGTTAACTGTCATTCAGAATAATGAACTTTTTCTTTTATTCTGATCCTCAAATTTCAACTCTTGCACCACACTCACACAATAGACTTTTAATTTCATTTCTTTTAGTACACGATGGGACGATGTACGTAATACACCAAACTGCTGCGATAACCTCCTTACCAATTTGGGGGGACTTGGTCGTAGTGTCCATGCGAATTCTGTCTGTAGCTTCAGGGGTCCTCACTGTCGGTCGGCTATTCCTCTGCACCTTCTGAACGGGTCCTACAGCACTTCATTTCTTATACAGATATTGAATAGTGTTGGTCATGAGGATTTTTCTACCATAACATTTATTTACATTCCGTGATGGAGCCTGTCTTTACATAACGCTCCACAATATTAGTTCGCTTTTTTAGTGCAAACTGCGCATTTTTGTAACACCTCAGCAATACGACCTTCAGACAGCAATTTACGCACGGACTCATAGCTGCACTCACCTTTCCGATAAAATACAGTGTAGCCGTCTTTCGAGACACCGTTGCCACTTCATAATCAATTCGACTTGAACAGATTAACCGGTGCGTGAGGCATACCGGTTTTATGTGCGACATCCTGTATCTTCTGATGATGTGATTTCTAGATCGCGGTGTGCCTTGGATGGCTATCCTCATGTTGGCATTTCCACTTCGTATAGCGGACATCGTTGGCGTTTCAGGAGGAAAGCAGAGGATAGGGAACACTATAGATACGACAGGAAGATCAGAACCGGTGGTTGCCTGACTAACTTCGTAATGAAAAGGAAAGAAAATGAGGGTTTCAACATTCCGTCGAAGACGACGTCGCAAGAGACTGCACAAGGTCGGGTATGTCAAGAACGATGAAGGCAGTGGACGACTGGATCCTTTTCGAACGAATCACCCAGGCATTAGCAAAAAAGATTTAAGGACACCGTGCAACAGGTATATCGAATATGGGTCCACTGCTCACTGCCACCGAGATCTGTCAAACATTTTCTGGCAGTCGCTTGAATCACCCATCATCGTACAGTGTACACACGTCGCACAGGAATCCATTTCTGCAACCTTGCTACCCGATTCTGTTTTCTGGGGCGGACAAAGCCTTCCAGTGAAACGAACAGCCACAAGATTAGAAATATTCGATAGTAGTTCGAAGAGTAAGCGCGTGAGTCCCTAGTTCTTAGCTCGTCCCGGATGACTGAATCGAGCAGAGCGTCTGTGGAATCTCCTCGGGTGTTATCTTATGGCTGATTCTGACATGCAGAATTAGCTCATAACTGCACGATTTCACATCTTTGAGAATATACCACCATGGTTCCTAGTCACTTGCAACACTTCTAATTGGTATCCGCGTTACATGCCGATGTTCTGCATGTTACTGGTTATTGGCAGGCCATGTCTCGCCAGTGAAGCCTATTAAATTGAAATCATTGTTGAGATACTGTGATGGTACTGGGGAGGAGAGCGCTTCAAATTCCATATCTGGCTTCTTGCCGTGGGTTTCCCTTGATTTCTCTCTGTCGTTCACTTTGCAGTTCCAAGGGGACGTCGTATTTCCTGCACGAACATGTGCCATCGTCAGCTATGATACGTTTACACATTTCGCTATCGACCTGACCATAAACGGAGACAGTCGTCCTATTCTTCCAGGACAATGCCATACTCTAGGGGTGGCACTTCGCGGACGATGCTGTCAGTTACAGGAAACTGCTCTCTAGGAAAAGGAAGACATGCAGAGGATCGACGTTAGGTGCAGGTCCTAGCAGTCGATCCTCACGTAAATATAAATCTATAAGTATTGCACATAAAATAGGTAGAAAGTGACTCACTGTTCGATTACACTATTAGAAATGAATCACTAGAAAATGTAACAAACGTAAAGTAAATAAAATAATCGATCAGAGCGACATAGGCCGGCCGCTGTGGCCGAGCAACCGCTACGGTCGCAGCTTCGAATCCTGCCTCGGACATGGATGTGTGTGATGTCCTTAGGTTAGTTAGGTTTAAGTAGCTCTAAGTTCTAGGTGACTGATGACCTCAGATGTTAAGTCAAATAGTGCTCAGAGCCATTTCAACCATTTCAGAGCGACATAAAAATATTTGTAGGAAAAGCAGATGCATGGATGAGATGAATTGGAAGAATGTTGCCGAAATGTAACTAAGCCATGGATGAGATGCTTTGCAAAAGGTTTGTTCGACCTATTCTCGAGAATTGATGCGATAATAGTCTAGAGCAATACATTCGACGTTACATTTCAACAGAGAAACAAATGGTTTCTCTTGTCTGTAGCAGAAAAGCGATACAGAAACGTACAAATCAACTGATAATATGTTTTCGTGTTTCAGACGAGTTATCGATTCATTTTGGCCCACATTATTTCTGCGAGCGACCTGATCGTCTTCAGGTTCATTGAACAGTGGTGTTATGTGTAGTTTTTGCATGGACTACATCCATACTGTGAAATTTTTTAGGTGTGGTGCCTCAATTACAGTAGAGCTATGCTGCTGGCGTCCGCTACGTTGCTTGCTATTCTTTTATGTGCCCGTGCCCTTACTTCATCTTCCAGGTTTAACGATTGATTTTACTGAAAGTATTTTAATAAATCAGATGTACAGTGGTTATTCGATAACAGGTGATGTCAGGGACTTTTCCTCCCATCTTAGGATGAATAACTATGTGGTCACAGGGAATGGAGCAGGTCACAGAAAATTGTAATTGGTTAATTGTTATTCAAAACGCTTAGAGTGTAGATGCCGACAACGGAGTAATACCAGAAAAGAATGAGGAGGGCGAATTGTGTGGGCTACGTTTGGAATTCAGAAGTAGCAGGTGTACCGGTATGAAATGAGCGTTTTTTTTTGTAAAAATGAAACACTAATTTTGAATTGAAAAGTAAAAACACTTTATTCAGAATACATACAATATATACATTTTGACCACCTTTCTGGCAATTTGTGGACACGACGCCAATAGAAATGTTCGTCTTTTGAAGCAAACCAATCAGACACACAATTTTCAACTTCTTCGTAGGAATCGAAGTGTTCCTCAGCCAATGCGTGTCCCATTGATGAAAACAAATGTTAGTCAGAAAGGGCCAAGTCTGGTGAATACGGCGAGTGGGGTAGCAGCTCCCAGCCAAGTGTTTTGATTGTATCCTGAACCAGTTTTGCTTTGTGTGCAGGTGCATTGTGGTGTAAAAAAAATTACTTTGCCATGCCTTCTCATTTGTTGTCTGTAGCGATTAGTATTCACAGTTTCACCGGGTTTTAGAAGCTCATGATACACCACACCTTTCTGATCCCACCAAACACAGAGCATTGTCTTCTTGCCGAATCGATCTGTTTTTGCGGTCGATGTTGATGGTTGTTCCGGATTAACCCATGATTTTTCCCGTTTAGGATTCTTAAAATATATCCCTTTTTCATCGCCAGTAACAATTCGATGCAAAATTGATTTTCTTTCATGCCTTTGAAGCAAAATTTGACAAATGGTTTTTCGGTTTTCCATCTGTCTTTCATTCAATTTATGTGACACCCATTTTCCACACTTTTGGATCTTACCCATAGCTTTCAAACGGTCAGAAATTGTTTATTGTGCAACATTTAGCATTGCTGCCATTTGCTTCTGACTCAAAGTATCATCTTCCTCCAATATTGCTTGCAATTCGGCGTCTTCGAACTTTTTTGGTGGTCTTCCACATTTTTTATTTCTTACATCAAAATCATTATTTCTGAACCGTTGAAACCATCTTTTGCATGTTGCTTCTGATACAGCATGATCACCATATGCCTCGACAAGCATTCGATGCGATTCTGCAGCACTTTTTTTCAAATGAAAACAAAAAATTAATGCTTTCCGCAAATCACTTTCTGGTACAAAATTCGACATTGTTAACACTATGAAAACATATGGTGTTAAGGCTCGTTCACAACAAATGTTCCCTATCGACACATTTGTATCTTAACGCTCATTTCATACCGGTACACCTGGTAGTCAATTGAGTTGGGTGTTGAAGAAAGCATTTTAACACTGGCACTTAAATGTGCCAAACTTAATGATAGTTTCTCTTCAGAAATTTTGCGTGAACATTGAGTAAATAAACTGCACAGTAAGGTTGTCTATGTCAGTAATTATCTCCTCCTTCCCTCGTTTTAATGAGTGTGAGTGCGTGTCAACAGTTTGTAATCTTCTGGGCCTGCTGCGTAATGAATGTCTTTCAAGGACATAATAAATTTGTATAAACAGTTACGCTGCTATGAATATTATTTTTATATGACCTATAGGCCTTTTCAGCCGTACAGCCATCTTCATGTTATCTGTAATAGAGCTTTTTATAAATTGTTGTACATTTGTTGTAGTATATGTGAATTACTTATGAATAATATGATTTGACATACGTATTCAAGTCCTGACTTACATGCAGCATCGTTTTCTTCTGTTTCTGTATTCTTGTTACTTATATTTTACGTTAATGTAGCAATACTAATCAGTTTTGTAATATGTTCTGCCGTTTCTTTTCGTAGTCGTTAGCTATAAATCTTAGTCTGTAACTGACATTTGGTAACAGAAGTTGTGACATCTTATTGTCGATTTTGTTATTTCTGTTGCTGTCTATTTGTTTACTGATTAAGTTCTTTCGGTGTTATTCTATTAGCAATTAGTTGTGTGTCATGTTCTGACATTTCATTAATAATGACCTAATAATTGACCTAAAATATAAACAGTTTATCGAAAACTGGATAAACCATAATCCAGCCAGAAAAAATTTAACTTAAAAACACGACACCATAGATAACCATTTAATATAACCAAGTATGATAGAATTGTCAACAAGCAGATGTAAGCACATAATATAGCTGATAATCTGACATAATTACCGTTACGAAATTTCAATTGGAAATTAAATTTATTTCCGACCATTATTAACAAAATGTCAGAATATAACACATAACTGGTTACTATTAGAATAACAAAGAAAGAATATAATCAGTTAAGGAATGGACAGCAACAGAAATAACAAAACCGCTGATCGTTTCTCATAACTGTTGTCGCTGAATGTCAACTACAGACTAATATTTATATCTGACCACTATTAAAAGAAAAGTCAGAACATACTACAAAACTGATTATTATTGCCACATTAACGTATAATATAATCAGTAACAAATAGACAGCAAAACAGAAACAGCGATACTGCATGGAAGCCAGGACATGAAAATCGTATTATTGATAAGCAACTCTCATGTAATACAATAAATGTACCAAAATGTATAAGGTGTTCTATTGTAGATAATCTGATAATGACTGTGTAGCTGAAATAGGCCTATAGTTTAAATAAAATAATACTCGTAGCAGCGTAACCGGTTATAAAAATTTATTATGTCCTTGAAAGAGTATGAGTGAGTTAATTAATGTATGTTAACGAAATAAGTTTTTGCATAATATGAGACGCCATTTCTACTCGTTTGTTGTATTAATGTTAGTGAACAGCGTTACAGACGTACACACATAAAAAAGTTTTGCATCACCTCGGTTCCCAGAGTTCTGTAACCTGTACGGAAAATTGGAATAGAGATTAACATAAACATCATTTCCGTCCTTTTTATTGTTCATGAAAACCACACATTGCGTGTTGTACCACCATACAGTGAGACTCTGAGGTGGTGGTTCACATTGCAGTACACACCGGTACCTCTAATATCCAGTAGCACGTCCTCTTGCATTGATGCATGCCCGTATTAGTCGTGGCATACTATCCACAAGTTCATCAAGGCGCTGTTGGTCCAGATGTCCCAACGGCGATTCGGCGTGGATCCCTCAGAGTGGTTGGTTGGTCACGTTGTCCATAAACAGTCCTTTTCAATCTATCCCAGGTATGTGCGATAGGGTTCATGTCTGGAGAATATGCTGGCCACTCTAGTCGAGCGATGTCGTTATTCTCAAGGAAGTCATTCACAAGATGTACATGATGCGGGCGCGAATTGTCATCCATGAAGACGAATGCCTCTCCAATATGCTGCCGATATCGTTGCACTATCGGTCGGAGTATGGCATTCATGTATCGTACAGCCGTTACAGTGCCTTCCATGACCGCCAACGGCGTACGTCGGCCCCACGTAATGCCAACCCTAAACGGCAGGGAACCTTGCTGCACTCGCTGGACAGTGTGTCTAAGACGTTCAGCGTGGCCGGGTTGCCTCCAAACACGTCTCTGACGATTGTCTGGTTGAAGGCGTATGCGACACTCATCGGTGAAGAGAACGTGATGCCAATTCTCAGCGGTCCATTCGATATGTTGTTGGGTTCATCTGTACCGCGCTGCATGGTGTCGTGGTTGCAAGGATGGTCCTCGCCATAGACGTCGGGAGTGAAGTTGCGCATCATGCAGCGCACAGTTTGAGTCGTAACACAACGTCCTCCGTGGCTGCACGAAAAGCATTATTCAACATGGTGGCGTTGCTGTCAGAGTTCCTCCGAGCCATAACCCGTAGGTAGCGGTCATTCACTCTAGTAGTAGCCCTTGGGCGGCCTGAGCGACGCATGTCATAGACAGTTCCTGTCTCTCTGTATCTCCTCCATGTCCGAACAACATCGCTTTGGTTAACTCCGAGACGCCAGGACACCTCACTTGTTCAGAGCCGTTCCTGGCACAAAGTAACAATCCGGACGCGATCGAACCGCGGCAGTCACAATCTAGGCATGGTTGAACTACAGACGACATGAGCCGTGTACCTTCTTCCTGGTGGAATAGCTGGAACTGTCGGACCCCCTTCGTTTAATAGGCGCCGCTCATGCGTGGTGGTTGTTAACATCTTTGGGCAGGATTAGTGACATCTCTGAACAGCCAAAGGGACTGTGCCTGTGATACAGTATCCACAGTCAACGTCTATCTCCAGGAGTTCTGGGAACCGGGGTGATTCAAAACTTTTTTTTATGTATAATGGCTGTATAGCTGAAATAGGCCTATAGTTCAAATACAGTAATACTCATAACAGCGTAACTGATTATAAAAATTTATTATGTCCTTCATAGAGTATGAGTGAGTTAATAAATGTATGTCACCGAAAATTTTCTCCTTAATATGAGACGCCGTTGTTAGGCATTTGTTGTATTAACGTTTGTTGAGCTGCGTAACGACGTATGTTTAAAAATTGCAGGTTTCGGAGGAGGGCGTGGTCGCCGTGATCAGCAACAGGATCGGCGCGGATTTCACAGCACAAACAGCAGCAACACATCCAGTAGCGGCTACGGGTCCGGAGATAGTAACAGGTACGGCGCAGTCAACTTCGACTACAGCAGCAGGCGGGGTGACCGCGGTGGCAGCGGCCGTTACGGAAGCAGCGGCGGTTACGGAAGCAGCAGCGGCGGCGGCCGCACCTTCCGCGACGACGGCTCAGACGCCGGTCGCAGCTTCCGCGGCGGCTCACGCGACGCCAACAGCTTCGGCGGCCGTGACTACCGCGGCGGCGACGCGGGCTACAGCAGCCAGGGCGGCGGCCGCGCACACAGCAACAGCTTCAGCAGCAACAGCAGCGCCAGTGGGGGACGCAGCTACAATAGCAGTAGCGTCAGCAGCAGCCACGCGGCGGGTTCGGGCGACGGCGGCCCCATGCGTAGGCGCGAGGCAGCCGCCGTGCGCAGCTACACCACGGGCGCTGGCGGTTCCAGCAGCACGTACAGGACCACCGGCGGACCGGCATCCAACTTCGGGGCTGCTGGCGCTGGGTAAGTACCTACACTGCATTCTTCAGTGCTTTTCTTGTAGTTGCTGTTCTCACGGCAAGTAAGGGAGGAGCAACGTGCACTACTTGCCGTATTTGTAATTCATTACATTCCCAGTGAAAAAGCATATTGATGGTAGGCAATGAAAACTTCGTAATTCCAGTAAACTAATTCCATTACCAAACGGAAATTTAAAAGTGCATCAAGTTCTTTAATCAGTTAATAAGTAGGCTTCTACTACACAGGGCGATTAAAGAAACGTTCACCAACTGACGTGGCACATAGAGCATACAACAAGGATCAATAATCACTTAGGAACTGGGGGTCGCAAAGGCCATTCGAGGTTACCTTATGGCGTTGCAGTTATTTAATCACATGCTACAAATGGACTCCCACTACAGAAGATCCGCAAAGTTTTGCCCAGATGCATCGAGGCACGCCTGACATCGACGTTGCATTGAGCGGCGCACCCTCTCTGATATATCTGGTGTATCTCGAAGGTATCCTGCTGCCACGACAGTCCTGCTCACTAGGTGGTCCTGCGACACAAGGCCCTTCAGATACCCCGACAGGAAAAGATCGATTGGGGTTAGACCATCTGACCGTGGTGGCTGTGCAGCTGGCTTACCGCTATCAACCCAGCGGCCGGGAAAGGTTGCATGCATACCTGCCCTCCTTTGGTCCTGGAATGCGCGGGGGCTCCGTCGTGCTGAAATCGAATGCGGAGACGAGTAGGTATGGGAACGTAATTCAGCATGTCCCGCAGAACCTCTCGCAGGAATACGAGATACGTGGCACCACCAAGTCGGTCCGGGAGAATGTACGGCCCAGTTAAACAGTCTCCGACGATGCCAGCCCACACGTGACTGTAGCGCCCTCTCGTGTCGTTTTGTTGCCCTCCGGTTCCTGTGAGATTACTGATCCTTGTTGTATGACTGATGTACCATGTCAATTTCTAAACTTTTTTTTCACTCACCCGGCATCAGTGCTATCTGTACCGCTTTGTATGTTTTCCAAGAAACCGTTGTTACTTTCTTTGTAATATTTAGCAAAATGGAGTTACGAGGTTTTCAGTGCTTACCATCGGTATGTTAGTTTGTCTGCTCCCAGGGAAGACTGCTTATGGTATCGCGCTTCCTTCCAGGGGAGACTAGTTACGATAGAGAAACTCTTAAATAAATCTGAAGCAGAAGGGAGCAATCATACTGACACCTGGAGACTAGTTATGGCAGAGAAACTGTAACTAAATCTGAAGGGGAAGGAAGCAGTCATACTAGGACCTAATACTCTGCATCGTATGCTACACTGTGTGTTCAGAAAATAACTTTTTGTGAAAGACTTTTATTTATTCTTCAACAAGGGGTGGGAAAAAAATATGGGAACACCAAAAAACGCAACATACTACCGTGAATAATACAATGTAGGAAAACCGTTGTCGTTTAAAACGGTTTCCATTCGTTTTGGAGTCAATAGATACAAGGGAATTTTGTACCGTTCTTCCTGCAGTATAAGGGCCACTTTGGAAACGCTGATGCAGGTGGTTAGCTATCCGCACTCATCCCTCAAAAGTAGACTACAAAGGCACAAGAATATTCAGATCTGGTGGTGGTCACATAATCCTACGTAGTAACACGACCTTTCAGAGTAACCGTGGGTATCACGTATAACCATGATATGGCTGCCCAGTTTATCACAGAGCCCCCGCCATGTTTCACTCATGGGACGTAAACTCGACGAGAAGTTGGTAACAGAGTGAAACAAAACTTGTCCGACCAAATGTCTTTCTTCCATTGCTCCGTAGTTCATGTTTTACAGCTCCGGCACAACGCTTTCCTTAAGGGCATTTGCATCACTGATATTCGGTTTCGGAATTCCACCTAGCCGTGCAATTCCCTGCTTCATGTTTTGTTGCTGGCAGCGTTCGAGAGTGCAGCATTTCGTTATGCACTGACTTTTGCAGCTGGTGTCCCCTTATTTTTCGTCACAGTCCTCTTTAATGAACCGTCCATCACTATCACACAACACCAACTTTCGTACGTTTTGTGACTTACCGGATGATGTTTTCCACTTTCACTGTGTGTGGTATAAATCTTCGTTGCGGTATCTCTTAAAACACCAAACAGTTTTGGTTGCCTTGGATACATAAGTATCTATCACACGAGCACCAACAATTTGGCCCATGTAAGACTTCACTTAGCTCCGACATTGTTCTGACGAAGGCTGACAATTGCACGAATTGAGGACATTGCTGAGTGCCGCTCGTGGTTCAACCTGCAGACTCGGCTAGCAGCTGCATTTTTTGTTCAAGCATGCTTTTCCTGCTGTGTTTCCATGCTTTGATCGACCCTAAATAATGTTATCCCCTTCACAGTAATAGTCCCCAATTACATATAATACGTTAGGGCTTTTTCCAGTCTCCGAAACACGTCTGAACTCGACCTTAGGGGTTGATTTCCTTTTCATCAGCGATGTGTTCGTAATATAGCGTGTGCTTGCAAAACTACGGCCATATATGATTTTCTTTCTTTTCGGGGACAGCGAAAGGCCGAATAGGACGTACGTATCTGGAGAATATGGAGACTGGAATATCAATTTCACAAACAAGTAACGAATTTTGAGCAAATGCATTATCATGGTGCAAAAACCATTTCTTCCTTCGACACGAATCCTGGCGGTTTTTCGGATTGCTTCACTCAAACGTCATTGAACTTGTTACTACTACTTCTTCTCGATCGTTGGATATTTGGGTAAAGCTTGTCGTGCACTGTACCATTAAAATCGAAGGGCACAATTAACACAACTTTCAAATCTGACCGCACTTGTCGAGCGTAAGGTCTTGGCGACCCATCATCCACGGATAATTGAGCCATAGATTTGGCGTCTTTCTGTAAACCCGAGTCTCATCACCAGTTATGACACCTATCAGTAGTTCTGCATCGCTGTTGACTTCAGCTTGCGAGTCCTGAGCGACTTACATTCGACGTTTTTTTTCCCCGAAGTTCGAAAATTTATGAACAAATTTTACTGTCAAAGGATTCATACCCGAAACATCAGAATATATTTCCTGACTAGAGCCACTTGATATTCCAGCATTATCAGTGACTTCTTCGATGTGATTCGGCGACCTCTCTTAATAATTTCCTTCACTTTTTTCACAAATTCATGGGTTGATGATGTGCTGGGGCGTCCATGTAGCTCGTCGTCTTCAACGTCTTCACGGCGTTTTGCGAAACGTTTCTACAACTAGCAAATCCATGTTTTACTCATAGCAGACCCACCAAAATCAGTATTTAACATTAGTAAAAAATTTTTTCTCTTTACTCCGTTCTTCTAGCAAGATTTCATATACAGGGTGTTACAAAAAGGTACGGCCAAACTTTCAGGAAACATTCCTCACACACAAAGAAAGAAAATATATGTGGACATGTGTCCGGAAACGCTTACTTTCCGTGTTAGAGCTCATTTTATTACTTCTCTTCAGATCACATTAATCATGGAATGGAAACACACAGCAACAGAACGTACCAGCGTGACTTCAAACACTTTGTTACAGGAAATGTTCAAAATGTCCCCCGTTAGCGAGGATACATTCATCCACCCTCTGTCGCATGGAATCCCTGATGGGCTGATGTAGCCTTGGAGAATGGCGTATTGTACCACAGCCGTCCACAATACGAGCACGAAGAGTCTCTACATTTGGTACCGGGGTTGCGTAGACAAGAACTTTCAAATGCCCCCATAAATAAAAGTCAAGAGGGTTGATGTCAGGAGAGCGTGGAGGCCATGGAATTGGTCCGCCTCTACCAATCCATCGGTCACCGAATCTGTTGTTGAGAAGCGTACGAACACTTCGACTGAAATGTGCAGGAGCTCCTGTGCATGAACCACATGTTGTGTCGTACTTGTAAAGGCACATGTTCTAGCAGCACAGGTAGAGTATCCCGTATGAAATCATGGCGGTGAATCGAGGAAGTCATATTTTCTTTATTTGTGTGTGAGGAATGTTTCCTGTAAGTTTGGGCGTACCTTTTTGTAACACCCTGTATATTCTCATACTCATTTTTATATAGTGTAAATAATCCCCGCTACTACCAAAATACATCAAACCTTTCTGATAGCTGACAACACACTAGATTCCGATGTGGCTAAAGCTGGCGATATAGTCTACTTTTCAGATGTATGTACCAACAGAACAACGAAAAAACGGCGCGAATCGGTCTAATGCAACAAGCGAAATGGCAAAATTACTGATACTTTTTAACACATCTTGTACGTGACTTGTGAGGCCTTCAATTACTGTGTGACACTAGTTGTGAAAACATGCAGTTTTTGTGTGAACGAGCAATATTGCACTAAAGGCACAATCTTTTGACATAGACAAATACTTCGTGGTTGTAGTCAGCGATAAGTACAAAAACTCCCAAGTCAAGAAGTACTGAATAACAGGACAGCAGGATTTAAAGCAGTATCAGCTAAAAGTGTATCAGACAAAACAGTGGAGAGCCCATGAGTTTGCATAACAAATGGGGGCATGTTTTTGTTGTTGTCGTTGTTGTGGTTGTCCAGTCCGGAGACTGGTTTGATGCAGCTCTCCATGCTACTCTATCCTGTGCAAGTTTTTTCATTTCCAAGTAACTACTGCACCCTACATCCTTCTGAATCTGCTTAGTGTATTCATCTCTTGGTCTCCCTCTACGATTTTTACCCTCCACTCTGCCCTCCAATACAAAATTGGTGATCCCTTTATGCCTCAGAATGTGTCCTACCAACCGATCCCTTCATCGAGACGAGTTGTGCCACAAATTCCTCTTCTCCCCAATTGTATTCAGTACCTCCTCATTAGTTACATGCTCTACTCATCTAATCTTCAACATTCAATGGGGGCATATGTCTCACCATTGTGAGTACAAGAGCCAGTGTACGCCTTGCCTTCCTCTCAGTCACACATCGCGTCGTCAGAGGCGCTACAGTACTCCCTTTTATTCAGTTGCTGGATTGGCGGAAGTGTGATATACTACTGGCCATGAAAATTGCTACACCAAGAAGAAATGCAGATGATAAACGGGTATTCATTGGACAAATAGATTATACTAGAACTGACATGAGATTACATTTTCACGCAGTTTGGGTGCATAGATCCTGAGAAATCAGTACCCAGAACAACCACCTCTGGCCGTAATAACGGCCTTGATACGCCTGGGCATTGAGTCAAACAGAGCGTGGATGGCGTGTACAGGTACAGTTGCCCATGCAGCATCAACACGATACCACAGCTCATCAAGAGTAGTGACTGGCGTATTGTGACGAGCCATTTGCGCGGTCACATTTGACCAGACGTTTTCAGTTGGTGAGAGATGTGGAGAATGTGCTGGCCAGGGCAGCAGTCGAACATTTTCTGTATCCAGAAAGGCCCGTACAGGACCTGCAACATGCGGTCGTGCATTATCCTGCTGAAATGTAGGGTTTCGCAGGGATCGAATGAAGGGTAGAGCCATGGGTCGTAACACAACTGAAATGTAACGTCCACTGTTTGAAGTGCTCAGTGCGAACAAGAGGTGACCGAGACGTGTAACCAATGGCACCCCATACCATCAAGCCGGGTGATACGCCAGTATGGCGTTGACGAATGTACGCTTCCAAAGCTTCCAATGTGCGTTCACCGCGGTGACGCTGAACACGGATGCAATCATGATGATGCTGTAAACAGAATCTGGATTCATCCAGAAAAAAAATGACGTTTTGCCATTCGTGCACTTAGGTTCGTCGTTGAGTACACCATCGTAGTCGCTCCTCTCTGTGATGCAGCGTCAAGGGTAACTGCAGCCATGGTCACCGAGTTGATAGTCCATGCTGCGGCAAACGTCGTCGGAACAGTTGTGCAGATGGTTGTTGTCTTGCAAACGTCACCATCTATTGACTCAGGGATCGAGACGTGGCTGCACGATCCGTTACAGCCATGCGGATAAGATGCCTGTCATCTCGACTGCTATTGATACGAGGCCGTTGGGATCCAGCACGACGTTCCGTATTACCCTCCTGAACCCACGGTTTCCATATTCTGCTAACAGTCATTGGGTCTCGACCAACGCGAGCAGCAATGTCGCGATACGATAAACCGCAGTCGCGATAGGCTACAATCCGACCTTTATCAAAGTCGGAAACGTGGTGGTACGCATTTCTCCTCCTTACACGAGGCATCACAACAACGTTTCACCAGGCAACGCCGGTAAACTGCTGTTTGTGTATGAGAAATCGGTTGGAAACTTTCCTCATGTCAGCACGTTGTAGGTGTCGCCACCGGCGCCAACCTTGAGTGAATGCTCTGAAAAGCTAATCATTTGCATATTACAGCATCTTCTTCCTGTCGGTTAAATTTCACGTTTGTAGCACGTCATCTTCGTGGTGTAGCAGTTTTAATGGCGAGTAGTGTAAAAACCATGTGAAGCCAAGGATTCTGGCTGTCAAAAGGACACCGAGAAAGCAGTTGCTTCTTCTGTGGTTGTATGTCGTATCGCCCTGCTGCACGCCTGTTTCCACGTAGCCAGCTAATAATAGCTATTATATACAGCTAGAGGGCCCTTTGCATCCTTTGGCGTTGGATACTGAAATTGGACCTAATCGTTCTGGAGACTTAACATCCAGTGGCAGATGTTGCAACCTTTCCAGTCACATCGATTATTTTCGCGAATTTAGTTAATTTTTCGGTAAAAAACAAGGTCATTAAAACAATCCTCATATGGTGATGAATTTGATGGTGGACTCTGGCCGTTCCTACGACGTAGGAGCAGCAGCAGTTAGCTGACAAAGAGTTGATTTGTCAATTTCAAGACAGTGGAACAATGCCAGTAGTGCATAGGAGGTAGTGCACTCGACTCACATTGTGGAGGGCTGGGTTCCTTAAACCGTTGTGGCTTATTGCCAGCCCTAGACGTGTCCAATTTGCGCTACGACGACAAAAGCCGTGGACGGAACGTTACATTCAATACAGGGTTGGACAAAAAGCAATGCTACATGCCACACGGCCACATCCATCTCGGAATTTTTGAACTCAAGACATTCGTTTTGTTCCACTGCTCTCCTGTTCACCTTATCTGAGTCCTTGCGACGTTTTCCTTTCCCCAGGTTTGAAAGATGTCTTTTAAACGACGTAATTTTAAGACTCTGCAGAACATTCAAAATAATGTGACCGATATGTTAAAGACCCTACCAGTTAAAGCTTTTCAGCATTGCTACCAAGACTGGAAACAACGTTTCCGCTGGTGTGTGTAGCCCCCAAAGGGAACTACTTTGAAGGGGACAACATTTTTGTTTGAAGAAAAAAAAACTTTGGTAGATAGAAAATCAGTCTCATTACTTTTCATACACACCTCATAAATGCAGGTGCTAACCGAGCCTGCAGGTTGCGTTGTTATATTTGACCAAGAGCGGCACCTCTGCAATGTCGTCAATGCGATGCAAGTGTCAGTCGTTGACTTCTGTTGTTGTGAGTGCCATATGTCGGGGATAAATCAGTTCGAGCGTGGGCAAATTGTTGGTGCTCCGTGGACTCCTCCATAACCAAGGTAGCCGAAGTGTTCGGAGTTTCAAGAGGCACCGTAACGAAGATTTATGCCGTGTACCGCAAGTCTCTAGAGGAACGGAAGGTTCCAAATGATTGGAAAAGAGCACAGGTAGTCCCAGTCTTCAAGAAGGGTCGTCGAGCAGATGCACAAAACTATAGGCCTATATCTCTGACGTCGATCTGTTGTAGAATTTTAGAACATGTTTTTTGCTCGAGTATCATGTCGTTTTTGGAAACCCAGAATCTACTATGTAGGAATCAACATGGATTCCGGAAACAGCGATCGTGTGAGACCCAACTCGCTTTATTTGTTCATGAGACCCAGAAAATATTAGATACAGGCTCCCAGGTAGATGCCATTTTCCTTGACTTCCGGAAGGCATTCAATACAGTTCCGCACTGTCGCCTGATAAACAAAGTAAGAGCCTACGGAATATCAGACCAGCTGTGTGGCTGGATTGAAGAGTTTTTAGCAAACAGAACACAGCATGTTGTTATCAATGGAGAGGCGTCTACAGACGTTAAAGTAACCTCTGGCGTGCCACAGGGGAGTGTTATGGGACCATTGCTTTCCACAATATATATAAATGACCTAGTAGATAGTGTCGGAAGTTCCATGCGGCTTTTCGCGGATGATGCTGTAGTATACAGAGAAGTTGCATCATTAGAAAATTGTAGCGAAATGCAGGATGATCTGCAGCGGTTAAGCACTTGGTGCAGGGAGTGGTAACTGACCCTCCACATAGACAAATGTAATTTATTGCGGATACATAGAAAGAAGGATCCTTTATTGTATGATTATGTGATAGCGGAACAAACACTGGTAGCAGTTACTTCTGTAAAATATCTGGGAGTATGCGTACGGAACGATTTGAAGTGGAATGAGCATATAAAATTAACTGTTGGTAAGGCGGGTTCCAGGTTGAGATTCATTGGGAGAGTCCTTAGAAAATGTAGTCCATCAAAAAAGGAGGTAGCTTACAAAACACTCGTTCGGCCTATACTTGAGTATTGCTCATCAGTGTGGGATCCGTACCAGATCGGGTTGACGGAGGAGATAGAGAAGATCCAAAGAAGAGCGGCGCTTTTCGTCAGAGGGTTATTTCGTAACCGTGATAGCGTTACGGAGATGTTTAACAAACTCAAGTGGCAGACTCTGCAAGAGAGGCGCTCTGCATCGCGGTGTAGCTTGCTCGCCAGGTTTCGAGAGGGTGCGTTTCTGGATGAGGTATCGAATATATTGCTTCCCCCTACTTATACCTCCCGTGGAGATCGCGAATATAAAATTAGAGAGATTAGAGCGCGCACGGAGGCTTTCAGACAGTCGTTCTTCCCGCGAACCATACGCGACTGGAACAGGAAAGGGAGGTAATGACAGTGGCACGTAAAGTGCCCTCCGCCACACACCGTTGGGTGGCTTGCGGAGTATAAATGTAGATGTAGATATAGGGAAAGCAGAAAATCATCATCCGGTAAGACACAAGGCGGACGAAAGTGTGTGTTGAGCGATCATGAGAGACGGTAATTGAAAAGGATTGTGATAAAATACAACAGAACGACAGATGCAAATCTCACTGTGGAACAGAATCTCGGACTCGCGAACACTGTCGGCGCCTTAAGCAACGCGAGGCGAGCTGGAATTCCAAAACCACACACCAGTGATGCAAATGCCCATTACAGGAACACCAAGTGCAGAAGTCATAAAACTGAACTGTGGAACAACGGAAGAACGTCATTTGGTCTGGTGAGTCTTGTTGCACACTGTTTCCAACTTGTGACCAAGTTTATACCCCAGTGTAAAACATGACTGTAGTTCGGTGATGATTTGGGCAGACATATCGTGGTATTCCGTGGGCCCCATGGGTACTCTGAAAAGTTGCATTACTGCCAAGGTTAATCAGGTACATCCCATGGTAGAATATTTATTCGCGAGTGGCGATGCTATGCGGCAAGACGACGGACCTCCTGTTGACAGAGCTCACATCGTCCAGGATTGGTTTTGTGAGCACGAGAATGAATTATCGCATCTCCCCTGGCCACAGCAAGGCACTAGATCACAGTATTATTGAGCTTGCGTGGTCTACTTTGGAGGGAAGAGTGCGTGTCGCTATCCATCATCTCCATCATCGTTACCTGAACTCGCCACTATTTCGCAGGAAGAATGATATCAGACTCCATTATATTTTTTAATTCCAATTTGAGTAGAAGCTGTTTTGAACGCCAACGTTTTACTTCACCGAATTGCACATAATAATGTGTGTGTTTTTTATTTTTTTGTGTGTTTCCATATGTTGGTCCACCCCCTATACTTCCAGAGTTATTCCTTTTCGCCGCCTCTTTACCTGAGTCACTGGCGCTCGTTCCTTGCTTGCCTCAAATTGATCTTGCCTTGTGTAGGTGCAATGTAATATTTTGCCCTAGAAGGTTCACCCCCCCCCCCTCTTCCTTCTCTTCCTATTTAACGTTTAAAAAATCCAACAAAATTTCTCTTACAATTGATCCGCACAGCACAGACCATCCCAGTGCAAACTTTTTTGTAAATGTGTATGTTCGAAAGTGACAGATCCCCAACTGCACATGTTGGTACTCAACCCTCGACACGTTACAGGTAGCCTAGCAGGAGCGTGGCGGTTATTTTACTTGCAAATAGCAGATACACGTCCTGGCAAGCGACCAAAGCCAAGGAGATTGCGGGCCCGGGACTGTCGCTGGGGTAATTACGTGTGGCGCGCCTGAGTTGGCGACATGGAAACGGGATTTGGCCGATTTGCATGGCGTCGCCTGGCGTGTTTAGCCGGCGGCTGGAGGGCGCTCCGAGCCACTCTACCTTCTGGGTAGCGGGCGCTACGAGGGCTTGCCCAACGGCACGTGCTAGTCCCCCTTCCTTCCAGCTGGCGCTACCTAACCAGGCTTGTTCCTGTTCCGCTGTCTCCCGACTAACAGGAGCATTATTACCGCTGTGCGCTTTCTTCTCAGACGTTCGCTACAATCTTTTGACAGATACTTCTGCAGCTCCTTCTCTGTTCAATCATGAATCGCTCCACTGGTGTTTCACCGTTGTGTATATGAACAGTATAACGATATGCCTCTAAACACGATAGATGACTAAAAAAAAAAAAAAATTCTCGTTGGAGATCGCAAAAGTTTTGTTATGAAAGCTGTGGAATGTAGTGCGAAGGATGTGGCTAATAGTGTGTCGGTAACATCAGAACTTGGCTTTCAGGGAACACACAAACGTTTAACTGCAACAAAATCCAATCCATACAATTTCTGAGATGGAACTCCTGAAAAAGTGAAATTCTGTTGTACCAAAGTGGTCAGTCAGTGAAGTGGAACATTTTAAATTCTTAGGACGGAGTTTAGATGATAAGTTTTCTTGGAAGTACGACGTTCAAAATGCTGTGCAGAAACAGATTCCTGCTATCTTCAGCATAAGGGAAATCACCACTAACAGTGAAACGAAGACTATTTTACTTTTCTTACATTAACTCTACCATCTAGTATGGTTATATCTTTTGGGGCAACTTTGTACCCTCACCAAGAATATTCCTAGCATAGCAAAGGGTGGTCAGACTGATCTGAGGTGTTAGTTCAGGAACTTCATGTATGCCATTATTAAGGTGTCTCGGAGTACGCTGTCATCCTTGTACACACATTCCACCATGGGTATTGTTGTTGTCGCCAGTATTGACTCATTCATAAAAAAACCACAACATTCATTCGGCGAACGCTAGTAGGAAAACTATATTCCCTTGGAAACATTTTTCAGATGGCTCTGAGCACTATGGGAGTTAACATCTGTGGTCATCAGTCCCCTAGAACTTAGAACTACTTAAACCTAACTAACCTAAAGACATCACACACATCCATGATCGAGGCAGGATTCGAACCTGCGACCGTAGCGGTCACGCGGTTCCAGACTGAAGCGCCTAGAACCGCACGGCCACACCGGCCGGCTATTCCCTTGGATAACACATCCTTAGGCATTGTGCAGAAATGCAGCAGGTTTAATTTTCAACAGGCTTTCAGCAGAACTGACAAAATTGAGTGATAAACCACATGTATTGAAATCCAAGTTGAATGGTGTACTTGTGGTACGCAACTTCCGTGGAAGAGTTCTCCCAATGTTTCACAACATTTTTGTGTAATGTGTTATTTATTCATATACTGTCACATCTTTTTTAGTGTTTTGTTAATTCTTTAATTTGTCATAAGTTTTCTGATAGCATTCTGTAAATGATGACCAAACAGCGTTAGCTTGCATGATACCGTGGAACATGATAAAAATAAATAAAATCATTGACGACCAGCCTCACTGTTCAGCACGAGCAATAAATCCAGTTCTTTCTTACTCACGTTTTTACTACTAGAGAACGTTTCGTAATCATCTTATGGGATCGGAATTTCTTAAATGGAAGCAGAACCTGTACCCCGCACTCGCATCTATTTTTCAGAAGAAAGGTATCTCATGAAATTTAAAAATGTCAAAATAAAACACGGAGGCCAAAGTACCCTATTCGAGTAGTGTTCATTTGGCTGGAATTTACAGTGTGCATATTGAAGCAAGGAGAACATAAAAGGTAGACATGCACAGGCGAAGAGGGGCGTTCGTGATCGGAAGTATTCTAGTATAGAATCAAACATCGACCTTACTGTGACTAAGAAATTTCTGACAATGTACGTCGTAGCACAGTATTGTATGGAAGTGAATCTTGGACTGTGGGAAATGGCTCAAGGCGAGAAAGGAAGCGTTTGAGACGTCTTGCTTTAGAAAGATGTAGGAAATTAGATTGACTGACGAGGGAAGAAATGAAGTTGTTCTCCGCAGAATCAGTGAGGAGAGAAACAGTGGATAAGTAGCCACGAAAAGGATAGACGCGATGATAGGACATGTGTTAAGACATTAAGGAATGACTTCACTGGTTCTAGAAGGAGCTGTAACTGCGTAGAGGAAGACGGAGATTGGAAAATATCCGATAAACAATTGGGACAGGTACTACTCTGAGATGAAGAGGCCGGACCAAAAGAAAATTCGCTGCAGGTCCCATCTTACCAGTAAGGAGGCTGATGACAAACAAAAAAGGCCAAATGGAATTTGACGGAGACGACCGATACTACTTCTCCTAATGACAGTGGCGCGTGGGCGGCTAGTGCGGCCAGTGGCCATGCGGATCTCACTCGCTTGCGTGTTGCAGAGTTTGCAGGCTCGAGATGTTTCATTTTACTCATTACTGAGCATCATTCTGCGTTGTAACTATCCCTAGTCGACTACGCTTGTTTACCTACTTCTAAAACCTTCTCTTTGATGAACAGGTCTCTGCTGACTCAAAGCGTTAACTTTTGACTTATTTCCAGTTCACACCACAAAGCATCTAACTTGCATTCCCCCCAGAAAGTGCAATTACGAGGTGATCCCTTCAGACGCTGATACCAAAATTCATAGCCACCATAAGACATAGCACCTCATTTCGAACTTTTCACTCTAAATTTCCGTTGCTGTCATATAATTCCTACAAGATCCCCGTGGGCTGAGGTACCAGGACATACGGTATTGACTCTGGAGTTCAAAATGAGTGTTCCCTGGAGCAAGGTTATCCTATTTTCAAAGTAGCCTTCTGGCGTATCTTCCGAATTATAATAAATATTTGCTTACTATCTCTTCGCACGCCGTTCGCTAGAAAATACTATCCTGTGAGGAGAGCTACCGAAACACAGACTAGTCAAGTCTCCATTTATGCCTCGGAGAATTCGGTGATGGTCATGTTATGTTATGCAAACGATCGTTAAGGCCTCTATCCGTTTCGCTCTCGTGTGCCAAATATGCCGATACGTTCCACTGTTACTCTTAACATTATACCCCACATCTCCACCACACTACTTCCAAGTAAATCTCGCATTCGGGAGGACGACGGTTCAATCCCGTCTCCAGCCATCCTGATTTAGGTTTTCCGTGATTTCCCTAAATCGTTTCAGGCAAATGCCGGAATGGTTCCTTTCAAAGGGCACGGCCGATTTCCTTCCCCATCCTTCCCTAACCCGAGCTAGCGCTCCGTCTCTAATGACCTCGTTGTCGATGGGACGTTAAACAACACTAACCTCACCTCCAAGTAAATTTTGCGTTTTTGTGTCACTGAATTTTCTCAAGTAAGCAGAGGTGTTTCATTGTGGCTTCAAACTGTAACACGTTGCTTGACAAATTAAATTATGACTTTGAAGCACACAACTTGTATGTACAAAAGTATGTGTTATACTTGCTTACGGTGGTCAGCACCTATGTGTACGTAAAAAGAATTCCAATCCAAGATACAGCTTTTGCCACGTGAAAAATAGATTTTCGATCCTTACAAATTTTCAAGCAGAAGAGTGTTTATAATGCGTTGATAGCCGTTCGGCACTTAATAAATAGAACACCATCTGGCCTGAATACTGTGTGTTGTGTATTGAAGCGGGGGCCTAGAAACGACAGAGAGGCTTCGTCCCGCCGTAGTCCTCAGTGGTTCACAACCCCACAATAGGCCACAGCAGTCCACCCAACCTCACCGCCGCCCACACCGAACCCAGGGTTATTATGCGGTTCGGCCCTCAGTAGATCCCCCGGGAACGTCTCATACCAGACGAGTGTAGCCCCAAATATTTGCGTGGTAGAGTAATTATGGTGTACGCATACGTAGAGACAGTGTTTGTGCAGCAATCGCCAACATAGGAGGTTTGGAACTTAAATAGTGGCAATTATTTATTCACAACAGAAACAAAAGAGTTACATGTTTGCACCTGTTACTGTCATTCAGAGTAGTCACCAGCGTTGTGTACAACCAGTTGCCAGCGATGTGGAAGGCATAGTATACCGTTCTGTTGATGGTGCGAATGTAGCGGTCTTCTGCCTATCGAATCTCTGGAACAGTTGTGAAGCAAATGCCACGAAGTGGTTCCCTTCATCTTCGGAATCAAATCAAAGTCACAAAGGCTTAAGTCCAGGGAGTATGGTGGATGGTACAGTACTTCCCAGTCCCATCGACCGAACAGAGCAGCCACAGCTTGCACTGTATGCGCCCGCGCGTTGTGCAAAATGATGGGTGGGTTGCGCAGAAAGTGTCACCGCTTCTGTCACAGAGCCGGTCGCAGGTGACGCTCCGAAAACGAACAGTAATACTGTGCACTGACGGTCTGCCGTGGAGGAACGTAATGCGTTGGGATGTTGGGATAATGCCATCACAGTCGTACACGAGAATCACCATAACTTTCATCATACTGGGGCTCTGACGCACTTTCGCGGCTACCCATAATGACGCCGTTCTTTGGATTGGCGTTTCAGTTTTGGCTCGTACGATATGGCCCATGTCTCATCCAGTGTTGCGATACGGCGTAAGAAAGCCTCTCCTTCGCGCTCATAGCGCTCCAAGTGCGTCTGAGCAGCGTCGTAACCCAGCCATTTCTGCATTTCCGTCAAGTCATGCATAACCTATCGTCATGCAATTTTTCGCATGCCCAGACGTTCCTTTGGGATGCGAAACACAACGTGTGTGCTAATCCGGTTTCGTGGGCGAGCTCACGAATCGTATGGCGTCGATCACTGTCCACTAACGCGGCAATAGCATGCACTTGTTCAGAGACGCTAGGACGACCTGCCCGATGCATGTCTGTCAGTTTTCCGGCCTTCGTTGAAGGCTTTTACCCAACGTGCCACTATTCTGTACGGCAATGCCGATTCCACGCACACCTCTTGAAGGCCTTGATGACAGTGTCGTGCTGTACGACCTCTGGCATATTCAATCTTGATCCAACTCCGTTGTTCCTGTTTCGAAAACATAGTGACACCGTTACGTTAGACCGCTCGCTCACAAGTGACTGTGTTTCCCTCGATTGTGCGCACGCCGGTGACTTGGGACGGGCGAGTCCATTTGCTCGGAGGTAAGGTAGGTAAGGTAGGTATGTCAACAACGTGTGCTATCAGCGACAACAGTAGATTCCATTCCATAGTGTCTCCACAGCAGTGTTGCCACTATTTAAGTTCCAAACTATGTAGTTTAACTGAGGCGGAATAAGGGTAACCAGCCTGCATTCGCCGAGACAGATGGAAAACCGTTTAAATGTGGTCGGGACTGCTTACAAGGAAACCTTCCCATCGCACCCCCCTCAGATTTAGTTATAAGTTGGCACAGTGGATACGCCTTGAAAAACTGAACACAGATCAATCGAGAAAACAGGAAGAAGTTGTGTGGAACTATGAAAAAAATAAGTAAAATATACAAACTGAGTAGTCCATGCGAAGATAGGGAGCATCAAGGACAATGAGATTTGAGGAGCGCCGTGGTCCCGTGGTTAACGAGAGTAGCTACGGAACGAGAGGCCCTAGGTTCGAGTCCTCCCTCGAGTGAAAAGTTTAATATTTTATTTTCAGCTTATGTGACAAACCCTTATGTTTTCATCACTTTTTTGGGAGTGATTATCACATCCACAAGAAAACCTAAATCCGGCAAGGTAGAAGAATCTTTTTACCCATTCGCTAAGTGTACAAGTTAGGTGGGTCGACAACATATTCCTGTCATGTGACGCACATGCCGTCACCAGTGTCGTATAGAATATATCAGACGTGTTTCCCTGTGGAGGAATCGGTTGACGTATGACCTTGCAATCAAATGTTTTCGGTTTTGCGGTGCGGTCGCAAAACACAGACACTAAACTTGTTACAGTGAACAGAGACGTCAATGAACGAACGGACAGATCATAACTTTGCGAAAATAAAGAAAGTAAAATTTTCAGTTGAGAGAAGACTTGAACCAAGGACCTCTCGTTCCGGAGCTACTCACGTTAACCACGGCGCTCCTTATTCATTGATGTTGCCTATCTTGCGTATGGACTACTCATTTTGTATATTTTGCTTATTTTTTTCATAGTTCCACACAACTTCTTCCTGTTTTCTCGATTGATCTGCGTTCAGTTTTTCAAGGCCTATCCACTGTGCCAACTTATAACTAAATCTGAGGGAGGTGCGATGGGAAGGTTCCCTTGTTAGATGATGAGTGCCACTACTCCAGAAATTATTGCATAAGTGCATAACATGGTTAGCTGGCCACTGTGGCCGAGCGGTTCTAGGCGCTTCAGTCCGGAACCGCGCGACTGCTACGGTCGCAGGTTCGAATCCTACCTCGGGCGTGGATGTGTATGGCGTCCTTAGGTTAGTTAGGTTTAAGTAGTTCTAAGTTCTAGGGGACTGATGACCTCAAATGTTATGTCTCACAGTGCTCAGAGCCATTTGAACCATAAAATGGTTATGGACGATCGCCGACTGGAAGTGCGAGAAATTTCTGAAGCTGTAACAATGTCATCTGAGCGGTCATATGACATTTTAACAGTGGAATCAGATGTGAGAAGATTTTCTGCTAGGTGGATGCCATGAGTCTTAGCGCAGAAGCTGCAGAGAATCGAAACAGAAAATATCTGAACAATGGTTGAACCGTTCTCAGAGCAACAAGAAGATATCTTGCGCAACTTTGGATCCACGCCTATACCATAGAGACAAAATAGCAATCAACGCTGCGGAAACAAGTTGATTCACCGCAGTCAAAGAAAGCAAAGGCAATATAGTCGATCAGAAGGATGTGGCGTCAGTTTTTTGGGATGCGAAAGGGATTCTGCTGATAGATATCTTCCTGCTTGTCAAACAATTACTGAGCTATACCACGCTAATCTGCAGGAACAACTACAGCAAAAGACACGCGAAAAAAGACCAGTTTGGCAAGGAAAAAATTCATTTTTCGTCAAGACAGTGCGCGCGCCGACACATAAGTGTCGTTGCCATGGCAAAAGTATACGAACTGAGATACCCATTGTTGCTACACCCTCCTTATTCTCGTGATTTGACTGCATCAGACCTCCATCTTTACCCCAAACTCAAAATATTTTCGAACGAAGAACTGACAGCCAAAGTTGACAGGTGTTTTGCGGGCCTGAAGGAATCTAATTTTCGAGATGCGACCAAGCCATTGGAACATCTCTCGAGCAAGTACATCCTTAGTGTATAGGGAGAATACATTGGAAAAAAAAAAAAAAAAAAAAGGTTTCAGTGAGGTAAGCCTTGCCTTCTGTTCAATTTCGAGGACTTTTCAAAATGGAAATTATGGGTGTTGCAAATTCCATGATGACGCTTCATGTACAGTATTCAGAATTTAAGTAGATATACCAGCCACCAATGTCCTACAGTGGCTGTTGACTAATAATCTCTTCAGGAGATAAAACACATATAGTTCTTCGTTTTCACTTCCGCAATTTTCTCTGAGTGACACTTAATGTCAGTAAAGCTAACTATATTGTTTTTTCTGTAACAGGTCTCTACAGATAAATTAAATTGTAGAAAAATATATTAAAACGACCTGTCCATGATGCCTGAAGTTAACATTTACACATCATGGAGGGAGAACAGAAAGCTTCAAAAAAATTTGACGCTACTTTCCTTGCTTTATGGCCCAGGCGAGTAGTTATAGGAGTGCATCTTCATTTACATACATGCTTCGCAATCCTCCATACTGAATGTGACAGAGGATAACTTTGTTTTAAGAAACTGCACACATACCATACACTTTTAGTGTGGGTGCTGGTGCACCCATTAGCCAGCCGTCAATCTGCCCACACTTCTCTCTGGCTAAAACATTACTGTTTTTTTTTTCTTTTACAGAGGTGGCCGACGTGGTGGTGGAAACCAAGGCTACACCTCGTCACAACGTGGTGCCGATAGAGTAAGTGAATACTCAGCTCCTCATTAGTGACAAGTTCCACTGCTTTAGTTCTACATACTAATGCTTCTTTTCTTTGCAGGGCTCCAGACGCAATTTCCCATATTGATGCAGATAGCGTTTTACGGCTGTCTCAGCATAAAACGTCAGTGATCAAGTGACCTGAAATCACCAAAGGATCTCTGTTGTCACGTGATGAATTTATATTTTATGAAAAAAAGCTAGAATTTAAGTTAATTAGATATAAACTTTTTGTAGACATGAACACAATTATTTCAGCTGCACTTCTCAATATTTCATTGTCACTTTCTCAAGCGGAGTGCAGTCTGAATGTTAAGTGACATAATTCATGCACATGACGAATCCTAGTTCACGAACTGCATTCTAGTTTTGATTAGCTTCTGATGATGCGGCACAGTGCTCCCCATCTGGAGGGACCAGGTTTTAAATTTTTCTTATGTCCTCATAATATTTGTCATCATTTATTGTCCTAGAAAGGTCTGTGTTCTGTTACTGTCAGTGTGGCAGAAATTGACTGCCCTAACCATTCCTCATTGTCATGAGTGTGTACTATGTGCTTACACAGGAAGTTTCTATTATTAGATACTGTTCATTGGTGATAGATTATCATCATGGTAGAGAAAACTGTGTGTTACTTTTTTTTAATTACTGTAACAATTTCTACCATGCCTCATTAAATTACAGGTTTTAGTAGAATATCTTTACTTTTAGCTGATCAATTATTTCCTACTCTCCTCCCCTTGTTGTCATCACATTTGATATTCTTAGCCTACAAGTAAAAGAGTACCTTCATTTTATATGTAACTAGTCACAGAACATTTGAAACACTTTCATTTGCCTGATTTGTCCTGTTCCCTACACTTTTCACACTATTAATTTCTTCAAGAAATCATGAATTACTTGTGTGTGTTACTAATTCCACCGAAAATTGTACACCATGTAATATATGGTTTTCAAGAACTTACTGGACCTCCTTGAATTTGAAGACCATTATAAAGAGACCTTCTCAAATGTTTGCAAGAGTACCTTGTTACAGATCATCACTCAACAGGAAAATATGAGGTAACCATTGCAGGCTGGTCCTGGACGTGTGGCTGAATTGTTCAGAACATATATTACTAGATTATGGGAATTATGTATAAGTGGTTGGTATGTGTAAATGATACAGACATATTACAGTTTCAACAGTTGAAAAGAATATCATAACTCAGTATTTCTTGTGTAAAAATTAAACAACAGTTTAGACATTCAGTAGAATGAACGTGTAAGGTATGTTTGCATCGCCGATGCATTGACAACAAAAAAGCATTCAACAATGGATCATTCATTCTGCTCATGGGTGCTCAGCCGTCCTCACCTGTAGTCTGGAAATTCATGCAGTGCTACATTTGTTGCTGTCTTCTTGATTTTTGTAATTTTGAAATAATAGGTAAGTGAAATATGTTGTAATTTTGAAATAGTGGGTAAGGAAAGTATGTAGTATACAATATTATCATTTACTTCAAATAGTGTGACTTGAATTATGTGCTGCAATAACTGGGTTTAATGTACCATAGAGTGGTTCAAATTGTCAACTGCCATGTCTGTGCTTGTGCATGTGCACCGTAACATTTGATGATTTTACAATATTCATTACATGTCCATTCCGTATATGTCAGTTTAGCAAATAGAGATACCAGTAACAGAAATTATACCAATTAGTGGTAGAAAAATTAATGTGTGTATCAAATTTTAGTAGTGTTCTATTTGACGTGATGGTAATTTTTAGGTTATGGGACATAGATGTACCCAGATAAAATTTGGAGCATGTTGGTAGAGTTTTAACAAATGAGCATCTTTAAAAAATGGACTTTGGACGGATCACATAACAGCACTTAATAAAAGGAGCAACTGGATGCTGTAGATAAAAGTTTCCACAAACATGACATGAGAGAATTCTACAGGACTATCACAAGGAAAGTCTGCTGCCATAAGCCACAAGACTTATGCATCAGAAAACAAGATGGAAAACTCATTTTAACTAATCAAGAGAATTGTTAGGAACTGATATATTTCTCCAATCTCCTTAAATGCCCAGAACCTGAAACAAGGTTCCCAAAACTGGTTCCCAACACTGGACTGCACCTCCACTCACCCAGAATCACTTGTATCAACACGAAGAGAGAAAAAAAAGTCAGGAGAGCACCCAGTGAAGGTGGCGTCATTGCAGACCTACTAAAGAATCTTAGACCAAAAACTTTACTGGAAGTTACACAAATAACAACCACCACCTGGGAAACAAAAAAACTTCCTGAGGACCGGAAATGTACACTTATCCATCTGCTGCACAACAAAGGAGATAGGATGAATGTGAATAAGTATAGAGGAATTTCCCTGCTACATGTCACCTACAAAATTTTGTCAGCATGCTTACTCCAGAGAACATAAGAATACAAAACTCATTAGTATCAGGCAAGCTTCCATCCCAGTTGTTCATGCGCAGAACAAATCTTCAATCTGAAAACAATTCTGAATTACAAGGCTATCAAGAATACTACAATAATTTGCACATTCATAACTTTCAAGAAAGAATATGATTCTGTTTATCAATAATCCATGTTCAACTTCTTAGAAGAATGAGGACTTAATTAAAAAAGCACCACGACTAATCAGACAGACACTGGCTGGCTGGCACAACATCGAAAGTTAAATTCATGGGTGAAATCTCTGATTCCTTCATAAACAATACTGGAGTATGTCAAGGCGACAGGTTATTTCCACTATTGTTCAACCTAGTCCTGGACAAAGTAATGAGGGAATGGGGAAAAAAACTGAAAATCCAAGGGCACTGGAAACCAACAGGGCTACGTTTATCCCAGGACAAGATACATTTCTTAAACCTAGCTTTTGTAGACGACCTGGCCATACTCTCGGATAAGGAAGCAACAGCGACTGAACAAATAGAAATAATAAAAGAATGTGCAAAAAAGTTGATCTGCAGATCTCTTTCCAGAAGTCTGAATTCTTCTGCTCAAAATTAAACATACAAAAATTAGATACAGAATATGGCTAGATGAACAGATGTACACATTTCCAATATCTAGATGAAATCCTTGAACTGTCAGGAGGAGAAAAGGTTTCACAGAAGATTCAACTACAAAAAATGGAGAGAGCTTATGGTAAAACACAAGATGTATATAATAAGAAATGCATGTCCATTCAAAAAGAGATCAGACTCTACAACACAGTAATCAAGCCTGAAATACTGTATGCAAGTGAGACACTGACACTCCATATGAAAAGCTACATGTAAAGCATACTGAAGGAAGAACGCAAAATCACGAGAAAAATTCTCAGCCCAAAGCTGACAGGAGGAGGATACAGATGTCTAACCTAACAGCAGTTGTCAGAAAAAGAAGTTTAAAGTTCTATGAGGACATCAGCAGGCTACCACCAATAAGGATCACAAACAGAATACTGACATCTGTCAAAAGGGCAAGTCAACAATGCCATGGAGCACAAAGTCAATCTTGATCTAGAAAAAGCACAAATAGAGTCAATAGAGATTGAAGACCGAAACGTATACAGAGACAAGATACACGCATGGACTGTGAGATCAGGGACTGAAGTCCCAAAGAAACTGGGGAGATAGTGGACTGAAAAATAGAGACTCCATAGAGAAAAAATGAATCATGGAAAATTAGAAAGAATAGTAAAAGTATACTTGCAGATGAAATGGCAAGATACTGTACCACCTAGCAAGAGGTCAAGAGATAGTAGCATTACATGTTATTTAGAAATAAATGCCACGGTGCCTGATAATAGTCACTTAAGGAAACCGATCTTCCAACACTATCATGCTGCACGCAGCATTGGTGGTGACATACCAGTTGACAAGATGCCAGTTTCTCTTTTGTCAGACAAATCAGTTGCCAACATATCGTCTGACATTTTCGTTTGTTGTTCTTATGAAACCAAGCAGCCAAATGTTGATAACTTCGTTGTTGTTGTTGTTGTGGTCTTCAGTCCTGAGACTGGTTTGATGCAGCTCTCCATGCTACTCTATCCTGTGCAAGCTTCTTCATCTCCCAGTATCTACTGCAACCTACATCCTTCTGAATCTGCTTAGTGTATTCATCTCTTGGTCTCCCTCGACGATTTTTACCCTCCACACTGCCCTCCAATGCTAAATTTGTGATCCCTTGATGCCTCAAAACATGTCCTACCAACCGATCCCTTCTTCTAGTCAAGTTGTGCCACAAACTTCTCTTCTCCCCAATCCTATTCAATACCTCCTCATTAGTTACGTGATCGACCCACCATCGTAAACAACATAAAAAGCATAGCAACAAAGTTTTGAGCAAAATAAAAGAAAATCACTGTAGCTATTGTTAATTTTATAATCATCGATAATGAACAGTTTTCCACTGTAGAAGGAGAAGGTTTTTTACGACATGTAAGAGGCGGGTCATTGTACAAGGTGCCAATCTGAGAAACAATAAAACCATAATTGACAATAAGTATTAGGCAGTAAGTGGTCTTTTTAAAACATACATAAAGAATGCTGAAAACTATTGCATTACCAACAAGGTTTGGGCAGAAACAATGCAAAATAAATCATTTGTGGGCATTACTAGTTACATTCCAGACTAGTCTCAACACCTCAGCAGAACATTAGGTGTTTTTGACCTGACAGAACACCATATATCATTGTACATCACTGAAAAACTGATAGATTTTTTCTCCAAGAGGAATATTTCAGCTGAAAATTTTCAGCTATAATCACAAATAATAACAGCACTGTTATGAAAGTTGGTCGGGACATCTTTGGGAAGTGATAAGTAAGGTCCATGATATTGTCAAATATGTAAAAGGGAGCGTCGGTGCAAGTTCAGAGTTACGGAAGCACAGGTAGAGACGGGAATGAAAGAAGGCCAAATTAAAAATGAACTCATACTTGAAGTTTGCAGACAATGGAATTTGTGCCTGTGTACATTATAATTATTCCTGGAGTTAGTGTCTGTTGTGGGTGCGATACTTTCAACTAGACGTGAGGCTATTCCATAGTTTCTAGCAGTGAGTTACCAAGTAAGATAAATGGTGGAACTGATACAACTGTTAAAAAAATCAACAAAAGAAATTCCAGGGACATATTTTAGTAAGCAAATTAATCTCATGAATTGTGTTTGGGGTGCAGTCAAAAAACATGAAACTTAGAAATGAAATGTTTGTTCAGTTTGAAAACTAAATAATTAAATAAAGAAACAACTGGCAAGAAGGTTCGACAACTCAGGACTTTCCGCCACTCTGGCAGTTTCAATAAATTTGGCCCAAGTTCATCCACTTCAAAGATGCCATTGCTAAAACAAAGGTAATTAGTTCCTTAAATACATAAAGGAGTTTAGCATACTAATGCCTCGTGCAATGTGTGTGATAAAGAAGATGTACTATTTGACATCTGAAAATATGATGAGCAGTTGGCACACGAAAAACATGGAAAATGTAATGAACGTCTGTTGTCAGCATTATTGAAACTGATGTTCAGATGTACCTGATGCCTCGTGTTACACCAATAAAGAGATGCTAATGGAATCTGGAAGGGCCTGAAGTCACTTTCACAAAACATGCAAAGGTGTGCGTTTCTATCGTCGTCACATCTGCCAACCAAGCGCTTGTTCTCGGAGACCGGGGCAACCGTCAATAAGAAATGAAACAGACTTTGAGGGACTGTATTATCTAAGCTTTTTTTTTTGTACATTCTGTATCAAAATTGTTGAATTCAAAGAAATAAATTATTTTAATGATGAAAATGAATTTTCTTTAGAAGATCCGTTTTATTTAGTTTCGTAATCAGATTGATACAAAGACTTAATCATTGCATCAGTCAAGATAACTGCACCAAATACAAGTTCACATTAAAAAAGGTAGGTAGATGTAGCTAGGTTTGTGAAGAAATAGATATGTGTTGTGTTTTAAAATATCTCTGGTCATTCAGCTTACATTCTCTTATTGTATTACATAAAAAAATAATTTTGGCTTACTTTTTTTAATATTTCTAAAATATATGGAAACATCGATGCTTTTCCATGTGAACATTGATGTCTAACCATTGATGTTTTTAAGAGTGATGTTGCAACCCGAAGAATGTCCTTACCGCATGTTGTAAAGATGAACCAGGAAGTAACCTGTGAGCTTGGTTGATCCGACACTTGCGCCTGAATGCCACTTAGACTGGTGTTCAAATCCCATTGTTCCAAATGAAACAGCTTGACATTAATTATTCATTAAACCATTCGCCAAACAAAACAGTGAAGGAGTAGTTTTCGCAAGCAGGTGATCAGCACTCTCTGCAGGTTACATTTCCGTGCTCCATTTATCTCATTCGGCAGGACTTGCGGCTTTGTTTGAAGGCACAGGCACAAGCGCTTTTTGTTTTGATATAATGTCAGTATAGAAAGTTATATTTTCTTCATTTACTAAAAGTTAAAGAAGTTTTAAAAAAAATACATAATTATAAACTGAATACAAGCAGAAGATCAGTGTCACATTAATTATGGTTAATAGACTAAACCATGCTGTTTTTCATTAGTCAGTTGACTTCTTCAGAAGGTGCAACTTGATGGCAGGTAATTTACTTTATACTGAACAGCAGATGTCATGCGTTTGGACAGGCAATGACCAAAATTGGACAGTGGATGTAATTGTGAACATTTAGCATTAATTTATGGATAAAAGTAGTATTTCTTTGTGCTTTTAGCACAGATGTGTGACATTATTGGCTGGTGGTATTGATCTGCTTGTAACTTCAGTATCATGATGTTCTAAAACTTTAGATCCTCCAGGCCAGCAGTTTCGTGTTCGCTGTACGCCATTGCTGTGGAAGTACCCTTTTGATGTGCCACGTTTGATGCACAATTAACCAGTGCTGTAATTAAATGTGATTCCACAGTTTTCCTTGCCAGTTGGCAAATTCTTTTTGTGCTATAGTGTTAAATACAATAATTGATGTACACAAGGAAAGTAACATTACATATCCAAGTATATGAATCCATGGTGTCTGTTCTTTCAGACATATCCGAAAGAACAGACACCAAGCGAAATCTGCAGCTGTGATACATTGTCTGTAAATTGAAGGAGGAGGGGGAGAAAGAAAAGGCAAGAAAAGTGAAGGAACTAGTAATATGAGCTGCATTATAACTTTAAGGAGAATCAGTGGCGATGAATGAAAATGTGTGCTGGCTGGGACTCGAACTCAGGTTCTCCTGCTTTCTAGGGAATTGCATTAACCATTGCACTGCTCAGATACAGTGTTCAGCACAAATGCACGTACTGTTTCAGCATGCTCTCTGGCTGACTCACATTCCCACATAGCGCCATCTGTCTGCAGTCCCTGTCCTTATCCTCCATTTTCGCTAATTTTAGATTTCCACTGGAGGTCAAATGTAAATCTGCATCCACACTGAAGACAAGAGGATTCATTGCTCATCGAGGCGAATCAATGACATAAATGTATACTGCCTGTTCTTTTGGACAGACTGTCTCACTGTTGGAAGAACAGGTCAATCGGGGATCTACTCGATCTGTGTAGCTGGATTCTGCTATGCAAGGCATTTCTGGTGACACCGAGAGCCCAGGCGCATCCAAAAGGCAGAAATTACTCTCTTATCGAATTCAAGTCTGCCAAACCTTGAAGAACACTCTCAGAAGTATTACGCATCCAGAAGTGGTAATAATAAGTGTTACTAAATGTTAATGTCTTTTTAATTACAATAAAGTTACCTGTGTTTCATTTGTATTGCATTGTTTCTTAACACAATTAGCTGCCTATTTCGGTTTACCTATTTCAGTTAATAATAATAATAATTCAGTTTTCTGCCGCTGGTTATTTAATGTGTATGATATAATGAGTAAGTGATGGAGTTTTATAAATGTGGATCAGTCAGAGCTTAGATGCCTTGGGCTTAACTTCTCCAGTGATGTATGAATCACAGTAGGGAGGTGCCCAGGAATCACCCAATTGCATGTGGGGTAACTGATTACTGCAAAATGAGACATTCTGTCCCAGTATATAATATAATGTACGTATAACATATTTCTACAAAATGAACATAACATACGTATAACATATTTCTACACTATGAACAGAAACTGGAAAAAAACAAAAAAACAAAAAAAAAAAACACTAGATACTTTGCCATACTGCACAAAATTTGAAAATTGAGATTTTTCTAAGAACTAAAACGCCCTTGATATTGAGTGCAGAAGAAAGTTGTAGTAATCAAATTTGTAGAGAGCTTTGTATTTCTTTAAAAAGGAACTGGACAACAATGTGCTAGGAGCACAAGAAACTGTGATTTTTGAAAAAACTGAAAAAGTCCGGAATTCTCAAAGTTTTTTGACTTTAGGAAGCTTCGCCAACGTAAATTTCATTGGCAAATCTTATATTTCCAGTCTTTCCAACCATATGAATGAATTAAATAGATAAAATCGTCTACCCCTACCTTTTGCTATGTGTATTTACTATTTCACTGGACTGAACAGTGATATCACAATAAATAAATGATTTTTTTTGTTTATATGCAGCAGAGGATGCACTACTTGCAGTAGGATATTTTGCACTTTTTTGTTTCATGTCTTATATTTCACATATCTCAAGTCAGAATGATGAAATAATTTTTATATCATGTGGAAGACTGTTGTAAATTTGTATCACAGCATTTGTAATGGAGTTTTGGTAAGGTGATTTTCATACTGACTAGAACTTCCTTTTCTGCCTTATAACATGTTCATGGATATTGAAGTGATATTTATGTGTACTACAGATAACATCATGACTAGCGTATGGACAAGGATGGGAGGGGGGAATGTATTAATTTTACACCCATCCATTTTCGTAAACAAACTGCACGATCTGTGAATCAGGTATGGCAGACAACTGTTGCTGGAGGGCGCTGCTGTCACAAACCATGATCAGGAGCACATTCTGTGTGATGAGCTAGATCGTTTCTAAGCTTGCACGATATGAACCACTTCTGACGTGCTTAACAATGAGAAACATATCCATGTGAGTACGGCTTTAGCAGTGGAGGTGCACGAGGCGAACTATGTGACAAATACTATCCCACAGATTAATGTGTTTACTGGTGGACCCGAATTAATTCTCTGCTATGACACACTTGTGAAATCAGTCTAAATAATGGACAAAGGTGTTGCTTTGAGCTGCAAGACTGGTTAAACTTCTTGCTGTTCTAAAGTCATTAAGAATCCTGTGGCTGTCTAGCTACTCATAGGAAAGATTCAGAGATCCACCGCTGGAGTGAAATATGTACACCACTAACACTATAGTTCTCCACCTCCAACTGGCAACTAGCAACTCACACTGGAAACAGAACAACAAAATACAAGATTACAGTTAAGAATAAGTAGCAAGTCACATACATCATCACTCTAAAATTTGCACAGAAACTAATACAGTTTATTGACTTCAATTAAACATCGCCAAGTCTCGTTCACTAAAACACCACTGTCCAGCTAGCTATTAGTTCAGTGATCTGATGAATGGGCACGTGCACACTCATTTAAAGGCAACACTAGCCTAGAAAACCCGAAAATGCGTAAGTACACTTCCACGCTGGCTCACAGGAATGTAGACTTTCCAAACTGGAGAAATACCTGGGTTGATTACACAGTATCACTATCTGCTTAAGAGCACTGCCCACACCTATGAGGGCTGTCGGCTGATCCCACAATTTGGTGATTACCAAAGTGCTTCATGAAGTTATATAACGCTAAGGCTTATCATCCAGTCAGAAGCAGGAGTAGAAAATTAGAAGTTTTCATTGGCCGTGTCCTACTCTCCTGTAGAACTTGCGTTAGGGCTACTTCCTGTGATGAGTGTTGGGTAACACTGGCCTCTTAGGGGAAATCATACTGCCTTGAGCCTGCCTCTTGTGCCCAAACTTGTTTAGGGGGATTAAGGAAAGACCACACCATTACCCCCAGGCTGAAGAAATCTTCTTTCCCTGGCGTACAGACAGGCTCGGTCCAGAAATGATACGTTGCAAAGTTTTCTGCACCATCCTCACAAGCTTCTGTTAATTAAAATGCGTGCCAATGGAATATCATCTCAACTGTGTGACTGCATTCATCATATCATGTCAGGAAAGTCAAAGTTCATAGTAATTGATGGGAAGCCATCTAGTGAAACTGAAGTTATAACTGGGGTTTCCAAGGAAGTGTTATAGGTCCCCTTGTTGTTCGCAACCTATACCAACAATTTCACAGACAGCCTGAGCAGCCCTCTTAGATTGTATACAGATGAGACCTCCATTATGTCTATTAGGATCAATTACAAAATGATTTAGATAAGCTATCAGCTTGGCACGAAAAGTGGCAATGGACCCTGAACAGTAAAAAGTGTGAGGTCTTCCACATGAGTACTAAAAATGCAAGTTAAATTTGTTACACGAGAAATCACATAAATTTAAAGGTTCTCGGTTCAGCGAAGTACATAACAATTGTAGCTATGAACAACATAAATTGGGAAATCACATAGAAAATGTTATGGGGAAGGCTAACCAGAGGCTGCCTACACTACCCTTGTCCAGCCTCTATTGGAGTACTTCTGCTTGGTGGGGGTTCTGTACTGTATAGAAGTGATGGAGTACATAGGAAAAGTTAAAATAAAAGTAGCTGGTTTGTAGTGTAGAGAAATTGGGCAGAGAGTGTCACAGATATGATAAGCGAGTTGGGGTGGCACTCATTAAATCAAAGGCATTTCTCGTTGCAGTGATATCTTTTTACTAAACTTCAGTCTCCAACATTCTCCTCTGATGTGCAAATATTCTGTTGACTTCCGCGAACATACGGAGGAACATTCAAATAAGAGAAGTGAGCTCACACAAAAAATATACATTTTAATTTTCCCACTTGTTATTAGGGAATGCAGCGATTGAGATACAGTCTGAAAGAGGTTCTGTGCGCGCGCGCACACACACACACACACACACACACACACACACACACGCATGCAAGTGTGAATTGCAGAGTAATTGTGTAGATTCTGTGTTCGAATGCTACACTAAACTGTTGCATTCGCTGTGGCAGTAGGAGGGCACACTCTTTAACATGGTAGGTATCTCTAATTTAATTGATAATTAGTATATATTAGAGTAGTTTTATGTTTTCAAGTTTGATTTTTATTTTGTAATACCCTCTGACTGGGTTCCATTATACAAAAAAAAGTGAGCTGTGTGTAATTTGAGAGCCATAGGAAAAAGGAAGCTGTCTCCCCAGGCCCCAACATTGGGAAAAAAAGACCATAGAAATATCATTTACTTTTTATCTCAGAAAATAGTACACTGATCTGATTAACAAATTAATTTCAACAAACAGCAAAGGAATGGGATACGGGAGTGCCAAGGAATGATGGGAAATTCTTGAAGTTCTCTGAGGCTATGGATACTACGGTAATGAATAGCTCAATAGAAGTTGGAAAGAAAACCATAGGTACATGAAAGGCAACTGCGAAGAAACCATAGGTAACAAATGAAATACGCCAGGTGATCGACAAAAGAAGAAAGTACAAAAATGTTCAGGGAAATTCAGGAAAATAGTAATACAAGTCACTTAGGAACGAAATAAATAGGAAGTGGAAGGAAGTTAAGGAAAAATGGCTGCATGAGAAAATGTGAAGATCGAGCGCAGTGGTGCAGTGGTTAGCATACTGGACTCGCATTTGGGAGGACAACAGTTCAAATCCAGGATTGGCTATCCAGATTTAGGTTTCCTGTTATTTATCTAAATCACTCCAGGCAAATGCTGGGATAATTCCTTTGAAAAGGGACGGCCGATTTCCTTTCCCATCCCTGACACAGTACGAGTTTGTGGTCCGACTCTAATACCAAAACAGCCTTTAGTGAAATGAAAAGCAAGAGCGGTAACGTGGAGAGTACAATGGGAATTCCACTGTTAAATGCACAGGAGAGAGCGAATAGATGGAGAGAGTACACTGAAGGCCTCTTCCAGGGGGAAGGCATGTCTGATAACATATGGAAGAAGTAACAGGAAAGAGACAGAGGATCTGTTGTTATAATCAGAATTTAAAAGAGCTTTGGAAGACTTAAGAGCGAATAAGGCACAGGGATAAATGGAAGTGGCAATATAACATCGGACTTTCAGAAAAACATCATCCACACAGTTCTGAAGACAGCAAAAGCCGCCAAGTGCAAGAATAAACATACAATCAGCTTAACAGCTCAAGCATCCAAGTTCCTGACAAGAATAATGGAAAAGAAAATTGAGGTTCTGTTAGATGACAATCAGTTTAGCTTTAGGAAAGATAAAGGCATCAGAGACACAGTTCTCATGCTGCACTTGATAATGGAAGCAAGCCTGAAGAAAAATAGACACATGTTCACAGGATTTTTCGACCTGGAAAAAGTGTTTGACAATGTAAAATGGTTCAAGATGTTCGAAATTTTGAGAAAAATAGGGGTAAGCTACAGGGAAAGATGGATAATATGCACTATAAACAAGACTCAAGATGGAACAACAAGACTGGAAGACCAAGTACGTAGTGCTCGGATTAAAAAGGGTATAAGGCAGGGATATAGTTTTTCGTCCTTACTGTTCAGTGTAAACATCGAAGAAGAAATGAGGACAATAAAAGAAAGGTTCAAGTGCAAGATTAAAAATCAGGTGAGGCAACATCAATGATAAGATTCACGAATGGCATTGATATCTTGAGCGAAAGTGAATAAATATTACAGGATCTGTTGGATAGAATGTACTGTCTACTGAGTAGAGAATGTGGATTGAGGGGAAATCGAAGAAAGATGTAAGTATTGAGAAGTAGCAGAAATGAGAATAGCGAGAAACTTAACATCAGGATTGGTGATCACGAAGTAGATGAAGTTAAGGAATTGTGCTACCTAGGCAGCAAAATAACCTCTGATGGACAGAGCCATGGGGACATAAAAAGCAGACTAGCACTGCCAAGGAGGGAATTCCTGGTAAAGAGGGCTCTACTAATATCAAACATAGATCTTAATTGGAGGAAGAAATTTCTGAGATGTACATTTGGAGCACAGCATTGCACAGTAGTGAAACACGGAATGTGGGAAAACCAAAACAAAAGAGAATCGAAGCTTTTGAGATTCAGTGCTACAGGAGAATTGAAAATTAGGCGGACTGGTAAGGCAAGGAATGAGGAGATTCTCCACAGAATCTACAAGGAAAGGAACATCTGGAAAACACTGACAAGAAGGAGGGACAGTATAGGAAATCTATTAAGACATCAAGGAGTAACTTCTATGGTACTAGAGGGAGCTATAGAGGGTAAAAACTGCAGAGGTTTGAGTACATTCAGCGAATAATTGAGGATGTAGGTTGCAATTGCTACTCTTGAGATGAAAAGGTTTATACAGGTGAGGAATTCGTGGTGGGCTCCATCAAATGTCATAAGACTGATGACTCAAAAAGGTAGGTGACGTCCCTTGCTTCTGAATCACAGTTCTGGTTATTCCATGTTTGATTTTTACTTTGTACTACCACTACTTTGATTCCATTGCATGAAAAAGTGAGAACCATAGGAAAAGATGAAACCCTCTCTTCAGGCTACTACATTTGGGAAAAACCAAGAAATATTATTTACATTTTTTATCTCAGAAAATAGCACACTGATCTGATTAACAAATGAATTTCAACTTTATTAGTAAATTCGTTGTATTAAATTTAGTAATTCAATCTGTAACACTTCTGTGTACAATCTTTGAGAGGCAAATATCATGAGAAAACCAAACTTGCTTTAACAAATACTGTCTTACGCGATGAGAACTGGCCATTTTCGGGTGCAACGTGAAGCACATACTGCTTTTGTTTGGAGTGTTGTTGTTGTTGTTCGTTTTTCATGATCGTGACGTCTCTTGCTACTGAATCACAACTTTCAGTTTACTGACTAGAAAAAAATCTTAATTTTCATTCTACTGCATAGGTTTTACCTTAAGAAACCCGTCACTCAAGTCCAATCTGGCGAAGAATAGACAGAAGTTGTTCAGTCCCATTATGGATGATTTACGGGATTTGATGGATCCTTACATGAACCGTTTTAACAAGGTCTGTTCTACAGTATCGCTACTCGTTAGTAGCATGTTACCATCCCAATGGACGCCAGCAGCCTGAAATTTCGTATCTTTAAATTGGTTCCTGATTTCAGTAGCCTTTATCTTGCCGAGTTTCTCTCGAGAATTACCTCCTGACTGCAAAATCCTCGTTATATTGATGCAGCGTTTCAGTTGCAGCTATCAGGATGCGAAGTGCTTCTGTCGTGTGTCTCATTCAACACTGCTTGAACCAAACGTCACTAATTCAGCAAGTTGATCTGAAAAAAGAAAAAAAATCTGAGCGATAGCAAGTTAAACGCCCGAAATGTGGGTGAAATTACCAGCATCGAATGAGTAATGAATTTAAAATGTGTTTGTTACGAATTCATAGATAAAAGTTACCAACTTCATTTTCGCATCGCGCTCGCGTTTTCCCAGGCGCCTCTCCTCGCTCAGTACACTTATCTCTTCTTGAATAGTTGGCAATCGGTTCCCTGCATTAACCTTGGTTGTCCTTTCAAACGTTGGTTGATAAAAACGGTTTACCTTTTTCATGGCAATGAATGTGCTATGTCAAAAATGACGTCCAGTTCATGAACACAACCTTTTGTTTTCTGTTATGAACGTCCGATGATCTTTCAGACTATTTTTATAGCTGCCTTCATTTGACAAAAAATTTCTGATTATAGTATGCGGTTTCTCAGCTCATTAATAGAAACTCGTGCCGTCTACAATTAATCGTCACTCCCTGCACAGCTAATGCGACACGCAGTTCATATACACATCTGCAGATTCCAAAAGGAAACCCTTTAGCGTTTATTTCACAGACAACAGTTTGCTTACAGTTATCTCATGGGAGTTACGCCCGAGTAAATAAAATATCCTCTTTCAAATGCATTTAGGACGAAAAAATTGCCATTGCTGCGACTGCTAACTTCCTCCGAGATTGAAGTCGAAACGGGTGGTTCGGGTTTGATCATAACACGGATGGCTTGGCTGACTCTGCCTTTTGTCTGTCTTGGGGTCGCTGATCCGTCACTTCAGGTCACCCCATCAATGCGACGTGTGACATTAGAACGCATTCAGATAAGAAGATAGGTTTCTAATTTTTTTAACGCCTACTTTGTGTGACAACGGAAATTTCCATGTAGAAGTAACATTTTACAAATCTGATGGTTTTATTGTCCTGGAATTTGCGAATTTGGTGACCTAGGGCACCCTTTGCCCTTAACCTACTGTCCCAAATTTCACAATTTTTACATAAAATATAATCAAACTGCGGGCTAGCCCAAGAGAAATGTAAAAGACGTACAGAAAGGTGCCCAATAAGAGCTACACTTGAGTGTATGGATGGATTGTATCAAATAAGTATATCTTCAGAGCCTAAGGCTGAGAAAATGTGTATGTAACTGAGTTAAATATAACTGCCACGTTGTAGAGAGGATATTCACTTAGATTTTGTTGATAAAATTGCAGAGCTTGAAATATGGGCTGTCGCAGTCCTAGGCTTTGGATAAAAAACAGTCAGCGCTGTGACCTTGACAGGCATCACCACTACCTAGTTGGCGTTATATACAAGGATATGAGTGCAGAATGTCACTTACCAATTCATTTATAGACAGGAACGTTATATAATCTACAGGATTCTGTTTCTTTGCACAAAGGAGTCGCCGTCGCAACCGAATTTGCCCTCTGATCGGTCTTCAGTGGGAAAACACATTTAAATTTTATTTGTGACTGCTGTCCACTGTTAACACAGAGATGGTACTACGGCATATCATCTGTATAAAATATGCTTACTTCGAATTCGTATGGACGTCAGAATTTTCCATAATTATTCGTTTATGTACATTACAGTTGTGTCCAGTTAATGTGAACAGTCGACGAAATGGATTTGCCCTGTAAACAATTTTTACGTACAAGTGATCTGAAGATGGCGATTTAATTTCGCTGAAACTAGTAATAATTATGTACTTTTCTGTGGTCTGGGCGAATAATCTTCTGTAATAAGAACAACAATCGTGTTTAGATTCTGAGGTCGCTTCTAATACAGCTGCCAACGTCAGGTAATCATCAAAGCATTTAAACCGGTACCAACAAGACACTTATAATAGCACAGCAAATCTTGTATCACCCATATCAAAGAATACAGAGCGAGATATTGCGGTCGCTAAGGCGCTAGACTTGCGTGCTGGAAGAACAGATTACAAATGTGTGTTCCACCATCCAGATTTAGGTTTTCCATGGTTTTCATAAATTACGTCAGTTTAATGTCGGGCTGGTTCCTTTAGAAACGCACGTCACATTTCATTTACATCGTCCTCCAGTCTGAGCTGCTACTCGTACGGTAATTATGTCATTGGCAACGGCACATTAAAGCCATATTTTTTTCTTGGAAGAACTGCGCCAGATCGTGTACATTTTATGACAGGCACAGAAAGGGGAGATTTTGTGCAGCAGCAAACGAAAAAAAATTGCCCAAACTACAGAGGTATAATTGTCAGTTCTCCACCATGTTCTCTTCCTTAACGTAGACCACTTGTTCTTGTCAGCTGAGGTGGCCGCCAACTGCTCATCTTGACTATTGCTGCGCTCTCCGCCGAACTGTTGCAACGATCTCCATATCTTCGAAGCACATCTGATATCTTCTCCATACACCCCAAAAATCTGGCGATGAAAACTTCTGTGCATCATGCGCGAATTGATTTTTGGGAACTTCTTAGGGACATAATTATGAGGGTCTGTATTGACCTTTCTGACCCTGACAATCTGTGCCCTTCTGATGGGTCCCACTAGTTGGCGCGCATGAAACACTTCCGATTGCAACGCTGCTACAGTGTAAATTGCAAACAGTATTTACTTTCTAGCTCCATTCTCTAAAATGATTTGAATTTATGAAACAACCGTTTTTGTCAGATTTATGGCTCTTAGAAAGAAGTTTGCAACAGAGCTATGTTTCTTTTACTAACGCAAAATCATCTGTCAGTGCCAGTAGTAGGACAAGGGCAGCACAGACCAACTCTGCATTGTAGCCAAATTTATTCAAGATGCCAGATTCGAGATGGTGACAATGTTGCAGTGACATCATGGTGGGAAATTGGCAAGGAAAGTTTTCAGTCTGTGCTGGGCTGCATGATTGGAGAGACATAAGTAAGTCTTTATTTTGCATGCACTGTTTATTTAAACAATTTGATTTGTCATAGACTGTAGCTCCATCCAGTATGTTCACCATCAGGTCCAAAGTCCAACTGGACTAGTTTACACTACCACCACCAGAGGGTACTATCGTCCCTCCCCCTCTCCCCTCCTGTGACCTAATTCAAAATGACGGTCTGGGAAAAAATGGCAGGAAAAGGACTCTGTCTGTGTCTGGCTGCTGGACTGGGAGAACGGATGTAATTGTTTACTGTGTTCAATGGATGAGATATTTGTGCTGGAAAAGGAGTATATTAGCTGTAGCCATGCATCTGAGGTCTGTGTCAATAGCAATGATATTTGGTGAAAACGAAAACGCTTCATGAAATAATGAATATGCAGCAGGCTGGAGCTAACTCGTATATGTGTGTGCTGTAACTGTAGTTTGCTTCAATATTGCGATGTCTACCGCCACATTTGAACATTGACTCTGAAAAAAGATTGTGGCACACATGTGAAACCTCTCTGAGACTCTTCACACGCCTTGGTGGCAAACAGATCCCAAAAGCGATATCAGCTACAATATCTGATTTTATACACTGAAACGACGATAGCTGGAATACATATCTCTTTAACTCGCTCATCACTTTTCGAATTTAGCTGCTTGTTTGAAGGTACTGCCGGAGAGAGAGAAACCTTTGATTCCTGCAGCTGCCGTGTTATTCATCACTTTTCTGTAATGCTGAGTGGGGTTAGTTTTATATTTACCACTGAGTCAGGGGCGATATTTTGCTCACTTGTCAAAGCACTGTCTAAGCACAGACAGGGGAATCACAACAATTACATGAATGGAATTCAAAGCACTGTTCTACAGATGAGAAAAACAGTTGGCATTTTCGGTTATTTTCGATGCCCTACAGCTGTTGCTCTGGAGATGATCTAAACCCACAATGGTGGGTGAGGGACTGCATCCTGCTACAAGTGGATGGTCTGCTTGGACATGTCTCTGAAGCAAAGAAGGCATCACATGAATCTCAGAACTTTCCGTAGGTACTCTGCCACCATCTTGTTCAAACCAGTCTATGGAGGCTCTTATGCCACACGCAAAAGATGTCTTGTGAATGGAGCATTCTGATTGGTTCTCACTGATTTTTCCCACCCGACTGCTGCTGCTGCTGCTGCTGCTGCTGGTGGTGGTGGTGCGGTAGCACTGTCCGCCATTTTCTGTAGGCGAGAGTTTCAGTCGAGAAAATATTTATTACAGATAAAAAAAAAGGATACAGCAATCATATTGCACTGACAGTTAAACATTGCAGAAGTGATCTGGGGTCATGAAATATGGAGACTACCACCAAAGACACTTCCACAATTACACTACTCTGCTACTGTCAAGGAAAGCTTGAATATTTCAGTGTGAAACCAATCTCCAACCGGGCTATATAGCCACATACCATATCAATGTACTAAAGACAGAATTCGTATTCTGCACCATACAAAATCAGCACTTCTGCATCCTGTAGCCAAGGTCACAAGTCATCCAGCCCTGCACACATGCTGGCTCGACACGTGATCAGAGCACCCTCAGTGGATTGCGGTCACTCTCCTAACTGTTGTACATTTTTCTGCCCCTGACATGCTTGCTTGCTTGGCATGCTTTCCACACCCTTCTCCATACTCTGGGACTACAAGTACGAATGTATTTCCATGTGGTTTGCCAGAATATCATACCATTTACGCGATAGTTCTTGATATCAAGTGCATAGCAGTGTCTCTTGTACAGTATAATTCTGAAGATAAAGAGTGAAAATTATTTCTCTAGAAACCCAAAAGTTTAGCACGTTGCAGCGAGCTGGAATGTGCTGTAAACCACCGAGTAACTAGAAACTTATCTGCGAAAATCTTTACTTGAAAAATCGGAAAAAATGGAGGAAACTGGTAGTTCCACTTGGGAATACCAATGTCAGTGATATAAGACATTCGAAATCACCCTTCTAATTTACAAAGTCAGCTAAGGTGTTTCTCATGTCTAGAGAAGAAACAAACGTCTCTTCCAGCTGTCTTTCACCATTTAGATGCACACAACATACACCACAAGCGATGTTCTGTCAACAACGGGGAAATATGCAGAAGCAGTCAACTGGACAATTTACATGGGAGGGAATAACTGTCCAGCACAAAGAAACGCCCATACTGGATTTTCTCAAGTTTCCACAGAGTACTCCAATGGTCAAGAATGGTGCCCAAGACATGCTGAGTATTAGTCCACTATTCACCCGCCCAGAGGGCGTCAGGGTTAAGTCAGCTACATTCCTGTACCAGCCAGGCTCTCCAATCTGGACGGCTCCCGCCGTAAGCCGGAAACGGCAGTCATTCCGGCGAACGGCCACTGCCGCCGCGCGCCGCGTCCCCCAGACAGAGTCGTAGGAAACCAGCCATATATATTTTACCACAGTATCTACAATGAAATATTACGATTGCAGCCTCAATCTGAGCTCATTCGATAATGAGCCAAGTATCGGAAATAACCCCTCCCCCCATGATAGTGGTTCTGGATATACCAAAATCTGTAGCATTGTTTTGACTGGACATAATTTTCCAGGTAAAAAAAATTTTTTCATTCCTCATATGGTGTCACAGTTTTCCACTCCAAATCTATACCTTTCTTACGACAGGCCGAAGAGATTTTCTTTGTACTTGTCAGAACACTGACCACAATAAACATGCTTCATAAGACTGCAGATTACAGCGAATCTATCACTCATCCCCTACCACTATGTATAATACCTCGCCAATAACTGAATGGTGGTGATACCAATCATTACTAAGCAAAAATTTGCGATGGATGGACATGTCTCGCAAGTTTTTCTTGCGAATGTTACCAGTGTGTCTTAGAGAGACAGATGTAATCGTCTAACAGTCCACAAAATATTAAAAAACGCGATAACAACGGCTGTGCTCCTGTCGCAAGTGACCTTTGTTCTATAGGCTCACACAAGTATCGCTAACGATATCCATGTTAAAAACCATACAAGCCTTATAAATCGAAGTATGGTATTGCTTCCGAATGAAATAGTTTTCAATAAAAAATATCGTGACATTGAATACAGACAGAGATCGTCGGAGTGTGTATTAACAGACCGTTAGTGCTGGTACACATCGCCGGTGGTTTAAGCTCGTAATAAATTCACTTAATGTAGAAAGTGATTTGGCTAAGGAAGGTGGTATGAAACTCCCTCATGCCACCACTAGACATTTCTCCAGTATTTGTAACGCATTCTATTCTGATGCCATGACAGAGGTTCTGTGATATATCAGTTATAGATGGTGTGCTATGCAACGAATCGCTTTAAAAAATGCATTGCTACATTGTGGTCATAATAAATGTACAAAATCCTGTGACCAATACACTACCTTTTCAGATCCATAGTTTTACACATGCCAGTAGAAATGCTGTCTGCGATTCGGAATCCAATCTTTCCGTTCAACCACGTACCTGCGTTTGATCCTATGGAGAAGTCTTTTAATGATTACAGCCGCTAGTGAATCATACTCGTGTGTCTCTCATATCTCGAAACAAGTCACCATTTTCGAACCTACCTGCTACAGTAAAACACCAACGTGGTTTTTTAGGCAGCCCCTATGCGTCATGTAACTGTTCCTCAATCTCTGCTGCTTTGTGCTTGTGGTCGTTCTAATTTAATTCGGAACTGAGCGCAAGTGGGAAAGCGCTCTATCTGCTACCTTCTGCAACCTGTGTAAAAAACAGAGTGAGCTGAGTTAGTGCGACAGGGCCGTGTTTTGACCATTTAGTAGAAATGGGAACATGTATCTCCGACAATAGTGTAGAAAGTGTAAGGCCAACGCCAAACGAAACTCTCTCCCTCACAACTCAGATACTGGATGACATTAAATAAAGACAGTCCCAACATATGGAAACTGAAAGAGGTTTGCGGCGTTGCGGAGCGTTTTCAAACATCTGGCTGAAGGTGATTGATGGCCTCTACATTTAAACTCATCTTTCACAATGATGGAATAGCTGTGGCCCAGTGTTCCATTTCCATTGTTTCCCCGTATTGCAGTCACGTGTGTTGTCATTGTTTCAGTGCTAGCTATCCCGAGAAGATGTTGCCCCCTCCATCAAGACTCTTTCTCCAAGTCAATAATTATGTGATAATCAACAGCATATCAGTTGACGGGTGGTGTGGAAAAGACACCGTCCATGTACTGTAATAATAAGGGTCACAGTTAATGTTGCGATCAATTTTACCATAATTTCAAGACTGACGAATGATGTGGCAGTATGATTCCCAATTACTTTACCTTCATTAAACTGCCTCTCCTCTAATTTCTGAGAACCATATACTTGATTGCAAATGTAGATATATGATCCATTCATTGTTAATTCTCGAACATATACACCAAAGTATACCAGACAGTGATCTACATATTACTAGCACTTTGATCATAGTGCACAATTTACGATCTTTCCGTATTTGGATGGAGCATTCTTGCATTCTTAGGATAAAGTTAGAGGTTGAAAGATCTCCTCGCATTGTCTTTGAACATCCCTCCCTGCATCACTGTCACCAATTTAATCTGCAGCTGACCAGAAGTAGACCGCTACATTCCATGTCTCATGAAGGAACAGAGCGAGCTGAGTCCGCAACTGCTGTCTGGCACCAATCTTCCTCACGGTACCCATCCAAGTGCTCAAATTTCTCCAGATTCCTGCATGTCAAGGAGGCTAGCACCCATTATTGGTGTATAGTACTAGATATGAAAGTGTTATGATGTAATAGCAGACGGTTAAGAAGAGGAAGAAATGGGTGATTTTTGTGCATGATGGAGCTGCAGGCAGACAGAGTTCACGAATTTTACGTAAATAAACTGTGCTGTCAATCCTAAAGTGTTTTTCTGGTGTCTGGGATCAGTACCAAGAAGGTATTGGTAAGAGAGAACATATACACATGCATTCCTAAGGCCACACAGTTCTGGATTTAAGACATGCTATAATGTTAGAGCAGTGCAGTTTCCAACCTACTAGTCATATGGAATGCGACGCTGTGAATATTCCAGTGTAAGAAATATTTTTCCAGCGCATGACATATATTCTCCTTGCAGGTTTCTCTACGGTTAACTGTGGTGATAAAATGTAAAATGAAAAAAACACTTTCTTAAAACATCGATTCTTCGTGATACATGCACAATATAGCTTTGGAGAGGCGTATAGCGCCCACTGTTCACATCTGATTACGATTCAGAAATTATACTATGCTTGCATCAGTCCTATAAAGTGATTGTTAGTAATGGAGAATGCCTCTTACAAGGAAACAGCCTAATGGATATCAGCAGTGTTTGACATGTGAAATTACACGTCATGCCGTCACTAACGCTGTAAACAGGACATCTGCCAAGGAGATGTATTACGAGCTGGGGTGACTGCAATATACAACTACAGAATGGATTGCGTGTTTGACACTGTGTAGGACTGATAAGGTGTTTTAAACCGTAACAAACAGTATTTACAATGTAGTTTTCTGTACTCTCCACCAACCACAATCTTGCAGTGTCAGCTAACAAACAGTTGCTATATGGCAACATACTACTGTATTTCTATTGAGGTAATGGTAGTAAACGCGAGTTGACTGATGTCTCTGATGCTTCCCTGGACTAAAGAGAACCATCTGTTTCTAAACTAAGGATGACAGAAAGTGGGCGAAATGAGTGGTTGAGATGGAATTGCAATGAGGTATGATTTAACGATACATCGATCGTGCATTCTAGAGAGAGTTGAAAATGTTGCTGCAGGTTATTTAACCATTTTTTTCGTTGTTCTGTCGGGGTTCATCAGTTGTGTGGCATAACCAGCATTCGACTTGTATACATCTGCATGTTCTGCGTGTGACTTATGGCACTATCTAATTGTGATCATTAACAGCAAACCTCTTAATCATCAGAGACTTCCATCTCATGTATGATGATGAATTCTCCATTACTAACGACCATTTTATAGGAGTGATGTGAGCGTAGTATAATTTCTGAACCATAATCAGATGTGAACAGTAGGCGCTATATGCCTCTTCAAAGCTATATTATGCATTTATCACAAAGAATAGATGTTTTAAGAAAGTGGTTTTTTTCATTTTACATTTTGTCACTATAGTTAACCGTAGAGAAACCTGCAAGGAGAATACACGTCATGCGCCGGAAAAATATTTCTTACATTGGAATAATCACAGCGTTGCATACCACATGACTAATATGTTGGAAACGGCACTGCTCCAACATTATAGCATGTCTTAAATGCAGAACTGTGAGGCCTTGAGAGTCCGTGTGTTTGTGGTCTCTCTTACCAATACCTTCTTGGTACTGATACCAGACCCTAGAACAACACTTTAGGATTGATAGCACAGTTGATTTACGTAAAATGCGTCAAACTCCGTCTGTCTGGGGCTCCATTATGCATAAAAGCCACCTGTTTCTTCCTGTTCTTAACCGTCTACTATTACATCACAACACTTTCATATCTACTACTATACACCAATAAGGGGTGCTAGCCTCCAAGACATGCGGGCATCTGGAGAAATCTTGTGCACTTGGATGGGTACCATGAGCAAGATTGGTGTGGAACAGTAGTGACGGACACAGCCGCTCTGTTTCTTCATGAGACGTGGAAAGTAACGATCTATTTCTGGTCAGCCGCTGTTTAAATCGGTGACAGTGCTGCAGGGAGGATTGGTCAAAGACAACACGAGGAGAATTTTCAATCCCTTAACTTTATCCTAAAAATGCGAGGTTTCTCTGTGACCTCCATCCACCTAGGGAAAGATTGTAAATTATAAACTGTGCTCGAAGTGCTAGAAATATGTAGATCGCTGTCTGGTTTACTTTGGTGTATACGTTCGAGAATTAACAATGAATGGATGTACTGCACAGTCATCTGTCTACATTCACAATCAAGTACATGGTCCTTGCAATTCAGTGGAGGAGTGGTTTAGCGATGATACAGAAACTGGAAAGCGTGCTACCGCATCATTGGTCGGTGTTGAAATTGCAGAAAAACTGATCAGTTGTAATGCTTATTATTACAGTACATTGACGGTGTCTTTTCCATCTCATCCACCCAGCGGTACACTGTTGATTAGCACATCACTTGTTTGAGATGGAGAAAGAGTCTTGGTGGAGGGGCAACACCTTCTGGGGCTTGCTAGCACCAAACAGCAATCACATACATGACTGCAATATGAGGAATAAATCTAAATGGAACACTGAGCCATTAGCTATCCTGTCACTGTGAAAGATGAGTTTAATTGTAGAGGCCATCAGTTATCGTCGATCAGCTGTTTGGAAACGCTCCACAACGCAACAAAACTCTTTCAGTTTCCTGATGTTGTGACTGTCTTTATTTAAAATCACCCAGTGTGTATTTTGTGGGGGAGAAAGCTTCATTTGGCGTTGGTTTTAGACATCGTACACTATTGGTGGAGCTACAACAACGTATTGCCATTTGCACCAAATGGTCAACAACACGGTCCTTTCACACAAACTCAGCTCACTATGTTTGTACACGGGTTGCAGAAGGTGGTAGACATAGCGCCCTCCGACTTCTGATCAGTTCTGATTTAAATTGGGAACAATCACCTGCACAAAGCTGCAGAGACTGAGAAACAGTTAGAAGATGCATAGGGAGTGCCTAGAACACCATGTTGGAGTTTTACTGTAGCAGACAGGCTCGAAAAAGGTGAGTAGTTTCGAGATGTGAGAGAGCCACGAATATAGTTCACTAGTGGCTGTAATCATTAAAAGACATCTCCATAGGTATGTGGTTGAATGGAAAGAGTTAATTCCGAATCACAGACAGCATTTTTACTGGAAAGCAAAACAAAATAGATCTGAGAAGCTAGTGTACTGGTCATATTATTTTGTACATTTCTTATGAACAAAATGTAGCATTGCATTTTTTAAAGTGATTCGTCGCATCTACTGCATGTGATCGTTCTCAATCAGCCACCATCTCCAACCCAGTGGATATATCGCATAACCTGCGACCTGGCATTTGGATAGAATGCATTACAAATACTGGAGAAATATCTAGCAGTAGCATGAGGGAGTTGCAAATACCGGCTTCATACCACCTTCCTTAGCCAAATCACTTTCTAGATTCGGTGATTTTATTACTAGCTAAAACCGCCAGCGGCATATACTTGCACTGTCGGTCTGTTAATACACTCCCCGCCAATCACCATCTACATTATGTCGTGGTGTTTGTGTGGAAAACCACTTCATTTGGAAGCAATACATACCTCGATTTATAAAGCTTGTATAGTTTTTAACATGGGTATCGTTAGTGATACTTGTGCATGCCTGTAGAACCAAGACCACTTATGACAGTAAAATAGGTGTTGCAATCGTGTTTTTATTATCTGTTGGCTTATAAGACGATTACGTTTCTATTTCTAAGACACGCTGGTAGCAATCGCAAGAAAAACTAGTGAGACATGTCCATCCATAGCGTATTTTCTCTCAGTATTGTTTGGTATCACAACCATTCAGTTATTGTGAAGTATTATACTTAGTTGTAGGGGATGCTTGATAGATTTGCTGTATCAGCGGGCTTATAAACCATGTGTATTGTGATCAGTTTTCTGATAAGAGCAAAGAAAATTACTTTCTCCTGTTTTAAGGAAGGTATGGATTTGAAGTGGAAAACTACGATAGACATAAGGTAAATGAAAGTTTTTTTACGTGGAAAGTCATAAGAATGTTACAGATTTTGATATTTCTGGAACCATCATCGTCAGTAGGCTGTATTTCCGATACTTCGCCCACTGTCAAATGTTGTTTGATTGAGGCTCCAGTCGTAATATTTAATTGTAAGTATAGTGGTAAAATATATATGGCTGCTTACCTAGGACGATTCTGTCTTGGGTGCGTGGTGCGCGGCGGCAGTGGCCTTTCGCCGGAATGACTGCCGTTTCCGGCTTACGGTTGGAGCCATCCAGATTGGAGAGCCTGCCTGGGGTACAGTAAGGTAGCTGACCTAACCCCGTCGCCATCTGGGTGAGTGAATAGTGAACTAATTCTTAGCATGTCTTGGGCACCATTCTTGACCATTGGAGTACTCTGTGGAAACTTGAGAAAATCCAGTATGGGCGTTTCTTTATGCTGGACAGTTATTCCCTCCCATGTAAATTGTCCAGTTGACTGATTCTGCATATTTCCCCGTTGTTGACAGAACATCGCTTGTGGTGTGTGTTGTGTGCATCTAAATGGTGAAAGACAGCTGGAAGAGACGTTTGTTTCTTCTCTAGACATGAGAAACACCTTAGCTGACTTTGTAAATTAGAAGGATGATTTCGAATGTCTTATATCACTGACATTGGTATTCCCAAGTGGAACTACCAGTTTCCTCCAGTTTTTCCGATTTTTCAAGTAAAGATTTTCGCAGATAAGTTTCTAGTTACTCGGTGGTTTACAGCACATGCCAGCTCGCTGCAACTTGCTAAACTTTTGGGCTTCTAGAGAAATAATTTTCATTCTTTATCTTCAGAATTATGCTGTACAAGCGATACTGCTATGAGTTTGATATGGAGAACTGCCACGTAAATGGTATGATATTCTGGCAAACCACATGGAAATACATTCGTACTTGTAGTCCCAGAGTATGGAGATGTATGTGGAAACCATGCCAGTAAGCAAGCAAGAGATCAGGGCTGGAAACAGTAACGCCTTTGTGCCTAGGAGAACCAGCCCAGTCTTTGTACAACATTTTGGAGAGTGACCGTGGTCCGCTGACGGCATTCTGTATGCATGTCGGGCCAGCGGGCAGTTGTCTCGTGACCACTGGCCACACTGTATGACCGACCGACCGACCTCATGGAAAATATCTTGAATATCTAGTGCAGCAAGGACTACATACAGTGCATGTGCTAATGTATTATTTTATTTATTTTTGAGATCTGTCTGACTTCGCAGTATATGTACGTGATTCTGGTGGTCAATAGCTATATGCAGGATGCAGAAGTGATCATTTTGTATGGTGCAGGATACGAATTGTGTGTTTGCCACATCAATATGGTAAGTGGTGATATAGGCCAGTTGAGGATCGGTTTCATCCTGAAATATTCAAGCTTTCCTTGACAGTAGCAGAGCAGTGTAATTCAGGAAGTGTCTTTGGCGGTAGTCTCCGCTTTTCATGATCTGTAGATCTCTTGCAGGGTTTGACTGTAAGTGCATTATGACTGCTGTATCTTTTTTTTATCTGTACAAAATAGCTTTGCCGCTGAAAGTTTCGTAATTGGTTCGTCTGCAGAAAAAGATGGCGGACAGTGCTTCCACACTGGCAGCAGCAGTTTGGCTGGTTTCACACCGAAACATTCAAGCTTTCCTCGACAGTAGCAGAGCAGTGTAATTGAGGAAGTGTCTTTTGCGATAATTTTCGTATTTTATGATTTGTATAGCACTTTTACAGGGTTTAACTACCAGTGCACAATGACTGCTGGATGTCTTTTTTTTCGATCTGTGCAAAATAGTTTTTCCAGTGAAAGTCTCATCTGCAGAAAATGGCGGACAGTGGTCCCACACCAGCAGTGGCAGTTGAGTAGGAAAAATAAGTAAGAACCAATCAGAATGCTCCAGTCACAAGACATCCTTTGTGTGGGGCATCTACATCTACATCTACATCTATACTCCGCGAGCCACCTTACGGTGTGTGGCGGAGGGTACTTATTGTACCACTATCTGATCCCCTCTTCCCTGTTCCATTCACGAATTGTGCGTGGGAAGAACGACTGCTTGTAAGTCTCCGTATTTGCTCTAATTTCTCGGATCTTTTCGTTGTGATCATTACGCGAGATATATGTGGGCGGTAGTAATATGTTGCCCATCTCTTCCCGGAATGTGCTCTCTCGTAATTTCGATAATAAACCTCTCCGTATTGCGTAACGCCTTTCTTGAAGTGTCCGCCACTGGAGCTTGTTCAGCATCTCCGTAACGCTCTCGCGCTGACTAAATGTCCCCATGACGAATCGCGCTGCTTTTCGCTGGATCATGTCCATAGACTGGTTCAAACAACATGGGGCACAGTATGTACAAAAAGTTCTGAGAGTCATGTGTTGTCTTCTTTGGTCCAGTGTTCAGAGACATGTCCAAGCAGACCATCCACCGCTGTCAGGATGCAGTCACTCACCCACCATTGTGGGTTTAGAGCATCTCCAGACCAGCAGCTGTAGAACATCGAAAATCTCAGCAGTTTTTCTCGTCTGTAGGACAGTGCTTCGAATTCTATTTGCGTAATTATTCCGATTTTCCCTTCTGTGCTTAGACAATGCTTCGAGAAGTGTGGAAAATAATGTCCCTGGCTCCAGCATCAAGATATAAAACTAAGCCCACTCACTGTTTCAGAAAAGTGATGAATAACACAGCAGTTGTAGTAATCAAAGTTTTCTCTCTCTCTCTGGCAGTGCCTTCAGACAAGCAGCTAAAACTCGAAATGTTTTTAGAGTTAATACTATATTTATTTCTACTTCCATGTATCGTCGATTTGGTGTGTAAAATCAGATATTGCAGCTGATATTGGTTTTGGGATCTGCTTGCCACCAAAGCATGTGAAGTGTCTTGGGGAGGTTTCACAGGTGTGCCACAATCTTTTCAGAGTTCATGTTCAAGTGTAGCAGTGGTGGTATTCCTTGGATAAAACGTGTAATTGTTTAAGTAGTCATGCTTCACCTGCAAAGCTGGCTTTCTTTGTATAGCGTACATTTATTTCCCGTGATATCTTCAAGTTCTGTATGTGACAGTATTCCACAACACCATATGTAATAATTCCTGAAGCAGTTCGTGTTCGACCAAAAAGGGTATCCGTGCATCAGGAAAGAGAAGGAGAAGGGCCGTGGTATTTCCAACACCACAGAAAGTGCTTAGTGTGTGGCCCTCTGTCTACCGCATTGCTTTGCTGTGAGCCAGTGCGGAGGCTCTTGGGTGGGGCGGGGGGGGGGGGGGGAAGAGGGGCAGATGGCCCTGGGCATGGCCTCTCTTCCAATGGAACCCAGGCACTGAAGTGAACGTCTTGTCTCTTGTCCTTCAGAAAACTAACTGACTGGACTTCTATCAAATGGTCTGTGGTTGCAGCAAATGCATTTATCAGTATGAGTTGCGAAGCATAACTTAGCCACATCCTGCTGCATATTATTTAGTTCATGAAGTGTATTCATCTTCACCAAGTATCATTGCTATCAACACAGTCCTCAAATGCATGTCCACGGCTAGTATACTCCTCCTTCTCCAGCACAAACATCTCATCCATTGATCACAGTAAACATTTACATCCGTCCTACACTCCAGCAGCTAGACACAGACTGAGTACTTTTCCCATCACTTTTTCCCCAGACTGCCATCTTGGATTACATCACGGGAAGGGAGAGGGGGGGGATGATAGTGTCCTCTGGTGGTGGTGCTCTGAACTAGGTCAGTTGGATTCCAGACCTCATGCTGAACACACTAGATGGAGCTACTGTCTATGTCAATTCAAATTGTTTACATAAACAATGCATGCGAAATAAAGACTTATGTTTTTCGTATCTGTTAGTCCACCACAGGCTGAGTCCTTTTTCCATCAGTTTCCAGATGGGAAGGGGACAGGGATGGGGGAAGGGGAGGGGGGGGGTTAGGTTAGTGGAGGTAGCCCAAGTAACCTATTTTCTCTCGAAAAATTGAACTTCCCATCATGACATCACTGCAACATTGCCACATTTATGGCCGCCATCTTGAATATATTTGACAACAATGCAGAGTGAGGCCATGCTGGTCTTTGCCCTTCTACTAATGCCTCTCTTCTCCATTGGAAATCACCAAACACAATTTTTTTAATGAGCTTTGTAGTACTGTGCTACAACACTCGTTCCATGTGCGCACAGGACGTCATGTCTTTCAAAAGTCGCCATCCTTTCAACCCGGTCTTCGCTTTTAGATACTAGGTGAAATTCCAAGACATAAAATGGAGTCTAATTTTGGGGTAGAGGTTCAATAACTCGCACTTTGACCATTGTGGGAGTTGTTTCTTTCAACTGTTGTCTCTGTGTCTGGGATGGATGGCTTATAGCACCACTGATAGTTTTAAATGCATTAAGTTATGTTACACAATCAGGTCTCTCTTGAAATTTAAAAACTACAATGTTAACTTCCGTCTTACTGTGCAAGAAAACGGCCGTTATTTCCCTGACAGATGGAGATTTTCGGGGTGTCTGTGATTGTGAGTGAGTCTTTTTATACATTATAATAATGACTCTTATGTAGAGGCATACACGTGTCTTAGGTTTTTTGTACATTTTTTTGTACCTGACAAGTTACTTCAGTATTCGCTGAAAAATTATAGTATGGGCCATGTGCTGGAGAATTTTTTGTGTCTGTTTTTAAAAATAAATTAATCTGTTATCAAGAGACTAGTCTGACTAGCACGTAAGATTCGTAGCAGTGTAAACAAGTTGAATATCTAGTGACAGATAGTTGTAAAAGCGTCAGCTGATAATAACTTGTAGTTAAAATACAATGAAGCGCCAATGAAACTGGTATAGGCATGCAGTTTCAAATAGAGAGATATGCAAATGGGCAGAATACGGCACTGTGGTCAGCAAATAAGTGTCTGGCGCAGTTGTTAGATCGTTACTGCTGCTACAATGGCAAGTTATCAAGATTTAAGTGAGTTTGAACGAGGTGTTACAGTCGACGCACGAGCGATGGGGCACGGTATCTCCGAGGTAGCAATGAAGTGGGGATTTTCTCGTACGACCATTTCACGAGTCTACCGTGAATATCAGGAATCCGGTAAAACATCAAAGCTCCGACCGCGCTGGCCGGAAAAGGTGCTGCAAGAAAGGGAACAACGACGACTAAGGAGAATCATTCGACGTGACAAAAGTGCAAACCTTCAGCAAATTGCTGCAGATTTCAGTGCTGGGCCATCAACAAGTGTTAGCGTGCGAACCATTCAATGAAACATCATCGATATGGGCTTTCGGAGCCGAAGGCCCAATCGTGTACCCTTGATGACTGTACGACACAAAACTTTACGCCTCACCTGGGCCCATCAACACTGACACTGGACTATTGATGAGAGGAAACATGTTGCCTTGTCGGACGAGTTTCTTTTCAAATTGTTTTCAGCGGATGGACATGTACGGGTATGGAGGCAACCTCATTAATCCATGGAGCCTGCATGTCTGTAGTGGACTGTTCAGGCTGGTGGAGGCTCTGTAATGGTGTGGAGCTTGTGCAGTTGGAGTGATATGGGACTCCTAATACGTCTAGATACGGCTCTGATAGGTGACACGTATGTAAGCATCCTGTCTGATTACCTGTATCCACACATGTCCATTGTGCATTCCGACGGACTTGGGTAATTCCAGCTGGACAATGCGACACCCTACACGTTCAGAATTCCTACAGAATGGCTCCAGGAACACACTTGCGCTGGTCACCAAACTCCCCAGGCACGAACATTAGTGAGCATGTCTGGGATGCCTTGCAATGTGCTGTTCAGAAGAGATATCCACCCCCTCGTATTTTTACGGATTTGTGGACAGCCCTGCAGGATTCATTATGTTAATTCCCTCCAGCACTACTTCAGACATTAGTCGAGTCCATGCCACGTCGTGTTGGGGCATTTCTGCATGCTCGCGGGAACCCTACACTATATTAGGCAGGTGTACCAGATTCTTTGGCTCTTCATTGTATGAAAACATACTCTTATTGGAGCAACTCACAGAGATCGGAGTAGCACACCTGAATGTTTTAAGAACAGTTGACATAAGTTTTCTCCCTGGTTAGCCTCGGGGCCGCGGCTATTTTTAACTTTGACAAGGCACAAGACATTTTGTACACAAGATTTTAATTTTAAACGCGCCTTACCTTTTAAGACTTTTAGACGCATACCGAAATTTAAACAATTATTCATACTGATGAGTCACAGCAATGTCATACTGTTGGTTGCTCAGTTTCCGCTGACAGTGTCTTTAGGCTTCGACTAAAAAGACGAATTTACTGTCCTTGACGGTGAGTTCTGTGTAATCTAAAGGCAATTGAGCAGATACTTTCGACGGAATATTTTTCTCATCTGCTCCGATACACTAAGAGCCCTACAGACCATTCAGAGGGAATATGTTTCATTGCACTGAATTCCCAAACATGTATGAATTAAGGAAATGAGGGTGCTGGTACGGCAGCAACGGATGAACGAAAATAATTTAGTTCTCGGTGCTGTCCCCTTGAATTTTTGAATTTGTTGTTGATTGGAGAGATATACAGTGTAAAAAAAACTACGTACAGTATAAAGATTTTTAGCGTTATTAGAGGCTATAGAGACAGAATCGCTATCGCTGAACAAATCTCACAGGGATACCTTTTGTCCGCTAAGGATCCTTGGAAATTTTGAAGCGCAACTTCCTTCATGTCAACGTTCACATTTGCATCGCATGCAAAACCTGTGTTCCACCATCAACAGAGATTAACAGTGCATGTGCAGCCTGGTATTGTTAACGACCATCTGAATGGGTCGTTATCTTCTACCCACCACCCTCGATCGAGTATATTACTGTATCTTTCTCCGTGAAGTACTACCAGAAATGTTGGAGACTATCCTTCTAGCAGTCAGGCACCACATTTTGCCGTTGTTTTAACCAATCGTTGTATTGGGAGAGGTGGACTAGTACCGTGGCCAACAAGTGCTTCCAACGTCGCTGCTACGCATTTATGTTTTTGGAGGGAGCTGAAACGTCTGGTTTACGTGACGCCGATAGACATTCCAGAAGATCTGGTTATCTCTTTGGCTGACGCTGCAGCCACTATTTGTGAAACGCCTGGTTGTTTTGAACGTGTAAGATAGTCGTTTACACGTAGATGTCAGTTGTGTTTTAATGTTCTGTCTTTAAAACAATGTTCGTCGGACAACAGTCAGAACACCGTCTCTGAACACCACTAGCGCAAAACCTTCATGGACTCCTCGCGGGGATCATTAGATTTGGGTGACACAAAAAGTTTATTTTACCTATTCTGAACACTAAAATGTTGTATGCTGTTGTAATTTTTTTTTTAGACCGTGCATATCAGTGGGTAAATGAGTGGCTGGAGATACAACATGACAAACTATGACTGCTGGTCCCAATAGTTTTGGCATGATAAACATCCCTCCGGCCACATAGGTGGAAAGAGTGGGTGGTGCATGGTTGAGACTCGGTCACTGTCCTCTGTTACACACAGAGAGCACCTCCAGCATCAGAAGCCACTAGTGTGAATTGCTTGTAGCGTACTATAGCTCTGGTTAGGTGTATTGGCAAGTGGCTGTTAGTGCACTGTTGCCAGACCATGAGTCGCATTTTGTATTAACATGCACCTCTGTTACTCGTTGTAATAGTTTCTGCTTTGGTCAGAATCAATATCATTACTTTTGAGGTGAAATATATTGAGTTAGGCTACGTCAGTCGTATCGTTATGAAAGCAATGTATGTGTACCTTATTAAAAACATTTTAAAAGCTTTGCCATTGAATTCGTTGTTTGCAGTTTGAAATGGGTAAAATTATTATAGATAATGTTAGGGTAATATGTTTATATGAAATGTAAATATACGTAAGTCATTGACAAAAATGCATATAAAAAACTATCACTCCTGGAATTTCAGACACATTAGTATGTCAACTAAGACACACAATTGCTCAACTTAGTTGTGTTCATTTTTTAATGCTAATTGTATGATTTGTGTGTTTTGCTACATCAGCAAACTAATTTACATTCTTTAAGAAAACCATGTTCGCTGACCCCACATGCACAACAATCAGGCGGGCCGCTTTCCCCAACAGATAGCTTAACGCTAGGCACGAATTCTGCCATATGTACTTTAATGAATGGTTTTGAGTAACACATGTTCACCCGAAAAGAATGTAGGTCGCGTTTCACTTTAAGTTCACAGCAAGCAAAAATTTAATTCTGGAGGCCATTATGCTGTTGCATTAAGGTAAAGATCGTCTACCATCGTTCTGACGCTTGCATTTAAATCCTATATCGTTTATAATATGCATCTCACAGATCTAGAAGATCAATAAAATTTATTTTTTAAGTTGACTTTTTTCTCAATTTTTCTGGTGCTGGGTACTCACCAGTGTGTAAAATTCATAGACTGTCTGCCTGACAACGTCTTTTGATAAGCTGTTTAGTTTCGTTATATTTTTCCTTGGAGAACTTCTTAAACCAGCATCATGAGCTGCAGCACCAATAGCACATACGGTAGCAAGACTTTTTCTTCCAATAGTTGTTTTTTGGTAAAATATCACTGCATTTCTTGATATCGCTACTGATTCTGTGTACCTTCTGCAAATATTTCCTAATGAGCATGCATGTGGATGATAACACTTCATTTTCATTGTCAACCAGATGTTTTAAATACTTACAGATATTATGGATATGGTTTGCCGCAGAAACTCAGTTGCCTTTTTCAGTTGTAGTTTTCCTGTTGTCAAAGTGCATCTTGTAGGAGTTGTTTGTGCGCCTGACCGAATGACACAGGAAAATCTGTCTTTCTTCTTGCTTTTGCATTTTCAGCTTACACAAACACTTCCACTTGATAAATAAATTGCACAAATAATACCACAAGTACACTTTTTTACTTTGAGTCAAGCTGTCAAAACTAATAATTCAGTAAGGAATGGAAAATAAGAACTGCATGAAAATCTACACACCATCTCGCTACTGAGTATTGACGCTGTACTGGCGCTTGAACTAGGCAGTTATGGACGCTCAGCGTTGCCATTTTCGAATGTTTTACAGACAGAGAGGGAGGGAGGGAGGTAGAGAGAGAGAGAGAGAGAGAGAGAGAGAGAGAGCGTTGTGTCAATGGCATTGGCGCAGTAGTAACGCCGGTTCCCATCAGTTCACCGAAGTTCAGTGTTGTTGGTCTTGGCTAGTATTTGGATGGGTCACCATCCTGATCTGCCGAGTTCTGTTGGCAAGCGGAGTGCACTCAGCTCTTGTGTGGCAATTGAGGAGCTACCTGTTGAAAGTAGCAACACTGGCCACGAAAACTAACAACGGCTGGGAGAACGGTGTGCTAATCACATGAGCCTCTGGTCACATCCACATCTGGTCACGCCTAAGGATGAAAAGGGGGCAGTGGATATTGTTGGGCCTTCAAGGGATGTTCGAATGGTGTTTGTTTGGTTTAGAGAGAGAGCGCTAAGCAAGACTAGGCACAAGTGCGGCTTCAGCGCACTTGAAGCTGCCCTCCATACACCATACTACTGGTGCACCACTTTCTGCTCGTGATAAGAGGGCAGCTGTGTGCGTTTAAAATTTTGAATGCATGACCATTTCTCTTTTAACATACACTGAAGAGCCAAAGAAACTGGTACATGTGCCTAATATCATGTAGGGCCCCCACGAGCACGCCCAAGTGCCCCAACACGACGCGGCATGGACTAAAGAAAAGACGAGGGGGTGGATATCTCTTCTGAACAGCACATTGCAAGACAACCCAGACATGCTCAATAATGTTCGTGCCTGGGGAGTTTGGTGGCCAGCGGAAGTATTTAAACTCAGAAGGGTATTCCTGGAGCCATTCTGTAGCAATTCTGAACGTGTGGGGTGCCGCATTTTCCTGCTGGAATTGCCCAAGTCCGTCGGAATGCACAATGGACATGTATGGATACAGGTAATCAGACATACGTGTCACCTATCAGAGCCGTATCTAGACGTATTAGGGGTCCCATATCATTCCAACTGCACACACTCCACACCATTACAGAGCCTCCACCAGCCTGAACAATCCCCTACAGACACGCATGGTCCATGGATTCATGAAGTTGCCTCCATACCAGTACATGTCCATCTGCTGAATACAATTTGAAACGAAACTCGTGCGACAAGGCAACATGTTCCCAGTCATCACCAGTCCAATGTCAGTGTTGGCGGGCCCAGGTGAGGCGTAAAGCTTTGTGTCGTGCAGTCATCAAGGGTATACGAGTGGACCTCCGACAACGAAAGCTGTATCGATCATATTTTGTAGAGTGGTTCACGTGCTGACACTTGTTGATGGCCCAGCACTGAAATCAGCAACAAAATGTCACGTTGAACTCATAAGGTGGCAGAATACGGTCAGTTTCGCACCTTACATGAGAGTTTTATACATGATAATGGGAAGAGGAATATAACACCTAACTTACTTCGGCAGTAATGAGCAGATTTGCCTATAAGTATGTAATGTAAAAGGGATGTCAATCGACAGTAATAACACACTGCTCCTGTATAACGCATGTCAATGAGCAGAAGGCGAAACAAGCAGCGAGAGGAAATGTTTTGTGTGGAAGCAAGCACGGGCAGAAGCAGAGGCCACACCATGGGAGGCACCACGAAAAGCCCTTAGGGGGCGTCCCGTGGCGGGAGTCAGCGACCGGACAGGTGACGCTTACTGGAGAGCAAGTAACGGCCACCAGAAGTAGGACAGAAAGAAGCTTTAGAAAACTGCATTTCGGAATTCCAAATGGATACAAACAAAACCGGTGACACAATTGATCACATGAACAACGAATGGTACACATGTGACGTACGCATGTAACTTTTAGGCGTCTGGAGCGCGCATAAAACGTCCGATTGGCGGAAACGAACTGGGAAGGAGTAAAGTGCTGTGATTTCGACACAGTTTAATGGTAGAGCCCTTGCGACTGGTAGAAAGAGTTTACACAAAAATAAAGGAATGCTTCTATTGGTCGAAGAAAGCCATGATGTGGAGAACGAAAGAACACATGTGGGGAGACAGTTCGGCTACGAGAAAGACGAGCGGAAGTTTTGGGGACTCTTCTCTGAACTGGCGTCGAGTGCTGAATGGAGCGCATAACGCTCTGTACGATGCAGAGGAGAAATTTGTGTGAACACTGCGTTCACTGCGGCTGACGTTCAGCTAGATATTAGCTGTAACGTCATTGAGCTCCAACTGTGGAGAAACGAACCAGCCAGTTAGTTAATTGTTCTTGCAAGGACTGAGAGCGCATTTTAATATGCACGCTGCTCCATCCATTCGCGTGCGTATCGCCATATTCCAACACTAGGGATGAGTGCATGTTTTCTCGCATAACGAGAAACATGGGCGAGTTTCTGCTGGAAAATTCAGCAGAGGCTTAGTTAGTTTTTATAGGAATTTCAGAGGACGAGAGCAGCCATGCCGACGACAGCTCATCACAGCTAAGGGAAATACTGCGAGCAGAGGTATAAATGTGTTAGTTCACCAGCTTGCGTCCACTGTAAACTCGAGCGACCTTGGGTAATCTTTTGCTCAACTTGTCACAAAACTAACCCTCCTCCGTAGACCTGATTGTCATCCTAAATAGTATCGAATTTTGAACCGGAATCGGATGATTTATCGTAGTACTAGCCAACATCATGACGTAGTCATAAGAATAATTTTGTAAATAAACTTGTAGTTAAAATTTACCATTGTTGTGTTTAGGATTATTTCACTTTCTGAGGACGAGATGCGTTCGTTTGACAACTGTCGTAACATTGTCACATTGTAAACTGTGTAAATACGTATATTTCTGTGACAAGATTGCAACATTAAACCAAAAATATTTTCAGCTTACACAGTTGTTGTTCTGACCTAAAAACCTTACAAACTATTCTCTTCAGTCGTCGTCGTTCCCTTTCTTGCTGCATCTTTTTCCGGCCGCAGCGACAACCTGATTCCTGATATTCATGGTAGGCTCGCGAAATAGTCGTACTTGAAAATCCCCACTTCATTGCTACCTCGGAGGTACTTTGTTCCATCGCTCGTGCGTCGACTATACCACCTCGTTCAGACTCACTTAAATCTTGATAACTTACCACTGTAGCAGCAGTCACGATCTAACAACTGCGCCAGACACTTATGTCTTATGTAGGTGTTGGTGACCACAGTGCCTATTTACATATCTCTCTATTTGAATACTCATGCCTATGCCAGTTTCTTTGGCGCTTCAGTATATGTTTCTTCTTTCTAACTATGGAAGCAATTTCACTACTCATATGTTAATCTGTTTACTATTTTTAATCTTATTCTCAGGCTTGTTGGCTCTTCCCCATTTTTTTAATCAGTGATTAATCAGTTACTTGCACCAATAAATTCTTGTGCAAACCCTCTCTTAGTTTAATATTTATTATCATGGCTACAAAATGGGATTATTAGAAAGTGTATAAATGTGCATATATGCATGTTTTCATTATGGATTTTAATAATCTGATGAGCCAAAACATTATAATCACCTGGGTCGTAGTTGTGGATCTGGATCTGGCTCCCAGTGGCAGCCCAGATATACAGGGTTTACATAATGTCCGGGAACACTTTCAATTATTTATTGCACAAGAACTAAATATTGTACAGATATCATACATATGTCATTTCGAAGAGAAACCCCATTTTTCATGTATACTGCCACAGTGTAGTTTGGTAATTTGCCGATAGTCAGCACTTGTCGCAAACATGGCGAGTTCAGGTACGCAGCGAGCTTTCTGTGTGTTGAAGTTCGACAAAAACAAGTGTACTACAGCTGTTCAATAGATGCTGAGAACCAAGTACGGTAAGGAGCCAGCAACGAGGAAGGCCATTTACCACTGTCACAACGAACTAGTTACGACGGGTTGTTTGTGCCCGTCAAAGGGAAGTGGACGTCCCAATGTGAGTGAAGTGAATGTGGAGTGCGTACGAGAGACATTCATAAGGAGTTCAAATAAATAGGTGTGTCGTGCATCCCGTGTACTCGAAATGGCTCGAATGACAGTGTGGAAAGTCCTGCGACAGAAGATGTCTATGAAACCATTGAAATTGGAGCTAGTGCAGAACCTCAACGACTACAACAAAGACAAGCGTTTTACGTTTTGTTCGCATTTGCAACAATTGCTTAATTTTTAGCGACGTAGCCACTTTTCACACTAATGGGAAAGTGAACAGGCATAATTGTCGAATCTGGGGTACAAAGCATCCACACGAATGAATGCATTGAATTTGAGCTTGATTCTCCAAAGGTAAATTTTTTTGTGCCTTGTCACGTCGAAAACTGTACGGGCCATTCTTCTTCGCCGAGAGCACTGTCACTGGATATTCCTACTTGGACATGTTGCATCAATGGCCGATGCCACAAATGCAATCGGACTCTCCGTTCATCTTTCAGCAGGCTGGGGCTCCACCTCATTTTCATCGTGAAGTTCGTGGGTACCTCAACATGGAGCTACCGCACCAATGGATCGGCCGTGCCACAGAAGGGGACAGCCGTTTCATGAAATGGCCTCCCCGATCACCAGATTTCACTCCCTGTGACTTTTTTCTGTGGGAACACATTAAAGATCTGGTGTACGTACCGCCTCTACCATGTGATGTGTCAGAGCTTCGGGAGAGAATACGGGAAACGCTGCCACAGTGACGATGCCATCCTGGGACGGGTATGGCAAGAATAGAATTCGATTACTGTATTGAAGTGTGCTGGGACACTCATGGTTCGCATATCAAATGTCTGTAAAAAAACTTTCAGAGTTTCGTTTCAAAATGCATTATGTATGACATCTGTACAATGTTCAGTTCTTGTGCAATAAATAGTTGAAAATGTTCGTGGACTTTATGTACACCTTGTATTCCGTTGGGTTCAAATCAGGCAAATTTGGTGCCGAGATGACTTTCATGCTCCTGAAACCTACGCAGCACTATTCTGGATTTGTAACATCGACTGTTTTTATGCTGGAAGATTCCGTCGCTGTCTGGGTGGACATCAAGCATGAAAGGCGCAACTTCGCATGGACACGTTAGAGGAGTTCACATGAAGTTTGTCATGATATGGCCCTGTTGCGTCGCAGATGTATTCCATCTGCGATCAGCAAATCTACTTACTCGTGGTGAGATCGACCAAGTCTGTGGGGCTGTCAAACAGCTGGAACCCCCCCGCAGAACGAATCCATATCTATGGCACTGATTCATACTTCCTAAGAAGTTAGCACACATGGTGTAAGACAGATTATCAATGATGATGTCGCAGATAGCCTTGTAGACCCCGCTTAGGGATGAGATTCTCGGAAACGCCGAAATTGGCCGGCTGTTTGCCTTGGCGTGAGAATCTATGCAGTTGGAGGACAAAGCCAAAATTAGCATAAGGAGAGCCATGCGTGAATTGTTCAAGGAATTAGAAAGTAAAATGCTGTCTATCGTTTTGACAAATATCCCAAGGAGTTTTGTCGTCGTATGTTAAAATCAGTTAACGGATCGAAGCCATCTGTCCAGACACTTGCAATATATTTAAATAATGAAAATAATAAATATAACTATACTGAATATGAAAACTGTAATTGCTTGCGTTAATGTCTGTCTTGTGCTTAACTTAATTTCGTTTCGGACTTCGCTGACCTAGTTGAAGATGGAGGCAGCAGAGGACTCCTTGGGCACTGGCACTTCTCGTAATTACAAAATAATTCACTTCACATACTTCAATAAATAAAAATGCTTAATACTGCTCTTGAAAATTGTATTATTCACTCATACAATAGAATACACGCATCTATGCCCGGGGCAGGATTCGAGCCTGCGACGTAGCGGTCGCGCGGTTCCGGACTGCAGCGCCTAGAACAATTTCTAAAATTGCAAAAATCCATCCGAAAGGAAACTGGAAAACTGTTACAGGTACAACATGGCCATTTACCTAGGAATATATATTCTATTCAAATGCTAATAAATTACTATCAGAAAATCTTGTCAATACTGTATATAAGAGGTATATGTTACATTATTACTCTGCTATACGCTAATAATCAGTAAATTAAATCTAATTAAGAAGAAGTATAATGAGAAACCATTTACAAGTTTAAAACATTTTGAAAAAAAAAACTACTGCCAACTAAGAAAAATTTCCATTTTTATGAGAGGGAAAATTTTTAAGACTTTAAAGAAACTCAGATCATTTGCAAATATCACGTTTTCCGTGGTAGAAGACCTTCCTTTTCAAAGTAAAAGGTGGTGCATGACTGACGAATATGGCTTAATCGTCCATACGCTATGCCAGTAGTTTTAAAAAATATACAAGATTTTACTCACTATAAAACTCTGTAACTGAAGAATTAATAATATCCTCAGATAACTTCCGTATACTATACAGCACTTAAATATGCAGAACTCGTAGTATTTACAAACGCTGCACTAAACACAACCTCATTTCTCAGAACAGGGACAGTAGAAAATGCTGGTAACAGTTTATGGCGGTTTCTGGTGCGCATTACGTAGTGTGATTCTGAAATCGGTCACTAGATAGAAACACCGATCTGGAAACATCACGTGTTCGTAGGTGCACTGTCCTCCTGGTACAGCACTCTCACCTACAGTATTTCCAACACAAAAGTTTTATCTCAAGTACAGATAGTGTTGAGGATCAGTGGACAAAGTTCAAAACCATCGTACAATATGCATTAGATGAGTACGTGCCAAGCAAGATCGTAAGAGATGGAGAAGAGCCACAGTGGTACAACAACCGAATTAGAAAATTGCTACGGAAGCAAAGGGAACTTCACAGCAAACATAAACATAGCCAAAGCCTTGCAGACAAACAAAAATCACACGAAGCGAAATGTAGTGTGAGGAGGGCTATGCGTTCAACGAATTCGAAAGTAAAGTTCTATGTACTGACCTGGCAGAAAATCCTAAGAAATTTTGTCTTATGTCAAAGCGGTAGGTAGATCAAAACAAAATGTCCAGACACTCTGTGACCAAAATGGTACTGAAACAGAGGATGACAGACTAAAGGGCGGAATACTAAATGTCTTTTTCCAAAGCTGTTTCACAGAGGAAGACTGCGCTGTAGTTCCTTCTCTAGATTCTCGCACAGAGGACAGAATGGTAGATATCGAAATAGATGACAGAGGAATAGAAAAACAATTAAAATCGCTCAAAAGAGGAAAGGCCGCTGGACCTGATGGGATACCAGTTCGATTTTAAACAGAGTACGCGAAGGAACTGGCCCCCCTTCTTGCAGCGGTATAGCGTAGGTCTCTAGAAGAGCACAGCGTTCCAAAAGATTGGAAAAGGGCACAGGTCATCCCCGTTTTCAAGAAGGGTTGTCGATCGGTTGTAAAATTTTGGAACACGTATTATGTTCGAGTATAATGACTTTTCTGGAGACTAGAAATCTACTCTGTAGGAATCAGCATTGGTTTCGGAAAAGACGATCGTGTGAAACCCAGCTTGCGCTATTCGTCCACGAGACTCAGAGGTCCATAGACACGGGTTCCCAGGTAGATGCCGTGTTTCTTGACTTCCGCAAGGCGTTTGACACAGTTCCCCACAGTCGTTTAATGAACAAAGTAAGAGCATATGGACTATCAGACCAATTGTGTGATTGGATTGAAGACTTCCTAGATAACAGAACGCAGCATGGCATTCTCAATGGAGAGAATCTTCCAAAGTAAGAGTGATTTCAGGTGTGCCGCGGGGGAGTGTCGTAGTACCGTTTCTATTCACAATATATATAAACTACCTTGTGGATAACATCAGAAGTTCACTGAGGCTTTTTGCGGATGATGCTGTAGTATATCGAGAGGTTGTACAATGGAAAACTGTGCTGAAATGCAGGAGGATCTGCAACGAATTGACGCATGGTGTAGGGAATTGCAATTGAATCTCAATGTAGACAAGTGCAATGTGCTGCGAAAACATAGAAAGAAAGATCCTTTATCGTTTAGCTACAATATAGCAGGTCAGCAACTGGAAGCAGTTAATTCCATAAATTATCTGGGAGCAGGCATTAGGAGTGATCTAAAATGGAATGACCATATAAAATTAATCGTCGGTAAAGCAGATGCCAGACTGAGATTCATTGGAAGAATGCTAAGGGAATGCAGTCCGAAAACAAAGGAAGTAGGTTACAGTACACGTGTTCGCCCACTGCTCGAATACTGCTCACCAGTGTGGGATACCTACGAGACAGGGTTGATAGAAGAGATAGAGAAGATCCAACGGAGAGCAGCACGCTTCGTTACAGGATCATTTAGTAATCGCGAAAGCGTTACGGAGATGCTAGATAAAATCCAGTGGAAGACTCTGCAAGAGAGACGCTCAGTAGCTCGGTACCGGCTTTTGTTGAAGTTTCGAGAACATACCTTCACCGAGGAGTCAAGCAGTATATTGCTCCCTCCTACGTATATCTCGCGAAGAGACCATGAGGATAAAATCAGAGAGATTAGAGCCCACACAGAGGCATACCGACAATCTTTCTTTCCACGAACAATACGAGACTGGAATAGAAGGGAGAGGCGATAGAGTTACTCAAGGTATCCTCCGCCACACACCGTCAGGTGGCTTGCGGAGTATAGATGTAGATGTAGATGTAGAATACATCGCTATCACAGTAATTCGTCCTGCTACATACTCGAAAGTCTGCTTCTCTCTCATCATCATCATCATCATCATCATCATTTAAGACTGATTATGCCTTTCAGCGTTCAGTCTGGAGCATAGCCCCCCTTATAAAATTCCTCCATGATCCCCTGTTCAGTGCTAACATTGGTGCCTCTTCTGATGTTAAACCTATTACTTCAAAATCATTCTTAACCGAATCCAGGTACCTTCTCCTCGGTCTGCCCCGACTCCTCCTACCCGCTACTGCTGAATCCATGAGTCTCTTGGGTAACCTTGCTTCTCCCATGCGTGTAACATGACCCCACCATCTAAGCCTGTTCGCCCTGACTGCTACATCTATAGAGTTCATTCCCAGTTTTTATTTGATTTCCTCATTGTGGACACCCTCCTGCCATTGTTCCCATCTACTAGTACCTGCAATCATCCTAGCTACTTTCATATCCGTAACCTCAACCTTGTTGATAAGGTAACCTGAATCCAACCAGATTTCGCTCCCATACAACAAAGTTGGTCGAAAGATTGAACGGTGCACAGATAACTTAGTCTTGGTACTGACTTCCTTCTTGCAGAAGAGAGTAGATCGTAGCTGAGCGTTCACTGCATTAGCTTTGCTACACCTCGCTTCCAGTTCTTTCACTATGTTGCCATCCTGTGAGAATATGCATCCTAAGTACTTGAAACCGTCCACTTGTTCTAACTTTGTTCCTCCTATTTGGCACTCAACCGGTTTATATTTCTTTCCCACTGACATTACTTTCGTTTTGGAGATGCTAATCTTCATACCATAGTCCCTACATTTCTGATCTAGCTCTGAAATATTACTTTGCAAACTTTCAGTCGAATCTGCCATCGCAACTAAGTCATCCGCATATGCAGGACTGCTTATTTTGTGTTCAAATATCTTAATCTCACCCAGCCAGTCTATTGTTTTCAACATATGATCCATAAATAATATGAACAACAGTGGAGACAAGTTGCAGCCTTGTCTTACCCCTGAAACTACTCTGAACCATGAACTCAATTTACCGTCAACTCTAACTGCTGCCTGACAATCCATGTAAAGACTTTTAATTGCTTGCAAAAGTTTGCCTCCTATTCCATAATCTTGTAGAACAGACAATAACTTCCTCCTAGGAACCTGGTCATTTGCCTTTTCTAGATCTATAAAGCATAGATACAATTCCCTGTTCCACTCGTAACACTTCTCCATTATTTGCTGTAAGCTAAAGATCTGGTCCTGACAACCTCTAAGAGGCCTAAACCCACACTGATTTTCATCTAATTGGTCCTCAACTAATACTCGCACTTTCCTTTCAACAATACCTGAGAAGATTTTACCCACAACGCTGATTGAAGAGATACCTCTGTAGTTGTTACAATCTTTTCTGTTTCCATGTTTAAAGATTGGTGTGATTACTGCTTTTGTCCAGTCTGATGGAACCTGTCCCGACTCCCAGGCCATTTCAATTATCCTGTGTAGCCATTTAAGACCTGATATTCCACTGTATTTGATGAGTTCCGAGTTAATTTCATCCACCCCAGCTGCTTATTGCACTGCAATCTATTGGCCATTTTCTCCACTTCCTCAAATGTGATCCTTTTTCCATCGTGATTCCTATCCCATTCTAACTCGAAATCTGAAACATTACTGATCGTATTTTCACCTACATTAAGCAACTATTCAAAATATTCCCTCCATCTGCCCAAGGCATCCACAGGATTCACCATCAGTTTTCCTGACCTGTCCAAAATACTTGTCATTTCCTTCTTACCTCCCTTTCGAAGACTGCTAATTACACTCCAGAATGGTTTTCCAACAGCTTGACCCATAGTCTCCAACCTGTTTCCAAAGTCTTCCCAAGATTTCTTCTTGGATGCTGCAATTATCTGTTTGGCTTTGTTTCTTTCTTCAACATAACTTTCTCTGTCTACCTGAGTTCTAGTATGTAGCCATTTTTGATACGCCTTCTTTTTCCTTTTACAGGCTGCCTTGACTGGGTCATTCCATCAAGCTGTTTGCTTCATTCTACTTTTACACACTACTGTTCCAAGACATTCTTTAGCCACTTCTACTACTGTGTCCCTGTACCTTGTCCATTCCTTTTACAATGGCTATAATTGACTACATTCAACTAACTGGTACCTTTCTGAGATCGCTGTTATGTACTTGTGAATGATTTCCTTATCCTGAAGTTTCTCCACTCTTATCCTCCTACATATAGACCTGACCTCCTGCACTTTCGGCTTCACAATCCCAATTTCACTGCAATTAAATAATGATCAGTGTCATCAAAGAATCCCCTGAATACACGTGTGTCCCTCACAACCTTCCTGAATTCCTGATCTGTTATTATATAGTCAAAAATGGCTCTGAGCACTATGCGACTTAACTTCTGAGGTCATTAGTCGCCTAGAACTTACAACTAATTAAACCTAACTAACCTAAGGACATCACACACATCCATGTCCGAGGCAGGATTCGAACTTGCGACCGTAGCGGTCGTTCGGTTCCAGACTGCAGCGCCTAGAACTGCATGGCCACTCCGGCCGGCTATTATATAGTCAATGACAGATCTGGTTCCCCTGCTTTCCCAAGTATACCGGTGAATGTACTTACGTTTAAAAGAGGAGTTTGTGATTACTAAGCAAATACTGGCACAGAAATCCAAGAGTTGTTTCCCGTTCCTGTTGGTCTCCAAATCCTCTCCAAATTTACCCATAACCTTTTCATACCCTTCTGTTCGATTTCCAATCCTGGCGTTAAAATCAACCATGAGCAGAACACTGTCCTTGTCCCTTACTCTAACAACTACATCACTGAGTGCCTCATAAAAACTTCTCTCTCTCTCTAACAAAAAAAAATTGAATAATAAAATTCAGTCGGTATTTCATTTTTGCTTTGTTGTTATATAAACATTAAGTTAGCAGCATCCTGGGGGCGGGGGGGGGGGGGGGGGGGGTGCTTCATCATGTTGCAGTGCAATTGCCTCCACACTGTACGTTGACATGTATGGAGACTTACAGTATTTTTTTTACTTACATTTGCCGATGGTTATCGATGTCCTTTATTGTCAGCTTCATTTTCTTTGAATACGGAAGCTTCATTTTTTTTATGGAATGGACATGTCAGCTTATCCTATGTACAAGTACTTAAAATATTACATACGTAATATGTGATTCCATTGTTGTTGTTGTTGTGGTCTTCAGTCCTGAGACTGGTTTGATGCAGCTCTCCACGCTACTCTATCCTGTGCAAGCTTCTTCATCTCCCAGTACCTATTGCAACCTACATCCTTCTGAATCTGCTTAGTGTATTCATCTCTTGGTCTCCCTCTACGACTTTTACCCTCCACGCTGCCCTCCAATACTAAATTGGTGATCCCTTGAACATGTCCTAACAACCGATCCCTTCTTTTAGTCAAGTTGTGCCACAAACTTCTCTTCTCCCCAATCCTATTCAGTACTTCCTCATTAGTTATGTGATCTTCCCATCTAATCTTCAGCATTCTTCTGTAGCGCCACATTTCAAAAGCTTCTATTCTCTTCTTGTCCGAACTATTTATCGTCCATGTTTCACTTCCATACATGGCTACACTCCATACAAGTAATTTCAAAAATGACTTCCTGACCCTTAAATCTATACTCGATGTTAACAAATTTCTCTTCTTCAGAAACGCTTTCCTTGCCATTGCCAGTCTACATTTTATATCCTCTCTACTTCGACCATCATCAGTTATTTTGCTCCCCAAATAGCAAAACTCCTTTACTACTTTAAGTGTGTAATTTCCTAATCTAATTCCCTCAGCATCACCCGACTTAATTCGACTACATTCCATTACTCTCGTTTTGCTTTTGTTGATGTTCATCTTATACCCTCCTTTCAAGACAATGTCCATTCCGTTCCACTGCTCTTCCAAGTCCTTTGCTGTCTCTGACAGAATTACAATGTCATCGGCGAACCTCAAAGTTTTTATTTCTTCTCCATGGATTTTAATACCTACTCCGAATTTTTCTTTTGTTTCCTTTACTGTTTGCTCAATATACAGATTGAATAACATCGGGGAGAGACTACAACCCTGTCTCACTCCCTTCCCAACCACTGCTTCCCTTTCATGTCCCTCGACTCTTATAACTGCCATCTGGTTTCTGTACAAATTGTAAATAGCCTCTCACTCCCTGTATTTTACTCCTGCCACCTTCAGAATTTGAAAGAGAGTATTCCAGTCAACATTGTCAAAAGCTTTCTCTAAGTCTACAAATGCTAGAAACGTAGGTTTGCCTTTTCTTAATCTAGTTTCTAAAATAAGTCGTAGGGTCAGTATTGCCTCACGTATCCCCATATTTCTACTGAATCCAAACTGATCTTCCCCAAGGTCGGCTTCAACCAGTTTTTCCATTCGTCTGTAAAGAATTCGCGTTAGTATTTTGCAGCCGTGATTTATTAAACTGATAGTTCGGTAATTTTCACATCTGTCAACGCCTGCTTTCTTTGGGATTGGAATTATCATATTGTTCTTGAAGTCTGAGGGTATTTCGCCTGTCTCATACATTTTGCTCACCAGATGGTAGAGTTTTGTCATACTGGCTCTCCCAAGGCTGTCAGTAGTTCTAATGGAATGTTGTCTACTCCCGGGGCCTTGTTTCGACTCAGGTCTTTCAGTGCTCTGTCAAACTCTTCACGCAATATCATATCTCCCATTTCATCTTCATCTACATCCTCTTCCATTTCCATAATATTGTCCTCAAGTACATCGCCCTTGTATAGACCCTCTATATACACTTTCCGCCTTTCTGCTTTCCCTTCTTTGCTTAGAACTGGGTTTCCATCTGAGCTCTTGATATTCATACAAGTGGTTCTCTTTTCTCCAAAGGTCTCTTTAATTTTCCTGTAGGCAGAATCTATCTTACCCCTAGTGAGATAAGCCTCTATATCCTTACATTTGTCCTCTAGCCATCCCTGCTTAGCCATTTTGCACTTCGTGTCGATCTCATTTTTGGGAGGTTTGTATTCCTTTTTGCCTGCTTCATTTACTACATTTTTATATTTTCTCCTTTCGTCAATTAAATTCAATATTTCTTCTGTCACCCAAGGATTTTTATTAGCCCTCGTCTTTTTACCTACTTGATCCTCTGCTGCCTTCACTACTTCATCCCTCCAAGCTACCCATTCTTATTCTACTGTATTTCTTTATCCCATTCTTGTCAATTATTCCTTTATGTTCTCCCTGAAACTCTGTACAACCTCTGGTTCTTTCAGTTTATCTAGGTCCCATCTCCTTAAACTCCCACCTTTTTGCAGTTTCTTCAGTTTTAATCTACAGTTCATAACCAATAGATTGTGGTCAGAGTCCACATCTGCCCCTGGAAATGTCTTACAATTTAAAACCTGGTTCCTAATTCTCTGTCTTACCATTATATAATCTATCTGATACCTTTTAGTATCTCCAGGGTTCTTCCATGTATACAACATTCTTTGATGATTCTTGAACCAAGTGTTAGCTATGATTAAGTTATGCTCTGCGCAAAATTCTACGGCTTCCTCTTTCATTTCTTACCGCCAATCCATAGTCACCTACTACGTTTCCTTTTCTCCCTTTTCCTACTACCGAATTCTAGTCACCCATGACAATTAAATTTTCGTCTCCCTTCACTATCTGAATAATTTCTTTTATTTCATCATACATTTGTTCAATTTCTTCGTCATCTGCAGAGCTAGTTGGCATATAGACTTGAACTACTGTAGTAGGCGTGGGCTTCGTGTCTATCTTGGCCACAACAATGCGTTCGCTGTGCTGTTTGTAATAGCTCACCCGCATTCCTATTGTTTTATTCATTATTAAACCTACTCCTGCATTTCCCTTATTTGATTTTGTATTTATAACCCTGTATTCACCTGACCAAAAGTCTGGTTCCTCCTGCCACCGAACTTCACTAATTCCCACTATATCCAACTTTAACCTATCCATTTCCCTTTTTAAATTTTCTAACCTACCTGCCCGATTAAGGGATCTGACATTCCACGCTCCGATCCGTAGAACGCCAGTTTTCTTTCTCCTGATAACGACGTCCTACTGAGTAGTCCCCGCCCGGAGATCCGAATGGGGGACTATTTTACCTCCGGAATATTTTAGCCAAGAGGACGACATCATCATTAATTCATACAGTAAACCTGCATGCCCTCGGGAAAAATTACGGCCGGTGTTTCCTCTTGCTTTCAGCCGTTCGCAGTACCAGCACAGCAAGGCCGTTTTGGTTGGTGTTACATGGCTAGATCAGTCAATCATCCAGACTGTTGCCCCTGCAACTACTGAAAAGGCTGCTGCCCCTCTTCAGGAACCACACGTTTGTTTGGCCTCTCAACAGATACCCCTCCGTTGTGGTTGCACCTACGGTACGGCTATCTGTATCGCTGAGGCACGCAAGCCTCCCCACCAACGGCAAGGTCTATGGTTCATAGGGGGGGGGGGGGGATGTGATTCCATTACATGTTTAAATTTAGAGCGTTAACAATAATGTCCATTTTACTTCATTCTCGCTGCCAGGTTGGTGCTGGCACAGTGGCTGATTGGGCGGCAAGAACTAGTTGCCAACGGTCAACATGCTATATGCTACCGTTGCACGTGCGTGCACTCGTTTTCTTGGTGTTGATGTCACATTGAGTGTTTCACTTTCACCTGATTGCCATATATCGAAGAATTGTGGTGGCGTTTGTCTTCATGCTGGGTTCAGTGAGTGTGTGCTTAATGTTCAAAATACGACGCTGTGGCAGAAGATCTCTATTTCTACGGCCCGGGCGTCATTACTACCCGTCGTACTCGCATTTTCAGCGGAGAGAACCCTGATCAACATCATCCGTCGATGAGGTAAGTACCTGCTCGAACAACTATAGCTCTCTTATTAATATATCAGGCGTTGTGAGCTGCGATACTTATTTCGTTGCATACGGATGTTCATGTCACTACAGTTGACCGTGCACTTGTTGAAAGACACATAGATTATGGTTTCCAATAAAATTCATACAAAGTTACAGCAATATACATAATATGATAACTTATACCTGTGGCTGACATTCTATCCATTGGTTATATTACGAACATAAATTTCTTAAGTTTTAACACGTCATAAAAAATTTTTCATTAACTGCATTCTATCACTACAATTTGTTTGTTAGTTTCGACTCATCTTCGTTCACATCACATATACAAATTAATTACGTGTCACATTTTTATGACACAATATAAGCATATGATACATTTTCGCTTCATTTTATAGATAGACTTTTATCACTTTTGGGAACTCATTTCTCTCTTAGTTGGAGGAGGGAGGAAGGAAACTGGAATAGGACTAAAAGCATCGCGCATTGCTGGCCTAACTACGCTTGGCACCACCTCCTTTGTTTGGAAGGGAGGAAAGGAAATACTCATCTACTGGTTCAATGATTTATGACGAAATGTTACTCGTACAATCTTGGAGTACATTGAAATAATGTGTACCGCCTAATCATTTACAGTGTCATGTTGTTTCTTTCTGTTTTAGTGCTATGTACTTTAATTGACTTGTACTTTATTGTGAAATTTAATGTTTCACCATCATAGACTTATCTTTCGCAAATTCCTGGAACTGTCATTATTCAAGCTCTCCTGTGACACGATAAAAATTAATTGGGTTTTGCAAGACCTCCTGCTTAAATCATTATGTGTACTCTGCAGTGAGTAGGTAGTGACAAATGTCACGTAAACATACTGCGACGATGCACATTACATATTTTCATTTGCCATATGACCATTGTATTGTAAAAATCCTTATAACTAAATTGTTTACCCGAGATGCGGCCCGTTTCTTCATTTGTTACCTGCTACTCTCGACGTAACTCTCTTCTTCTGCGCCGTGACGATGCACTAGTAGCTGAAAGAAAATAACTTAAATCTAATTGCATTTCGTAGTTCGATGGCCACTGATACATTTGGTCATTACATACGTCCGCAGATAGTTCCATACTTTGCTTCATTTTATAGAATTTCGTTTATTCTTTTATCCATTATGATTATTCACTCTGCAAAGAAAATTATTTGACACTTCTCACGGTATTTTGTTGTTAGTCCTTATCTTACACGTCTCGTATAATTTTTTCATAATGTTCCCTTTTGGTTGTAAATATTGTTGTACGTAGCTTAGTATGTAATTAGATCTCTGTGTACGTAGAGTAATAGGTTCCATAGTTCTTGGACCGTAGATGTATTTGCGTAGTATTTCCGCTTACTTTATATTTAGGTTAAGTGCACATTGCATCTTTATTTTGGTTGCGCCTTCCGTCAGTCTGTCGCGCATGCGTACAGGTCAATGTCTCCTCTACTACTACTGACGTCAGCGCCTATTGTTGAGAGCGAATCGTTGAGTCATAAGCTAACTTTGTTTACTTTCGCTTCGCGTGGAGCTGTATGTTACTTCTTATTGCTGATAATTTTTGTGCCTACGTGTACCAATAAAAAAAATTATTTATACACAGTACTTTATCCCAAAATACACTCCAGAAGAAAAATTAGACTTAGAATTATGTACACTATGTACAATTGTCTTGTAATAGAAAAAAACGTCGCCTAGCTTCATTACTCTATAAAGGGTTTTATATCTTTGTGAGGGTACAGACCCTTGTCTCTTCCTGTTTTCTCTTAGGCTAATTTGTACGTCCCTGGGTATGGTATTCTCGAAATAATATATGGTCCTGAATAGAGTAAATGCCACTTCTTATTTAGTCTACCAATTCTTGTCGATTTATGGTGCTTCCGTAAGAGGACTCGTTGCCCTTAAAAAAATTGTGTAACACGTTTCAGTTTCTTGTTATAAATTTTCCTTCTATACTCGGCCCTGTTTTCTAGAGTAACTATGGCTTGTTTGATTTTATCTTGTAGTGTCATTTCTGTGGTGGGTACCTTTGATACGGGCGACTCCCACTCATTTGTTTGTTTTGTCTGGAACATCAGTTGATTAAGTGTGAAGGTTATTGACAACTTGCATGAAAGGAGTTACGTATTCTACCCATCGGGTGTGTGTGTGAGGCGTGTATGTCCTTATAAGCCGGTTAAATTCTTTAAAGACTCCTTCAACTGGGCTTGCTTCTGGGTGAAAGAAAGCTTATTAATATGTGCTTTATGCCCTGTGGGGTCATAATTGTTTCCACTTTTTCCCAACGAAATATGAAGCATTATCAGTTGGTAGTACCTTTGGTTTACCTACTCTTCTCATATAGTCTCCTTCAATTCTTCTTCTGATATTTGTGGCTGTTGCATGTTTAATGGCATTTTTTTACATGTTTCGAGAAAATGTCGTATAGTGCGACTACGTATTTTACTCCTCCTTTACTTCTCGGATGTGGACCAGCTATGTCCAGGGATACTATATCTAGAGGTTTTTTTTTGAGTAATTGGTGTAGCTCCGTATATATGGACACATTGGACTGTTTTGACTTTTGACATATTGCACACTTTCTTATTACCTCAAATTTGGCAAATAACTGCAATTTTTTGCAGTACATTTGCTCGCTCCATAATGTCCCCATACTTCATGTGTGTGTCTTATAAATTCGTCGATATAATCTTCCGGGATACACACCACTGATCAGATGTTTCATGTTTCCTCTGGAAAAAAAATGCCCTTGTACTCCTGATACCATTTACTTACCTTTCCAGCTTGATCTTGCTTCAGGTTTTGCATGACTTTACTCCATCTGCGATCTTGCTGTTGCTTTATTTTCATCTGCTTACAAAACTTATTGTAATCAGACTGTTGTGTTGTACCTTGCATTAATAACGTTTTGATTTCTGCATCTTGCTCTGTTATTGTTGTTGTTGTTGTTGTGGACTTCAGTCCTGAGACTGGTTTGATGCAGCTCTCCATGCTACTCTATCCTGTGCAAGCTTCTTCATCTCCCAGAACCTACCGCAACCTACATCCTTCTGAATCTGCTTAGTGTATTCATCTCTTGGTCTCCCTCTACGACTTTTACCCTCCACGCTGCCCTCCAATACTAAATTGGTGATCCCTTGAACATGTCCTAACAACCGATCCCTTCTTTTAGTCAAGTTGTGCCACAAACTTCTCTTCTCCCCAATCCTATTCAGTACTTCCTCATTAGTTATGTGATCTTCCCATCTAATCTTCAGCATTCTTCTGTAGCGCCACATTTCAAAAGCTTCTATTCTCTTCTTGTCCGAACTATTTATCGTCCATGTTTCACTTCCATACATGGCTACACTCCATACAAGTAATTTCAAAAATGACTTCCTGACCCTTAAATCTATACTCGATGTTAACAAATTTCTCTTCTTCAGAATCGCTTTCCTCGCCATTGCCAGTCTACATTTTATATCCTCTCTACTTCGACCATCATCAGTTATTTTGCTCCCCAAATAGCAAAACTCCTTTACTACTTTAAGTGTGTAATTTCCTAATCTAATTCCCTCAGCATCACCCGACTTAATTCGACTACATTCCATTACTCTCGTTTTGCTTTTGTTGATGTTCATCTTATACCCTCCTTTCAAGACAATGTCCATTCCGTTCCACTGCTCTTCCAAGTCCTTTGCTGTCTCTGACAGAATTACAATGTCATCGGCGAACCTCAAAGTTTTTATTTCTTCTCCATGGATTTTAATACCTACTCCGAATTTTTCTTTTGTTTCCTTTACTGCTTGCTCAATATACAGATTGAATAACATCGGGGAGGGACTACAACCCTGTCTCACTCCCTTCCCAACCACTGCTTCCCTTTCATGTCCCTCGACTCTTATAACTGCCATCTGGTTTCTGTACAAATTGTAAATAGCCTTTCGCTCCCTGTATTTTACCCCTGCTACCTATAGAATTTGAAAGAGAATATTCCAGTTGACATTGTCAAAAGCTTTCTCTAAGTCTACAAATGCTAGAAACGTAGGTTTGCCTTTTCTTAATCTAGTTTCTAAAGTAAGTCGTAGGGTCAGTATTGCCTCACGTATCCCCATATTTCTACGGAATCCAAACTGATCTTCCCCGAGGTCGGCTTCTACTAGTTTTGCCATTCATCTGTAAAGAATTCGTGTTAGTATTTTGCAGCTGTTACTTATTAAACTGATAGTTCGGTAATTTTCACATCTGTCAACGCCTGCTTTCTTTGGGATTGGAATTATTACATATATTCTTCTTGAAGTCTGAGGGTATTTCGCCCGTTTCATATATCTTGCTCACCAGATGGTAGAGTTTTGTCAGTACTGGTTCTCCCAAGGCCGTCAGTAGCTCTAATTGAATGTTGTCTACTCCGGGGGCATTGTTTCGACTCAGGTCTTTCAGTGCTCTGTCAAACTCTTCACGCAGTATTGTATCTCCCATTTTGTCTTCATCTACATTATCTTCCATTTCCATAATATTGTCCTCAAGTACATCGCCCTTGTATAGACCCTCTATATACTCCTTCCACCTTCCTGCTTTCCCTTCTTTGCTTAGAACTGGGTTTCCATCTGAGCTCTTGATGTTCATGCAAGTGGTTCTCTTATCTCCAAAGGTCTCTTTAATTTTCCTGTAGGCAGTATCTATCTTACCCCTAGTGAGATAAGCCTCTACATCCTTACATTTGTCCTCTAGCCATCCCTGCTTAGCCATTTTGCACTTCCTGTCGATCTCATTTTTGAGACGTTTGTATTCCTTTTTGCCTGCTTCATTTACTGCATTTTTATATTTTCTCCTTTCATCAATTAAATTCAATATTTCTTCTGTTACCCAAGGATTTCTACTAACCCTCGTCTTTTTATCTACTTGATCCTCTGCTGCCTTCACCATTTCATCCCTCAGAGCTACCCATTCTTCTTCTACTGTATTTCTTTTCCCCGTAAAATTGGCTCTCAGCACTATGAAACCGCCGGCTGGAGTGGCCGTGCGGTTCTAGGCGCTACAGTCTGGAGCCGAGCGACCGCTACGGTCGCAGGTTCGAATCCTGCCTCGGGCATGGATGTGTGTGATGTCCTTAGGTTAGTTAGGTTTAATTAGTTCTGAGTTCTAGGCGACTAATGACCTGAGAGGTTAAGTCGCATAGTGCTCGGAGCCATGTGAACCATTTTTGAACTATGGAACTTAACATCTATGGTGATCAATCACCTCGAACTTAGAACTACTTAAACCTCACTAACCTAAGGACATCACACACATCCATGCCCGAAGCAGGATTCGAACCTGTGACCGTAGCAGCCCCTCGGTTCCGGTCTGCAGCGCCTAGAACCGCACGGCCACCGCGGCCGGCCATTCCTGTCAATTGTTCCCTTATGCTCTCCCTGAAACTCTGTACAACCTCTAGTTTAGTCAGTTTATCCAGGTCCCATCTCCTTAAATTCACACCTTTCTGCAGTTTCTTCAGTTTTAATCTCCAGATCATAACCAAAAGATTGTGGCCAGAGTCCACATCTGCCCCTGGAAATATCATAGAATTTAAAACCTGGTTCCTAAATCTCTGTCTTACCATTACATAATCTATCTGAAACCTGTCAGTATCTCCAGGCTTCTTCCATGTATACAGCCTTCTTTTATGATTCTTGAACCAAGTGTTAGCTATGATTAAGTTGTGCTCTGTGCAAAATTCTATAAGGCGGCTTCCTCTTTTATTTCTTAGCCCCAATCCATATTCACCTACTATGTTTCCTTCTCTCCCTCTTCTACTGTATTTCTTTACCCCATTCTTGTCAATTGTTCCTTTATGTTCTCCCTGAAACTCTGTACAACGTCCGGTTCTTTCAGTTTATCTAGGTCCCATCTCCTTAAACTCCCACCTTTTTGCAGTTTCTTCAGTTTTAATCTACAGTTCATAACCAATAGATTGTGGTCAGAGTCCACATCTGCCCCTGGAAATGTCTTACAATTTAAAACCTGGTTCCTAAATCTCTGTCTTACCATTATATAATCTATCTGATACCTTTTAATATCTCCAGGGTTCTTCCATGTATACAACATTCTTTGATGATTCTTGAACCAAGTGTTAGCTATGATTAAGTTATGCTCTGCGCAAAATTCTACGGCTTCCTCTTTCATTTCTTACCACCAATCCATATTCACCTACTACGTTTCCTTCTCTCCCTTTTCCTACTACCGAATTCTAGTCACCCATGACTATTAAATTTTCGTCACCCTTCACTATCTGAATAATTTCTTTTATTTCATCATACATTTGTTCAATTTCTTCGTCATCTGCAGAGCTATTTGGCATATAAACTTGTACTACTGTAGTAGGCGTGGGCTTCGTATCTATCTTTGCCACAATAATGCGTTCACTATACTGTTTGTAGTAGCTTAAACCTACTCCTGCATTACCCCAATTTGATTTTGTGTTTATAACCCTGTAGTCACCTGACCTGAAGTCTTGTTCCCCCTGCCACCGAACTTCACTAATTCTCACTATATCTAACTTTAACCTATCCATTTCCCTTTTTAAATTTTCTAACCTACCTGCCCTATTAAGGGATCTGACATTCCACGCTCCGATCCGTAGAACGCCAGTTTTCTTTCTCCTGATAACGACGTCCTACTGAGTAGTCCCCGCCCGGAGATCCGATGGAGGACTATTTTACCTACGGAATATTTTACCCAAGAGGATGCCATCATCATTTAACCACACAGTAAAGCTGCATGCCCTCGGGAATAATTACGGCCGTAGTTTCCCCTTGCTTTCAGCCGTTCGCAGTACCAGCACAGCAAGGCCATTTTGGTTAGTGTTACAATGCCAGATCAGTCAATCATCCAGACTGTTGCCCTTGCAACTACTGAAAAGGCTGCTGCCCCTCTTCAGGAACCACACATTTGTCTGGCCTCTCAACAGATACCCCTCCGTTGTGGTTGCACCTACGGTACGGCTATCTGTATCGCTGAGGCACGTAAGCCTCCCCACCAACGGCCCCTTGATATAAATGATCTCAAAATTGAATTCTTGTAAATATAGACACCACCATGCTAATCTACGATGCAATAGCTTATGTGTTAAAAGAAATGACAATGACTGGTGGTCATAGTCCGCTTTGGTATTCTTGCCCCCGCCCCCCCCCCCCCCCAAAAAAAAAAAAATGCAAACTTTTTAAAAGCTCATATTACCGCTAAACTTTCCAATTCTGACACAGAGTAAGACCTTTCTGCTTCTGATAACGTGCGACTATCAAAACTGATGACCTTTGGTACTTCCTTACCTTCTTCCTCTCGCATCTGAAATAAATATGCCCGAAGCCCTTGAGATGAGGCATCCGTGCATAGACAAAAATCCTTGGACATGTCAGGGTGGCTAAGAATGTTTGCATTTACCAATGCCTGCTTGATGTTATTAAAGTCCTCTTGACACTTATCATCCCATTACCAAAGCCTATTTTTTCGTAAAAAGTTGAGCAATGAATCACTGTTCATTATTTGCTGTGGTAGAAATTTACGAAAAATCAAAGGTAGTCCTAAAAGGCTTTTAGTTGTTTTTTATTCCTTGGAGCTGGACAGTTGCGCATGGCATCAAGTTTTTTCGGCGCAGGTGAGAAATGTCAAATAATTTTCTTTACAGAGTGATTAATTATAACGGGTAAAAGAATAAACGAAATTCTATAAAATGAAGCAAAGTATGGAAATATACCTTCTTCTGACACAACATGTCCTAAAAATTTGACTTGCTCCTTACCAAAACTAGGCATTTTTAAGTTGGCTGCTACTCTGTAATCTGCAAATTGTTGAAGCACCTGTTCAGTGAGCCTAATATGTTCTAACCAAGTGAGTTTGGCTATCAGCAGGTCGTCTATATATACAGTGACCTTGCTAAGCAATTCTTGTCCTAAGACCTTGTCCAGTGCTGATATAAACACTCCTGCGCTAATGTTCAGTCCAAAAGGTAGAACACAAAATTCGTAACTTCTGTCCCCACGAACAAATGCAGTATATTTTAGACTTTCTTCTTGGAGCTTTATTTGACTGTAGGACATTTTGAGATCGAGTATACAGAAACATTTTGTATTGTAAAACTTTAGAAGCTGTTAGTCCAAATTGTCTGGTCTTACGCGTACTGGTACTATAATCTTATTGATACCTCTAGCATCGAAAACTAATCTTACAGAACCATCTGGTTTACTTACTGGTAATATTGGACTACAATAGGGTGAAAGTGAAGATTGTGTAATTCCCCATTTAATCATACCATTGATCTCTTCTTTTACTGCCTCTCGTTTTGCCCATGGAATAGGATATGACATTACACAAAGTGTTTCAAGTGGATAGACTTCAAATTTACATTCGTAGCTTTTGGTTACTCCTGGCTCCTTACTGAAAACATTGGCATACTTAAATAACAAGTTAGAAAGTTCTTGTCGTTGCATCTCGTTTAGTACCTGTGATTCACTTAGTTTCTGCTTTCCCATTTCGTAACTAACCTCAGTGTTCGCTTCTTGTTTAGTACCAAATTTGTTTGTGAAATACACAGACGGAAAGGAATATTGTACTACGACATTTGACTCTGGTTTGTTTTTGTTACTTTCATCAGGTGTTTTGACTAAATCAATAGAAAAGATCTGATCCTTCACATGAAAGTAGCATTTACCATTACCTATGTCAATCTGTGTTTTGTACGTTCTAAACGCGTCCATGCCAATAAGACAATTAACTACAAGTTTGTCAATTACAAGAAAGTTGCACTTTACTGTGAAATGTTCAGTTTGTACTGGAATAAGTGATTGATGCTTAACCAATTTAGTCTTACTGACTGTAACACTTTGAACCTTGCAATTTTGTGCAGGAAATGTTGGGAACTTGCCTCTCTTCTTCTTTCTTTTAAATCGTTTGTTTTTTCCATTCCCGTTACCGTACTCCTTAGCTCTGGGTAGGTAATTCTGCTGTTGGGTGTACCAACCTTGCTGTTTGTTTAAATCACGTTTTACTTACTGATTTACATAATTATGTTGTTGTGCCTGATCTTCTATTGCTCTATGAGGTACAGGTCTTTCCTCATAGATTAAGTCGATTGAATCGAGCACTGACAGAAAATATTCAGTGTCGTGCTCGGGCGTTGTGACTAATTTATCTCTAATGTGCGATGGTAAACGAATTTTCAAAATTTTTAACACGTCTACCTACAACATTGAGTTTGTCCAGTAGCGTGTCTTATTCAGGTATTTTTCAAAGTAACCCCGTAGACTACCGTATTTGCCATTGAATGATGTGGGACTGAAAACCTCGCATCTGAGTCTTTATTGCACTGCCTCACACCAGTATTTGTCGAGGAAAGCTCTTTCAAATTGGATATAAGTGCTGCAACGTTCGGCCACTTAAGTTGCCCATAAGAGCACATAACCTTGCGTACATCCCATGACAAATCTGATTTTTCTGTGCTTCCGTCCAGTTGCGTGAAATACAGACGAAAAGCACTGATAAATACTGCGGGATTCATTCTTTTACCTTCGTTAGTGAATCTAGGAAACGGCCGATGTCTAAGCAAACCTTCATCTGCAAAAATAGTTGATAAACAAATGGCAGATTCGAACGTATTTATGTTGTTATTACAGTTACTTGTAATTCCGGCTGGTAATTGTTCAGGTATTGGTGTTGTGGGCATGTTTACACTTTGCAATCTACAACTGTCACTGGTACCTGCTGTGGGACTCGTAATAATTTGTGAATAAATCCCAACAGGTTGTGGTTTGATCACTGTAGCCTGTGTATTAACTGCATTCATATTTAGAGATCCTGCAATGTTTTCTTCTAAAAGATTGCGGATCATATTTTCAGCGGCTTGTAGGTTAATGTTTACCTTGTTCACGATTTCATTTTCTTTTTTCTGAACAGCCTTTTCTACTACATCTGTGTATAACTTACAATCAGTTACTAACTTCTCTGCAATGGTGTAACCCTTTTCTAGAGTACCTGCTTCAGCTTGACTAATGATATCACTTAGATTTTCATTAATCTTCTCTCTCTCCTTCTTAGCACATGCTGATTCAACTTCTAATGTTGCTACCCTTAAAGAAAGCTCTTCTACAGCTAGAGGTACACCTTCATAGTCTTTACTTAATTTATTAACGACAGTGGTTACATTTTTGTCTGTCGAAATCAACTGGTTTTGTGTGGCTTCAGTGTTTGTGTTTGTGTCTACAATTTTCTTTATCAGTTGTTCTACGAGATCGTGATGGTCGTTAAAAGAATCTACCTTCTGTTTTAACTCCTTAATGTTACCATTAACTTCAGAAAGTACTTCATGCTTTACCTGGGTTGTCATATCACTCAATTTTTCATCTATTTCAGCGCGAAAATGTTTGGCTATGTCATCGAATTTTTGTGAGATCGTGTCTTGTAAGTCCCTGAATACTTGGCTTTGTTCTTGCTTCATTGCATTTAGATCTTGTGTAACAGTGTTTTGTTATTGTTTTACCATTTTCATGTCTTGTGTGAAATTACTGAAAGTGGTGTTTTGCTGCTGTCTTAACAAGTTAATATCTTGTGTAACAGTGTTTTACTGCTGTTTTATATCATCTAATTTCGCATTTATGTTAGATAGAAGCTGCCATAGCAGTGCTTCAGTTGCACTGCTGTGGTTGCTGTCCGCTGTACTTCCCAAGTTAATGTTGGTGCTGTGACCAAAAAATGAAAATAATAAATATAACTATACTGAATATGAAAAATGTAATTGATTGCGTCTTGTGCTTAACTTAATTTCGTTTCGGTCTTCGCTGACCTAGTTGAAGATGCAGGCACTGGCATTTCTCGTAATTAGAAAACAATTCACTTTACATACTTCAATAAACAAAAATGCTTAATACTGCTCTTCAAAATTGTATTATTCACTCATACAGTAGAATAAATCGCTATCACAGTACGTCGTCCTGCTACATACTCGAAAGTCTGATTCTCTCTCTTAAAAACAAAAAAAAAAAAAAAAACAATTGTACAAAAAACTGAATGATAAAATGTTTTGTCTCCGCCTTCACGCGCATTCCTAATTAATGTCTTTGCTAATGCGTCTGTTCGATCGGTATTTCATTTTTGCTTTGTTCTTAAATAAATATTAAGTTAGCAGCATCCTGGGGGGCGGGGGTCTTTCATCATGTTCCTGTACACACTCTGTGAGATAATGGCATTGAAATGGAGGATGACAGAGAAGGTCGAAATACTAACCTCGTTTTACCAAAGCTATGTCATTGAAGAAGACTGTACTATGGTTCCTCTTTTAAATCGTCACACGAAAGTAAAAATAACAAATATCGAAATAAGTAACCACAAGACAGAAAATCAACTGAAATCGCACAGCAGAAGATAGGCCACTGGACATTATGGGATTGCACTATGAGTCTTTATAGAATATGCGAACATGCTCTTCTAGCAGCATTGTACTATATGAATTACTGGAGCAACGAAGCGTTCCTAGTTATTGGAAAATAGCGGAGGTCATTCCCTATATCAAATAGTTCAAATGGCTCTGAGCACTATGGGACTCAACTGCTGAGGTCATTAGTCCCCTAGAACTTAGAACTAGTTAAACCTAACTAACCTAAGGACATCACACACATCCATGCCCGAGGCAGGATTCGAACCTGCGACCGTAGTGGTCTCGCGGTTCCAGACTGCAGCGCCAGAACCGCGCGGCCACTTCGGCCGGCCATTCCCTATATCAAGAAGGGCTATTGAACAAAGGCACACAACTATAAGCCTATATCGCTGACATCGGTCCGTTGTAGAATTCAGAAATATGTTTTATGTTCACTTATTGTTGAGTTTCTGGATACTTTTTTGGGTATCAACATGGATTCCAGAAATACAATCGTGTAAAACCCAGCCTGCTCTCTTCGTCGATGAGACCCCTAAAATGGTCCAAATGGCTCTGAGCACTATGGGACTTAACAACTGAGGTCATCAGTCCCCTAGAACTTAGAACTACTTAAACCTAAGTAACATAAGACATCACACACATCCATGCCCGAGACAGGATTCGAACCTGCGACCGTAGCGGTCGCGCGGTTCCAGACTGAAGCGCCTAGAACCGCTCGGCCACACCGGCCGGCGATGAGACCCCGAAAACGGTAAATACCTGTGCTCGGTTGATGCCGTGCTCCTTGACTTCGAGATGGCGCCCAACGAACAAACTACGAGCCTATGGAATGTCATACTGGTGGATAACGTAAAGCTACCTGAGGCTTTTCGTGGTGATACTTTTGTATAAAAAGATATCGCAACGCTACAAAATTGTTGTGGGAAGTAGGAAGTCCTGCAAAGGAACGGCGTTTGGTGCAGAAATTGATTATTGACGTTCAGCATAAACGAATGTAACTTATTTGGTATCCAAAGATAGGAAGACCGTTTATTGCGTCATTGCAGAACAATCACTGTGTAACGCCGGAAATGCATGTCCTCCTATTTCCATCTATTGTACTATAATTTTTTTTCCTTGTTTTGTTTCCTCAAGATATGACATTTCTGTCTCTTTATATATTGTAATTGTTTTACTGTTGGTATATATATATATTTATGCATTTATGTTGGTTTGTTTTGTGAATATAATTTGTATTTATACGCTGGGTCTGGCCTAGGGAAAACTATGCTATCGAACGAATGCATCGATAGGTCGTGTGGAGAACCAAAGTGTTGAGGATCTTTGGTAGTGTTAACTCTGCCGCATGGAGCGCGGGCAGAGGGAGTCTGGCTGGAGTAGCGAGTGGAGCAGGTGTGTTGTGTGACGCTCCCGCGAGTTGCCGCGCTTTCGGAGTTTGGCAGCATGTAATTGCGCTCGACTTGCTATGATAGTTTCTGACACGGTGTCGCGGACGGGAAGCATTAGCTGGCGCACATCAAGAGCCCGTTTCGTCTGGTGACCGTGTCGAGAAGAAGGCGCGCCAACATCCAGCTTCTGCAACAGCGACGGCCGACAATGAGTGACTGTCGCCACCTCCTCGATCGACGGCTTCAAACCTTCAATCAACCAACAAGGAAGACTGGAAGCACGTTAAGTTTTAGAACTGTATGGCAGACCTCAGCTTTTCAAACTGTACCATTTTCGTAACTGTAATTACAGCAACTTAGCGTGAACATTTGTTGCTCATTGTCCCAATTGCATTACCAAGCAGGGTCCCTTCCTTTTCCGGAATGAACCCGAGTGTCGTTGAAATTCAAACGCCAGCATCATTCGATTTCACTGCTTTAATTTCAAAGTTCAGTTAAGGTATTCATAGCTGGCTACAATATTTAGATTACACAAGCACAAATTAAGAGTGCGAGTTTTGTTACCATATTTTAGCTTACCTGTGACTGCAGCTCAGCTTGGTACGTACTAAATTTTACTATTGTTAATTGTTCAGAACATTTAATTCAAGATCAAAGTTAAATCTCTTATTTCTAAATTGCGTAGATTCAAGTAGCTTTTGAAATGATTGTTGAGGTAGTCCAAGACTAACCGTATTTTACTGAATTTCGATGTGCTTCAGAAAGAAAGCTCACTATTAACTTCAGTCACTAAATTAACTTTCGATTTTCCGGTTTTATTAACTCTTTTGCTAAATTAAGTCAGAGTGTAGCGAAATTTATTACTTCTGACAAACTTTCAGTTTTCACACTACACGTGTCAACCTTCAGTTGCCACGCTTCTAGTGCTAATTATATGTGTAATAACCTTTCTTTTTCAGTTACTATAGTAATTGTCCTTAGGACTGGCGACCGTAATTTCACCCAAATCTCAAATATCTAATTACCGCTAGTTAATTGTTAACGTTACGGCCGCACATTTACTTTCTTTATTAACTTTACCCCTTTTCAAAATTAATTTCCACCAGTTTCATTAGCATTTTTCCTTTCATTTAGATGTAACCCTTTCCTTCCTCTTTACCGACAAATTAACTTCGGTGACGATTGCTTTTCCCGAATTTCCGTTAGGTACACGCGGTTTAATTTTTCACTGTCATTAAGGTCGATAAGTGAGGGGGAGGTTACAACTGGAAACAATCACATCCATTAAATACGTAAGAGTATGCGTACGGAACGATTTAGAGTGGAACTACGATTAAAAACTAGTCGCAGGTAAGGCAGAGGCCAGATTGATATTCATTGTGAGTATCCCAAGGAAGTGTGGCTCACATATAGAGGAGGCACCTTTCGAAACGGTAGTTCCGTGAATACTTCAACATTGCTTGTCAGTCTGGAATTCTTACTGGGTAGGAACGATAGAGGGAATACAGAACATTAAATGAAAAACGCCACATTTCGTTACAGGTATATTCGGCAAGCGCGAAAGCGTCACAGAGATGCTCATACAGTTCCAGTGGCAAGCGCTACAAGAGAGCCGTTGTGCATCACGATTGGGTTTGCTTAATATTCTGAGAGCGAACGTTGGTAGAAGTCAACCAATACGTTGCTTCCTCCTATGTATATCTCACAAATAGACCACGAAGGTAAACTTACATAGAATTTATCTTACATGTAGGCTGACCAGCAATCGTTCTTCCTGCGGACCATTTGCGAATGGAGGAGTACAGGCAAGAGGGGAACTGACAGTGGGTACATAGCGTACGGTCTATCACACACCATAAGGTAGATTATGGAATATACGCTTGGCGTAGAAACCACGAATAGGTTACTAAGCTTGCGTCGGTCACATGTTTGCCCTGTAAAGCAGGATAGGTGGTAATCTGTGGGATATCTGACAAATGCTGGTCGAGGCACGAGTGATTCAGAGCTCACTGTTCAGAGTACACTGTTGAAAATAGGGCTCTGGTGCAGACCGGTATTACGTATGTGTTACCATATTGGTCCACAATGCAATGGGCATGGGATCATCGACACTGGACTGCTTATCGGTGGAAGCGTTTCGCCTGGTCAGATGAGTCGCGTTCCTTGTTACGCCGGACTGATGGTCGTGTCTGGATACAACCATCGTCCAGGTTACTCCAAACATGCTCAGGGCGCGGAGGCAGGCCGGTGGGGTCAGTATTATGATATGGGGGAAATTCACCCAGAATTGGACAGGACCTTGGGTACGAGGGGATTTCAAAAGGTAAGTTACATAAGTCGCCCTCACGCTAAGAAGACAATTACATAACGGAGTAGCGCATTGTCAGAAGAGCGTACGTGTTCTGAGTTTCCTGCCAACACAGTTCTGATATGGTATCGGATAACGTTACGTGTAACAGTACGATTCTTGTGGGCAAAATATCTAAATTGTACACAGATTCACCGTGAAATTCTCACTGTATTGATCAAATGCAGTGTCCCGTACAGCCGTAGTAAACGGTGCCACGAATTTGAGTAAGGTCGCACAGAAGAGGGAGATGCTGATCGAGAAAGACGCCCATCGATATCGACCACACACGACAGTTTCCAGTCAATTGAGGAGCTGCTTCGCGACAGTTGTAGATTTTCCCGGATGAGGACGTTCACACAGCACTTCTCGAGTCGCTTCCCAAAGAGCAGATTTGTGTCGTCGAGGAATGGAATGATTGGCAGAACATTCCGACTGTTGTTTACAGAGACCTGGTGACTGTCATGTATCTATGTCACTTTGAAGTATCGTGCAGAATTCAGTAAAAAATTCTTGCTGTTCAATATTAATGTATAGCATACTTTTTGAAGTCCCATCGTAGTAACAGAAGCATCTTGACAGCCGTAGACTGTATGAAGATAATTGCGGACCACCCTTCATGCTTGATGGCTTCTCCGACGATGACGGCGTCTTCCAGCAGAATGTCTATGATACAAGGCCAGAATCGTCATACAGCGGCCTAATAAATACGACAGTAAACTCATGTTGTCGTCTTAGCCACCAAATTCACATTATCTGAACCTGATGGAACATACAGGGCGAAGAAAGAATGCCGCACTTGGCGGTTGGCATGCGAGTCCTCATCCCAGTTCTAAACAAAAGCTTATCTAGCAAAAGCTAGTCCCGCCATTAGATTTAACAGAAATGCGATTTCTTAAAAAAAACGAGGCTCTGGCAACATTGTAACTGCGTGTAGCGTGGCCAAGAACAGGTGGCATGCATTCTGCGCTGTGTCGGACCTATCCCATTAGCTCAGAGAGGCTAGGCAGTGCCCTCGAAAGCGGATATGGAGACTAGTCGGTGTTCAAATCACGTTCGCGCCAAACTTTTTTCCCACAGTGTAGTGCCTTGCGTATTTCTTTCTCTTACTGTTACTTGTACTTACACATTAAAACATGACATGAACTTCTTACAGATGTAAACGAGCACTTCGTTTCGTCAATTACACAAATAAAGCCAATAGAGAATAGTAGTGATACAGTAATATTGTCTGCATCCAATGAGGTGCAGAAAACACAATAGGTAAGGTGCATATTATGCTACACACAATAATTTCATTGACGTCCTGGCTTATTTTTTCAGAGTCGGTACGTAAACACACGAGTAATGTTCACTTTAGAGATGTTCAAAGCGGCCACCTTGCATTTCCAAACACTTCGCTACTCGCTGGATCGTACTTAGGTGGACCATATGCAATACACCAACATCCATCATTGCCGAAGTGGCATGAACGAGAGCTATTAGCTCGTGAACATCCTTGGGCGGAGTACTGTAAAATTGTTCCTTCAAGTGTCCGCACAAATAAAAATCTAGTGGATTAAGGCGCAGGGAACGTGGAGGCCAGAACACTGGTCCTCCATGACCAATCCATTTCCCTGGAAATGCTTCATTTGAGTAGGTACGCACATTCGTTCCAATGTGTGGCGGTGCACCATCGTGCTGAAACCACAGCTGTCGCCGAACACCAAATGGAACGTTTCTAATGCGTCAGGCAAAGTATTGCAAAGATATGTACGCTACAGGGGCGCAGTTAACTTGTCCGGCAATAGGTAAGGGCCTAAAAGTTCTCCTCCCCTGATTCCAGTCCACAGGTGTATGCCAAAGGGTGACTGAAAGCCACATTTGTGGGTAACATGTGGGTTGTGCTCTAACCAATAGTGGCTGTTGTGGAGATTGAAAATACCTTCACGAGTGAAGCTAGATTCATCAGACCATGTCATGTTATTTATAAAATGCTCGTTATCTTCCACTTGGTGGAACCGCCATTCACAAAATTTACTCTTCGAATTGGGTCTTCTGGCCGCTAGTGTTGAGTTGTCATGCAATGATATCGATGCAGTTCTTCATTGTGCAACACTTCAACAACCAGTCCTTGAGATGTCTGGAATTATCTTGCAGTATCACGGGTACTTCGTTGAGATGATTGGTGAACGGTTTCAAGAATCGCACCGTCTGTTTGAGGAGAATGTCTGTTCGTTGGACGACCTCTGTCCGCTACTTGCGGACGGAGATTACCGGTTTCCAGAAGGCGTTGCTCCAGGTGACGAAAAGCATTCTTATCGGGATGGCGCCTTTCAGGATAGGCCTACCGTGCGGCAAACGCACGAACAACAGCAGCAGTTAGGTTATCAGATGAACCCAGCGCCTAAAGCACATCGACGTATTCATCGTTTGTATACGCCATCGGGAAGACGCCCTACATGAACCTCACAGGACCAGTTATGGTTGTGGACTGCGCGTTTAGTAGACACATGCGCGCAGTTGAATGGATCACTCTGTCATGCGATAGGCTACTGTGATGTGACAAAATGTTGTTCTGCTTATAAACGACGAAAACTATGGAACGGACGTCTAAAATAAAAAAAGGAAACTGACAGGAATCAAATCATAGCTCCGTGATGGATGTGATCTTGATGTCCCAGCAATTTACTCAGACAGCTATGACGGCTGGTACGGATTAGTGGGGTGATACACGTTCTTCTGTACACTCCGATGCGCTCCATGATGTGACAGTGCTACCAGCTCCTCGTTTCCATACACGTGTTTTCAAAATGCAACCGATCTGATTTTTCTAGATAAACTTTGGTCTTAAATCTGGATGACAAGTCGCATGCCGACCTCCAAGTGCGACATTTTTTTCTTTACGCTGTATATCGGACGCTATAGGACGCCAGCTCCTCATTACCAAACCACCGGCCCGTAATTTACAGGACTTGTGCGAAGACATCTAGGGCCACATACTTCCGGAAACCTACCAAGGACTTGTCCATCTCACGCAGAATCGCGTTCCAAAAGTGAACCGACACACTATTAAGCAGATGGTCATAATATTTTGGCTCATCGACGTATGTTCTCGCTCGTTTCCTGGAATCGAGACTATTTTTCCGTTCCTTGTTTGCATGAGACCATTACCTCGTGCTTTAGGAGAGGGCTTGTGCTAAAATGATGGTTACTTGAAGACTCGTTCTTTAATTTACTGGCGAAGAAGCAGACTTCCGCTATGCGACCAAAAGTGTGGTCGCAGTCGCTTTATTTCCAATTTCTGACATAAGTTCTCAGCTGTATCTGTGGAGACGATGTGTTTCCTTTCATGCAAGTCAATATTGCAGGTGGTAAGTCAGGGACACGCTCATATAGACTAGTAGTTATTGTGACATGACGCACCTTACTGGACATAAATATAAGGGAGCCATGCACCTATGACTGTCATTATAGTAGAAGATAAGGAAACTTGACTGACTGCAGGACCTGTTTTTCTCCATACACTCATTGCAGCCGAATACCTCTATAGTCGCCGGCCGGTGTGGCCGAGCGGTTCTAGGCGCTTCAGTCTGGAACCGCGCGACCGCTACGGTCGCAGGTTCGAATCCTGCCTTGGGCATGAATGTGTGTGATGTCCTTAGGTTAGTTAGGTTTAAGTAGTTCTAAGTTCTAGGGGACTGATGACCTCAGATGTTAAGTCCCATAGTGCTCAGAGCCATTTGAACCATTTGAACCTCCATAGTCTGCTATTTAGAATTTTATGCTTGTCAATACTATTAAAAAAATTAAAACTAAGGGACTACGGTCGTACCATGCTCCTCTCCGTAATCTAAAAGATATTCTCTAAGATTGTCACCAACCGCATAAAAGAAACAAAGGATTTTTATGAATCGAAGAAAAAAAGCTGGGCGTTGAAGTTGAATACAGCCTAATTTACCATTTGGCCGAGGCAGTACAATGAAATTCATCGCAACTGTGTACGAGAACAGAAAGTGTAAAAGTGAGAAACAGGGGAAACGGAAAAATAAACTGGTATTAAAGTACGTGTTGTAGGTAAATTACGAAACGCAGAATTTCAAACACATAATCGTAAAATAAAATTAAATACTACTTCACTATATACGTTTACCGCGTTGTTAAAGAATAGAAAACAAGGAAAAATGAAAGAAAATGCCATTAGAAAGAGCAAAGACAAACGGAAACAAGGTGCGCATGTGCTGGGGTACCGAATTTGGAAAATGTTGATGTTGGTCACTTATTTCATTTCTTGGGAACATCTTCATTTACAGAGATTCATCTTCATATGAAGAATTCTGGGAACTAAATGGTACCAAAGAAAATTTTGGAAATTTGTGGTAAGAGGCTATGGGACCAAACTGCTGAGGTCATCGGTCCCTAAGCTTACACACTACTTAATCTAACTGAAACTAACTTACGCTCAGGACAACACACACACACACACACACACACACACACACACACACACGCACGCAAGAGGGAACCATCGACGGCGGAGGGAGCCGCGGGGCCCGTGACAAGGCGCCCGAGACCACGCGGCAGTACCACAGAAAGAAAGAGAGAGAGAGCGCAACATTTTCACCAGCAAGGTTCAACAAACGTCCCAAGTGAGAAGCTTGTTCTTCTGTGTATAGGAAACCACAATATCTGAACACGTCATTGGTCATTCACTGAACTCTTTACAGCTGATCAGCAGTGCTGCAATGTAGTTGCATGAAGCGCCGACGTTGTAAAGCGAACTCGGAGTCAAGTGGAGTCCATTGCACTAGAAATCTCATTTTACCGTCACTTAAGCAACGGAAAGTCGTCTGGCAACCAAATGCGTCCAATACAGCGTGCGTTTCAATGGAAGGAAACAGCGAATGTGTTACGTAGCAGCTGTTTCGACAGATAGGCCCGACGGAGGCGGGTCAAAGCGTTCGCGAGCGAGCGCTGCGCGGCTTCCGCCACTCTTCGGCAGGCTTTACACCGTCGCATGCAAGGCGGGCGCATTGTTTCCCACTGAGGCGAGCCAGCTCGACAAACTGTATCCAGACTGGGAACCAGGTCCCAGCTCCGGCCGCACTGCACTTCGAGAGGGCTGGAATCTCGAGTTGACTGAGCCAGAGACAAAGGTACAATTACTGGTCGGCTCCCACGGTCCACGAGCACCGCTACCTTACAGTTGCTAGGCAGTGGGGGCCCGCTTTGTAGCACCCCGGAGTGTGGAGTGGTCCACAGGCGGCACTCGCTTCACAAGCGCTTTGCACAGACGTTAACACACTACACATGCCGATGCATCGACCGCAAGTTGCTGATGTGTACCGTACCACTCGTTCCATGCGACGGAAAGAAACCGTATGCTCGGCAAACAGTGTGAAGCAGTTCGATAGCCAAGTATCGTCAAGGACATTTCCGGTCACCAGTTCTAATGGTAATTTAGCGTCACGTTTATTGCTAGTAATATCACTCAACAAGTCAGACACCTGCAGAAATTCATCAGCTGTCGTGGCTGCACTAACCGTCCGTCCTAGAGTAGGAATCTCAGATAAAAGTCGAACACTAACTATACACAATTATTATTTGAATTACAAAACAAACACGGATTAAACCAAATGTTCCGATAATTATGAAACCGAGCACGATTTGAATGAGCCACAACTGCACCCACTACGATGCTTTATCCCTCAAGTCAAGAGGTCCAACCGTTTAACCCTTGGCATTGCAAACTTGAAAACGATCCTTAAGAGCCGCTGTTTCATGAAAAGTCTCATCACTTTATAGTTCTCAGTAATAAGCCGAACCGAAAACTTGTCGATGCATGGAAGAAAATTTTCGGAACGAGTTCAGTTTCGGGGCAAAAGATCGCAGATCTTCACTATCGCCACATTTCGCGTACTGCATATGACACCTACGTTACTCATATGCTCCAAAAGCCACTTTGTAGCGTGAATTGATCTCCGTATTCTGCTTTATAGTAAAGTGCAGACCTCAAAGCAGTGTCTCGGGTAACTCTGCGGGTATCACTGATGGAGATTTCTTAATCCCCGCTAAGTGTCAAGAACTATATAACTATGCTTCGCCTTCTCCCCGCTGTTCAAATGTGTGTGAAATCTTATGAGACTTAACTGTTAAGGTCATCAGTCCCGAAGCTTACAAGCTACTTAGCCTAAATTATCCTAAGGACAAACACACACACCCATGCCCGAGGGAGGACTCGAACCTCCGCCGGGAGCAGCAGCACAGTCCATGACTGCAGCGTCTTAGTCTCCCCCCTGCCCCCCTTCAATAAGTCCGTCAGATACTATAGGAAAGGAATTGATTACCTATTCTAGTCACAGAGAACAACTATGCTTTTAAATGCAGAAAGTCAAAATATTGTGATAGTTAACTGCAAGAGAGAGCCCACTGAATTAGTTTCATTTTTTAATTGCAATTACATCGATAGATGTGGCAAAGCGATAAGATACTGGATTCGCATTCGGGAGGACGACAGTTAAAATCCAGCTTTAGGTTTTCCCTTTTTCGTAAAGTTCTTAAGGCGAATTTCGGTACAGTTCCTTTTACAACGTCTCCAATATGAGGTTGTGCTCCATCTTTCTTTTGTCGTCATCGACGGGGAGTTAACAAAAAAAAAAAAAAACAAAAAAAAATGGCTCTGAGCACTATGGGACTTAACATCTGAGGTCATCAGTCCCCTAGAACATAGAACTACTTAAACCTAACCAACCTAAGGACATCACACACATCCATACCCGAAGCAGGATTCGAACCTGCGGCCGTAGCGGTCGCGCGGTTCCAGACTGAAGCGCCTAGAACGGCTCGGCCACACCGGCCGGCCGGGGAGTTAACACGTAACTTTTTTTTCCTGTAATAATGCCCACATAAAACTAGGAAAAAAACTCCGCACAAAGTTTCTTGACAGACTCAAGCATATTATTCGGCAAATTCTTTAACAGGTTAAGCGTCTTTGGGTTTCCTTGAAGCAATATGTTCGGTACAAAAGTCAGATCAAATGAAACTGCGGAAGTCGTAACCAGTAAGGACTCAAATTGTTCTCGAGGTGAACAAACGAACCCATAAACATAGTAATGCAAAAATTTATCAAATTTTTTTTCTGTATGCTTCGAGTGTCCGAGTGTTGTCAGACACTGTGAATGTAATCACACACTAAACCCTGACAGCATATATGAATTATCGAACCATCATGTGTGTCTCTATAAATCTCAATAGGCCATTTTCTTTTTACCACCGTAACTCTTTGTCACTGCACGCTAAGTAGATGAACTGAAATAATTATCTGTCCCAAGCGATGGCTTCAGTTCTTGCCTCCAGGCATATATTTCAAACACCACAAAATATGACACGTGCTGTAGACATAATAATTAAGTAGGAACATTGATGAAATTAGTTAGGAGTCAGGAGAGGATTAAGTCGGTTTATAGAAAGGCGGTAACTGAATGTTGAAAACAAAAATATTGTGTTGGACCCATTAAGACGTTCAAAGGAACAAACAAACAAAAAATAATAATAATTTCCGATTCATAGTTCCGTCCCCTAAGGACAGGGCAGATGGGCTTATGGTGCTTCACTGCTACTTTTTCGACAGTATTTCAGGTCGCAGTAAGCCGCTTTACACGTCAGGTACATTAACCATTAGCAATCTAGTTGACCGTGCACCCATAAATTCGTCGTGTAGTACGGTGTCCAAGGAACTTAGGAATGATCTCGAGATTTAAGACACTTATGTGTTTTGTAAAGATGTGACAGGAATAAGATCTTGTGATAATGTGGTCCATCCAAATTTAGATTTTTCTTAAATGCTATAAATCGATTGAGGCGAATGTCATGACGGTACACAGCCCACTTCTCACTCGGTCCTTGCCCTCTCCGAACTCATTTTTGGTGTCTCTAATGACCTTTTCGTAATGGTACGTTTAAGTCTGATCGTGTTTCCTTGAAACGATAATAGGTGAGGACTTACAAGTCATAGCCCAGCGGAATGAAGAAGTGCATGAGACGAATCCTGGATTTAAAAGAAAGAAAAAACGGTAGTGTTCCTCAGGACAATAATCCGTTGTTTCGGTACGTCCACTTTATTCAGGAGAGTTCAACAATTTCCTATTTCCATCTAATATCAGTTTACTGTTGTTGTTGTGATCGTCGTCGTCGTTTTCAGTCCGATGAATGATTGATGCAGCTCTTGACGCTAGTCTATGCTGTGCAAGCCTCTTAATCTCCGAATAAGTACTGCAACCTACATGCATCTGCTTACTGTATTCGTCCCGTCGTCCCCCTCTATATAATTTTTACTCCCCTCCCCCCATTGCCAAACTCACCTTCCCACTTCGTCTGGTTTACGACACGATCGACCATGGTTAGGTATAAGTCATTTTTCGGAAAATCTTCGATACCAAAGAAAACTAACCAAGGCGATTTGGAAAAATATGCGATTAACCACCAGTATGGAAAATGAATACTGTGTCTTAATAACGATGAATGCAAGAAAGTATAAAGATTAGCTGAATTTATTATTAATTAAAATTTATTTTTGTGAAATTCCAATAGTGGAATGAAATAATCTGGTCATCTCTCCTTCAAACGGACAACTTGTTTCTGAAACTGACTCATTATCAAGCGTAAGTTCACGTAACATTCAGAAACGTGTGTATTGATGACGTCGTTCATTACTTGCACGGGAATATATTTGTCGTATTCAAAGGATCACAAAATATTTGGTTGAGCCAAAGTTCTTGATGAGAACTTTAGAATTCGTTAAAACAGTAATAAATAAAATGAAAATTGAATGGGTTTACAACAGTGCGCGTCATGGTAATAGTGAGGCTACGTTACCTCACAATAATCTTTCCTAATTTTGAATGACTAACTTTCCCATAGATTTCAAATTCACACACTGATCACTGCACGGCAACAGTAAAACACCATGGCAACGCTGGAATGCGATAGCCATGACATCGATAAACAAAATTACCAAAATCACAGAAAGTAATCTATATAGTCAAATAAAAAGTAAAATATACTACGCTTGTGCCGGATACAGGTCTTTCAAATGTCCTTTTCACCACTGATTTCAAAAGTTAGTCGCTACTGTTGTAGCTTAAAAATACAGGGTGATTATAATTAAAGTTAAACTTTCAAAACGTTGTAGAAAGCAACAGTGGTCAGAATGACGTTAAATTGTAGCGGAATATTATCGGAGAAGGCGGAAAACGTATGGCAGAAAGAAATAGTGTGAAAATTGATGAACAAAAGGCGCTGTATGTGTCAGAATACGTTAATGAAAACACCTGTCATGCGCATGACCCATTGAAGTTGGTATAAACACGACGGGTACACGGCTTTTCCTCCTTTCGCGTCTGCGATGTTCGCCGTGACTGTCTCAATGCAGGATCGCGCTCTGCTTGTAAAGCTGTATTACAAGAATGATGACTGAGCTCACGTTGTTCTGCAGAAGTTTTGGACACTAAAGGGTTTGAAAGCAGGCGTTGGTCCGGTGACTGCCGCGGGTCTAGAAAAAATGATTCGGAAATTCGAAAAGACGAGTTCTTTTGGTGTGCAACCTGGTAAAGAGAGGAAACGAACTGATCCGACGTCAGTGGAAGCACTGGCCACAGCATTGTAGGAGGAGACAAGTGGTGGTGTCCAAACGTGTAGTGCACGGAGAATTGCCCGAACGTTGGACATACCAGTGAGCACGGTGCGTAAAATCCTACGAAACACCCTTCTTTGTTAACCACTCAAAATTATTCTTGTGCACGAGTAGCTTCCTATTGACCTGCCAGAAAGAGAGACCATTGCTTTAGATTTTCTTGCTCGCATAAAAGTGGACAATGACTAGCCGTGGAAAATTTTGTGTACATACTAAGCACACGTCCATCTGACAGGATATGTTAGTACACAGAATTGTCGAATATTGGCAACGGAAAAGCCACACGCAAATCAATCAGTACCATTTTATCCTGAAAAGGTCACTGTGTTGTACGGGTTTACGGCATCATTTATCACAGGGCCATATTTTTTCGAAGAGACAGGTGCTTCCGGTCCTATTACGTGTACTGTCAGTGGTAAGCGCTATGAGTGTCTTTTGCACAACCACGTCATTCCAGCGCTCCAACAGCGTGGATGGGGTCATTTTTATGCAAGATGGTGCACCTCAGCACATTGTAAATCCAGTTAAGCAGCTGCTGAAGCGCCATTACGGAAATGCTTGTATTATCAAGCGCCATTTCCCTACAGTCTGGCCGTCCCAATCACCTGATCTTAATCCGTGTGACTTCTGGCTGTAGGGTTATCTGAAAGATGTTGTGTTTAGTGTTTCGATTGCAAACTTAGCTGCATTGAAGGCACGCATTGCGCAACACATTCTGAGCGTGACCCCAGAAACACTTCGACCAGTTGTGGAACATGCTGTTTCTCGATTTCAACTTGTTGCAGAAAACGATGGACAGCATATTGAACATGTTCTGCACCAGTCACAAAGAAAATTACTGATCCGATTTGATTCTGATTGATGCTTTTTACGCGGTTTTTGGCCTCAGGACAATAAAAACCGATGTGATTGATGCTTTCTATGCGGTTTTTGGCCCCAGGACAATTAAAAACCAATTTTTCCCATCCGATGTGATATGACCTTGCCGTGGTAGATGGGCTTCAGTAGTTAACAGTTAGTTTAGGAATTGTTGCATGGTTCATTTGTCATTTGTAGCCGACCACTATTAAATTATGATGCTTACAGCGAAAATCCATTGCTACATTTTGTAACTATTTATTTTTCTTCTACCATACGTTTTACCCCTTCTCCAAGATTCCGTTGCAATTTGACGTCATTCTGACAAATGGTGTTATTTCTACGGCGGTTTGAAAGTTTAATTATAATTTCCCTGTACTTAAATTAATTTCTTCTCGGGAAATAATTTAGTTTTACTTTCTGGTAATGTCATTGTTATGAACGTTAATCAGATTTTCTCTGTTATAATGTGACCCTCTAGACATAGGGTAATAGGAGATGAATCCTGTCCCAAGCAATAATGATGAATACGAAACCATAATTCAACGTGTCCAAGTCACTCAACTCATTGGCAAGCCTTTTACAAGGCTAGAAGTCTGAAGTGATTCGATCTCACATTTTTGGACGCTGCAGGCGCGAATTAATAGCATGAGGTCAACAGTTATAATAATTATTGTTACGTCTCGCTTCCAGAAGCAAATATCCCTTATACCTCGTAGGTCCAAAGAGCACTCTTTATTTTATTCCCCTTGAGGGTTGAGTTCGGTTGTTTGGGGGAGGAGACCAAACAGCGAGGTCATCTGTCTCATCGGATTAGGGAAGGATGGGGAAGGAAGTCGGCCGTGTCCTTTCGAAGGAACCATCCCGACATTTGCCTGGAGCGATTTAGGGAAATCACGGAAAACCTAAATCAGGATGGTAGCCACTGCGCCACCTCGCTCTTTATTCCTCTTGAAGCGTTATTGTAAGTCATGTTTGTTGTGTTCTTTGGAACTTCTTGTGGCTCTTGCAACCACAAGAACTCGCAACACACATATTCCCTGCGTCAGAGCCAAACACATTTGCGTCCTTCGCCGTCGCAAGTATACGTCTTCTCCTTATGGCTTGCTACTGTTGTCAGAGAGCTTCCGCACAGCAAAGAACTTCTTGTAGCCACTCGGACATTTTCAGTGAATGGATATTATACATAGTCTCTGACAGTACCAGTGTATCTACTGATAAGATGTTACGAAGTTATTTCAGATAATATACCATTGGCACCAAATTTATTTTCTCATTTCACACAATACTGAAACTGACCAATCATTGTAGAGACGTAAAAAATCTCATTTATGAAAACGATAAAATTAAGAATTTCAATAGTAATCTTGTGTTGCAATGTCACAACCCGATTCCTGCTTTTAGTCAAGTTGTGCCATAAATTCCTTTTCTTCCCGAATTTCATTCAACACCTCGTCATTTTTTGTTCGTTCTACCTATCTTATCATCAGAATTCTTCTGTAGCAGAAAATTTAAAAGCTTCTATTCTCTTCTTGTCTGAATTGCTTACGGTCCACATTTATTTTCCTTACAAGACTACGCTCCGTATAAAATACCTTCAGAAAAGACTTCTTAACACTTGCATTAAAACTAAACTGTGTCCGAACAGGTATCTAAAGGCCCACGGATATCGACCGACCGCCGTGTCATCTTCAGCCGGCAGGCGTCGCTGAATGCGTGTATGGAGGGGCATGTGGTGAGCACACCGCTCTCCCGGCCGTTGTCAGTTTTCGTGACCGGAGCCGCCACCTCTCAGTCAAGTAGTTCCTCAATTCGTCTGACAAGGGTGAGTGCACCCCACTTGCGAACAGCGCTTGGCATACTCGGACGGTCACCCAACCAAGTGCTAGTCAGGCGCGACAGCGCTTGTCGTCGGCGGTGTGACGTGAATCGCTGTTGCCACTGAAGCAACGCGTTTGGGTTCAAATGGTTCAAATGACTCTGAGCACTATGGGACTTAATATCTGAGGTCATCAGTCCCCTAGAACATAGAGCTACTTAAACCTAACTGACCTAAGGACATCACACACATCCATGCCCGAGGCAGGATTCGAACCTGCGACCGTAGCGGTCGCGGGGTTTCAGACTGATGCTCCTAGATCCGCTCGGCCACACCGGCCGGCCAGCCGGATGATTAGGTAACACTTATTTTATGTATTAACAAATCTGATTTTCTTGCCGTAACCAGTCTCGATTTTACACGCTCTCTCGTTTGATCACCATGAGCTATTTTGCTGCCCAAAGAGCAAAACTCCTTTACTACTTACAGTGTCTCATTTCGTATCTAATTCTATCAGCATTATCCGATTTCATTCCACTAAATTTCATTACCATTGGTTTGTTTCTCTTGATGTTAATCTTACAGTCTTTTTTCATGTCTCTATTCATTCCGTTCAACTGATCTGCCAAGTCCTTTGACGTCTGTCATAAAACTGTAATGTCATCAAGAGACCTCAAATCGTTTCTTGTCCTCAAACTTCATTATCTTTCCAAGTCTCTCCCCGTTTCCCTTTACTGGTTTTTCAGCTATTAGTGACTCGTTTTCACTCCAGTGAAGAAGTTATAGCAATCATGGATAGGTATTTCTCAGATCTTTCAGAGTCACACTGTATGGATTGAATTTGCTCATTTGGGGATACGTTAGACAAACGCATTGACTTAAAAAGGGACTATATATAAGAATTATACATTTTTGTCATAAATACTGGTATATTACCCGTCTTTCTCAATACTTTATGCTCTTTCTTCTCAATATATTCACACTACTTGTTTGTAGAAAGAAAAATAATAGGAAATTTGAATTAAAATCGATTGATCTGTGCCATCGACACTGCCTCGTGACAGTTTTCCTGACTGGCCGTTGGTGGAAGTCACTGGAACCGTTGGTGGCGAATGATTGCTGCGAGGGATACGGCATTCCCTGACATGTAGTAAGACAAGTTGGTGATCGTTGACGGCTTCAGCTCAAGTCGATTGAATGGACTTTGGGAGAGCGGCAGAGCGAGACTGAGAAGGGAGTCAGTGGAGTGGACAGTATGCGTGCGACCACCCCCGGCGCCGTCCCGTGAGACTGCAGGGCGGTCCTTCCAGGCGAGCGCAGCGCGCTGTGTGGGAACCTCACCTGCTGCACGGGCCACGCCGCCACCGCCACTGGACTCCGTGGTGGCCCTCCGTCTGGGCCCGCTCTGCTCTGCTCTGTCAAACGCTACCGACACGTCATTTTCGAAAGTCTTTTGTATGCCTATGCAAATTGCATCCATACCCTAAGTCTTTAACGCTAGTGCAATAGACCCGACCCGGAGGCGACTGTTTCGAATTCTCGTAGTGCAACAAGTTTTTAAGAACACTTTTTGATCAGTAAGAGAATGGCGTGTAGTATCTGATTGGTAGACTGTGCACAAGTGTCCCAAAAATGTATATTTGCGTTACCAATACAGCCACTAGCGTATAGAGCGAGGGAAAAATTGCTATTTAAAATTGCTGCGGCTTTCGTGGCCAATCGTTGACCGGTTACCACTTGACTTTCGTCTCGTGATCTTCGGCCGACGTCTCTTTAGTGATTTTTCAGACGTTTCGCCAATACGAAGTGGTTGGTATTGTGAAAGATTCACACTCAATTACTGGTGACTGACAGTTCGCCTTGAGCAATGTGGGGCGAATATTTGACAATGCCAGCTTCTCGTGTTAGCGAAAATTCAAAAAAATCGTTAAACAAACATAGCCTAAGATAGAAAGACGAAAGCCAACAGACAATATGACAAATAACTGTATACATTCTGACGCGGCTTTATAAGCTACCTCTTTCTCGTCATTCCTTCGCGAGATTACGGTGTGAAATAACAGGATCCTCGCGGGACGTCTCAGAATTCGGTCTTTGGTCAGGCCCGTCTGGTAGGGACGCTCAACATGGAGCAGTATTTTAGGCATGCGGTCTCTATAACCACTGCATTTCACGTTTCTTGCTTCTTTTCAACACATCTAAGTCTTCCACTTCAAAATGATTCGTAGTATTAGTCTAGCTATTGAAACGATGATACTGTTTGTTTCTTTCTCAAGAGATGCATTGTGGACAGGCGTTTCACATTCTTAATAGCGGTCTGTCTGACTAGATAGCATATAGTCGGTGAACCTCTTGAAGTACACCAAAAATCATTATATTCATCCTTAAGATGTACATTAATACACTGCAATAACTATTACATGCAAAGAACAAACTTTTTCTGTATACAGGGTGTTACAAAAAGGTACGGCCAAACTTTCAGGAAACATTCCTCACACACAAAGAAATAAAATATGTTATGTGGATATGTGTCCGGAAACGCTTACTTTCCATGTTAGAGCTCTTTTTATTACTTCTCTTCAAATCACATTAATCATGGAATGGAAACACACAGCAACAGAACGTACCAGCGTGACTTCAAACACTTTGTTACAGGAAATGTTCAAAATGTCCTCCGTTAGCGAGGATACATGCATCCACCCTCCGTCGCATGGAATCCCTGTTGCGCTGATGCAGCCCTGGAGAATGGCGTATTGTATCACAGCCGTCCACAATACGAGCACGAAGAGTCTCTACATTTGGTACCGGGGTTGCGTAGACAAAAGCTTTCAAATGCCCCCATAAATGAAACTCAAGAGGGTTGAGGTCAGGAGAGCGTGGAGGCCATGGAATTGGTCCGCCTCTACCAATCCATCGGTCACCGAATCTGTTGTTCAGATGCGTACGAACACTTCGACTGAAATGTGCAGCAGCTCCATCGTGTTTGAACCACATGTTGTGTCGTACTTGTAAAGGCACATGTTCTAGCAGCACAGGTAGAGTATCCCGTACGAAATCATGATAACGTGCTCCATTGAGCGTAGGTGGACGAAACTAAAATGAGCTCTAACATGGAAATTAAGCGTTTCCGGACACATGTCCACATAACATCTTTTCTTTATTTGTGTGTGAGGAATGTTTCCTGAAAGTTTGGCCGTACCTTTTTGTAACACCCTGTATATCAGTGTGTCCCAAAACCACCCATAGAAAGGGATCAGAACGCTCGGGTAATCGACAAATTTCTGGCAAGCAGCTTGTGCTTAGGTACGAGAGAAAACGTCTCTAAGATAATGGAGGGGCCTCTTGAACCAGTGCCTGGTGGTTACGGCCTGCAAATAGTTTCGGTCGCTTGCTTTCTTCCGACGAAGTGGATGCGGGTACTCTCATGAGCTCTCGGGATTGACAGCTCGTGTCATGTTTCAGGCAATAAAGACGTCTTCACGTTTGGTAATGGCGTCAAGACGATTTTCACTGTAATCGCAAAACGGACCCTGTTGCCTTTATCGATAGCTTGTATTATTCCGTCTTTATCGCTCATTCACTATTTTATCATATAGCTTCACATCCATGTACATGACATAAAATAATCTGGGTTGACAATGTGTGCTCCTTTGTTGTTCGTTGTGTGTACGTTTGCCGTTTCTGTGGTCCACTGCAGCTGAATTGCATTCTGCCATCTGTAATAATGTGTCGTGAGCGACGATTGCAATTATCTCTGACTACAACTGGTCACGAATAAACACGATGTGATTTTTTAATAGAATACCTATAATTCTTTAGACATGGATCCATATTGGTCAAGTTACTCTTTAGGACAATCCAGTGGCATTTGATATGTCATGTGGAGACTGATCAGCTTCTACTCTAACAGTCGCTCATCGTGCCACAGGTTCCAGAAAATGACGTTGCGAAATAAATACTAGCTACTATTGTTGAGAGAGAGAGACAGGGATATAAACACACACACACACACACACACACACACACACACACACAGACACATACACACACCAAGAGTGAGCGGGCGAGCTTCTTGCTTCTAGACAAGCTGAATTGTTCAGTGTTTCACCGCATGACAGGACTGTAGTCAGACAGTGAACCGGTCGTCGACGTGATATTTAAGCGCAGGATGGATAACATGGCCGGCAGGAGTGGCCGTGCGGTTCTAGGCGCTACAATCTGGAACCGCGAGACCGCTACGGTCGCAGGTTCGAATCCTGCCTGGGGCATGGATGTGTGTGATGTCCTTAGCTTAGTTAGGTTTAAGTAGTTTTAAGTTCTTCGGGACTGATGACCTCAGAAGTTGAGTCCCATAGAGCTCAGAGCCATTTGAACCATTTTTTAGATAACATGCAGACTTCCAGAACATTTCAACGCGAATAGCCCAACGCATGAGACACACTATTCCCGAGTTCATGCATCACTGCCATTTGACTGTGTCAAGACTGTAACGTTAGATCTTTGGCTTGAGAAAAACCAGTGCCATTAGCATCAACATCCGTGGGCAAAACATGTTGATGGCAGTGGTTTCCGTTAACTATTGCGTGTTGTAGCGACAGATAGTCTGGCTATAGTGCAGAAAATCACCCGCCTATTCAATTCTGGACATCACAAACTGATGAGAAACCATACGATACAGAACCAACTACTCGCTATGTTGGACCTTTTCTCACCTTCTGTGCCGCGGGGTACGGATTAACATGATCGCTTTAACCATCGTACAAAGTCTCCTCGATTGATGCACACTACTGCACGAGTACGAATAGATCGACGGCGACAAGTGGTGCCTGCTTCCACAATGATATACGTTTCAGTCAGATGGTGAGATATTCTCGTTTGGCGGATGATTATATGGTATGACACTGAACAGCCAATACAGCTGCTATTGTCTCTCACTGGAGTACGATACAGGAATTTGTTACTTTCTAGTAAAAGTGAATTTACTATGTAAATTAAAAAAACACATAATCAACTCCGAACACTGTAGATGGAGAGTTACACTACACGTAGCACAGCACGATCAGGCCAATACAGATACCTAAACTATTCATTCACATCATCTCACTTTCACAAGGTTTTTCCTCAGAATTAATTAATACAAAATGCTTTTCAAATAACGCTGCCTCCACTATATGGCAGGTCAGCTTCCATCCTTCTCAAAGTAAGTAAACAGCCAGACTGTTTACTACACGCTGAATGCTACTCTGATAAAGTACAGTTAACCTTTCTGACCAAGATCTGTGGTCTCAAGAACAGACTTACAAAGAATATGGTTATTCGATACTACAGATGTTGAGTATGTTCATCAAATTCACAACTTGCTTTACATTTATGGTTAAAACCTCTTGAAAATCGACATTGCGAATAAGACAGTTACCTTTGAAGGTATGTGTTACTTTTCCGATTACAACTCACATTTTATAAAGGGCGACCAAAAATTTTCTGTGTGAGGGCGTTGCTGCAGCGCGTATGCAACGTAGCGCGACCTATAGAAGCACCAACATGTAGATAAAGGATTACTGTGGCATTCATGTCTTTCCGATGTGCGGTAAATCTGTAAACGTGAACTATGGCGACATTATTATAAAATGCGTCCGGAAAGGACCAAACTGCTGTTGTTCTTTTCTTGGCTTCCGTAGAACAAACACCGTTAGGCGTCCATCGGAGAAGGAAGAATTTGTACTGAGCAGCATGTCGAAACCACTGTTGCCGAATGGTGCACCATGAGGTGCTGATGTTTCATGATAATGAACGTACCCATATTGCTAACGTCGTAACGCAGAAGTTACGCAAATTGGAGGCACTCGAGCACCAGCCCTATAGTTCTGATCTTTCCCCGTGTGATTTTCACCGCCTTCGGTCCTTCAGAAAAGGTCTTGAAGGGTCGGACGAGTTCGTGCGGCACGCAGTTGCGGACTTCTTCACGCAGCAGGACTCGGTGTTTTACCAGACTCTTCAACCTCTTGCGTCGGTGGCGTGATTGTCTCAGTGCTCTCGGCGATTTTGCCTGATTGGCATACCGATTCTGGACTGTACGGCCCTCGAAGGATGTTTTTGGTCGCCTCTCTAAGTCTATTTTTAGATTTGCGATTATCATTATGTTACGTTAATAATTGTGTTCAAGTGAGCATTCTTTATTAAATAAAACAAAGTATTGTATATATTACAAATCATTACTTGGCGTCTCACATACAAGGCAGTTGCATTGAGGAATCTTCTAGTTTACAGACTATAGATAAGCATTTTGTTCATAGTAAAAAAACTGAAAACTCTTATTTCCTCAATGCATCCCATTTGGGAATCAACTCAAATAAGAAGTAAAAAGTAATTTCAGCTAAGAAATGTGGAATTGGAAATTTGGAAGTTTGTGGTAAGGTCCTATGGGACCATACTGCCATACTGCAGAGGTCATCGGTCCCTAAGCCTACACACTATTTAATCTAACTTAAACTAACTTACACTATCGACAACACACACACACACACACACACACACACACACACACACACACACACACACATGTCCGAGGCAGGACCCGAATCTCCGACGGGGAGAGCCGCACGGACCGTGACAAGGCGCCCAAGACAGCGCGGCTACCCCGCGCGGCAATGTTGAGTTGTTTTGAATTTGTGTGTAGAGAAAGACAAAGTTATTTATATTTTATGAGACGCTACGTACGAGGTCGATATAACCTTTTGAAGCACAGTACTGGAGAAGAAACAAAAGTGTTGTCAGCTTATGTTCGGGAATGAACGGTGAATCTAAACTGGAGCAGCTGTTACACAAGGTTACACTGCATTCTCCTACAGTGTTTTTACTGTCGGCTGAAACAACTGTTCAAAGTGGCATCCGTATTTCTGTCAAAGAACCCCGTCTTTCATAAACGTTCGGCAAATGGTTGCAAAAGTTTAATTCGGCGGTAAAATATGTAGAAGCAGTTTCTCGGTGAAGCTGGGTGATCTGATGATTCTCATACGACTGGTCATGTCTAACTGACATCTGAGGCTTTTCCTGATAACAACACTGGACTATAATGTACCTACATTTGTCTGTGTTCATCGCAAAGGTAATGTGCATAAGAAAACATTGTAAATGTGAGGATATCATCAGTCAAGGCAAACGCAATATCGCAGGCAATGGTCCTAATGAATTGAAAATTTAGGAACCAGAATACGAAGAAGACTGTACGACGATTCTGCTGCCACTATCGTATCACATAGCGGTCGCGACAGAAAATAAGAGACTTTAGTGATTGTACAGAGACATGCTGTCATTTTTTCCTTGCTTAGTCAGCATGGAAGAGGACAGAAAATCGCCAATAGTGGTACAAGGTACTGAAATCGTTTCTTTCGTATTATCTGATTAAGTTTCCTGTTGATATGTATCTTGAAGTCGCAAACAAAGTGATCCACTTCAAAGTGGGGATGGTAGTTATTGCTGAAACAACCGATTTTCGGTTATATCTTTTTTCCACTCCTGTTTAACCTGATCATTAAAACTGTTCAAAATAACTGGTATCTCAAATAACCGGTTTTCGGTTACTTTATTCTACTGTTTCCTGTAATAAACGTAGCAATCGAACAAACACTTCAAAATTTTGACTCTCTCAGTTTCAAGACACATGGAATCAGAATATTAAACAGGCAAATAAAAGAAAACTTTGTCCGTTCCCTGCTTTTCTCGAAAAGTGATAAGTGGTTGAATACTACAAAAAATCACCAATATTCTCCTATTGATTCTAATTTTTCGGAAACTCTGCTCAAAAATCATGTTGTAATCGGAGATCATACCACCACTTGAGCATTAAAAATAGACAGTGCTAAAGGGCGAAAACTGGGGTTGAATAACTCTGTTTTTCGTGTTACTTTTAAGGACTACAAGCAGAGGCATATTAGGTAAACACACTGAGCAGATCAGCTACTTTCTGTTTTTATTGTATACTGTAAATGAATTGTCGTTAATTTTTAGTTTATTACGCTGCATGTACACGCTTCTTTAAGCCATGACGCATGGTTACAGAGACAGTGACTGAGCAATGTCTTGTGATATGTGTTTGTTGCTCGTTTACGAATAAAACTTACTTCTTTTCAAAAAACATTTATGTATAAACGAAAAATTTTGGCACTGCTACTATGATTGTTACTTCGGTTTTTTGTTCGGTTATTAGTAAAAATTAAAAAGCTGTCATAACCGAGACCAAGCAAATACCGAAAAATACCGGTTATTCAGAACTAAAATACCGGTGTCGATTTTAAAAGGTCGGTTTTTCCGATCCCTACTTCATACACTGTAAAATTGGGGGAGAGGGGGAAATTACTGTCATTTGCAGTTGAAATTGCACCTAAATTTTACTTTAAATAAAATGAAAATTAAATTCAGGCGAAAATTGTCATTGCTGGTTAAGGCCGCGCTTGACGACGAATGACCGAGTACGTAGATAATTACAAAACTCATTATAAAAGTCATACAAGAGAGATTACTGTACTTACTAAAAACTTTATCGCACTTCGTATTAAGATGAAAGTTCGAGTTTCTGATAATGAACGGTTATGGCGTCCGATCGTTGCATCACCAAGCAAGTCGCTTCCAACTTAATTTAATCCTCCAGAAATTACTTGCATTACATAATTAAAAAGTTAGAACTGACAGGTTGGTCGTTTTACAAAATAAGACCAAGTTTGAAACATAATGGTCCAGGTATTATTGGCAAAATGTTACATCCCTGTCGTGCCACTCCCACAAAGAGAAGAAGGAAACACTCTAATGTTCGTTTTTTCGTAGATAAAATGATTTCAGTTTCGCAGAACAAAGGTTAGCACCACTTATGGGGTTTACAGTTGTTAATTTTCCAAAGGCTTAGTTTTGTAAGTACTATTAAAAGAAATAAATTTTCACTCTTCGTTAATTTTAGCTGCCGTAATTACGCAAACATTTTAACCGAAATAGCATTAGGATCTATTACATGGGAGTGCATATGCTGGAATATCACCTTTAGTTATTATTATCATCATCATCATCATCGCCATGTCCGCTAAGGACTGATAATTGAGACACAATATTTCATTTCTGTGGTTTTATCAAAATTTATGTTGTAGTACCCTTCGCTACAAACCGTAAGGCAGTTTGCGAAGTATACAGTACAGTGCATCCGTAAAATCAAGGTGCAGCTATGAACGCTTGTTATGGCTAACAGAAACGAAACGGAAGGTTGAAACTTGTGCTACATTGGACAGTATCGCAAAGACCGTCTGTAGTACACTATGTGATCAAAAGTATCCGGACACCCCAAAAAACACACGTTTTTCATCTTAGGTGCATTGTACTGCCACCTACTGCCAGGTACGCAATATCAGCGATCTCAGTAATCATCAGACATCGTGAGAGGGCAGAATGGGCCGCTCCGTGGAACTCACGGGCTTCGAACGTGGTCAGGTAACTGGGTGTCACTTGTGCCATACGTCTGTACGCGAGATTTCCACTCTCCTAAACATCCCTAGACCCACTGTTTCCGATGTGATAGTGAAGTGGAGACGTGAAGGGACACCTACAGCACAAAAGCGTACAGATAGACCTCATCTGTTGACTGACAGAGACCGCGGACATTTGAAGAAGGTCGTAATGTGTAATAGGCAGACACCAATCCAGACCATCATACAGGAATTCCAAACTGCATCAGGATCCACTGCAAGTGCTATGACAGTTAGCCGGGAAGTGAGAAAACTTGGATTTCATAGTTGAGTGGCTGCTCATAAGCCACACATCACGCCGGTAAATGCCAAACGACGCCTCGCTTGTTGTAAAGAGCGTAGGCATTGGACGATTTAACAGTGGAAGAATGTTGTGTGGAGTGACGAATCACGGTACACAATGTGGCGATCCGATGGCAGGATGTGGGATTGGTGAATGTCCGGTGAACGTCGTCTGCCAGCGTGTGTAGTGCTAACAGTAAAATCCAGAGGCGGTGGAGTTTTGGTGCGGTCGTGTTTTTCATTGAGGAGGCTTGCACCCCTTGTTGTTTTGCCTGGCACTATCACAGCACAGCCCTACATTGATGTTTTAAGCACCTTCTTGCTTTCCACTGTTGAAGAGCAATTCGGGGATGGCGATTACATCTTTCAACACGATCGAGCACCTGTTCATAATGTACGGCCCTTGGCGGAGTGGTTACACGACAATAATATCCCTGTAATAGACTGGCCTGCACAGAACCCTGACCTGAGTCCTATAGAACACCTTTGGCATGTTTTGGCCGACTTTGTGCCAGGGCTAACCGACCGACATCGATACCTCTCCTCAGTGCAGCACTCCGTAAAGAACGGGCTGTTGTTCCCGAAGACACCTTCCAGCATGATTGAACGAATGCCTGCGAGAGTGGAAGTTGTCATCAAGGCTAAAATGAAATGGCTCTGAGCACTATGGGACTTAACATCTGTGGTCATCAGTCCCCTAGAACTTAGAACTACTTAAACTTAACTAACCCAAGGACATCACACACATCCATGCCCGAGGCAGGATTCGAACCTGCGACCGTAGCGGTCAAGCGGTTCCAGACTGCAGTGCCTAGAACCGCACGGCCACACCTCAAGGCTAAGGGTGGGCCAACACCACATTGAATTGTAGCATTACCGATGGAGGGCGTTACGAACATGTAAGTCGTTTTCAGTTACGTGTCCGGATACTTTTGATCACGTATTGTATGTACTAGTATTCAATGAGGTGCACGCGCAGGTGATGTCGAAACACAACGAATCATGTAGTAGCAGCGGATCGGGCTACGTCAGTCGAGACATGGGAAAGTTCAATGTGTTCTGAGGGTTTCTAAATTGGAGTGCGTGACCAACGTTCAACGCGAATATCATCGCACGTACAACGCAGAGCCACCAGATAGAAAAAACATTAACCGGTGGGATAAGCACTTAAATGATGTCAGCAGATCGTAGGACAAACGCCGTTCTGGTAGGGCATTGGTAAGTGAAGAGTCTCTGGAAGGTATACGGGATAGGTGCCTAAGGAGCTCCAATATATAGGTGCGCGCGTGTGGTCGAGAACTAGGCTTAAAAAGGAGTAGAAATGAGATCGACTGTGACGAACGATTTATGAACAAGGAAATTTGGAAATTTGTGGTAAGTTCTTATGGGTCCAAACTACTGGGGTCATCGGTCCCTAAGCTGACACACTACTTAACCTAAGTTACTCTATAGACGATATTCCATTTCTGTGGTTCAAAATGGTTCAAATGGCTCTGAGCACTATGGGACTTAACACTCTGAGGTCATCAGTCCCCTAGAACTTAGAACTACTTAAACCTAACTAACCTACGAACATCACACACATCCATGCCCGAGGCAGGATTCGAACCTGCGACGGTAGCGGCCGCGCGGTTCCCGATTGAAGCGCCTAGAACCGCTCGGCCACTCCGGCCGGCTCCATTTCTGTGGCCATGTTCATCGCTATAACGTTAGAATATGGGCTTCTGAAAATCCTTGTGCTTACACCGAATACGAACGTAAGACCCTTAACGTGAACGTGTGGTTAGACTTTTACTTTTGGGGTTTTGTGGAGCAACGTGTGTACCGCGAACACATCAACAACGTTAATCATTTGAACCAGAGAATGACAGACGGTATTCGCTCTGTTACACCAGATGTCCTTCAGCGTGTGTGAGAAGAATTAGAATATCGTTTAGATGTGTGAAGGGCAACGAAAGAAAGCGACATCGAACTGCGCTGAGGAGATATGCAAACTTGGAGATTTCCTCTTTCATTTCCATCCTGTTTCACATTTCTTTGTTTCATTGATTTTCTGTGACCGATTAAAACTGCACCGTGACTTTACGGACGCACTGTATATGAAGAGTTGGAGGTTGGGAGTTTGAGGATAACCTTCTTTCGTACAATAGTGACTCATTGACCGAGGTGGGTTATCAAGAGATTTATTCTTGAGAAGGCTGGTTCTTTACTCTTCCCACGGTTTTCTTATTCACTGAGAAGGTATTGCAATGATTCTTCACCGGAGACAACGAATGATCGCTCCGAGTAACAAAATCCAAAGACCTCGGAAAGTACGTTATTTAAACGCATAGTACTGAGGGACAGCTTGTCGAGAACTTCTCAGTGACTGATGGTACAGAAAGACTTTTCTCGCGCAATTTCTTGCCCTGCGGAATAAGAGGAAGGGAAATGCCACAGAAGCGTCTACGGTGCTCCTATTTAATCATCGCTTCGAGTGCGCCGAGGCAAGTCGCTTTTCTCAGAAGCCGTCGAAAGTCTGTCGAGTCTGCGGGCGCCGGGCGTCGCTATTACGGAAATTGTGTGAATCGGGAGGTGCTTTAGGACCGAGCGAAATAAATCTAAATTGGAAATAACGGTTTCGTCATCTCCGAGCAAGCGCCTTTGCCAGCACTCGAATGAAAGAAAAAGAGCGACGGCGGAGGCAAGTTTTCATTAGTGCAGGTATTCTGAACACGTGTAGTGCGGTGCCGCGGAAAATGTGAGAACGGCGGCGGCGGCGGCGGCGGCGGCGGCAGGCGGGCTGCGGGCTGCGTTAGCGCGCCCTTTGCGGCGCCGCGGAGCGTGAAGCGCGCGTGTGGCGGCGCGGAAGTAATTGCCGCCGCGGGCCACCGTGGCGTCGCGGCCGGGGGGCAGCGCCGCCTCCGGTGGCCCGCGCCGCGCTCTCACATCCCCGCCCCGCGGAGACAATGACGTCTGCCCACACCGCCTTCCCGCTGCTTCACAACTAGCTCCTTCACAGCTCGCGGAGTCTACAGGCCGACAGAATCGCCCGCGATTCTGCTGCGTGAGCCTAAAACAACCTCTGGCAAACATAATTAGTCAGCGGGAGTGGATAATTGAGCGAAAATCGGCCGGAAGACGTCCCGAGATTGACTCTAGCACGAATATTTCTGCACACCTAGTAATACACTACTGGCCATTAAAATTGCTACACCACGAAGACGACGTGCTACAGACGCGAAATTTAACCGACAGGAAGAAGATGCTGTGATATGCAAATGATTAGCTTCTAAGAGCATTCACACAAGGTTGGCACCGGTGGCGATACCTACAACGTGCTGACATGAGGAAAGTTTCCAGCCGATTTCTCATACACAAACAGTAGTTGACCGGCGTTGCCTGGTGAAACGTTGTGATGCCTCGTGTAAGGAGGAGAAATGCGTACCATCACGTTTCCGACTTTGATAAAGGTCGGATTGTAGCCTAACGCGATTGCGGTTTATCGTATCGCGACATTGTTGCTCGCGTTCTCCGAGATCCAATGACTGTTAGCAGAATATGGAATCGGTGGGTTTAGGAGGGTAATACGGAACGCCGTGCTGGATCCCAACGGCCTCGTATCACTAGCAGTCGAGATGACAGGCATCTTATCGGCGTGGCTGCAACGGATCGTGCAGCCACGTTTCGATCCCTGAGTCAACAGATGGGAACTTTTGCAAGAAAACAACCATCTTAACGAACAGTTCGAGGACGTTTGCAGCAGCGTGGACTATCAGCTCGGTGACCATGGCTGCGGTTACCCTTGACGCTGCATCACAGACAGGAGCGCCTGCGATGGTGTACTCAACGACGAACCTGGGTGCACGAATGGCAAAACGTCAATTTTTCGGATGAATCCAAGTTCTGTTTGCAGCATCATGATGGTCGCATCCGTGTTTGGCGACATCGCAGTGAACGCAAATTGGAAGCGTGTATTCGTCATCGCCATACTAGCGTATCACCCGGCGTGATGGTATGGGTTGCCATTGGTTACACGTCTCGGTCACCTCTTGTTCGCATTGACGGCACTTTGAACAGTGGACGTTACATTTCAGATGTTTTACGACCCTTGGCTCTACCCTACATTCGATCCCTGCGAAACCCTACATTTTAGCAGGGTAATGCACGACCGCATGCTGCAGGTCCTGTACGGGCCTTTCTGGGTACAGAAAATGTTCGACTGCTGCCCAGGCCAGCACATTCTCCATATCTCTCACCAACTGAAAACGTCTGGTCAATGGTGGCCGAGCAACTGGCTCGTCGCATTACGCCAGTCACTACTCCTGATGAACTGTGGTATCGTGTTGAAGCTGCATGGGCAGCTGTATCTGTACACGCCATCCTGTTTGACTCAATGCCCAGGCGTATCAAGGCCGATATTACGGCCACAGGTGATTGTTCTGGGTACCGATTTCTCAGGATCTGTGCACCCAAAGTGGATGAAAATGTAATCACATGTCAGTTCTAGTATAATATATTTGTGCAATGAATACCCATTTAATATCTGCATTTTTTCTTGGTGTAGCAATTTTAATGGCCAGTAGTGTAGATTGGTTAAGCGTCAGCGTAACAAACACTGACGGAAAAAAATCACAACTCCAGAACGAGCTGTGAGACATAATCGAAAGTTAGTAGGCGTATTTCTGCATATCAAAGTTGACGTCTCTTCAGATTTCGCATCTGTCGCATAATAGTGACGATGTTGGTGCATCTTTCAGCATCTCTCTCTCTCTCTCTCGCTGATCATACCGGACTCGAGAGTCCATTACCGTAGCAACGTATTTTCGCCATCTGTCCCAGTCTTGGGCTATTTTCTTCCATTCACCTTCAATACCTAGGCTCCTCAAATCAGCCTTCACATTGTCCTCCCATCTACGCCTCGGTCTCCCCACAGGACGTTTTCCCTCTAAGTGCCCTACCACTACTCCGCGTGCTGCCCTGCCCTCATCCATTCGAGCTACGTGACCCGACCATCGCAGCCTACGTGTTTTAATAATACTGATTATGTCAGGGCAATTGACAGTGTTGACTGGAAACTCTCTTTCAAATTCTGAAGATGGCAGGGGTAAAATACAGGGAGAGAAAGGCTATTTACAATTTGTACAGAAAGCAGATGGCAGTTATAAGATTAGAGGGACATGAAAGGGAAGCAGTGGTTGGGAAGGGAGTGAGACAGGGTTGTAGCCTCTCCCCGATGCTATTCAATCTGTACATTGAGCAAGCAGTACACGAAACAAAAGAAAAATTCGGAGTAGGTATTAAAATCCATGGAGAAGAAATAAAAACTTTGAGGTTAGCCGATGACATTGTAATTCTGTCAGAGACAGCAAAGGACATGGAAGAGCAGTTGAAGGGAATGGACAGTGTCTTGAAAGAAGGGTATAAGATGAACATCAACAAAAGCAAAACGAGGATAATGGAATGTAGTCTAATTAAGTCGGGTGATGCTGAGGGAATTAGATTAGGAAATGAGACACTTAAAGTAGTAAAGGAGTTTTGCTATTTGGGGAGCAAAATAACAGATGATGGTCGAAGTAGAGAGGATAGCGAGGAAAGCGTTTCTGAAGAAGAGAAATTTGTTAATATCGAGTATAGATTTAAGTGTCAGGAAGTCGTTTCTGAAAGTATTTGTATGGAGTGTAGCCATGTATGGAAGTGAAACATGGACGATAAATAGTTTGGACAAGATGAGACTAGAAGCTTTCGAAATGTGATGCTACAGAAGAATGCTGAAGATTAGATGGGTAGATCACATAACTAATAAGAAGGTATTGAATAGAATTGGGGAGAAGAGGTGTTTGTGGCACAACTTGACTAGAAGAAGGGATCGGTTGGTAGGACACGTTTTGAGACATCAAAGGATCACCAATTTAGTATTGGAGGGCAGCGTGGAGGGTAAAAATCGTAGAGGGAGACCAAGAGATGAATACACTAAACAGATTCAGAAGGATGTAGGCTGCAGTAGGTACTGGGAGATGCAGAAGCTTGCACAGGGTAGCGTAGCATAGAGAGCTGCATCAAACCAGTTTCAGGACTGAAGACTACATCAACAACAACATATGTCAGGGCTTGAGTAGAGTTCGTGAACCTCTTCGTTATGCAGTTTTCGCCACTCTCCGCTAATGTCATCCGTTTTTGCTCCGAAAATTTTCCTCAAAATATTGTTTTTAAATACTCGAAATGACTTTTCATATTGCACAGTGAACGACTAAGTCTCACACCCATACAGCATAACTGGTAGAATAATAGTTTTGTATATTCTAATCTTTAAATTCCTAGACAATATCCGTGATGAAAGTAATCTATTCAGTGAGAAGTAGCACGCATTTCCTGTCCGTAATCTGTTCTTCAGTTCGGATTCAATCTCATTTCTCGAAGTGATGTCCACGTCTAGATACTTAAATGTGTTCACTTTTTTCAAACTGCATGTCTCCAAATCTTAACATTTCCTGATCTACTGCTGTTGGCATTCTAGTAGTAACCAGGTATTTAGTTTTGTCTTCACTTATCCTTAGACCTACATCTTCACTAGCCTTGATTAACGCATTCGCATTTGCTGTTACAGATTCTTTCCTATCGCTAATGATACCCTAATATCTTAATATTTCAATTTAACCCCACACCCTCCGAATTATCTGCTGCCAGTCGTACAATATATTCTAGGACTAAATTAAAAAGTAGCGGAGATAGGGCATCTCACTGCTTAAGTCCGTTCTTTATTACAAATTCTTCTGACTCCAATATCCCCACGCGTACTCTACCTTTTGTGTTTTTCAAACTCGCTTCTTTGGTATTCCAAGTTCCAAAAGAATTCTGTACAATTTTGATTGCAATACTGAATCATATGCTTTTGTAAAATCTATGAAAAGATTATCAACTGGTTTATTGTATTCCCGTTTCTTTTCCAAAATTTGATGCAGGGTGAATATTTGGTCTTTCAGCATGCAGTTCAGATTTGATTTAAATACTCGCTGTAATGTTCGTGAGCTTTAGGACCTTTGGGATTAATCGTGATGAGCTGATGTTAGTCAGGAACGCCTCTCAGGCGACAAAGAAGCCATTATCAGCATCTCACTGACTTTGAACGAGATAGTGCAATAGGGCTAAGAGAAACTGGATGTTCGTTCTCTGATACTGTAGAAAGATTTGGCAGCAATGTAGCATCTGTACATGCTTCCTGGAGCGGTGGTTATGAAAATGTACCGCCGCAAGAGGATCAGACTCGGGACGTCCACGCTGCACTACCGAGAGAGGAGACCATCCTGTTCGGTGCATGGCTCTGGGGCATCGTGCTAAATCTGCACCAGTAATTTGATCATCAGTTGGCACCGCAGAGACACAATGAACTGTCACAAACCATTTACTTCAAGGACAGATCCGAGCCAGATGCCATGTACCGTGCATTCTGCTGACCCCAAACCACGGCCATTTGCGACTCCAGTGGTGTCAACTGAGAGCTCATTGGAGGGCAGGGTGGAGGTCTGTTGTGTTTTCTCATGAGAGCTGGTTCTGCCTCGGTGCCAGTGATGGCCGTGTGTTGGTTAGAAGCAGGCCAGTTGAGGGTCTGTAACCAAACTGTCTGCGTGCTAGACAAGCTTGTACATCCGGAGTTATGGTCTGGGTTGCGATTTCATATGACACAAGGATCACTCTGGTGGTTATGTCACGCACCCTCACTGCAAATTTGTACGTCAATCTGCGATTCGACCTGTTGTGCTGCCGTTCATGAATAGCATTCCAGGAGATGTTCTCCAACAGGATAACAGTCGTCCACATACCGCTGTTGTAACCCAACATGTTCTATAGAGTGTCGACAAGTTGTTTTGGTCTGATCGGTCACAATAGCTGTCTCTAATCGAGTGCATATGGGACATCATTTGACGACAACTCCAGCGTCATTCGCAAACAGCACTAACGGTTCCTGTGTTGACCGACCAAGTACAACAGGCATGGAAATGTATCCCACGAACTGATATCCAACACGTGCAAGACACAATGCATGCACGTTTGAATCTTTGCATTCGACATTCTGGTGGTCACACCGGTTATGAATGCTGCTGCGGCTTATTTCCGTCAGTGTATTAAAGATGCGGACTCCCAACCGTCTGTGAACTTCCTGTTAACTTCTTCATACCATTTTATGCTCGTGTTTCTATCCCAACTCGTATCTGAGGTACATCTCCGTCTCCAAGGTACGCATTTACGTTTTTCGTATTAAATCTGTTTTAGTTGAACACCTTCTTTCGTCTTCTGCATCGGAGATAAACTTCTTAATTTACACTTACACTTGAAATAAACTTACAAAAAGTACGAGGTACGTACAATAAGTAATGCAGCACATTTTTTCTGAAAGCAGGTTGGTTTTATTTGGATTACAATATACCATATTATTCCCCACTCTTCTGGCTACAAAACCCCTCCCCATCATCCATGTACTGCTTCCCGCGGAGTGCATCTTTCATTGGGCCAAAACAATGGAAGCCAGAAGGTGCAAGATCCTGGCTGTAGGGCGGATGAGGAAGAACTGGCCAATTAAGTTTTGTGAACTCCTCTCGGGTGCACAGACGTGTGTGAGGCGTTGCGTTGTCGTGGAGAAGGAGAAGTTCGTTTGCGTTTTTGTGGTAATACACATGTTGAAGTCGTTTCTTCAGTTTCCTGAGGGTAGCACAATATAGGTCGGAGTTGATCGTTGCACCATGAGAGAGGACCGAAACAGAATAACCCCTTCAGGGTCCAAAAAGACCTTCGGCATGACTTTACCGGGTGAGGGTGCGGCTTTGATCTTCTTCTTCAGACGAGAGGTAGTATCGCGCCACTCCATGCATTGTCGTTTTCCTTCTGGTGCGAAATGATGAAGATATGTCTCATGGCTTGTGATGATATTCGACAAAAAATTGGCACGATCAGCCTCGTAACACGCAAGCATTTCCGCACAGGTGGTCTTCGTTGCTCTTTATCGTATTCTGCTAGGCTGCGAGAAACCAACCGGGCACACACCTTTGAGTACCGCGACTGCTGACCGAGTGTGTCAGTGCTAGCCACACAGAAGACCAGTTGAGGAGCGAGGTATTTGATGTAGACATTCTGCAAGCACCTATCTGCGATGCTCTGGTTTTCAACCAAAAGAAACTCAATGACGGCTGTCTGCCTGGAATGCATCTCCGTTACAGATGCCATTTTGAGGGTTACGTATAGCTCCACCATCTGTCAGAACTTCATGAGGCGGAATATTCCAGCATGTCCCACAACAAACCCCGCATTTTTTCAACCGACACTGGTCGATAAAAAATGTGTTGCATTACTTATTGAACGCCCCTCATATTAGCTAGCCCCTTTCCAAAAAAGGTGCTGGTGACACTGGAGCGCTGTTGATGGAGAAGAACTGATACCGGGCGGTCACGTGACTCTACACCGCTGGCGTAAGCCATGGCAGTAAAGTAGAGGGTATGCGCCAGTCGGTTGTATGGAATCAAAGCAGTAAGCTATGAAGACATGAGAACGGCAGAAAGGTGCGTCGTATTTAGACGTGCCCATGCCCACCCCGTGAATGAAACTGCCCAATTTGTTCATCTATCAATGCGGACTGTCTAAAGTACGAGTATTTGCATGGCTCTCATCACGTAACCTGACACAGTAACAGTGATAGTAAAAAGATCCTAACCGGAGAAGAGTGTCATGTCTTATCAATAACAAACAGCTTCAAAGCACACTGGGTTTGTTGTTGTCAGTGAATGCAAGTCCCACTTTATCAGTTTGCAGTTCGCATTTGCAGTCGGACAGCTCGCAAAAGGCTACTTCTGCTAGGAGCAGCACATAAGGCTGCACGTCTTAGTGAGACACATGTCTGCTAACCTCTGTCGCCAGACTCTTTATTTTTCGCTGCTAGGTGGTCATCGAGCCTTCCTATTTATAGAGTTCCCACGCTGAATAGTTTTGCTGTCTGTATAGTATCACCTTTTCTTGACTAATCTGACAGTTCAGTGCGTCTGTGTCAAACCAATAATAGTGGTTGTTATGTATATAGGCAGTTCGCCACTGACTGACCAATAATTATATGTGTATCATATCATAAATATAATATCCGCTCTGTGCACAAACTATTCTTTGGTAGAAAGTATTGTGAGATATCCGTGTATGGAATAAATGAGTTTTTGGCTTTGTATCTGTCCACCACGAAAAACTCAGGAGGAAGGTTGTTAACGAGATATAAAAAGTCAGATGAAATAAATGCTAATTTAAGTGTCAAGAGGAAGGAGTCAAATAAAAGATCGCTTGTAACTCAAATCAAATTACGACCGTATCGACTACTTATTTTTTTAATCTTTCACTCAGGTTTCAGTTACAACGATAAGGACTTACTAGGAATGTTGGATGTTACAGACGACTATGCTACACGGTCAACACTATTTTGCGTCTCTGCTATGAGAGCATCAAACTTCACAATTCGGGTCCACATTGCACCTTGTGAATCTGACCGTCGACTAACCTTCGTTCACAGGAGCTGCCACCTTACCTGGATCTTGGTTTGGACTTGTTAACTAAATCATAAATTATATATACAAACTTAACATCAACATACACTGATCCGTCAGAACATTATGACCACCCACATACTATCGATATAAACGCTTCCAGGCGAAAGCCAGCATCACCTGGCGAGGGATGACTGCTAGTCAGACTCAGGCACGGTGCATATAGTACAATCGACCGTGCTGTCCGAATGTAGAATTGGGGAGGGGGGGAGGGAGGGGGGATCTATTTGAGTTTGACCGAGGGCAGAGTGTGATGGCCCAAAGGCAGAGCACGAGCATTTCGAAAATTGCACGACTTACCGGGTGTTCGAGGAGTGCTGCGGTGGGTGTCTTCAACGCATGGTGGAACCATGTCTACTCGTCTTGGGGTTGGGCGGCCACCCCTCATTACAGATATCAGACGTCGTAGGCTGGGCTGACTAGTAAAACAGGACAGGCGGGGAACTGTGGTGGAACAAATACCAGACATTAATGCTGGACAGAGTGTAAGTGTGTCTGAACACACAGTGCATCGAACACTCTTAGCAATGGCCTTACACAGCCAACGACCGTGCCAACGTTAACACCGCGAAATCTACCATTACAACTGAAACGGGCTTGTGGCCATCGGCACTGGACGTTGGCGCAGTGGCAGAGCATTGCATGGTCTGATAAATCCCGATACCTTCTTCATCATGTTGAAAGGGGGGGGGGGGCGAATCCATTGGGCCGCGCGGGATTAGCCGAGCGGTCTGAGACACCGCAGTCATGGGCTGCTCCCGGCGGAGGTTCGAGTCCTCCCTCGGGCATGGGTGTGTGTGTTTGTCCTTAGGATAATTTAGGTTAAGTAGTGTGTAAGCTTAGGTACTGATGACCTTAGCAGTTAAGTCCCATAAGATTTCACACACATTTGAACATTTGAACGAATCCATTGGGGAACAGCTCATTGGCATCTGTACTGTGGGACAGAGACAAGCTGGTAGTCGTTCCATTATGCTTGGGGCAACATCCACGTGGGCATGTGTGGGTCCAGTCGAGCTCGTACAAGGTCCCATGAGGCCAAGGAGTATCCGACAATGGTTGCAGACCATGTAAACCCCTTCATGACGATCATGTTTCCCGACGGCAGTGGTCTTTGTCAATAAGGTAATGCTCCATATCACAAGACCAGAAGTGTGGTGGAATGGTTCGAGGAACACAGTGGCGAGTTCCAGTTGTTGTGTTCGCCCTTAACTCGCCAGATCTGAACCCGATGGAACACCTCTCGGATATGATTGAACGTGGCGTCAGATCTCATCGCACCCCTCCTCAGAATTTACGGGAGTTAGGCTACTTGTGTGTAAACATGTGGTGTCCTGCGATCGACCAAGGCCCAATTGCTTCCATTCCATGACGCGTCGCCGGTGTTATCCGTGCCAAAGTTGGACATACCGGCTATTAGGTAGGTGGTCATAATTTTCTGGTTGATTAGTGTATAAACTCATTAATAATCAAAGTAACGAAAAATGTTGTAAGACGTAATTCTTCTAACAGCAGAATGCAGGAATGGGTGACTGATGTAGCGCTGCGCCGACACTTAGTTACAGGAGTCTTGCCTTATGTTGACATAACGCCCGGGGTAGTTAGAGGGTCGGAGATGTGCTGAGTTTCGTGTCGTAAGGTATGGTAAGTGGATCACAGTCGCTCAAAATTCCTCTGCAGTGTGATATTCTGGGTGCATCACGGTATGCAGAAAGTAGTTGAAGGCTGGTGGACACAATGAGAAGTTGACAAAGTGTTTTGACGTCCGCGTCCTATCACAGAACATGAAGCCACAACCTAGTCCAATACGTAGAGAACTGTAGGTGGCCAGCTATGGTAGACATGAGAAATAGTTGCAATAGTGATGCACGCAAAAGTGTTTCAGAGCACGCCATAAGGCGCACATTGTTGAACATTAGGCTCCACAGCAGGTGACCCATACATGTTCTCATAATGTTGGAATGACTTTGTCCGTTACGATTGCAGTGGGCATTAGTAGTCGAGATCTGATGATGGATTGATGGAACCGTATCGCGCAGTCAGATGAATCACGTTTCTTGTTACTTCAGGTAAAAGCTCGTGTCCATATATGCCATCGTCCAGGCGAACGGCTGTTGGAAACGTGCAGCAAGCCAGTATTGTGCTATGGGGGACATCAGATGGGCTCACATGGGACCTGCAGTAGAAAATCTAAGACGCCATGACAACTGTATACTACATTAACATTATTGCGGACCACCTGCATCCTTTTGTGATTGATGTCGTCCTCAATGGCAAAGGAATGTAGCAGTAGGATAACTGTTCATGTAACAAGGTCAGAATTGTGTCACAGCGGTTTAAAGAGCACTATAGTAAACTCGCATTCATTTCTTGGCCATCATATGTGTCTGATCTGGACCTGATCGAAGACACCTGGGATGATATCGGGCGCCAGCGCCCTGTCACAAACCACTGGCACCTAATTTACGGGAGTTGTATCCGCCAGGAACAAACCGAGGACTTGTAGAATGCACGGCACACTCCTCTCTGGTCGCTATCAGATAGGATCCTTTTACTATCATTGTTCTGACTCCATGTTGCATGGCTAAGAGTAGTGCACCAGTCTTTGTAGACAGTCGGTGCTGATACGCCAACATATTGGGCAACTTCATTCACGACGAGTGGGCAAGTTGAAACACAATTTTGCAGCAGGATAACTGTTCATATAACAAGGTCAGAATTGTGCCGCAGCGGTTTAAGGAGCTCTGTAGTGAACTCGTGTTCATTTCTTGGCCAGCAAATTTGTCTGATCTGGACCTGATCGAAGACACCTGGGATGAAATCGGGCGCCAGCTCCCTGTGCACAAACCACTGGCAGGTAATTTCTGTCATTCTGTCACATCATCGCGTTGACACATCTTGCTGTGTTGTTTCCATATAATGGATGGGCGCTGCGAGCGCCTCCCCCCTTTTTCCCACACGTGCACACACACACACACACACACACACACATACACACACACACACACACTGACGTCAACAGTGGAAGGACACAAGACCACCTGGTACCTGTTGTACGCCACCTACAGCTCTCCAAAGTGACCACTGTGCTCTTTTAATGGACTGACCAACATTTCGTACTATGAGCGTAAATATGTTGCTTGATCAATATCTATAGTGTACTGAACCTGCCAATGTCATTAGCATCTTGTGACAAACTTTCTTGAATGTAGTGTTTAGTTTGCAGAAACGTAGCGCTGTCTTTACACTGAAGATGACGTCTGACAGTACAACCGTCCGGAAGTGAGGTACAAAACAAGGCATTAGTGACACAGCACTCGTGCAACGGTAGCCTCAGCGGTGGCGCGCTGCAGTGTGGCGGCGCCGGCGGCCGCAGGCGCTCCGCATAACGAGAGCCACGGCTGGGCCCGACCCACTCACGGTGAGGCGGTGGCGGCGGCGGCGGCGGCGGCGCACGCGCACGCGTGTCCGCCTCTGCTGTGCCCGCGGCCACGCGTCTCCCTGTCCTTGCCACCACTCCACTACACTTATCACAGGTTTTCCTCTTTGAAGCAAAGGCAACTGGAGGGGACAACAATGCCGATGTATGGCATCGTCGTCAACGTCCACGAGAAACAACACGACAGCTATAGCACGGAGTATTTTGACAAGGAAACGGGACTGATATATGATTTTTTTTCTGGTAAGCAACCGTTTGGTATTAGTAAATGGTCGACCAAATAATTTTATGATCTCGTGAAGCGTTTCCAGAGAACTCGATCATCACACTTATGGCATGAAACATTGAACATAAGACAAGATAACGGAAAGAGTACATCACAACAACATAGTAAATCTGAGAACATACCTTTTAAAATCAATACGTAGTATTTTATCACTCTCTACCAGTGCTTAATTTCTAAACTTTTAGGTGCCGGAACTCAACTCTTTCACTATACAACATCTCTCCATCCAGCCAGCCATAAAAAATCACACGTTTCGTTTCTGAAACCATGTGATAAAATATACAATCAGAAATAATTTTTTACAGAATATTATTCTCAAAATGAGGTTCGTAAAACATAATTTCTTATAATCAAAACAATACCACAATAAAACCACAAGTTTAATATAAAAACAGGCGCTACCATCCGTGCTATCTCCCGCCGCAGCAGCATCACTTTGCTCCCTAGTTCTGCTCGAAATTGCACTGTAGCTGCTCGTTGAAGGTGTGTCTAGTACCTAGGCGTCTGCAAGGGGTGTGGGGGCAGAGGGCCCCGGGGGGGAGGAGTCGCAAGAGGGTGCACTTGGCATTCCTGAAACCTGGGAACGCGCTTTTTATTTAATACAGAGTTCTACAACTTTCTAGCAATGGTTATCAGCGACTGTACTGAACTGTATGTAGGTTTAGCAATACTAGCCCGACGGGGAATACTGTGACTTTAGCAGCCACTATATGTATCTATTTGTAACTCTGCGAGATGAATAAATTCAAGAAATTAGAGCTAATACATAGGTTTACCTACAATCATTCTTTCAGTACACCATTTGCGAGGTGAATAGGGAAGGAGGGATCAGTCAGTGGTACCAGAAGCACCCTCCGACATGCACCGTCAACTCACTTGCTGAATATTGATGCAGATGTAGACGTTCACAGGAAATCATAACAATCATAGGCGTCCTCATAGGTAGGGAGGAGGGCGACAGGGCACTTGACACCACCCCCCCCCCCGTCCAAGTATGGAATACAGAGCTTTTATTCATCAAAGAATTTTAATGCACTTCTAGAAGTAATTTCCGTAAATGCCTCAAATTTTTTCCATGTTAGACGGCTTGGGCGGGGACCTTGGTTGGAGAAGTCTGCATTTGGCTGTTTAGGAATCAATTCACCTCAAAAACCACGTCGTTGACTTTCTGGAAATAGCTGACACGCATATGTCTTCCTATGAGCAAAGAGTACGAAGCCACTAGGCGCGTTATTAGCATACGAGCATGAGGCAAAATTTGATAGCCTGAAATAGCAGCATGTGTGATTAGTTTGTGTGCAGAAAGAGCTGGGGAGCTGTGTGGCGAATCCACGTGTTTCCACTTCTAGCTTTGGGCCTTTGTCTCGGAGTCACCCAGCACTCGTCCATGTCGATTATGTGGCTAAAGAAATCATCTGCATTGTTATAGCGCAACTGTAACATTTCCGCTGGTACTTCCGTTCGGCGGACATTTTGAACGGGTATTGAGTACCTGGGTAATCCAGCGGGCGTCTGTTATTCAAAACGTCGCGTAAGATGTTCAAAGCTGATCCATGACTGATATTCACTTTTATCATTATAGACTCTATTGCCACATGTCGGTCTCAGAGAACCAGATCTTCGAGTTGTCTTGCGATGCCCTGTGCTTTTCAGAGAGATGATCCTTCTCAGTCATTCTGATTTGTTTCATTACACGATGAGCGTCTCCACCACCTAGTCACTGTGTCATACGGGCCCGTACACCTCCACCGATTCAGTATGTATTGTTGCAGCGATGTACACCTTCAAAGGCAGGAAACGAATTACCGCACGGTACTTCACATTAATAAGAGAGCTACACCATTTTATTTTTCCCTCTTTAGTGGTGTGCAACCGCATCGTACCCCAAAACCTCAGACGTTACTTCCAAACAATCGAACAAACCAAATGAACTACCTAACTTTAAAATTTTATGGCCATCATTCGTAGCTAACTGTAATGACGACGGGTTAACACTTCATCGTGGTTTTCGTGGGAACAACTTACAACATGCATTTGTAGGAGGTCGAACTGGTACACGTAATATGGTTGCCATAAATATTGGTCAATCACTTAAACATTATTTAGGCAAGCACAAAAGAACTGATTTAAAATATTAAAGTAGTAGTTGCTCGCAAAATTACACCATGTAAATAAGCGGCGCTGCAGTCAACCTTAGTCATGTATATCTAACAGACAGCTGCTTGTTTGAGATGTTGAAAACTGATTCATGCCTGATTTCCACTTTTTCCTCGACTGTCAAACGCCCGTCAACGAACGTTAGGGAGTACACTTCTCTTGCGGTTCGAAGTTTTTCGCCGAGAGATAGCTCCTACTTTGTTCTTCGTGATTCACAATCGTCTGACCACACTCTAAGTACCTGTGGCACTTAACCCTGTCTCATATGACGATTCAGTGATGCCGTACACTTCCACCAACTTAGTATGTACTGTTGCGGCGTTGTTTCCCTTTCATGCACAATACTTTACTCATTCTAGTTCTGTCAAACACGCCAAAGAAGTCGGAAGATGTTGAACGGAATGGCATAAGTCTTCAAATGAGGTTAAAACAATAACCTCAAAAACAGTAAAACAAAGAAAATTGAGTGTATTCAAACGAATTCTCAAGATGCAATGGTAATTTGATGAGAAAATACTAGGAGAGTTTTCCCATTTGAGCAGCAAAATAAGGGATGACGGCCGAAGTAAAAAGAATTCGAAATGGAGGATGATAATAACGAGAAAAGTATTTAAGAAGAAGATAAAATTGTTATCAAATATAATTTTCTCTGTTAGAAAGTCTTTTTTTGAAAGTATTTGGAGTGTAGCTTAATATGGAAGTTAAACGTGGACTATAAACGCTACCGTGTTACATCAGAATTCTGAAGATTGGTTGGGTATATCGAATAATGAATGTAGAGGTACTGAATATAACTGAGGAGAAAAGAGCTTTGTGGCACTACTTGACTGAAAGGTCCATGGGATACGTCCTAAGGTATCAGGATCAGGGTGTTGGCGATTTGGTAATAGAGGGGAGGGAGAAATCTCTTTCTCCCTCCCCATTATTACAAAGAAAGAGAGAGAGAGAAAGGGACGGAGGAGTGCCTGTGTGTGAGAGAGAGTATGTGTGTGTGTGTGTCTGTGTGTGTGTGTGTGTGTGTGTGTGCGAGAGAGAGAGTGAGCGCCGAGGGGCGTGGGGAGGGGGGGGGGTGGTGGTGGAGGGGAGTAGAGGGAGACAAGACGTACATATACGAAACAGACTTTTTTCCCCAATATTATGGGTTTTGGGCAACGTCACTCATCGTCAGGTCTGTTAACCAACAAATACGTTGTAGTTGGGTTCTAATGCTATGTTTACAAAGCTCAAAAATTTTTGTTATGTAACTACAATACAAAAAAGAGTGAAATGTGCGTGTGTTGTTTTTGGCTGGGAGCCGCTTCTAGGGAGTTTGGCCTCCTGGTATATGTGTTTTTTATTTGACGTCACTTCGAAGACTTGCACGTCTTCGATGATGATGATGATGATGATGAAATGATCATAGAGACAACAGGCATACACACACACACACACACACACACACACACACACACACACACACACAGTCCCGAGCTGAGCAAATCCCCGATCCGTCCGTGAATCGAACCCGGGTGGGGTGCTAACCACTAAAGTAGTTGTATAACATACTATATATCGTAGTTACAGAGTAGCCTGTCGTAATGGAACTGTCAATTCAGTGTCATTTACAAAAATCATACTTGCACGCTGTCACTTATATTAGGACTTGTAAAGGAAATTTGATTGGTGCAAACGCCTGTAGCCTTAAAGAATAGGCCGTCTACTACAGTACCACAGAGAACTCAAAAAAGTTTTTATTTGAATGTGTTGGAGCAATCTGAGATTTAAGGTCACCAGATAAAATCCCGGAAAAACGCCAGAACGAAGAAACTGATGATGCACGTAGCAGCGGCGCGGGATAGCCGTGCGGGAGATGCGTAACGAGATGAGAAGGTTGGAAGGAGCATTCTACAAATTCCGTCAGCGAACGGAAAAGTATGGGATAGTCAAAGGAAGTACCGAGGTATGTGAGAGAGAGAGCACATGGAGCGTACGAGAAATTAAGGAGTGTGATGACCCAGGTACTGGGGATTATTCCACATACTCGAAGGAACAGGGGTTGGGTCTACGCTGTTAGTCGGCTTATTGAAACAATATTTATACTGCTGATGAGGAAGACATTCGAAGGGTTAAAGACACCGTTGAAGAGGTTGAGCAGTGGGCAAAACGGAACTAAGCCCTGAGTGACTGCACACTCTGGAGATTGCAAGTTTAGAGAAGGACGTATTCAATAATACACGAGTACTACGAAAACCGGCTGGAGAAGTAATGCGGTATGCCAGAGCTACAGAAGAGACAGTTAGTCAGAATATCAGGTAACTATAAACTGAAGTAGAAGTCTTAGACAGAGAAATAGTAATGACCACATGGTTACAGTCCATAGAAGATAGTGTTTGGGAAGCACAAGGGAAAGTAACAGAACTACAGGAGGCTGTCCAGCTGGCTGTAAGAGGTCAGACCAGTATTTAGAGGGTCTAAGGAAAGTACAGAAGGAACTACCACCGGAGTTGCTTTTGGAACAAGAGCACAAAAACATATCTTTTTATTTCAAGGCAGCCACAGTATCAGCGAGAACTGATGGAGCGGAAGTTTACATTTTAGTTTATATACCTGTAGCAGGGAAACAAGCACGTTAGACAGTTACATAGTTCATTAGTATCCTATCTAGTAGGGGATACTGAAGAAATTTGTAAGAGTAACAACGCAGCGACTATTAATAATGACGAAAGACAAGGGAAAATATGTAGAAATGGAGGAAGCAAAGTTAGTAAAATGCCACTGACGGAAAATCACAGTCTGTCAGAATAAGAGACAGACAGGATTCCTGTGCAGTGAAATTGCTAATGGGACAAAACGACCTGCCGCAAATCTTACCAGCTTATATCAAACTCTAGTGTCGGCGGCTGGCGTTAATGCAGTCTATAAACACGCTTCTGAACCAGCAGGAGGGACGAGTCTCCACGGAAACCTTGTTACACCATGTAAATGTATAGAGGGAAAATCAGCACCGAAAAGAGACAACATTGACTATTGGCATACCTTCCTCTGCAGCAACACTTGCTCTGCTGAGCATAGTTTTTGTTTTGGTATGTAGAAGACGAAGCACAAGACTGAATTCAGACCCAGTCGCCATTCAGATAAATGACTCATTTTAGCTTGTAAGTTTGGAACAGAAAGTCAGAAGTTATTATGCAAGAAGCTTAGTAATGATAATAAGTTCCATGGTGTTCAAGCAGAGCAAGGTGCCCTCTAGAAATGTGTAAGAGTAAGTGATAGGGTTAAGGACACAAATTATTAGAGTAATTGTTAACAGGCAAAACGGGTTCAGAAGAACCGGCCGCTAGGAACTCTAGTGTAAAGGATAATTTAGTTTGGTTGACCGGAGGGACTGGGTTTTGATAAAAATGAAGGCAATGTAGCTTATCGACCGCATTCGGTCAAAACGTACGCCAGAGAGGAAGTGAGTTGCAACAGAGTTGGCCACAGGCAGTCAAGAGTGTTATGGATTGCAAAGCAAAACACGACCGACGGGCGTTGTGAAACAGAGCCAGCTGGGCACGATATAGCAACAGCCGATACAGCAATACCCTAGCAGAAGGACAGAAGCGTTCCTCTCTTGCCACCATGGAGTTTTTTAGAGTAAGTGTCTTAAGCCGTAAACGAACATAGTCTGGAACATATAAGCACTCAACCATTCGTGTACTAAAATATTCTCATCTCAGTATTGCAGCCTAATCATGGGCCTGTGGCACCCGGAGCAACATCACAAAATGCTGTGCGGGGTTCGCTGTTCTACCACGGGATGGGGCAACTTGCCCTTAGTCATGGGAGCAGCCGCCGCCAGGGCAGCGAGCCACTCGCTCGCTAGAGAGGGGTCACAGCCACCTCCGTGATATCGTCAGCTGCCCTGCCATGCTGTCGTCACAGTCGCAGCCAGAGACATCGCTGACATTGGTATTCGAGTGACGCTACGCTTGGCCGCGCTCTTTGTGCTCTCAGCAATGCTGGGCGTCTATTGTTCAGCATGAGAGGTCAACTGGACGCCTCCACCAAGCTGTTCCTGATGTTCTACGACCAAGGGGTGAAATAAAGAAGTTTGTCATCCTGATGTCACATTTCACTCTCCGCAGGCGACAATCGATGGGTCATTTAACAACATGAAACTAGTTGGTTGCATGAGGTAATGTATAATTAAAAGCTCATGTCGCCTTCCAGTAAAAGATCAATCGTACTGAAACATCATTCAACCAATTTCCAGGATACTCTAGTGTCTACGTCGTTAGGCGATGCCCATGTCTGTTAGATGGTTGCGGGAACTGTGTTGACACTCTTGGAGCTGTAGAGCACATGTTAGCGAACAGCTGGTCTTCTATTGCTGACAGAGTTTGCTTCCATCTTGTGCAACTAACAGAGCGATCGTGCGTTTATCTGGCTACTTCAAACTTCCTCCTAATAAAAGTTGAGTTAAAAGTACTAAGCAATGTACGTACTGCCTACTGGGGTGTGATAGATGCCATTGTAAGCTCAGAGATTATTGATTTATTCCCGAGTACCAAATGAAAAAAATATTTAATATGAAGATTACAGATGTTTGATCACAAGTAAATTGGAATCCATAGGATTTAAAAATAAGTATAGAAGGCAGTTGCACGAATCCATGAGGAGGGAACATGGCGATAACATACCATTACAAGAAGAACCATATAGGGATAAACATGTGACAGTTGATGCTAGCATTTACAAGGTGGAAACAAAACAAACTGTTGCTTACAAACAGCGCCGACAGCGATAACAGGCATTATCGAGGACCTGTAGTGACATGCACCTCAGAATATACCGATCAGCCAAAACTTTATGGTCACCTACCTCATAGCCAGTATGTACACCATTGGCACGGATAACAGCGGCGATGCATCGTGACATGGAAATGGAAACAATGAGGGCTTCGTAGATCGCTGGAGGGAATTGGCACCACATGTGGAAACACAAATCACCTAATTCTCCCGGGGGACGAGGGGTGGGTGAGGGGGAAGGGGTGGTGTTCGATCATGTTCAGATCTGGCGCCAGTACATCAATTCAAACTTGCCACCGTGTTGCTCTGACCACTCCACCACACTTCTGGCCTTGTGATATCTCTATGGTCGTCCAGTGCCGATGTTCATGTGCCCATTTAAGTATTAGTTGCCGATGTCATGGTATTAACATTTTCACATGCCTGGGTCATAGGCTCTGGAGGCCGATTGTTAGGAGAGTTTAGGTGCGCTGTATGTTCAGACACACTTGTACTCCGCCCAGCATGAAAGTCCGATATTAGTTGCGCCACCTGTCCTGTTTCACCAGTCTGCCCAGCGAATGACATCCAACATCTGTAATGAGGGTGGCCGATCAACCCGACGACGTCTGCACATGGTTTCACCTTGATTTCGCCACATGTTGAAGACACTGACCACAGCTCTCCTCGAACACCCATCAGGTCGTGCAGATTCCGAAATCCTTGTCCCAAGCGTTCAGTCCATCACACTCTGCCGTCTGTCAAACTCATCTGACTGCGCGCCTTCCCCATTCTACTAATGGACAGCACGCTCAGTGATATTGCACGCACCGTGCGTGTGTCTGACTAGCAGTCATTCCTCGTGAGGTGGCACTCCTATCGCCTGGAGGATTTATATCGATAGTAGGTCGGTGATACAATGTTCTGCCTGACCAGTGTACACCCGGAAAACCACAGCTCAGTTTTATTAACGATCTAAACGTTAAACTGACTTCAAACACAATACATCTTGGATACGCAAATCACATACTGAATACTCGTATATACAAATGCATAAAAACCGGACATCGTCGCTTAAATGCAAATTGTGTCATAAAAGAGAGGAGGTGTCCCATTGATATTATGTTGCGTCTCAACCATGTCTAATTTTATATAAAACTAATGGATTGAAAATTCATTTACAAAAGTTTATACATCATATTTCGTTAATGCGTCTCAAAATGCGTAAAGAGACATTCTGAATAAAACCTGAAAAATCTGCAGTAATACACAATAATATAAAATAGTGCCACAAGAGGCATGAGGCACCCTCCCTGTGATTGCATTTGAGACAGGTAATAGTCTAAAAGCACTTTATGTTAAATAACCTAATGTTTAAATAAATTTGCGTTTACACACTTCCATTGTTATGACTATTACACAGCTATGAATGTGTTGCTAGAAGATCCATCAAATCTCTGCTTCATGATGTAGGCAATTCGCATCCTACACTTGAAATTTCATTATTTACTACATTTTACACGTCACGTAAGAAAATTTGCAGAAAGAGCGATAGCAAACTTTTAAAAAAGTTGAAGAAGAGAGTTGTGGTAAAAAGATACACAAACCAAAGACAAAAACAGCTAAGGAATTATTTGCCATCTTCGACAGCAAGGCTCCTCACTGGTGGCTTAATCTCAAGTCATCTACTAAGATGTTAAATCAGAACCATTGAGTCAAATATAAAAAAGGGGCTACATTATCATGTCAACTGTCATTAAAACCAGTAATGAGTATGGGAATTATGACTTGGGAGAGATAACCAAAATTGAAATAAACACAAAAGGCGCACCCGTACAGCAAACTGCTTCTGTTATATAAGAGAAGACCAGTTGTTGTAGGATATATTCGTTAAGGATCGAGACGCCTTTTCTTTTTGATAAGGTGGTCCTCAAACAGCTCCCAAAACTGGTATTTTTGCTAACACCTGCTGATTAAGCAGCTGGACACCAGAAGATCAATGATGACGAATATATTGATCTCCTTCAAAAGGTCCACATTTCTGTTTGATCATATCTTTTGTGACAAGTTACTTGGAATATCTCCTTTTTCCATAAATGTGTATTATGTATTCTTGTTTTATGACATATTTCACATACTTGAGGATTTTCTCGCTGTGGATCTATGGAACAAAAATTACATGTAATTTAAAAGAAACTAAATTGTCGTAATGCATTAGTGTGTAAAGCAGATCTATCTGAACTTTGTACTCACTCTGCGACAAGTTTTACTTAGGTCAGCGAAGTCAGTCGCAGTGGGCAGACAGTTAACAATAGACGTGTTATAGCAAGCCACCAGAAGACAAAATACGGCGAACTCTTGCTCACCATCAGGAGAATGAGCGAACAGAAATGGTTTGAGTTGTGGAAGATGGTATGGGGGCTTGGGTGTTGGCTCAAATAAGTCCTCCTTTGAAAGCGAACATCACTTAATGAACACATGAGGTAAGTGCCTCAATCTTTATCATATTTTCTTTTGTATCAGACCTCGTACGCAACATTTTCCTTTAGAATGCAGGAACACGCCGTAGTAAATTGCTCGTCCATTGCCACTGAGTTGAAATTTATCACAGCGAAACAACATACAGCACCTGATAAAAAACGTGAATCAACCAAAATACATTATCGACGTCAATGTAACTTGGTACAGACCATCGGCGGAGTATGTAAAAAATGGTTCAAATGGCTCTGAGCACTATGGGACTTAACATCTATGGGCATCAGTCCCCTAGAACTTAGAACTACTTAACCCTAACTAACCTAAGGACATCACACAACACCCAGTCATCACGAGGCAGAGAAAATCCCTGACCCCGCCGGGAATCGAACCAGGGAACCCGGGCGTGGGAAGCGAGAACGCTACCGCACGACCACGAGCTGCGGACGAAGTATGTAAATGATAAGTGTTGCATTTGCCTGTGACAGGTAGAATGTCCAGAACCTTAGCGTCGTTCACGTTTGGTGTTGTTACCAGGTTTGGCAGGGTACATAACGGGCGTGATCAGCGCCAGATGTTGGGTGACCACTGTGGAGGATACGGAGATGTTGTGTACTCGTGTGAAACAGCATTATCAGCACCTGACAGTTTGAAAGGAGTCTCATTGTGGGCCTCCATTTGGCCGGCTGGTGGAATAGTGCAGTATCGAGATTTGTAGCTAGCTCGTCGTCAAGATTCTGATCGATCACGTCTCACCACCACAAGGGAAGATCGCCGTATTGTTTACCATTAACATTTGAGCCTGCCATCCGAAAACAAATAATGGGCTTCCTGCAACATTCTGTGTCGTCTCACACCATTGATCGGAGAAAAGCAGCACCTGTATTAGGGAATTATCGTCTCATGCGTAAGCTACCGTTAATAGCACAACATAGACTGCTGTGTCTAGAGTGGTGTCATGACTGGGGAACATGGCTTGCTACTTAATGACGTCGCACTGTATTCAGTTACGAATGGCGGTTCTTCACTACCCTAGATTACCATTTCGGAGAGTATGGCTGCGATCTGGCCAGAGGCTCCAATCTTCCAATATTTTGGTGAGGAACAGCGGTGTTACTGATGATCTAATGGTGTGTTGAGCCATAGGGTACGACTTCAGGACATGGAGGGTAGTGATTAAGGGAACTCCGGTGCCACGGCGGTAGATCACGGAGCTCCTGCGTCCTCCTCTGTTACCTCTCGTGCGACTGTATCGTTGTCCCATATTTGAACAGCACAATGCTAGTCGACAACTGGCACGTGTCTGTAAGAACCGTCAGTGGAATGTTGAAGTACTTCTGTCGTGGCCAGAAAGATCTCCAGATCTGTCCCCGATGGTACAAGTGTGTTGACAGCTCGGACATCAGTTCCATCACAGTGCTAGTATCCAAGATATGAAGGACTAGCTACGACATGCGTAGGCCACCTTGCCTCAGTAAAAGCATGTTAAAATAAATTTATAATAGGTGTTGAGAACGTCTACACTGGGTCACATTATGTGCTTCATACCATCGCGGTCATGACTATCTCTCTTTGCGGAGTGTAGCAGTATTCTGTTTCACGACATGACGCGAATGACTGAATGTGGGCGATAAACTCGGCTCTGTTGGCAATTGGGCTAATGTAGATCACACTCCTGACTCCCTCTCTCCCCCAGTGGAAAAAAATTCAAAATTCAAAGAGCGTTAAACCAGGGTAATCGGGTTGACCACATAACAAGTCACCATGAATTTATCAAATCTTCCGAAGTCGACAGTTCAGTTTGTTCGTGGAACAACCGTGCCTGCTGAAGCTACGTTGTGGAGCCAGAGGGCGATGTGCACGGCAGCCGGTACTGGATACAGCAGTTCCATAAACGTGGGTCTGGGACCTGCTGGTGATATGTTCCAATTGAGTTTACTGGCAGAAGTACAAGCTACAGAAGATAATTACGAACTGTTCCAACACGTTGTTCACGGAATACTTTGGCTTGTGAGATCTAAATGTTATCATGGGCCCTCATAGCCCCAGATTCCGACTATTACGGTTGCAGTCATGCAAAAAATAGGGCTCATCTGAGAATGAAAAATGTGCCAGGATGCCAACGTTCTCAGTATTTTGCTGAAGAAACAATTGCACAAATTCTATACAAAGAGAAAAAGGCAGTGGTTGTACTGTCTGTGCTTTCTAAAGTTGGAACACGTGCAGGACGTACTATTAAAAGACCTTCCAATCGGTTATGTTATTTGTGGCCACAGCTCGCAACACATCAGTCGTACAGGTTGCAGATAGGGTATTAAACATCCCTACCATGGCATCATCATAGTTCAGTATTCGTACGTCATCACCTCCATCGCCGAGACACTCAGAGCTTAGAGAGGTGGCACTAAGGCCCTTCCCCGGACTTAGTGCCATGGCGCAGCTGGCCACACAAGCTCAACTCCAGCAGCACGGTCGACCGCTGTCTGTGGGGCAGCAGATAGCACCCCATGCACGCCAGCCACCATCTGCAGTTGCAAGACGGGCATCTCCGCGTTGGGGCATTGCCCGCTGTGGGGCGTTGCCACGTCCTTAGCAGATATACCATTGGTGAGAACGTGCCACTGGTGTGTGGACCGCTTGGCCAAGTTAGACAACGAGCCTGCCGGCGAGGTGGCAGAGTCATGTCAGCATCGTGAGGCATGCACACTGTCAGCCCAGCGGATTTCGATGGCGAGTCGGCCACTGACCTGGTGTATCAAGCAGTGCAGGTGTGCCAGTAGAAGAACTTGTTACCTTTTTCAGCTGCTTTTCTCTGGAGCCTCCTGAGCTCCTACCTCGCCTCTACCACCCACTCACACTTTCCTGGCTCGCATCCGCTACACCCTACAGGAGAGAACGTTATAACTTGTCAGAATTTTTGGTATCGTCTCCACTCAGCACGTCTGGGCCACAGCCTTTTAGGTCAACGTGGTACTCTGAGTGATGAACTATTTGGTCGGTATAATAGACATCGAAGTGAGACATGACTTCCATCGTAACTTGAAGGTCACATTGTTTAGCCTGAAAACCGATCGATCTACATGAGCTTAAGGGTAATTGTAGGGAGCAGTATTTGGTGTCTGTAAGTTGTAGCCGGCCGGGGTGGTCGAGCGGTTCTAGGCGCTAGAACCTTAGGTTAGTTAGGTTTAAGTAGTTCTAAGTTCTAGGAGACTGATGACCTCATAAGTTAAGTCCCATAGTGCTCAGAGCCATTTTTTTGTAAGTTGTACGCAGTGTAACGTACTGGGCCATATGCGCCATGCATGAAACCAGAATCTCTAACCTGTTATATTTCTTTGCGATGTCGCAGTGTAAAGAGTCTAGGCGGCTCTTGATACGACTTACAGACTAAGTTAGTGATGACATTTTGGAGTTGTAATCTATTTTTGTATTATTGTGTGTAATACAGAGTAAGAGTGTCACAACGGCAGAGTCAGAGACGATAGGTGTGTGAGAGCCGGAAGGAGTACGCATATTGTTGAAAAAGGCTGCGCATCGAACAGCGGATAACACAGAGCTATTTGGGCAGCTGACAGCTAAGGACGAACAGCTGGTATTGCTCCAGGTATCGCAGTATGAGGTGGATCCAGCTGGCTCAGGATTAATTTTTCCCTTTTCCGGAAGTCATCTGAGTATGTGCGCTCATCCTTCGAGAACCTCCAAACATCAGCGGAGATGGGTGATTAGACTAATAGCAAATTATTGAGCGGAGCAAAATTACTGTTAGCGGAAGAAACAGAAAAGTACGTGAGGTTTACAATGACATTAAACAACGCAGCAAGGTTTGAACAGTTGGAGAAAGGGATTTTGCGAATATATAAAAAAATAGAATAGTGCAAAATACTTTTGGGAGCAGTCGAGCGCTTTTGTGAAGAAAATGGTTCAAATGGTTCTGAGCACTATAGGACTTAACATCTGAGGTCATCAGTCCCCTAGAACTTAGAACTACGTACTTAAACCTAACTAACCTAAGGTCATCACACACATCCATGCCTGAGACAGCATTCGAACCTGCGACCGTAGCGGTCGCGCGGTTCCAGGCTGAAGCGCCTAGAACCGCTCAGCCACACCGGCCGGCTATTGTGAAGAGGCTCGGGGGAACTATTGAAAATTTCACAGACAGCATAAGAAAATGTAATAAACACACATATGAGTTGGGGCAGTGTGACGTGTCAATAAGCTGAGCAGTGGGCACTCGTTGTTTTTCTGAGGAGATTGCTGTCGGATATGTCAAGAAGGGTGCGTACGGGACCTGTAATTTGCAGTTAGGTTAATGAAGTAATGGACATATGAACAGGGATACGAGATAGGCATTGGGTACTTTCTGGGAGCATCAAATGTTAAAGGTGTGGACGGAAGTAGATTTGCCAGCCACAGAGGAAAGCAGGAAGTGGAAATTACAAGCAGCAGAATTTGGTGATGGGCGTAGGGGTGGGCATGTAGGTGTTAAGCAGCTGTTAAATACAAGAGAAACCCTGCAGGCCACCTAAAGGTTTTCCCGTTGAAATTAGATGCAATTTACACACATGAAGAGATGGAGTGTGCGGTAATAGGTGTTGTAAGAGGTAAACAGTACAAATTTTTGGACACAGGGCATATGTATCAGTTACGAGTAGAGACTTAGTGGGTCAAGGCAATGGAACCTGCACGCTGTAGGTTACTATGGATCGGGGATAATGATAAGAGACTGTTCGAATCCGTGGACGTAGATTTTCGTATAGGGGCTATTCAGTACGCGCAGTTTGTACATGTTAGGCAAGAACGCCTTTAAAAAGACGGGACAACATTATCAATACCTCAGCGAGTGTGAACGAGGTCGCGTCATAGCGTACGATAAACTGGATGTTCCTTCCGCGATACTGCAGGAAGACTTGATTTCTGACAGCGGTGGTCACGGGGAGTTACGTTCACAAAAAGGCCGGACTCCGGTGGCACTACTGAGAGGGGAGATCGCCGTGTTCGGTGTGTAGTAGTGGCGCATCGTACTGCGTCCGCAGCAGCAATTTGAGCAGCAGTGACACAATGAACTGTTACTAGTCGATTACTTCAAGAACAGCTCCGAGCCAGGCACCCTGTAGCATGTGTTCCACTGACTCCCAAACCACCGCCGTTTGTGACCTCAGTAGTATCAAGCGAGAGATCATTGGAGGCCAGAATGGAGATCTCTTGTGTTTCTGATAAAATCTGGTTCTGCCTTGGTGCCAATGATTGCCATGCGTCAGTTAGAAGGAGGCTAGGCGAGCGCCTGTAACGAACATGTCTGCGGCCTAGAGGCATTGGACCTACATCTCGAGTTATGTCAGGAGTACAATTCCGTATGAGAGCATGAGTACTTTCGCAGTTATCGCATTCACCCTGATCTCAATTTTGTACGCCAGTCTTGTGATTCGACCTGTAGTGCTGCCATTCATGAACAGTATTCCCGGGGATGTTTTCCAAAACGATAACTCTCGCACACATACCGCTGTTGTAAGCCAATATGTTCTCATAGTCTCAACATGTTGCCTTGGTCTGCTCGATTACCAGATCTGTCACCAATTGTGCACGTATGGGACATCCTCGGACGACCACTCTAGCATCATCCAGAACCAAGATCAACCGTCTCTGTACTGACCGACCAATGCATCATCACGGAAACCCATCCCATAAGACATCTAGCGTCTGTACGACATTCTGGCGGTTACACTGATTATTAACGTACCAGCACTTCACATCTGGGATGGCTTTTCTCGCGCTTAAGTTAACCTGTGAAATTGCAATGTTAATCACTTGAATATGTTACCTAGACAAATTCCAGAAATTTCGTTACCCTACGCTAATTATCGCTTGGTGTTGCTATTTATTTTTTCAGTGCACATCCTCTTGCATATACCTGGAGCAAAGACCAAAGGTAAAACTCAGAGAAATTCGAGCTTGTGTGGAGGTTTACGGACAGTTGTTTTTCTGTGCTCAATTCGCGAACTGAATGGGTATCGTAGGGAGTGGAGGGACGGTTGGCGGCACCCGTAGTATCTCCACCACACACCTTTAAGTAAATTGTGGAGAATAGATGAGACCATGTTTTCACTGAGGCTGTAACTTCATGCGGCACTTTAGTTTCCTATTGCCCAAAGGCCATTATGATCATTATCAAGTATCTGCCTATTAGTACAAAACGGACAAATAGTAATTCAATATGTAACTTTAAATAAAAAAGATAGATTCTACTTACAAAGCGTCAGATTGTTATCTGAATAATAACCTTAAAAACATGATAAGTACATGCAAGTGGTCATACGTCTACAGTTTGTAGACCATACAGGGAGTCAAAAAATGAGATCTTACAAGAAATGCCGAGACATGTTCCAGCCAGTGTTGTCCAAGTTGTTTATAAGGCAGTCATGATCAATATTATGACTAGTATGAACTATCTGCTCATTTAACAGTATCACTGAATTTTGTCACTATAATATACAGTTTAACGTGCAAACAGGCTAGACAACTCTGACTGGAGCATATCTCTGCATTCTTTCTAAAATTTTATTTTTTCACTTTATGTATGTTATGTAAGACCGCTACGGTCGCAGGTTCGAATCCTGCCTCGGGCATGGATGTGTGTGATGTCCTTAGGTTAGTTAGGTTTAAGTAGTTCTAAGTTCTAGGGGACTGATGACCTCAGAAGTTAAGTCCCATAGTGCTGAGAGCCATTTGAACCATTTTATGTTATGTAAACAGCAGACGTATGACCACACACGTTTTTAATGTTATATTCAATATCCACTGCTTGACAAAAAAAAGTGATACACCCAGAAGACATGCTCAAATGTCAATGTAACTTTGTGCACCGTACGCTCCATTGGCGGGTATGAAAATAGCTAGAGTTGCATCTGTTTGTGACAGGTGGAACGGCCACCACAGTGCGTTAGTGTTGTTGATTTTACCAGGCCCGGTACGGTATATAAGGATCTGAACAGCATCAAGTGCTGAGTGATCATTGTGAAGGTCACGGACATGGCACGTACTCGTCTGGGAAGGCGTTATTAGCTCCTGCCGGAGTCTGAAGGGACTTTACAGTATCTCCATTTGTCTGGCTGGTCGAATCATGCAATATCCAGATTTGTGGGGCGTTCGAATGTGAGAGTGGCCCAATGCTGGATCGCTTGGGAGCGTGTGATCGGGAATAACCGTCGTCAAGGTTCTGGTTTACCACGTCTCACCCAACAAGGGTTGCTCGTTGTATTATGCACCGTGCACATCGTAATCCCTTCCATATTTGGGCCTGTCATCCGAGAACAAGTGATGGGCGCCCTGCAATATTCTGTGTCGTCTCACACCATTTCCCAAAGGCTAGCAGCAGCTGTACTAGGGAATTATCATCCCATGCTTAGTCTACCGATAATAGCTGCATTTGGAGAAGTTCTATTACTGGGAAGCATGGACTGCTGATGTTCAGCGATTAATCGCGGTTCTGCATTATTCCGGATGACCATTGTCGGAGAGAACAGTGGTGACCTGGGGAGAGAGGCCATTCATCCAACGTCTGGAATAGGCACAGCAGTGTTAATCTTGTGGTGCTCACGGACACTGTGCGTCCTCATGTGCTACCTCTCATGAGACACTATCGTGGCGCCATTTCTCAACAGGACAGTTCTAGTCCACATATGGCACACGTCTCTATGAACTGTCTGCATCATGCTGAGATACTCCCAGGCCCCAGACTTGTCCCTGACAGAACGCGTGTTGGATCAGGTCGACGTAGACTCCATCCCAGTGCCAGTATCGGGGATGTCAGTGACCAGTTACAACAGTTGTGGGCCAGCTTGCCTCAGGAGGGAGTACAACATTTTATGACACCATTCGCAACCGAAACAGTGCGTATATCCAGGACAGAGTGGATAAAATGTCATTCTGATAAGTGGGCCCATACGACCAGGGAATACAACATTGAGATGGTTGGGACAAAAAATGGTTCAAATGGCTCTGAGCACTATGGGACTCAACTGCTGTGGTCATAAGTCGATGGTTGGGACATCCACGGCTCTGAGCACTATGGGACTCAACATCTTAGGTCATAAGTCCCCTAGAACTTAGAACTACTTAAACCTAACTAACCTAAGGGCATCACACACACCCATGCCCGAGGCAGGATTCGAACCTGCGACCGTAGCAGTCCCGCGGTTCCGGACTGCAGCACCAGAACCGCTAGACCACCGCGGCCTGCGGGACATCCACACTGAAGTGATGCGGTATACCGTCATGATTCTCTCACGAACAGCCAAGGGTACATTCTCCCACTACTCAGGATCAGTTAGAGCTCTTTGCACTAACCTCAAGTACAGGTGGCTATTTAGACGTCCAGGTAGAAGATATGGTCCAATGAGATTGACATTGTAGTCAATGAAACAACATCACTACCCTGTGAACTCATGAAGTTTCATTTCGTTTTCTCCTCCTCTTCCGGGCACTTCACTTTACCTGGAGCTCTGTAACTAGAAAAAATGGTTCAAATGGCTCTGAGCACTATGGGACTTAACAGCTGAGGTCATCAGTCCCCTAGAACTTGGAATTGCTTAAACCTAACTAACCTAAGGGCATCACACACATCCACGCCCAAGGCAGGATTCGAACCTGCAACCGTAGCGGTCGCGCGGTTCCAGACTGAAGCGCCTAGAACCGCTCGGCCACCCCGGCCGGCTCTGTAACTAGAATTTATCTTCATATTCAAAGTTATGTGTTAAATGCATGTTTGTCGTTTTTGTATTAACAGACAAATGATCGAGGAAAACGATTAGACTCATTGATTAACAACAACTAAAGTAGTATATATAAAATTAAAGCTCGGTGGAGACATTTAGCCAGTATTTGATGTCTGTAGGTCCAATTATGAAGAAAATGCTTGTAGGGTACAGATGTAGATGTCGATTTATCGCACAACGAAATATTTTCCTCAGGTCGTGGATCAACTTCTTTGTTTTTATGTCATCAATCTTGTGAATGGTCTGATGAGGTTTGCTACGGCTTCGTCTCCTGTGGCAGCCTTCTTATCTGAGAGTAGCACTTGCACCTAACAACTTGAATTATTTGTTGGACATAACAGTCTCTGTCTTCCCTTAGGCTCCCTCTAGTACCACAGAAACTGTTCCCTGATGTCTTCACATACGCCATATCACATTTTCCTTCTTCTTATCGCTGTTTTCGACAAGTACTTTTCCTCACTGATTCGGCAGAGTACCAACTCACTTTTCATCTTATCGGTCCACCTAATTTTCAACATCCTTCTATGAAGCTATCTCTCAAAAGCTCGATTCTCTTCCACCCAAGTTTTCCCTCGGTCTGTTGTTCACTTTCAAACGTTCATTCTCGGAAATTTCTTCGCCAAATGGGGGTCTACGTTTACATCTACATCTACATCTACATCTACATCTACATTTATACTCTGCAAGACACCCAACCGTGTGTGGCGTGCCACTGTTATTACCTCCTTTCCCTGTTCCAGTTGCGTATGGTTCGCGGGAAGAACGACCTCCGGAAAACCTCCGTGCGCGCCCGAATCTCTCTAATTTTACATTCGTGATCTCCTCGGGAGGTATAAGTAGGGGGAAGCAATATATTCGATACCTCATCCAGAAACGCACCCTCTCGAAACCTGGACAGCAAGCTACACCGCGATGCAGAGCGCCTCTCTTGCAGAGTCTCCCACTTGAGTTTGCTAAACATCTCTGTAACGTTATCACGCTTACCAAATAACCCTGTGACGAAACGCGCCGCTCTTCTTTGGGTCTTCTCTATCTCCTCCGTCAACCCGACCTGGTACGGATCCCACGCTGATGAGCAATACTCAAGTATAGGTCGAACGAGTGTTTTGTAAGCTACCTCCTTTTTTGATGGACTACATTTTCTAAGGACTCTCCCAATGAATCTCAACCTGGAACCTGCCTTACCAACAAATAATTTTATATGCTCATTCCACTTCAAATCGTTCCGTACATATACTCCCAGATATTTTACAGAAGTAACTGCTACCAGTGTTTGTTCCGCTATCATATAATCATACAATAAAGGATCCTTCTTTCTATGTATTCGCAATACATTACATTTGTCTATGTGGAGGGTCAGTTGCCACTCCCTGCACCAAGTGCCTATCCGCTGCAGATCTTCCTGCATTTCTCTGCAATTTTCTAATGCTGCAACTTCTCTGTACGCTACAGCATCATCCGCGAAAAGCCGCATGGAACTTCCGACACTATCTACTAGGTCATTTACATATATTGTGAAAAGCAATGATCCCATAACACTCCCCTGTGGCACGCCAGAGGTTACTTTAACGTCTGTAGACGTCTGTGCATTGGGAACAACATGTTGTGTTCTGTTTGCTAAAAACTATTCAATCCAGCCACACAGATGGTCTGATATTCCGTAGGCTCTTACTTTGTTTTTCAGGCGACAGTGTGGAACTGTATCTATCGCCTTCCGGAAGTCAAGGAAAATAGCATCTACCTGGGAGCCTGTATCTAATATTTTCTGGGTCTCATGAACAAATAAAGCGACTTGGGTCTCACACGATCGCTGTTTCCGGAATCCATGTTGATTCCTACAGAGTAGATTCTGGGTTTCCAGAAATGACATGATACGCGAGCAAAAAACATGTTCTAAAATTCTACAACAGATCGATGTCATGGATATAGGCCTATAGTTTTGCGCATCTGTTCGTCGACCCTCCTTGAAAACTGAAACTACCTGTGCTCTTTTCCAATCATTTGGAACCTTCCGTTCCTCTAGAGACTTGCGGTACACGGCTGTTAGAAGGAGGGCAAGTCTGACATCAGTAGACTTCTTTCGCAGAGGAGTCCCCTCCTTGCCTCTTTGCCTGGTCTACTCAGTCATGTGTTATTTTTCTTGAGAAGCAATTGAATCCTCCACTTCGTCTGCCTCAGCCGCCATATACAGGGTGTTCAGAAAGAGTCTGGAGATCTTGTAAGCGTGTTGCAGCGAAGATTGTGCCGAGAATTAATTGTCAAGATATAGTTCGATACGTTGCACCATTTCCGAATCAATTTGCACTGAAGTTAGCCAGTCAGGTTGTTGCGCACTCAAATTCAAGCGGCCCTTCAGATACAATTAGTGTCAGCTGTTCTCACAACATAGATAATAGAGCACGGCCTGGCGTAGCCTTTGGATGGAGTTCGATCCTTATTTCCGTCCAATTTTTGTATCGCTCTCTTGTTCAGTTTTATGAAACCAAACGAAGAAGACTTGGATTCTCGCTCGGAGCAGTATGATTGGCTACTAATTAACTCGGGAACGGCGCAACGTACCGAAATTTCCTTCTTAACAATTAACCTAAGCTGCAACACCCTTGCAAGCTTTTCAGACCGTTTCTGACCACCCAGTATGTATAGTGTAGACTGCTGACGAATGTTGTGCAGTGCCATATTATGCTTGTGGGTCCTCTCGAGCAGCTCAGTGGATGGAGAAGAGCTTCTGCTGTGTACACGCCCTTGAGTTCTAGACACAGCGTGGAGAAGCATAAGATTATACCGATAACACTGAGGCATAGTCTGGTGTCAAAAACTACGTTGCCAACTCTCCTCTCTTCGTCTCGCTTGCCAGTGAACAGGGATGAAAATTTCTTGCACCACCGATGCTGAAGTATTAACACGTGTTGACGAGCTGGGCTACTGTGACGGGTTCCGCATACGTAAATGCTCCACAGCACACAAAAATGCCAATAAAAAACAATTTAATTTGTAGTAGCGAGCGGTCTGATGTGGAGAAGGCAACGGGAATGCCCAGCAATGGCATTTTGGCGCGGATAATTTCGCGTTTGGTTTGGCATTAATCAGTGCCGCTCCGGGCTGCGGTCAGAGGCGTACGCGGCCCGCTTTTTCTCTCTTTGCCACGGGCCGCACGCGCCCCATCGATTGCTACAGCGACCAGCTCTGGCGCTGCGCCGCGCTGTGTCAACGTTGTCCTGTGCCGTCCGCCGGTCGCCGTTTGTTATCGATCGACCGCACGTGCGTGTCCAGCCGGCCCTGCTCGTACCCGGCCACATGGGTCTCGCGAAAGTTCGGCCGGACGCTGCTCCGGCGAGAACAGCCGTCCTGTCACACCAAAAACCACATTATAATCAGTGCCTCCTATTCGTATCTCCAAGAGGGGACTGCCAACGGGGACGCGACTAACAGAAAAAAAAATTGAATAATCAACGGAAGGATACACTCTACGAGTGGGTGCGTTTGAACACGACTGGGAAGCTAGAAAATATGAAAATGCAAAAGCTAAGTTTCGATACAATGGGAGTAAGTGAAATAAAACGAAAACGAGATAAAGGTTTCCAATCAGATAAATATAGGATCACCAGCAGAGAAACCCGGCGTCATCCAAGTATTTATAATGAAAAGTACTAAACGAAATCCGCTAAATTTCGGTTACAGGATAAAACCAGAAACCTAAAGGCTGTAATATCAAGTAAATACTTGTCGATTACAATAATGAATAACTTAAGTAGAAATGTTGTGGGCAAAGCAAACCAAAGACTGCGATTTATTGGCAGAACGCTTAGAAAACGCAACAGGTCTACTAAAGAGACTGTGTATATCACGCTGGTCGGCCCTCTTCTGGATTACTATTGTGCGGTGTGGGATCCGTGTCAGACTGAAATGAGGAGGACATCGAAAAAGTTCAAAGAAGGGCAACTCGTTTTGTGCTATCGTGAAACAGGGGAGAGAATGCCACGGATATGTTACGCGAATTGGGGTGGCAATCATCGAAACAAAAGGCATTTTTCGTTGTGGCAGGATCTCATGAGCCGGCCGGTGTGGCCATGCGGTTCTAGCCACTTCAGTCTGGAACCGCGTGACCGCTACGGTCGCAGGTTCGAATCCTGGATGTGTGTAATGTCCTTAGGTTAGTTAGGTTTAAGTAGTTCTAAGTTCTAGGGGACTGATGACCACAGATGTTAAGTCCCATAGTACTCAGAGCCATTTGAACCATTTTTGAGGATCTCATGAAATTTCGATCAACAACTTTGTTCTCAGAGTGTGAAAACATTTTGTTGCACCCACCTACATAGGGAGAAATTATCATTATAATAAAATAAGGGATATCAGAGCTCGCTTGGAAAGACTTAAATGCTTTTCCCGTGCACTTTTTGAGAGATGAACGGTAGAGTAGCAGCTCGAAGATGGTTCGATCAACCTTCTCCCAGGCACTTAACTGTGAACTGCGGAGTAATCATGTAGATATAGATGTAAATATGTCTGCGCGTCCTTGCCCACGCACCGTCTGGCCTTGTGCTTAATGTTTATGACGTCATATCTCCTGAACTAGTTATGTACAGTAATACAATATTGTGCGTACATTCGGCGGCATGGCTACTGCCTCCGAAATTTATTGCCAATAGAGTTAATAGCAGGCAAATAATAAATTTACACGTCATGCATGATTTGGTAGTTTTCACGCACCTCATTGTTTATGACGTCATATCTTCATAGCTATGTGTCATGCAATGATATAATTTCACAGTTTCATTCAGTGACATGTGTACATACTGTCTGCAAAATGTGTCATGAACACAAATAGTAGTAAAGAAAAAATAAATTATAACGTTATGCCTCATGCAGTAACAATACCACATGGACAGCGAAAAAGTAACGAGGGATAAACGTTTATCCTTCCATCATTTGTGGGGGTTGTCAGCAAGAAAGAATTTCATAATGGTATGAAATTATGTCTCTCATTCTCAAACACTGGATAAATAAAGTCTGGAATTCACGAGTCGTGTGTTACGCTTCCTTTTCTCCTCATCGGCACCCCTTTGCTACGAAGGTGGTTTTTACCCCCACAGCGACTGTTGCCTGACAGTAAGGCATATGTGTACCAAGTTTGCTTGAAATCAGTCGAGTGGTTTAGGAGAAGATGTGGAAGACAAAGCACACACACACACACATCTCAACAGCAACAGAAAGTAGTATAACGGGAGTAAATTATTATTATTATTTTGAGAGGTAGGGCAGAGAATGACTTACTGTTAACACTTCAGTGATCAGAATCATAGCAAACCAAAGCCAAAAACAGCACTTCAAGTATACGTGCCGACGTCACAAGAGGTAGACAGTATATGAGGATATTGAACAGGTAATTCAGTATGTGGAGGGAGATGATAATCTAACAGTAATGGGGGACTGGGTCGCGGTACTAAGTGAAGAAACAGTATACAGACGTTTAGGAGAATATGGACTTGGTAGTAAGAATTTCCAGCTACTAATAGCGACACCATCAATCATCACAAAAGGGGTAGTTATACAGGGAGCATATAGAGGGTCTATACAAGGGCGATGTACTTTAGGACAATATTCTGGAAATGGAAGAGAACGTAGATTAAGACGAAATAGGAGATACGATACTGCTTGAAGAGTTTGACAGAGCACTGAAAGACCTGAGTCGAAACAAGGCCCCCGGAGAGACAACATTCCATTAGAACTACTGACGGCCTTGGGAGAGCCAGTCCTGACAAAACTCTACCATCTGGTGACCAAGATGTATGAGACAGGCGAAATACCCTCAGACTTCAAGAAGAATATAATTCCAATCCCAAAGAAATCAGGTGTTGACAGATGTGAAAATTACCGAACTATAAGTTTAATAAGTCACAGCTGCAAAATACTAATACGAATTCTTTACAGACGAATGGAAAAACTGGTAGAGGCCGACCTCGGGGAAGATCAGTTTGGATTCCGTAGAAATGTTGAAACACGTGAGGCAATACTGACCTTACGACTTATCTTAGAAGAAAGATTAAGGAAGGGCAAACCTACGTTTCTAGCATTTGTAGACTTAGAGAAAGCTTTTGACAATGTTGACTGGAATACTCTCTTTCAAATTCTGAAGGTGGCAGGGGTAATATACAGGGAGCGAAAGGCTATTTACAATTTGTACAGAAAGCAGATGGCAGTTATAAGATTAGAGGGACATGAAAGGGAAGCAGTGGTTGGGAAGGGAGTGAGACAGGGTTGTAGCCTCTTCCCGATGCTATTCAATCTGTATATTGAGCAAGCAGTAAACGAAACAAAAGAAAAGTTCGGAGTAGGTATTAAAATCCGTGGAGAAGAAACAAAAACTTTGAGGTTCGCCGATGACATTGTAATTCTGTCAGAGACAGCAAAGGACTTGGAAGAGCAGTTGAACGGAATGGACAGTGTCTTGAAAGGAGGATATAAGATGAACTTCAACAAAAGCAAAACTAGGATAATGGAATGTAGTCGAATTAAGTCGGGTGATGCTGAGGGAATTAGATTAGGAAATGACACACTTAAAGTAGTAAAGGAGTTTTGCTATTTGGGGAGCAAAATAACTGATGATGGTCGAAGTAGAGAGGATATAAAATGTAGACTGGCAATGGCAAGGAAAGCGTTTCTGAAGAAGATAAATTTGTTAACATCGAGTATAGATTTAAGTGTCATGAAGTCGTTTCTGAAAGTATTTGTATGGAGTGTAGCCATGTATGGAAGTGAAACATGGACGATAAATAGTTTAGACAAGAAGAGAATAGAAGCTTTCGAAATATGGTGCTACAGAAGAATGCTGAAGATTAGATGGGTAGATCACATAACTAATGAGGAGGTATTGAACAGAGTTGGGGAGAAGAGGAGTTTGTGGCACAACCTGACAAGAAGAAGGGACCGGATGGTAGGACATGTTCTGAGGCATCAAGGGATCACAAATTTAGTATTGGAGGGCAGCGTGGAGGGTAAAAATCGTAGAGGGAGACCAAGAGATGAATACACTAAGCAGATTCAGAAGGATGTAGGTTGCAGTAAGTACTGGGAGATGAAAAAGCTTGCACAGGATAGAGTAGCATGGAGAGCTGCAACAAACCAGTCTCAAGACTGAAGACCACAACAACAACATACAGGGAAAAGGCCTGAAGAAACGAGATTCCAGCAGGATTACCTCACTGTGAGGCATAAATTCCGAAATCATATGCTGGATTGTAAGGCATATTCAGGAGCTGTTATAGATTTAGATCATTATTTGGTAGCCCTTAGCTTAAGAGTACTGAAATAATAAGGAACGATGGGATGAGTTTGAAGTTCCCTAAGACTGTAGATACTACGATAATGAAAACCACAATAGGCAGTTAAAATGAAGAGGAAAATATATCTCTAAAAAGGGCAGTCTCAGAAGCTGCACAGACTAACATAGGTGCAATTGCTCCACGACAAATTTATTCTTTTACTGGTGCTGCCAGCAGCGGGGAAAATCGACACTAGATGAATGCATTTGTCTCCGAACGCTGCAACATTAAACGGCCCATAGACACTCAATATTACTGTAAAACATTGTGCAATATAATCAAGATGCTTCTGTTGCGGGAATTGCTCTACTTTGTCTCAAGCAGAGGAAAAAAAAATTGAATGGAAAAATGGTATCAGGAGCATCAAAAATCACTCATGTAGAAGTATAGAGAAAATTGAGGTTACATTACCGGAAACGCTGTTTTTACGTGTTGACGGTCCAACATTTCATAGTTTACTGAAAATTGTTGCCCCATGTTTGTCATTAAGAACTGTGTGGTGCGCCATACGTCTGGCGCATCGCAAGAGGACTGAGAGTGAACGTACGAGAGTCTTCGTATTCCTCTGCTCCCTGCATTCTTCTCGCCAGGCGTCAAACTGCAGTGTGCGTACAGTTCCCTTAAATATTTACTTCCTAAATACTTTTAGTGCTGTGCAACTACCACACAAACATTTTTTTTTCTTTCGCCTCCGTAGAAACTCGACATACCTGACATAGATATGTACAATCAGCTACTCACTCGTAATACAGTGAATGAGCTCTGCAGGGATGGAAAGATTGCGGAAGCGGAAGCTTTTGCCAGCTCTGCAGGGGAAGACAGATGGAGACTGGGGCGTGCTTCCCTGATAAAGTGTTAAAAGCTAATGGTTGGTTTGACAGTGAGTACACAACAAACTAACTATACACTAATCAGCTAGATCTTTGTGACCAGCGACCTACTATCGATATAAACCCGTCCAGACGATAGCAGCGACACCTGGTGAGGAATGACTGCTAGTCGGACACACGCACGGCGCATGCAGTATCACTGAGCGCGTTGTCCGTGTGTGGAACGGGGAGGGCGCGCGATCTATCTGAGTTTCACCGAATGCAGATTGTGATGGCCTGCAGTTTCGGCACGAGCATTTCGGAAACATCACGATCTGTCGGGTGGTCGAAGAAAGCTGTGACGAGTGTCTTCAGCACGCGTCGAAATCGAAGTCAAACCACTTCCAGACGTCGTGGTGTTGAGCGGCCACCTCTCATTACGAATGTCGGATGTCGTAGGATGGGCAGATTGGTAAAACAAGACAGGTGGCGAACTGTGTCGGAACTAATATCGGACTTTAATGCCGGGCAGAGTACAAGTGTGTCTGAACACACAGTGCACCGAACACGCCTAACGGTGGGTCTCTGCAGCTGACAACCAATGCGTGTTAACACCACATCAGCAACTACGACTGATCATCGGCACTGGACCTTGGTGCCTTGGCAGAGCTTTGCATGGTTTGATGAATCCTGATACTATCTTCATCATGCAGATTGGAGGCCTCGAATCCGTCGTCTTCCAGGAAACAGCTCCTTGATGCCTGTACTGCGGGACGGAGACAAACTGGCGGCGGCTCCATTATGCTTTGGGGAACATTTACGTGGGCATCCATGGGTCCAGTAGAGCTCGTGCAAGGCATAATGACGGCCAAGGAGTATCGTACACTGGTTGAAAACCACGTACACCCCTTCAAGACGATCATGTTTCCCAATGGTAATGGCATTTTTCAACAAGATAATGCGCCATGTCACAATCCCATGAGTGTGGTGTAGTAGTTTGAGGAACACAGTCGCAAGTTCGAATTGATGGGATGGGATGTGATAGGACATGGTGCCAGAGCTCATCGTCCCTCTCCCCAGAATTTACGGGAATTAGGTGGCTTATGTGATGTAGGTGTGGTGCCAACTCCCTCCAGCGATCTACCAGGGCATTGTTGCTTCCATGCCACGACGCGTCGACGCTGTTATCTGTGCCGAAGGTGGAAAAAAACCCAGCTGTTAGATAGGTGGTCATAATGTTCTGGCTGATCAGAGTAATTTGTTGTTCTGTAGATGGTGGCAAGTAGGTGTTACTGGTGTTACAGCGTGGGATAGCACCTCAAAGAGATTAATTTTTGCAAGCATAAGGTCCAAGAACGGATTTGTCAAGGCAGCACACCTCCAGTTCTGGACGAAGTCGACTCCAGGTGGTTATCATGGACAAATGAGCTAAAAGTGGTTTTCAGATGTGGTAGTGCCAAACATTCCACTAAATTCAGTGATTGTTAAGGATAATGCACCATACCACCCACAGCAAGCGGGTCGGCAGCATGGTTACCGTCCGCAGCTCGTGGTCGTGCGGCAGCGTTCTCGCTTCCCACGCCCGGGTTCCCGGGTTCGATTCCCGGCGGGGTCAGAGATTTTCTCTGCCTCGTGATGACTGGGTGTTTTGTGCTGTCCTTAGGTTAGTTAAGTTTAAGTAGTTCTAAGTTCTAGGGGACTGATGACCATAGATGTTAAGTCCCATAGTGCTCAGAGCCATTTGATCCATTTTTAGCATGGTTACTAAATATTACCTAAGAATAACAGAGTGGTTGCGAGGTAAGAAAATAGGCTGCGACGATTCACTGAGGAAGGATGAACTGTACTCCTTAATTAAGGCAAAATACCGACCAAGAAGGTGTACGGCGTCAACAAAATCGCTGACGGCACAGGCCATAAAATAGTCCATTTAGCGCCTTACGGTTGCAATGTAGACCGTATAGAATATTTTATGTGCGTGAGAATATCAACTTACGTATGTGGTCACGCGTCACCAAGCACACCGACGACACAGCTGAATTAATCAATTCTTCACACAATGCAGGGTTTCTTTGTCACAATCCCTCTCACTTAGAAACATTGATGCAGTGCCAAACAATATGATTGTACTCATATAAACTATTATTTGTGAACTTCTGTGTATTGCGTATGATGCAGAGTATGCATCGCGTAATGCCATTTTACTAAAGCAAAGCAAATATAACATAGCGATGTTATATCAACTGTCCTTTCAAGTGAATTTTTTTGTAATAGAGAACCGTCCTTCCCTTTCTACACGCCGACTAGGTTGGATATAAGTTCATTGGATTGCGTCACTTTTGTGAATAACAAAGTTGTATTTAATCTCAAACCATTTTTATTTCAGTAACTCTTCTTCTTCTTCGGTTATCAACCCACAGGTTGGTTGGCAGCAGCACGCCATTCCGTTCTTTTGTCAACTTTCTTCTTCATATCTGCATAGGTCTGGCACCCGATGTCATTTATTACTTGTTGAATGTAGGTTAATCTAGGTCGTCCTCGGCGAGTTCTTCCTTCAATGATTCCTTCTAATATTCTCTTAATGAAATTGTTATGCCGTAAAATGTGACCTATGAAGGTTATTCTTCTTTTCTGTATATTTCGCCAAAGAGATCTGTTTTCTTTCACTCTTCTGAGGACATCTTCGTTTGTAGCCTTGTCTCGCCAGCTGATTTTTTCCATTCTCCGGTAGCATTCAGTAACTAAGTAACTTATTATCCCTCTCATATTGCTCGCTGTTCATTTACATAAGGGTGACTCTGCATTTTGTTTACAGAGTCCGGTAATCTTTTACAAAATGTTTTATGTATGTGAGAATATTACTTACATGGTCACGCGTCACCAAGCATGCCGACAACCAACATCTAACTCTGGCCAGCACTTTTTCTTTGGATCTAAAAATATTCAAAAACAATGTATCGGAAAATTTCAGAAAATAAAAATTTAAATGGCTCAAGGAAGCTACAGATAAAGGAATTTCGTTTCATCAATGTTGAAGCGGATTCTTTCTTTGAATACTTTAAAGTTTATCAATACATTGGAAGTTAACTAGAAGCACGGGTAGAAACACTTCAACAAATAGCTTCAGCAACAAACAGACCACCTTCAGGTATTTACAGACAACGGAAAACCAAAATAAGACACAATGAATCAATTCAAAAACAACCGTAAATGCAATACTCAGAATTCATATTCTATTAAGAACTTACAGTGTGACATCACAGTCAGATGTGTGACAACCCATAACCATTATCAACCGGCCGGCCGGTGTGGCCGAGCGGTTCTAGGCGCTTCAGTCTGGAACCGCGCGACCGCTACGGTCGCAGGTTCGAATCCTGCCTCGGGCATGGATGTGTGTGATGTCCTTAGGTTAGTTAGGTTTAAGTAGCTCTAAGTTCTAGGGGACTGTGACCTCTGATGTTAAGTCCCATAGTGCTCAGAGCCATTTTTGAACCACTATCAACCTGTTTTTTACAAGCCAACATCTCCATTTCAGTCACGAATACAACGTCAAAAATGGTAAACAGATAGCACAGAACGAAAGATCATTTTTAATCATCACTACCAGCTCGACATATGGTACATCTACATCTACATCCACACTCCACAAGCCACTATATGGTGCATGGCGGAGCGTATCTTGCACCACTGCTGGTCATTTCCTTACCTCTTCCTCTCGCAACTGGAGCGTCGGAAGAACGACAGTCCGTATGCCTCTGTACGAGTCCTAGTTTCTCTTATCGTCGTGGTCCTTACGAGAAATGTACGTGGGTTGCAGCGGAATCGCTCTGCAGTCAACTTAAAAAGTTGGTTCTCTAAATTTTCTCAACAGTGTTTTGAGAGTAGAACATCGTCTTCCCTCCTGGCGTTCCCAGCATTCCGTAATACTACCATATTAATGTAACGCACTGGCAACAAATCTAACAGCCCGCCCCTGATTTGCTACCGTCCCTACGTGCCAGTTCCGTTCCATATCTCTTTCCAATGTTACGCCTAGATGGCTGTGTTAAGTAACACACTTCTAGTGTTGTATCTAACAACACAGAATTGTTTGTCCTACTCATCTCCATTACTTACATTCTTCTACATTTAGAGCAAGGTGTCGTTCATTACATCGATTGGAAATTTTGTATAAGTTATCTTGCATCATGGCACAGTCACTCAACGACGACATCCTCCTGTACACCACAGCACCATCAGCAAGCAGCCTCAGATTGCAGCTCACACTGCCTGTCGGAACATTTGTTTATGTAAAGAATAAGAATGGTCCTGTCACACTTCTGTGGGGCGCTCTTGACGATACCCTTGTCTGTGATGAGTTCTCGCTATTGTGGACAATACACTGAGTTCTATTACTTAAGAAGTCTTCGGACCACTCACATATATGGGAACTTTTGCCATACGTACATATCTTCGGTAACAGTCTGCAGTGGGGTATCTTACTATCGCTGAGTGAATCCCAAAACAAATAGGCGTAAGTGGCAGGCACTTTCAAGTAAACTGTCTCTCCTGTACAGTAATATACATGATGGGTGTACGAGAACAGGTTGTAGACACGTAGTTGATGAGACGTGGATGTTTGAGTCTGGCCGTGAGTCGTGCTGGCATAGCTAAAAGGTACGGCAACCGTTTGCGATAAGCGGGAAATGGAAGTTCGAGACCCTGTTCGGCACAGATTTTCACTATCGCCAATCCACTACACGGCTGATGGTTTCTGTATTCCCAACATCGAACACATTTCGTGTGTTTCATAATGGACGTAGTCGCTGCATGGTTCAAACAGTCTATCTGAGACATTACAACAAAGTGAAAAAGTATAATAATGTTTTTTTTTAGAAAATAATGTCACTGTAGATGCTACATTGGATGGCTGAACTGAAAGGAATATCCTCTGGTGCTAGTGGGGTGTTCACAGATTCTTAAAACAATCTCCTAGCGAGATAAAAACCAAAACATAACGTGAGACTACTTTCCACAAAGTCTAATTGATCTGCATTATAACGCCAACAAAATATAATAAAATATTTATATAAGCAGTGACATCTATCATGTTTAAAGATCGTCACAGTTCAAAATGGGGTAAGAAGCAAGTTCCAATAAGATCGTATAAAAGAATGGAGGTATATATTATAAATATATACGTGCTTAGTCAATTATAAAAGTTGCTTAGTTACTTCTTATTTTGAAACCCTGTCTGTTCACTCAGGATATTACTAACACTGCGTTTCATTTGTGTATAGATATCAATCTCTTCTAAAATATCCATAATCTGTCCTTGATCCACCAGAAATAAAATTTTAAGACACTCCTTATTAAGCTGTTATAAATGTCCTTCAACTGCTGACTGCTTATTTTTCCTTAAATGTTCATGCAACTTTGTCTCAAATTCTATATCTGTCTGCCCTACACACCCTTGACTACACTGACCACGAGATAATTGGTATCGATGTAACTGGTTATAGATTGGATTCTTGTGCCTGCCTGTAACACCCTGAACAGTACTATTTGCAGAAAGTTCTGTAATTTTCTCAGATGGTTTCCCAATATAAGGTAACTTTGCATACTTAGTTTTCTTTTCTTGCTTTATATTTTCAATCATTAGGTCTTTAAACTGTGTCTTTTTCTTAGTTTTATCTTTTTCATATAACTATCATCAAAAAATGAGGAGCTATCCTCATTTATGTCACAACGTATTGTAATGTGTTAAATTCGCCATAAACGTTTTCTTTCTTGAGAGAAAATCCAACACTCCTATTAATCATAGCATGAAAAAATGCATACCTAAATTTGAAAGGGTGGTATGAGGTGTCATAAATGAGTGTCATAAATGACAACATTTGGTGTTGTTGATTTTCTAAAAATATTAAACTTATGTTTTCCATCAATGGCAGATTTTTTTCAAATCCAGAAAACAGATCTCCCATTTTCTTCTCTTTCAGTGGTAAACTATATATGAGGGTGCGTGTAGTTCACTTATTTCACCATCAGTTCTACTGAATAGAATGATGGCGTTGTCAACGTCTCTCCTGCAGTTCGGTACCTTGTTAGCTTAATGCTGCTGTTCAGCAAAGAATTTGTTCTCTGTATAGGCCATGAAAATGTTTGCTATAATTCCAGCAATGCAACAGCCCATAGTTAATTCATTTACTTGATTATGATAATTATCCTTTTCTATTCGATTTGGTGCGTAGAATCTATGAGACTGGAGATGTACCATCAGGCTTTCGGAAAAAAATATTCGTACAACCCGAAGACAGCAAGGATATATAGGTGCGAGAACTATCGTGCAAACAGCTTAACAGCTCATGGACCCATGTTGCTCACGAGAATGATATAGATATAAATGGGAAGGAAATTTAATTGTTAATACATGTGCAAACACTAACAGTCCCAACTTCTCACATGTTGTGCATTACTATGACCAACAGAAACGTGTGCAGTGAAATGTAACTTAATTTGAAGAACTGGTGTCTATACAGTTATAAATTTACAACATAAGAATACAATTACAAAGGTACAAAAAAAATCATTAAAGAACATAATAGTACATATAACATTTATAGTAATACAGGCTTTACAAAAGAATAGAAATAGACATATACATCAGTGTTACAGGAATTATGACATAAGTAAATAAATAAAATAATGATAATAGTTTTTGAAACTTTAATTTCACATATGAGAAGTGAAACAGAACAGAATTAATAATGTGTAAACATCTTTACAAAGAAAATGACATATTATTAATGCAAATTATATTTGAGGATAACAGTATTCCTCATCATAGTGAATGTAACTGAGTATTAGAAAAATTCTACAATATAAGTCTTATCAGATAAACACATAAAGACAGGAAGAACACAAATACACAAGGGTACACAAACACATAGCGGAATGATACAAAAGGGTTTGTTTTCAGTTTGGTACTGCAGCCCAACCCAACACTTCATTCCATATATCTTTCCTCTTATTTCAACATTTGTTTCCACCAAAAAAATCCTATCCAAGGATGCTTTCTGTATTTATATGTTCACATTTTTCTTACCTCATTATTTATTTTCCATTATCTTAACTCATCATTTATTTCCAAGAAAATCCTATCTAAACCTGTTGTCCCTAAACCCTACTTTTTTGTTCACATCCTCTTTCAAAATTCTTTTTTGGCCAAACCATTTTCTTATAGCTTCTCAATGCATTTCTTCCAATTCATCACAACTCGTTCTCTTATATAGCCTACCCCATCTTAAGCCAACTTAAATCTACTGAGCTCAGATGCATAAACTAAGGGATGAGGCAATGCAGCAGCACAAAACAATTAACACAAATAGCAATGACAAAAAAATGGAAATTGGCAAAGCAATCAGCAGCATATCTAAATTAGCAAAGCAAATGCAACATTACAACTAATATAAGGCAATGTGCAGCAAATAAGAAAAATAAATCAGTAATGAAACTGGCTTAACAAAGTAATACAAAGTGAAATTCAGTAGCACTATGCCTGGCAAACAGCAGGAGCAAATGTAATAACTTAAACCTAAATATGACAAAGCTGAAGCAGAAAAAATAGTACACTAAAGACAACAATACCTATAAGGGAAATGTCTATTCACATCTTAATGTCTATGTAACTAAAGTGGTGCACCACAAAAACTTATTCTGCAAAAAATTACCAAGTACTTGAAAAGAAAATTGTGTATGCAGTTACTGTTATTAGTCCCTTCTTATTGTTCTTTCCTTTCCAAGTGCTCCTTTTTCGAAGAATGTGGATCATAAAATTATTATTTAATAGATCTGTTGACGGAAAGTTTTCATGTTAGCAAATGCATTTACTTTTATTTTATAAAACCAATGATGCAACACACCTGGAAAACAGATATCAAATAAAATAAGCAACTATGTACAAAGTAAAGAATAAAAATATCATTCAGTAGTCATGAGGCATTTCATAAGTTAGTAGAAAGACACTTGTCATAATCAGGTGTGCAGATATACGAATATTTCCCATCAATTCATAAGCATTTCAGCAAGTAGCACAAAGTACGAGTAATCATATGTTTCCAAGTAATGAGCGTGTCGTATTTGCGATGCTTTCTACATAGGAATAGCGAGGTTAATGGCCTCTTTTTTCTCCACCTAATGGCTGTTTCTCCAGGCGGCTGGCACAGCTGGCCGCTCACGACGCATTACGTCAAGGTCACTTGGCTTTCTTAGCGAAATATTTATGACAGCAGTTTGCACTACAGTGACAGTCTCATATAAAAATTTCACAGGTCGAGAATTTGCGTTACAAATGTGTAGAAACAAAATCCTATAAATATAACAGTGACCAAAAAATTTTCGTCAGCATTGTGATACATTCATGCATTTACACATTTCATAACTCTTAAAGTACGATTCTTGGTTTCCAACATCCTTTTTTCACAAATCAGAGTTCCTAGCCACTACTCATTATTCCTTACCTTATTACACATATACATATTCGTCGACACTTCTTCAATATTTCATCATAATAAATACATAGCATAATCAAATTCCACATATAGCATCAGCTTATTGACCATAAACATGCCTCAACAGCATAATACACATTGTCATCATAATAATATCATGAAAACTCAGCCAAATTTCAAAAACGTCGTAGCTTTCTGCAATAATTTCAAAACCTAAAGAAAATTCTCTGCTTATTTCAATAGTGTCATCTACCTCAAACGTACTTTAAAAATCATGATCCCATAGCAAATATATCATTCAAAGCTCTCATAGTATCACAATGGTTCCGAAAAAATATGAACAGTTCGCAAAGTACAGACAAAATACAATTTCATAAGTGTGAAGTTATCCAACTGTGTAATTGCGTAAGCATGTGTCACTGACATAGTAAAAAAAATGTTTGTTTCTCTGTTAAATAATCAGATAGCTGTGTAATTCTGTGTTAGAGAAATATGGTACCGATGTGTAAAGTTGTATAAGCAAATACCATATTAGCTAGGGCTCCTTGTGCTTGCCAAACACATGGAACACAAAGTAAGCGTGTACCCCCCTGAGGATTAATGTAATTATACCCTCAGGTGTTACAGATTACAGCAATTGAATGAAATGTATCACGGAAAACCTTTGTATTATTGCAATTCAAAAATCTTTAAAAAATAAATGTTTTAAGTAGATTAATCACTCAAATACGTGTACTGTAGCGCTAAACTGTGCGTCTTGTTGTAAGATAATCTCTGTCATTACTTAAGGGTAAAAAATGTGCCAAATGTCGTAATTCTCGTCGTCCGTAAGCAAAGTGCTGTGGAAGTCAATGTACTTATCTCGTAATAAACAAAAGCGAAGTGCTATGCGTATAGATATCGTAGTTATTATGCATATTGCCATGATGAAGAAAGTACCGTACTGTAACGTATTGTTGTGCTACGGAAAAGGCTGTCCCATTGTAGCTATACCACAAAAGTTACTACTAAAACATGTTTTACTTTCCAGAATAATACAGAAAAACTGTGCAGATATAAAACAGATACACCGCAAAAGCAACAATGTGAATTGTGTCACACATTAGTAGCATTGTGATATAATCGTGTAGCTGTCAAAGAAACCAAATGCTAAGTCATCTTTAATCTCACAGAAAGTACTTTAAATCCAGAATGTATTCTCAAGTAAACCAAAATGTTGCATTAAAATCTCATTAGCAGTACTGGTATATGCTCTAAGTATGCGAGCCTTATAGTCATTACGTAATCATACAACTAACAAGCAAGAATGTACACACACAATAACACTGTGTTGTCTGTTCACTATACAATGCATTCGTAATTTCTGTTTAAATAAGTTCTCTTGGTTCTTGACTGGATATTTAACTTCAAACATTATTGCATGTTCACAGTTTCTAAGTCTGACAAAGCATACTAGAAACGTGAAGTGAAAAGTTTTATAGCAAAGACTAAGTTAAAAAGCACATTATCATTCAATAAACGGTTTTACATGTGAAATGTGGTGCAATCATTTACTCTTCCTGGTACGCAGAGTTTCAACTCGAATGGAATTATCATGTGGTATATGGTACATCGGTAAAGAATGCTCAAATTTTGCTCAAGGTTAGCGTTGATGTTATTTTTCTCTGAGCCAGCCGGCGCACGTGGCTGCCTGCGGTGCGAGTCATTGTCTGTCTCTTTGTTGACGTGCGTCGTTATTGGGATTTGGAGACCTAATTTCTACAAATTCACCTTGTCGAGAGGGCCCTGCCCTGTTTGAATCCCGTCAGTTCTGATGCAATTCAGGTCAGTCGTTACGATCATATCGTCTGTCATCATGTCGGTAGATTCCATAGTTTCTTTCTTGTCGGTCACGTAGTGGAGAATTTCTCCCGGAATCGTAACTGCGCGGTGGACCGTTGCGTCTGAAATTGTTTTGTCTCACATGATAATAATTGTTATGGTTCCCATATTGATGTTTCTGTGGTTACCTCTGTCATATTCATTACTACGGAAATGCGATCTTTTTCTGTAACTATTACTACTCTGCCAACGGTTGTCATACGGGTGGTGTCTGTTTTGGTCACGATTTTTGTTGTAAGAATAGCCTTGTCGTGTATAGTTATTATTTCTGTCATCGCGGAATTGTGACGGATGTGACCTGTAATTGTTGTGCTCCTGTTTTCGCGTTCCGCGATTGTCAGTGTCAATTTACAGTTCTTGTGAGAGTCCCTGAGAAGCTTCAATGTCGTCTTTGCAAGGTCCTGCCAAAATAATATGTCGCAAATGTTCAGGTAGTTTGATTAAGCAGATGCGGATGAGTTCTGAGGGGCTGTAAGGGTTTGACAGGTACTGATTCTTGTGCAACAGGTCTTCAAAATATTTCACAAGACTGGAAGATTCAGATTTTTCGAAATGTTTCATCATTATGATGCTATGTTTTACGTGGTCTTGTGTGCCTTGAGACCAATATGCTGAGAGGAATGCATGGTAAAATTCTCCTTCACTGTGGCGATCGTGAATGAGCGATCGCATTCTTTCAGCTGGTTCATTCTCTAAGTAGCCACACATAAATTGTAATCTGTGCTCTAATGACCAGTTGGGAGGAAAACAATGAGAGAATTGATGAAGCCACGCTTGTGGATGAATGTCGTTGCCGGAATTCTTAAATGTTTTGAATTTACGTGTAGTAATAAACAGCTTATAGTCAAAATCATCATGTCGGCGAGTCGCATGTCGGTCGTTGTTACGTCGTTTCGGCGGTTCCATCTCAAAATTCGGTGTACCTTGCCAATTTCTTTCATAATTTCCGAAGTGTCCTGTGTTATTATTTTGTGGCTGTTCCGTATTTGCCGGCCGGAGTGGCCGAGTGGTTAAAGGCGCTACAGTCTGGAACCGCAAGACCGCTACGGTCACAGGTTCGAATCCTGCCTCGGGCATGGATGTGTGTGATGTCCTTAGGTTAGTTAGGTTTAAGTAGTTCTAAGTTCTAGGGGACTTATGACCACAGCAGTTGAATCCCATAGTGCTCAGAGCCATCTGAACCATCATCTGTTCCGTATTTCTATGTCCCTCTTCCCGTATGGGAGCGCGAGTGTCCTCTGAAATATGTAATTCTTGTATTACCTGTGTCAACTGATCTTGTACTTCCCGGATTTCTCTTTGATGTTGCGCATTAATTTGATTCTGATTTTGTTTGAATTTCCTAATTTGTTCGTACTCTTCTGTGTCAGTGAAGGCTACAGGTCTTGTGTCATTCTGATCATCGTCCACCTTTGTAGATAAGTTAGTGAACTGATCCGAAAGTTCGGCTACTTTCTCCGATAGTGAACATATTTCCTCAGTGTGTTTTTCTGAACCAAGTTTCAGAGTGTCCATTTGTGTTGAAATTGTATCTTCTGTGTCCTTTAAGGTTTCCTGAGTTTTTGCAAGTTGTGTAACCGAATCGCAACTGAGTCAATCTTAGCTTTCAAGGTCTCATGATTTTCATGAACAACAGTTTGCAGTTCTTTTATGGCTGCTGCGTGATTCTGTAATGTATTTTCATGCCGCGAAAAAATAGGTTGAAAATGCTAACAAATTTGTGTTTTCACGTCATTACAGACTTTTTGACATTTCTATTCGATTTTATGTAAGTCAGTAGTTAAATCTTCACGTGTTTGTTCAAGCGTGGTGTCTAACCTTTGAAATTTTGTTCCATTGTGTCTAACTTTTGAAGATTTTGTTCCATTGTGTCTAACTTTTGAAGATTTAGTTCCATTGTGTCTAACTTTTGAAGATTTTTTTGCATCGTGTCTAACTTTCGAAGATTTTGTTCCATTGTGTCTAACTTTTGAAGCTTTTGCTGTGTTTGTCACATTTGTTGTATTAATTGTAATAACAATGCACTGGTGTCTGAGACATGTTCCTCAGCGCCTTTCGGCAGTGAATTTACACCGGCAACATTCACATTTTGTCAAGCAGAAAATGTGTCTTGACTTATTTGAGAAAACGGTGAGGACCCAAAACCTGAATCTACAGTATTTGCGAGATTGTGCCCTGTCATTTCGGATTCCTGAGGCGAGCTGTTGCCGACCGATCGATCGATAATGCTTCCCTGTTCACTAACTGTTTCACTGTCTACGCCATTATTTTCCGCCCGCTCCATTTCCTATGCAATTACCAAATTACCACATTGAATGTCTGTTAATTCATTACACAGTAGTGCTGATAAGCTACGCTCGTCGTCACTATTATTTCTCAGTTTACTTTGGAGCCTAGTGTTACGTTTTTCACACGCCATTATTGTCACAATATTTCACACGATAACACAGAAAAGCACAATTTGAAGAGCAAAATAAGAAAACACATTAAGATGGCACTGAAAATAATATCTGTTAATTGCAAGCGCAGCTGCGAAATACTTGGTGCAAATCTACATGCATGCCACAACTGTTTTACTGTACAACAATGAAAAACTACAACTACAAAAGAAATTCTCTCTATAATTACGCGCTAGCAATAAACAATAGCTACACTAATTACACAAACTACAAGAAAAACATCAGAAGATTCCAGTGAGGTATCCTCGGCTAAGGGTCGACATATAAACGTCCCCTTAGAAAAATTATTGAATTACTGTGCTGATAAATCTCTTACATTATTTTATTTTCAAACAGCTGAGCAGAACTGAACGTACTCAGATATTTCGCTCATTACCTATTCTGATCAACACTAAACTGACACACAATATTTTTAGCGCAACGCAATCTGACTTTCAAAGATCCCTACAAAAGAATGACCCTGACTAACATTAACCTATACCTTTCACAAATCACTTACCTCACAAAAATCTTCGTTACTCGAACTACTGCAATACGGCGAGCGCCACTACTACCAGCTAAATAAAAGATTCAAACCACTGAAGGCACTAACTACTGATAGGCATAGTTAGCAAATGAAAGATTTTGATAGAGAACAAACAATGTATTTACCTTAATAGTGTTCAAAAGTCATAATATATATATATATATAGCAGTTCATGACATCCACTCTTACAAATGTACTGTTTCTGATGGACACACGTCCAGATCATCCGCTTTCAAAAATCCGCCATCTCACTTCCCCACATCCACCACTGCTGGCGGCTCACCTCCAACTGCGCAACGCTACGCGCTGTTAACAGCCAACAGCCCAACACTACAATAGCGAATATTACAACAATGCCACCCAGCCACAGACTGCACACAGCACAGCCAGTGATTTTCATACAGAGCGCTACGTGGTGTTACCGGTATAAAAACCTAAAAGCCTACTTACAATCAGAGTACCGGTTTCGGACTATGATGACGATCTTCAGACCTGTTTTATAAAAACATGTCCTCATATAATGGAGCGTTATTTTCACATTACAAAATCCCTTGCCCTCCACCTTCCCCCTCCCCCCCCCCGGCTCTGCCCCCTCCCCTCCCGCCCCCCCCCACGCCCTCCCCGCCCTTTCGCAGACGCTCGTTTATGACTGTCGTGACAGAGAACAGAGCTTATATAATTAATGAGTAAATTCCATGAATGTCGGTCCATCCTCTGTTTGGAGTCAGGGACTGGTCAATTTCCAATAATACACTCCTGGAAATGGAAAAAAGAACACATTGACACCGGTGTGTCAGACGCACCATACTTGCTCCGGACACTGCGAGAGGGCTGTACAAGCAATGATCACACTCACGGCACAGCGGACACACCAGGAACCGCGGTGTTGGCCGTCGAATGGCGCTAGCTGCGCAGCATTTGTGCACCGCCGCCGACAGTGTCAGCCAGTTTGCCGTGGCATACGGAGCTCCATCGCAGTCTTTAACACTGGTAGCATGCCGCGACAGCGTGGACGTGAACCGTATGTGCAGTTGACGGACTTTGAACGAGGGCGTATAGTGGGCATGCGGGAGGCCGGGTGGACGTACCGCCGAATTGCTCAACACGTGGGGCGTGAGGTCTCCACAGTACATCGATGTTGTCGCCAGTGGTTGGCGGAAGGTGCAAGTGCCCGTCGACCTGGGACCGGACCGCAGCGACGCACGGATGCATGCCAAGACCGTTGGATCCTACGCAGTGCCGTAGGGGACCGCACCGCCACTTCCCAGCAAATTAGGGACACTGTTGCTCCTGGGGTATCGGCGAGGACCATTCGCAACCGTCTCCATGAAGCTGGGCTACGGTCCCGCACACCGTTAGGCCGTCTTCCGCTCACGCCCCAACATCGTGCAGCCCGCCTCCAGTGGTGTCGCGACAGGCGTGAATGGAGGGACGAATGGAGACGTGTCGTCTTCAGCGATGAGAGTCGCTTCTGCCTTGGTGCCAATGATGGTCGTATGCATGTTTGGTGCCGTGCAGGTGAGCGCCACAATCAGGACTGCATACGACCGAGGCACACAGGGCCAACACCCGGCATCATGGTGTGGGGAGCGATCTCCTACACTGGCCGTACACCACTGGTGATCGGCGAGGGGACACTGAATAGTGCACGGTACATCCAAACCGTCATCGAACCCATCGTTCTACCATTCCTAGACCGGCAAGGGAACTTGATGTTCCAACAGGACAATGCACGTCCGCATGTATCCCGTGCCACCCAACGTGCTCTAGAAGGTGTAAGTCAACTACCCTGGCCAGCAAGATCTCCGGATCTGTCCCGCATTGAGCATGTTTTTTGGACTGGATGAAGCGTCGTCTCACGCGGTCTGCACGTCCAGCACGAACGCTGGTCCAACTGAGGCGCCAGGTGGAAATGGCATGGCAAGCCGTTCCACAGGACTACATCCAGCATCTCTACGATCGTCTCCATGGGAGAATAGCAGCCTGCATTGCTGCGAAAGGTGGATATACACTGTACTAGTACCGTACCGACATTGTGCATGCTCTGTTGCCTGTGTCTATGTGCCTGTGATTCTGTCAGTGTGATCATGTGATGTATCTGACCCCAGGAATGTGTCAATAAAGTTTCCCCTTCCTGGGACAATGAATTCACGGTGTTCTTATTTCAATTTCCAGGAGTGTACAATACCAATAGCCGTTAATTAGGTTTTATTTTAGGCTACCAGTTTCTGCTTTACATTAAGTCATCTTCAGGCCTACTTAAATCGAGTAACTTTCGTGTTAGAAAACACAGCAGCACTGTAACTGGTCTCAGGAAGATTATTCAACACGGGCATGCGTGCTCCCTGGACAGCTGTCAGCAACTGTCAAGCCATCCACTCGAGTTGGAGTAGATGGTTGGAACGAGCATGTAATGATTGTGAGGGGAAGGCGAGTGGTCAAATTTGGTTTACTGGGAGAATTTTAGGAAAGTGGGTTTCACGTGTAAAGGAGGCCGCATACAGGACACTAGAGCGATACATTGTTGAGTACTGTTCGAGTGTTTGGCATCCGCAACAGGTCGGATTAAAGCAAAATGTTCAAATGTGTGTGAATAGTTAAGGGACCAAACTGCTGAGATCATCGGTCCCTAGACTTGCGCACTACTTAAACTAACTTAACCTAATTTTATGCTAAGAACAACACACACACACCCATGCCCGAGGGAGGACTGCGGCCGCGGCCGCGCAGTCCGTGACAAGGCGCCTTAAACCGCACGGCCACTCCGCGCGGCAAGATACCAAGCAGTTCAGAGGCAGATTACTAAATTTGTTACCCGAAAGGTTCGAAAAACTGAGATGCGTCGGGAGTTCAAAACGGCAAAACCTTGAGGGAAGGCGCCATTCTTTTGTAGGAACACTATTGAGAAAATTAAGAGAACCGATATTTGAAGTTCATTGTAAAACAATTCTACTGCCGCCAGCGTAATTTCCGCGTACGGACCCGAAGATATGATGAATTAGGACTCGTGCGGAGGCTTATAAACTGAGGTTACAAAAGTCGTGGGACACCTCCTAATATGGTGTCGGACCTCCTTTTGCCCGGCGTAGCGCAGCAAATCGACATATGGACTCAACAAGTCATTGGAAGTCCCCTGCAGAAATATTGAGCCTTGCTGCTTCTATAGCCATCCATAACTGCGAAAATGTTGCCGGTGCGGGATTTTGAGTGCGAACTGACCCGTCGATTACGTCTCATATTCGATGGGATTCATGTCAGGCGAACTGTGTGGCCGAATCATTCACTCGAATTGTCCAGAATGTTTCTTCAAACCAATCACAAACAGTTGTGGCCCAGTGACATGACACATTGTCATCCACGGATATTCCATCTCAAATGGCTGCAAATGGTTTGCAAGTAGCAGACTATTACCATTTCCAGGCAATGATCAAGAAAGTATTTGTATGGAGTGTAGCCATGTATGGAAGTGAAACATGGACGATAAATATTTTGGACGAGAAGAGAATAGAATCTTTCGAAATGTGGTGCTACAGAAGAATGCTGAAGATTAGATGGGTAGATCATATAACTAATGAGGGAGTGTTGAATAGGATTGGGGAGAAGAGGAGTTTGTGGCACAACTTGACTAGAAGAAGGGATCGGTAGTCGGACATGTTCTGAGGCATCAAGGGATCACCAGTTTAGTATTGGAGGGCAGTGTGGAGGGTAAAAATCGAAGAGGGAGACCAAGAGACGAATACACTAAGCAGATTAAGAAGGATGTAGGTTACAGTAGGTACTGGGAGATAAAGAAGCTTGCACAGGATAGAGTAGCATGGAGAGCTGCATCAAACCAGTCTCAGGACTGAAGACCACAACAACAACTGACCAGGCCGCAGTTTTCCAGTCGTCTAGAGTCCAACAGACATGGTCGCGAGAGCAAGCGAAGCGATGAAGGCGACGCCGTGCTGCTAGCAAAGGCAGTCACGTCGGTTGTCTGTTGCCACAGTCCATTAACGCACAATTTCACCGCACTGTCCTAACGGATACGTTTCTGCCGATATTTTTAGCAGTGTTACTTATCTGTTAGCATTGTCAACTCTACACAAACACCACTGCTCTCGGTCGTTAAGTGAAGGCCGTCAGCCACTGCACTGTCCGTAGTGATGGTGATGATGTTTGGTTTGTGGGGCGCTCAACTGCGTGGTTATCAGCGCCCGTACAATTATCCAATCTTTGCTCAGTCCAATTTCGCCACTTTCCTGGATGATGATGAAATGATGAGGACAACACAAACACCCAGTCATCTTGAGGCAGGTGAAAATCCCTGACCCCGCCGGGAATCGAACCCGGGACCCCGTGCTCGGGAAGCGAGAACGCTACCGCGAGACCACGAGCGGCGGACACTGTCCGTGGTGAGAGGTAATGCCTGAAATGTGGTATTCTCTGCACATGCTTGATGCTGTGGATCCCGGAATATAGAATTCCGTAACGATTTCTGAAATGGAATGCCGCATGCGTTCAGCTCCAAGCACCATTCCGCGCAAGAAGTCTGCGGCCATAACCACGTCAGAAACCTATTCACATGACTCACGTGAGTACAAATGGTAGCTCCGCCAATGCACTGCTCTTTTATGTCTTGTGTACATGATATTATTGCTATCTGTATGTGCTCATATCGCTGTCCCATGACTTTCGTCACCTCACTGTAAACAGTCATTTCTTTCTCGTTCTATTAGCGAAAGGAACAGGAAAGGAAATGGCTAGTAGCGGTATAGGTTACCGTCTGACACGCACCGAGCGGCGGCTTGTGGAGTACATAAGTGCGAGTCAATGTAGATGAATGCATCTTTCCCACAACTGGAACGAACTCTGTTCAGGAGAGATTTCGTTTTCCTTCCTGACTTGGTTCTTTTTATTTCGAAAATTGCGTAGCTGTTTTTGCGAAAATCTTATTGAAAATTGCAAATTTTGTACACTACTGTATTTTGTGTAAGAGATTTTGAATGCTATTGAGAAATACATCGTCATACTAAAAATGTAACCGTTTCAATATCTTGGAAATAAAAAGTTAGAAGTTCAAATGGTTCAAATGGCTCTGAGCACTATGCGACTTAACTTCTGAGGTCATCAGTCGCCTAGAACTTAGAACTAATTAAACCTAACTAACCTAAAAAGGCAAAACGAGGATAATGGAATGTAGTCGAATTAAGTCGGGTGATGCTGAGGGTACTAGATTAGGAAATGAGACACTTAAAGTAGTAAATGAGTTTTGCTATTTGGGGAGCAAAATAACTGATGATGGTCGAAGTAGAGAGGATATAAAATGTAGACTGGCAATGGCAAGGAAAGCGTTTCTGAAGAAGAGAAATTTGTTAACATCGAGTATAGATTTAAGTGTCAGGAAGTCATTTCTGAAAGTATTTGTATGGAGTGTAGCCATGTATGGAAGTGAAACATGGACGGTAAATAGTTTGGACAAGAAGAGAATAGAAGCTTTCGAAATGTGGTGCTACAGAAGAATGCTGAAGATTAGATGGGTAGATCACATAACTAATGAGGAAGTATTGAATAGGATTGGGGAGAAGAGAAGTTTGTGGCACAACTTGACCAGAAGAAGGGATCGGTTGGTAGGACACGTTTTGAGGCATCAAGGGATCACCAATTTAGTATTGGAGGGCAGTGTGGAGGGTAAAAATCGTAGGGGGAGACCAAGAGAAGAATACACTAGGCAGATTCAGAAGGATGTAGGTTGCAGTAAGTACTGGGAGATGAAGAAGCTTGCGCAGGATAGAGTAGAAGGAGAGCTGCATCAAACCAGTCTCAGGACTGAGGACCACAACAACAACAACCTAAGGACATCACACACATCCATGCCCGAGGCAGGATTAGAACCTGCGACCGTAGCGGTCACGCGGTTCCAGACTGAAGCGCCTTTAACCGCACGGCCACACCGGCCGGCAAAAGTTAGTAGTGTTACCAATACAGCGAATACTTGTCCCTTTCGGTAATATCATTTTACAGTAACCGTTAGGGTACCTATAACAATTAATGAAATAAACTGTGTGTCCAAACTACGTGGTTAACAGTATATAAATAAATCAACCACCATTTGTATATCACAACGCCTGTAACATATCGTTTCCTGGTAGAGCGTCTGTGCTCGTCCTGCGGATGTTGTACACCCTTGGTGGTGGTGTTCTCCAGCCTTAGGCGGCTGACCAGTCTTTCCCTGACCCTAATAAATGGGTTGTGACCGGAGCCTATATGGCTTATCGCTTCCTTAAAGGCTTTTGATCTCCTTAGGATGGCAGCTGCTTCCCAGCAGCTGTTGGAAGAAAACTTTTGAAAAGCCTTTGAGTGGTTGGATGATTTGGGGGAGGTGACAAATTAGTGAAGTCACCGGTCCCATCGGGTTAGGGATGGATGGGGAAGGAAGTCGGGCCGGCCGAAGTGGCCGTGCGGTTAAAGGCGCTGCAGTCTGGAACCGCAAGACCGCTACGGTTGCAGGTTCGAATCCTGCCTCGGGCATGGATGTTTGTGATGTCCTTAGGTTAGTTAGGTTTAACTAGTTCTCAGTTCTAGGGGACTAATGACCTCAGCAGTTGAGTCCCATAGTGCTCAGAGCCATTTGAACCATTTTTGAAGGAAGTCGGCTGTGCCCTTTCAAAGCAACCATGCCAGCCTTTTCCTGAAGCGATTTAGGGAAATCACGGATGGCCGGACGCGGATTTGAATCGTCGTCCTCCCAAATGCGAGTCCAGTGTGCTAACGACTGCACCACTTCGTTCGGTAAAAGCCGTTGGAGCAAGCAGCATTTTACAGTAGTGTGTTATTAGTACGAACGGGAAATGGACAGTGAAACTGCCTGCATTCAGCTACTCAGTCTGACAGGCCGAAATATCCTGATATTGAAACAAATTTCGCTGAGCAGTTTGCAGCTCGCCACTCAGGAGCTGTCCAGGGCGTTGGAGTGGGGACATCCTGGAGGGGAGTGTTACTGATGTCTGGTTCGACGATTTACTGATCCACCGTGATCCACGGAGGAATTCTTCCAGTACGGAAAGCTGAGAGAAGTCTGAAGTGCGTTCCGATGTTCGTGCATGGAATTCTGTTTCGTTCTCTTTGCTTTTTCTAGGCGAGGTTTGTGGTCGACTGAGGGTGCAAATGTTAGCAAGGAGGAGACCTTATAACAGATTGCGGAAGCAGTAGCTAGCTGAAGCTGGCGTTCAATAAACTAAACTGACTTGGTGAGGTCAAATCAAAGCCAACATATTTGTACATTTCTGTGGTGTTTTGAGTTTTATGTTTTGCGTCATTCTTTCTTTGTTGACTTTGAGCTGTATTCCAATTTTGGTTGTTGTTGAGATTATTGTCGGAAGTAGCTATGAGCCAGCTGGAAGTAGTATATGAACTTTTAACGTTGTCCATTTTCTAGTCTAGTGGGCGGATTTCGGAAACTTTATGAAAATGGATGGTTACAGGGCTTTAATTATTAACCTGTTAGTTGTTCGAAGACTCGGGAATCTCAAGAGAAGTGGAGTATATGTATCAGTTCTCAGCGTCTTGGACAACGTTGTGAACATGAGAAATACCGCCACCTGCTGCATTCTGCGACTGCTCACACCCGCTGAAAAAGCATGCCGAAGCAAGGTAGCGGCAGAAATGTTGCAGTTTCTTTCGATGCTTTGTCGCCGTGGAAGAGTATTAGATACGTCTCTGTGACCATGAGACAAAAGAGTAAACATGCGAATGAACCACTGCTGAAGAAGGCCAACCACTCATCGGGCTAGGTGATGCTGAGCAGTTTTTAGGAGTGGCCACGGTGTGGTCCTGACAGATTATGCTCGTAGTGGGCAAACGGCCACAGAAACAAACTACTGAAGTATACTGACTAGCTTATGGGAGACTGTCAGCACAAAGCGTCGCAGGAAGCTGTCGAAGAGGATGAAGTTACTCCATAACTCATTCTGCACAAATCACAACCCTACATGCTGTTATCTTGGCTATCAAATTTTGCCTCATCTCCGCATTCTGCTGACGTAGCCACGTCAATCAAAGTTGTGAAACATACACTGCCTGGCAGAAAAGTGAAGCACCAAGTAGTGAAGCAGGAGCTTCATGGGTTGGGAGGGTGTGTTACGTTACTGCAGTGATTACCAAATCGTCTCCAATATACACTGAAGCGCCAAAGGAACTGGTATAGGTATACGTATTTAAATACATAATTATGTAAACAAGCATAACATGGAGCTGCGATCGGCAAACGCCAGTATCAGACAACAAGCGTCTGGCGCAGTTGGTAGATCTGTTACTGTTTCTACAGTGACAGGTTATCAAGATTTAAGTGAGTTTAAGCCCGCCCGGTTGGCCTTGCGGTCTAACGCACGGCTTTCCGGGCGGGAAGGAGCGCCTGGTCCCCGGCACGAATCCGCCCGGAGGATTTGTGTCGAGGTCTGGTGAACCGGCCAGTCTGTGGATGGTTTTTAGGCGGTTTTCCTTCTGCCTCGGCGAATGCGGGCTGGTTCCCTGGTTCCCCTTATTCTGCCTCAGTTACACTATGTCGGTGATTGCTGCGCAAACAAGTTCTTCACCTACGCGTCCACCACCATTACTCTACCACGCAAACATAGGGGTTACACTCGTCTGGTGGGAGACGTTCCCTCGGGAGGTCCACCGGGGGCCGAACCGCACGGTGTGGGGCGCGGAGGGGTGAATTGGACTGCGGTAGTCGTCGTGGGGTTGTGGACCACTACGGCTGCGGCGGCGACGGAGCCTCTCCGTCGTTTTTAGGCCTCCGGTTAACATACAATACAATACAATACAAGCGAGTTTGGATGTGGTGTTATTGTCGGCGCACCAGCGATGCCAAACAGTATATCCGAGGTAGCGATGAGTGGGATTTTCCCGTACGACCATTTCATATCAGGAATCCGTTAAAACACCAAATCTCCGACATCGCTGCGGCCGGAAATAGATCCGACAAGAACGAAACCAACGACGACTGAAGAGAATCATTCAACGTGACAGAAGTACAACACTTCCGCAAACTACTGCATATTTCAATGCTGGGCCATCAAAAAGTGTCAGCCTGCAAACCATTCAACGAAACATCACCGATATGGGCTTTCGGAGCCAAAGGCCCCTCGTGTAGCCTTGATGACTGCACGACACAAAGCTTTACGCCTCGCCTGGGTCCGTCAACACCGACACTGGACTGCTGATGACTGGAAACATGTTGCCTGGTCGGACGAGTTTCGCTTCGAATTCTATCGAGAGGAAGGTTAAAATGGCTCTGAGCACTATGGGACTCAACTGCTGTGGTCATCAGTCCCCTAGAACTTAGAACTACTTAAACCTAACTAACCTAAGGACATCACATACACCCATGCCCGAGGCAGGATTCGAACCTGCGACCGTAGCAACAGCGCGGCTCCGGACTGGAGCGCCTAGAACCGCACGGCCACCGCGGCCGGCCCGAGAGGAAGGACCTGTACGGGTATGGAGACAACGTCATGAATCCATGGCCCTGCATGTCAGCAGTGGACTGTTCAAGCTGATGGAGGCTCTGTAATGGTGTGGGGCTTGTGCAGTTGGAGTGATATGGGACCCCCGATACGTGTAGATACGTCTCTGGACTGGTGACACGTACGTCAGCATCCTGTCTGATCACCTGCATCCATTCATGTCCATTGTGCATTCCGACGGACTTGGCCAATTCCAACAGGACAATGCAACACTCTACACGTCCAGAATTGCTACAGAGTGGCTCCAGGAGCACTCTTTTGAGTTTAATCACTTCTGCTGGCCACCAAACTTCCCAGACATCAACATAATCGGATCGGGATATCTGTGATGCCTTGGAACATGCTGTTCAGAAGAGATATCCACCCCCTCGTACTCTTACGGTTTTATGGACAGCCCTGCAGGATTCATGGTGTCACCTCCCCCCAGTACTACTTCAGACATTAGTCCAGTCCATGCCACATTGTGTTGCGGTACTTCTACAAGCTAGCAGGGACCCTACACGATATTACGCAGTTATACCAGTTTCTTTACCAATTTCTTTGTCTCTTCAGTGTATAAAGAAATTGGCATGATTGTGACGTTGGATCCCCTCTGGCCTGTATGCATGCACTGATTCTTTTGGGAAGGGAGTCACAATAATGTTCTACCTTCCTCTGAGGCAAGGTAGCCTACAACTGCTGCAACTGGTCTTTGACAGCCCGGATACTGGCACTGGGTCAGGGTGGACGTCCGTCTGGCGCCGCACATGTTCTAGCAGGGGAGATCTGTACAATTTGCTATCCACGGGATTGCCTCTACATCACCAGAAGGTCTATAGGGACACTTGATATGGGTGGAGGAGCATTATGCTACTGAAAAATGGCACTAGAGTAACATCGCACGGGAGGTAACACATTACATGGACGCACATGGTCCATTACCTGATGCGAAGTCATATCCGATATCTCCCCACACAATAATGCCAGGAGTAAGACCGCTGTTCCTCTTCGAAACACTGGAAGAATGGGACCTGTCCAGCTCGCCGCCATACTTGGCGGCGGAGTCGTCCGGGGCAGTACGGAAGCGTGATTCATTGCTAAACACAATGCGACGCCATTCTTCGGCAGTCCATGCTTCCCGGTCACGGCAGCACTCCAGATTCTGTCGCTTGTTTGTGTTCGGGTGTAAACGGCAGCCTACTCACGGGACGGTAATTACCTATTCAAGCCACTTCTAGTCTCCTACCAGTGGTACGGGATAACACAGGGTGTTTCAAGGAGTCCACCACTTCGGATGGCAGCCGCAGATGTGAATGGGTTAGGTGTACCGTGGTCACAGTAGGACGATCCTCCCCCCTTGTGGAGGTTAGACGCGGTTGACCGGAACCTTGACAACGAATGTGCCTGCGATCAACTTCCCATGCAGGCCATCATCGGGGCACTGTCACATCCCGATCCCCAACAAATCTGAATATTGCACCATTCGACCAGTCGGGCAAATCGAGACTATTTTCAAACTGTATCAGCTGCTCATAATGCTACCTCACAGGAGTGGGTGGCGTCTCCTTCACAGTGATCGTCCAAGATTTGATGCTATTAATGTCCCTTATAGATCCTACACTCTACTAGGCCTGGTAACAAAACTAAACACGAACGACAGTAATGAACTCTGGTGGCCGTTCTACCTACCACAGAGAATTGCAGTTCTAATCATGTACTTTTCAGTCACTGGTGTGTGCGTACACCAAGTTACATTAATATCCGACCACGTCTTCCATGTGCTTCACATTTTTGTATGGCTGTGTATGTCGCACTGAAGGGGGAATCTGCAGCGAAGAACTAACCCCTCACATACTTTCAAGGGCGCAGTTTTATTTTCTCGAGGTGATAATTGCTACTGCCCCTGATAGTGGCTGCGGGACGCGGCTAACACGGCGACCAGCGATCGCTGTGTTCTCTCAGGTGGCAGGCAGCATGCGGGCCCCACTTCTGCCAATTTTTCATGTACCGCTGTTTGCTTTTTGTATGGCGCGCAGTAAATTAAAACCAAAACATTCACCGCGACAAATAAAATAATATAAAATAAAATCGTAAATAGCCATTTGTTTTTTGTGCGCTTACAAGTACTCCGCCAGTTACAAAATATATTCAGACAACCGATTTTATGGGTCCTGAATATTGTATGCGAACAAACTGAATTCGACCACTCACTAAAGCTATGTTAAAGAACAGACATTTTATGTCTGAACTTCGTGTGCTGATGAAAAATGACGGTAATACTAAATTACAGGTAAAAACATAAGTTCTACATGATAATTTCATAACGTAAGGAGCTACAAAAAAACATTGCGTCAGTTACCAGGAAGGTAGGAGACGAGATACTGGCAGAAGTAAAGCTGTGAGGATGGGGCGTTAGTCGTCCTTGGGTAGCTCAGTTGGTAGAGCACTTGACCGCGAGAGGCAAAGGTCCCGAGTTCGAGTCTCGGCCCGGCACACAGTTTTAATGTGCCAGGAAGTTTCATATTACCGATTGTCTGTTTCTCTTGCTGGGAAAGAAACTGCTAACAGGAGAAGAAGCGATTTATGTATGAATCGGTGACCCGGCATTACACTCTAGTAGTTACTTTGACAACTTTGAGGGCGGTCTCTTATTCTCTCGTGGACTAAACGACTCACTCCATCGACTCGACTAGGCAACGGTTCCCAACATGGCGGTAATTACCCCTGAGGGGTAAAATGAAATTACGTGAACGGTGAAAACAAAATGGCTCGAATGTATCTCGATCGGGAAACTAATTTGTTTTAAAAGATATTATTATATCACTATCCCGTAAGATTGTAACGTGATTACATAAATTACGAATAATTATTTTTTTTTCAAATACTTGCATTAACGCATAATGATGCAGGTTACAGATTGTTGTCCTCACATAGGCCACCCACTAGTACATACTTCATACCATGCATCCATGACAGTAAAATTGAAATACAAACATGGTGTAACGAGTATAAGTGTAGATACTTCTACTAGTCACTGAGGATGGTGTAGCGAACAACATCACATCAGTATGTACTAAATTTGCAGATTAATAATTGTAGCTATTACAAGTCGAATGTTTTATGGTTGGAAAGTATCGCAAAGCACTTGTGACAAGTGCGAGCCATTAACGCTTGTTTTCCCCTGGGCAGCAGACCAGGTGATGAACTGTGGACACTTGGAAGCATAACGGTTAGTCTTTACTAACAGGTGTAGTTCACTTTGTGGTGCAGATATGCTTAAATATTTCATGCAAACGCCTTCTCCAAGTTCTACGTAGTACCTTCAATAGATTACCTAGCAACAACAAACGAACAACTGGAGAGTTCAACACGACAGCCACTGCGTAATGGCTACAACTTTGGTGTATCTCATACATATTATTTCTATATTTATCAATAATAGTGGCAAGACGCAAAGCATTGACAACCAGCAGTCTTTCAATTTCTGACATTTCAGAAATAAGGAGTCGAGCAATAGACTGACTTGCAAATAGAATGTCAGGTACACACATTGTAACTTGGTTGATTTTGAATGAGGTTACAGGGTGGCGGTGAAGTAAGTTTCATTAGAGATATGAGTGGTGCAGAGGAAGCATGTTTTGTGACAGGTGTTTGCCCTCGATGTGGATGGACAGCTTTCTTTTCAGAGGAGTTGTAGGTACCACTCGCGATTCAATGAGAATTTCTTCATCATTTTATAAAATATGGCTGCCGGAAATAATCTGTACTAATTGCCTCAATTGTCTCATTGATTCATGAGTTCGTGGTTTAATAAAACACCTACAAAAACTACATATCATTTACATTTCGTCGTTCTAAAAATAAAAGTGTGCAAAGAAAGTTCTTTTATATTTTTTGGTTTAGTTAGATGCTTATGTTGATGATTGTGGGGGCAGAGGAGAGTGGGGGTGCGAGCTGATATCTGAGTGCAAACAGGGGTGAGGTCTCAGAGAGGTTGTGAACCACTGGGATAGGGCGAAAGCAAAATAAATGTAAAGAGCCCAGCGTTACACAATTTCCGAGGTGTCGCTACAAATCAAAGAACATTCAACTCCCATCCCAAACAAAATAGGCGTGCTCAACATCCAAAGATGGAAATATAAAATACAAAATAATTATAGGGCTTACTTGGCTTACGTTATTATATGGTAGGCCTACACCTACTACTACTCATCGTTGTCGTTCTGTAAGACATTAATGAAATCTGTATGAATTTTTATTGTGTTAACGTTGCTTATCTTGGTTTATAATGATTTTGTTCAGATGTTCAAATGTGTGTGAATTCCTAAGGGACCAAATTGCTGATGTCATCTGTCCCTAGCCCTACACACTGCTTAAACTAACTTATGCTAAGAACGACACACACACACACACACACACACACACACACACACACACACACACACACAAACACACAAACACACAAACAGACACACACACACACACACACACATACCCGAGGCAGGAGTCGAACCTCCGGCGAGAGGGGCCCCGCATTTCACGATATGGCGCCCCTAAACACGCGACCACTCCGCGCGGCAATTATTTTATATGCACATGTGCAACGCTATGTATTATGTAGAATCAGTATTGTTATTTATAGTGTAATGTTGTTCCCACGTTTTCTGTAATATCGCTGTAATTCGAGGGGCTTGGCCCGTTAGAAAAATTAATATCTGTGGAGAGTGCTGAAAAGGGACAGCTGACGAGCGAAACTGAATTATCTCATGTTGCAATTACAAGTAAAGTTGGACACTGCGAGTGAGTCGGACTGTCATCATTTCAGACAGTGCGTTGTATATGATCAGGTTTTGTATACTCAGAACTGTATCTGAAATTTATGTGAGGGCCGAGTTCCTAAACAATTTAATTCTGCATCGGCCTGTCCCGTTCATCTGAAACAGCGGAGTATTTCGATGTGTCAGCGAACAACGAGACAACGGAGCGTCGATACAAGATGAAGCACAGCAGACGTCTCAGGTAGGAAGTTATTCACGTGCATTTCTGCAAAGACATTGCCGATTGTCAACCGACATTACGTTGCTTCGAATCATCAGCATGAATTCCCATTGATAAACATTATTAAAATGCATTAGTAAATTCAAGTCAGTTTTCAATTTACCGTGCTACAGTTCTCCAGTAACACCTCACATTAAATTTACGTTCTGTGCTGTAAAAGGCTATTTCAAACTCCAGGACTTTACGAAGTTGTCTCACAACGAAGTGTGTTGAAATGACCGTTTCGCTGAGGCTTTTACAAGCAGTCAACTACGACTTGAAATCAAAACTCGTTACAGAGACATTGTTTAAAGCCAGATCATCACTCATTCTCTACTGCTGACGTTAACTTTATTCCGATCAGGAATTATTTATTTGTTTGGTGATTACTTTGCTTAGTAATTAAAGTTCCAACCAAGGACGTTCTGAATTCTAACAGATCTAAATTGCTAACATTCATAAGCCAATAAGCATCAAATTAACTATCTTTGTGAAAGAACTTTTCCGTATAACAAATCTTCATTGCCTACTCACACTTCCAGAATTATTTACTGCTGCAGTAGCTCTTGCTAGATAGTATTTTATCCGTTTATGTGTATCGCTTATATGTGTTTATTTTGTATATGATTTAAGTGTTCTTGTCATCCATATCTGTGATCTCAGTCAATCAATCTTAGACACAGATATTATCTAACAGATGATTAGACATGTTAGTTCAGGATACAAGTAGTCTGTTTAGGAGCTGGTTAAATCGACAGGTGTGTGACGTTTTAGTCTCAACAGTTCATGAGGTGTTTCATGAACGTCTTGCCACAGAACCTTTACGTGTTAGTGCAGTAAGGCACTTCCAAATGTTACAAGTTGATTGACATGTTGGAGGAAAGTATCAGTTGAGTACTTACTTGTAGGACACTTTGGATGTGAATGTACAACACGCAGCCTAGTGGCAGTGCCTACAACTTTTCATAAATATACTTAACCGAACAGCAGTACTAAGAAGAAGTTAGGACCATTTTAGTGCAGAGGCTCATAAATCCATGCACAATAGGATCGAAAGTATCCGAAAACCTATTAGTGGACATTAATATGGGTTGTTTATGATGGCTTGAATTCTGTTGAGGGTCTTTTTCATTAAGGCCTCTAAATGTGCCGGCCTCTGTGGCCGAGCGGTTCTAGGCGCTTCAGTTCGGAACCGCGCTGCTGCTACAGCCGCAGGTTAGAATCCTGGCTCGGGCATGGCTGTGTGTGATGTCCTTAGGTTAATTAGGTTTAAGTAGTTCTAAGTCTAGGGGACTGATGACCTCAGATGTTAAGTCCCATAGTGATTAGAGCCATTTGACCCATTTGTCTAAATGTCTGTGAAGGAATGGCAGTCCATCCCTCTTCAGGAGTCGAAACCACAGCAGGTAGTGATATTGGGTGCAGGGCTCTGGAGCAAAATCTTTCTTCTAACTCATCCATAGCAGTTCAGTCGGGAAACAGGGGAGGCCAGTCCATAAAAGGAATGGTTATGTCCACAGACCACTGCCGCTCAGATGTTTCTTTATGAGAGGGTACACTGTCGTGCTGGTACAGTCATCGTCTGCGAATTGTTCCCCTACTGTATGTAGTAAAAATGAGGTAAAATGTGTTCATACCCTTCCACACTTAACGTTTCCTTTAGCTGAATAGCAAAATCATACCCTAACCACAAACCGTACACCATCTTCTCCGCACTTCACTGTTGCCATCGCACACGACGGCTGGTAACGTTCTCCAGCCGTCTTCCACACCCAAACCGTTCCAACGATTTTTCCTTCGTGACGAACCACAGTCATATAAAATTTTTGGAAGAAATTTCTGCCCTTTGTAAATTACTATTAAATTATTTTGTGGGAAATTAATGAACAGTAATTTACAGTCAAATGGCGGATACTTATTTGAAAAAACCAAACCGTTCCATCGGATTGCCACAGGGTATAGTATAGCGTGACGCATCACTCCACATCACTCTTTTCTAGAATTCACAGTTCAGCGGCGTGGCTCTTCACAGCACTCAACTGTCGCTTAGAATTAACTGCAGTAATGTGTGGCTTGCGAGGAGCTTCTCGGCCATTGTGGCTCTTAATTCCCTGTGCACAGCCATTCTGCTAGCTTGACCGTTTGGAATTCACGAGTGTTTCCTTCCGCTGATTTCATGCGATCTTTCACATCCATCCTCTGGAATGCTCGATGGTCCCTTACAATAGTACAGCCACGTGGGATTAGCCGAGCGGTCTGAGGCGTTGCAGTCATGGACTGTGCGGCTGGTCCCGGAGGAGGTTCGAGTCCTCCCTCGGGCATGGGTGTGTGTGTTTGTCCTTAGGATAATTTAGGTTAAGTAATGTGTAAGCTTAGGGACTGTTGACCTTAGCAGTTAAGTCCCATAAGATTTCACACACATTTGAACATTTGAACAACAGTACACAAGTTCAGGCTGTACTTGGTTTAAATGAGGTCGTTCTTCACGTTCCCACTTCACAATCACATCACCAACAGTGGACTACCTCCAGAACGATAGAAATGCTACAGACGGATTTGTTACTCTGAAAACATCCACGTTCGAGATCACTGAGGCCTTCTCACCGACCTATTCTGCTGTTACCGTTTCTCTACTGGCAGCACAATGCTCCTGCCCTCCTTTTAAACTGGTGGGTCTGCCTCTCGTGAGCTCTATATGTCGATTAAGGATTACATAGGGGTGCCCAGATACATGTGATGAGGTAGTATATGCAATGAAGCGCCAAAGAAACTGGTATAGGCATGCTTATTCAAATACAGAGATATGTAAACAGGCAGAATACAGCGCTGCGGTCGGCAACGCCTCTATAAGACAACAAGCGTCTGGCGCAGTTGTTAGAACTATTAGTGCTGCTACAATGAAGTATAACACTTCCGCAAATTGCTACATATTTCAATGCTGGGCCATCAACAAAAGTCAGCATGCGAACCATTCAAAGAACCATCACCGATATGGGTTTTCGGAGCCGAAGACCCATTCGTGTACCCTTGATGACTGCATGCCACAATGCTCTACGCCTCGCCTGGGCCCGTCAACGCCGACAATGGACTGTTGATGACTGGAAATATGTTGCCTGGTCGGACGAGTCTCGCTTCAAATTGCATCGAGTAGATGGACGTGTACGGCTATGGAGACAACCTCATGAACCCATGAACCCTGCGCCTCAGCAGGGGACTGTTCAAGCTGATGGAGGCTCTGTAAGAGTATCGGACGTGTTAAGTTGGAGTGATACGGGACCCTGATATGTCTAGATACGACTCTGACATGTCACATGTACGTAAGCATCCTGTCTGATCGCCTGCATCCATTCATGTCCATTGTGCATTCCGACTGACTTGGGCAATTCCAGCAGGACAATGCTACACCCCACATCTCCAGAATTGCTACAGAGTGGCTCCAAAACACTCTTCTGAGTTTAACCACTTCCGATGGTCACCAAACTCCCCAAACATGAACATTATTGAGCATATCTGGGATGGCTTGCAACGTGCTGTTCTGAAGAGATCTCCACCCCCTTGTACTCTTATGGATTTATGGACAGCCCTGAAGGATTCTTGGTGTCGATTCCCTTCAGCACTACTTCAGACATTAGTCAAGTCCATGCCACGTCGTTGTGCGGCACTTACGCGTCCTCGTCGGGGCTCCACACGAAATTAGGCAGGTGTATCAGTTTCTTTGGCTCTTCAGTCTATATGGCAAAGAACAGCTCGAAATCATGTTAATTGGGTACAGATACTGAAAATATACCTCCAGGACCCAGACGGTTCTTTTGTTTCAGAGCAAAGCACGAAAGGGCAGCCGTGGTTGCTCTCAGTATCGATACACTCTTTGGGACGCGTAGTGCATGGTGTATTGCTCTGGAAGCATTTATAGGCAAAATGCTACGGGTATAAAATCCGCCTATAAATGTCTCTTTATTAATTAGCTGTGCAATGCGACACATAATGTGTGTTGCACTCTGTCCGTCGCCAATAGTACATGGGCAATGGCCGTGCTGTGAGTGAGAAATTGTGTGATGTCACTGCACCAATGAGGAGGAGATGGAGGGACTCTTTAGGATTAATTGTGATTAACATTGTGACATTACTGTCACATACCACTACGCGATATCAATTCATTCTTCGACACTATATTTCAGACACAGTTGCGGCCACTTGAAATGTGTACTTGAAGAGAAAGCCACGCACCTTTAGCGGTTCAGGAGGGCCCTGGTACAGTCTCGAGTCTGCTTGGTTGGCAGAGGGCAGTCTGTGAATCTCATTACGTCAGCTTCGCCTCCCTAGTGTACTGAGAAACTTTTTTGGAAGCCAGGCCGTGGCTCGCTCCGCTGGCATTCTGTGAACACGGCCAATGCCGGTCTACGGGCTGGACAGTGATTCCTGCGCTCACCTTTCCACCTCTTAGAGATAAAATGACCACGATATTTTATCTTTTCTGTGCTAACCAGGGTGACACTCGGTTATCATGAGGGCATGGTTTGCATTTTGTTCAAAAAATTTTATTTACACTATAAGATGCATTGTGCCACTGAGTACATGGTACACACGAGCCGACCAATCAAAGTGACTCTGTTTCAGTCCAGTGCCAATCTCGCGACAGTAAAATGTGGGTCTTGTAAGCAAAATGAGGGAAGCTTGCTGTTCTTCCCTTAATTTTTCGTAAATTTCGTTACATTTCTCGCCATCACATTGGCAGTAGCTTGGAGTCGAGCACTCCACGTTGAGTTTTTGAAAGGTTGGAATTTGGACGGGAGGGAAGAACCCTTTGGGGATTCGATGACGAATGGCGGAGGAGAACAGAGAGATTCGGGGACGAACATCGCCGAGGAGTCAGGGAGAGATTCAGGGAAGAGCGGCCGATGAGTTGGGGAGAGATTTGGGGATGGAGCGTCGGAGGAGGTGGGAGCTGACAGTCATTTGTGGCTGCTGCTTCGCACACTTTTCCGAGGAGGTGTAAGTTTTCTCTACCCGCGGTAGCGCGATCTGTTATCTGAGCAGATCACTTCTCTTAAATTTCTGGTATGCAGCTTGTGTCGCTGCTTTAATACGAATTTGTATTTCGTTTTGATAATCTCGTATCCACAAGCTGCAGAATCAGGACATCTTGGAGCTTCAAACTCAACATGGCCTTCCCGTCATTTGGAACCTGTTACAGAGTTAGCATCATTTCTTGTCAACGTAATTCCTAATTGAATTAATCATGTTTTCTTGATAGTGTTTGATTAACTCTTCTGAAGTTTAAATGTAAATAAAATTCTTTTAAAGGCGGACTTAAATCCTGGCCGAGCGGCTCTAGGCGCTTCAATCCGAAACCGCGCTGCTGCAACGGTCGCAGGTTCGAATCCTGCCCTTGGCATGGATGTGTGTGATGTCTTTAGGTTAGTTAGGTTTAAGTAGTTCTAAATATAGGGGACTGATGATCTCAGATGTTAAGTCCCATAGTGCTCAGAGCCATTTGAACCATTTGATTTGAACTTAAATTCTATTTCTAGACCCTGAAGTTGTCCTGAAACTTTGTTAGGCGCACCATTAATAAATAAATATAACCCGTTGTACTAGCAAGTTGCCGGCCGTGGTGGTCTAGCGGTTCTAGGCGCTCAGTCCGGAACCGCGCGGCTGCTACGGTCGCAGGTTCGAATCCTGCCTCGGGCATGGATGTGTGTGATGTCCTTAGGTAAGTTAGGTTTAAGTAGTTCTAAGTTCTAGGGGACTGATGACCACAGATGTTAAGTCCCATAGTGCTCAGAGCCATTTGAACCATTTTTTTACTAGCAAGTTGTGCATTGCTGTGTCGACGTTTTCCTCGCGTGCTGCGGTCAAGTACAAGGACAACTGATCTCTTATTTTGAGAAAGAAACGAGCATTACACACGCTTGGATTATGTATCACGCCCTTGGTGGAACCCATAAGACTAAGAAACTTTCAACGTATCGTGTATCGTCTTCCTTGGCTCTTTTACCAACAGCACTAGGAAAACATTTTTTACAGGGATTCTGCAGGATAGTATTTGATACTTTTAGAACTAATATTTAATTGTCCCGTGAAGTGAACAAATGAATACGCGTGACACAGACGACAACCGTTGCAGATTGACAGGAAAATAGCTGTCCCATCTAACGTCAGCCATCTGTTTGGTGGGACCTGTGTCATATACTCTGCTGGACCAAGGATTAATTTCTTTGACAGAATGACTGGAAAAGGCCAGTTGAACTCAATACTGGCAACTAAGATACCTGAAGGAAAGTAGCGCCTGTGATTTCGAAAGTCAACACTGACGACCATGAGAGAAGTATGCTAGCCACCTGCTCCTCCAGTGGACCTATCGAGTGACGCTTGCAGAAGAAGAAGCACCTGTCGACCTGCCACTAAATTTAATCTAGTTCAGTTTTGTTTTATACAATAAGAAATGCCAGTATCGTGCATAAGATACTATTTTTAATGGAATTAAACTTCTGTGTTGTTCATCCACTAGATTACAGGGGTAATAAATATTATTCATTGTAATGAATTAGTGAAGTTAAAGGAAGATAGTCAGCAATCAGTCCTTTCTTCTGCTGGTATATCAACTACGAAACATTTCGCAGCCGGAGTGTTAAGAAAAGAAAGGAACGGGTTTTGGCTGGTTTTCCGAAACTTCGTTGATAAAATCTATATGTTACTGTTCATTACTACAAAGATTCATCAGAATAACTGCTTACAGCAACTAATCTTTATTAGCGACACCCTGTTTCGGAATTTATCGCCTTTGTCAATTACGTCTAGAATGATGTGACGTCCATATTACGTCGTTAGTGAAGTGTCTTAGAACTGTCACTGTTTTTAATAGACGGTAAATGACGTTTTTATGTTGAAAATTAATACATTAATACATTGGTTTGATCTTAGTTTGACAGTTCTGCTCTTACGACGTTATATGCCGAACTACTGTCAAATCGTAATTAGGTTATTTACCATCTAATCAGAACAGTCATGTTTACAAGACAGTTCATTAACGACGTAGTGTCGAAGCCACATCATTGTAGACGTTCTTGACAATGACGATAAGTACTGAAATAGTCTGTCGTTAACAAAGCTTGGTTGTTATAAGCAGTTATTCTGGTGCTTCTTTCTAATAATGATGTCATTATTTGACTATATTACGCTGCTGGCTCTAAATAAAAAAAAATTTTACTGTTCTATACAGAAGCAATAATATACTGTAAAATGAACAGGTCATTAGCTTTATGGTGCGCATCCATGCAGTGTAAAATCTATGGTGCTTACAGCAACTCCAGAAACCATCCATTTAGTCCCTGTGAAGATCCCAATCACAAACCAAGATACGAAGCAGAAAACGAAATGCTTGCTCACCCACGAAGTAACCGCCTTTGTTTTATATTCATTTACATGAGGCTTTTTTCCTGATGGAGATAAACGTTATATTTTCAAGAGATCTGAACTGAGGATGTGCGGGAAATACATTACAGAAACTTCTAAAAATGTTTGGGAGAGAACAGGGTGTAGAATGACGAATGAAGATTTTATTCCATCGCTCATAGAAACTAGGAAAGTAAAAGGCACAGGTTTCATATTTCCAACTCATTCTTGGGTTGTATTTCAGGGTTGTGTCGCATCTGCTAGCTGCGCGGGCAAATGGAGAGGTCTGTCATTCAACAAGGCCAGTTCTCTTCCCATTAAAACATGCTAGGAAAAAAAGATGTCCCTTACATTTAGGTCCTTACCCCACATTATGCACTGAAAACTTCTTTTGCACCGTCTGTGTCATGTGAGACTGAGTCTAGGAATGGAATAACGGTCGGATCGCGCTTGACGGAACGGAACGTCAAGTAGTCCACAATGGATTTCAAGACTCTGATAGGTGGGTGCGGGGAAGGGGGAAGGGCAGAGGGCTGTGGCGTTGTCTCCTATCATCGGAATTTTAACCTATTCTCGCCATGCTCAGTCACGTTCTGCTTTTGTATCTTCTTGGCATTTATTTTGTGATTTACTTTGTTTTCACGATGATTTTGCAAATTTTCTATGACGACGTGCATTTTTGTTTCTCAAACAGTTACCTTCCATAAAGATAACAGACATCTGAAAACACAAAATGACTTAGATTTTACCTTGCCCACACAAAGCCAAAGCCTACATTATACATTAATGAATCGATTTTCACTAAATGAAAAAGTCAGCTCTATTGAAGGAGAAACAAAATCAGTTGTTTTGGGCATTATTTGGAATTTACACAGAAATAAAAACACAAAGAATAAGGTAAAAAGGCTCTATGTGTTGTCCTATGAACGTTGTTGACATGACGAAAGAAATAGTCGAGATTTAGCTGCAGTGGGCCATTGAATGCACTCGGCAGCGACAGATGAAAATTCCTGCAGTATGTGAGCGGTTTCCCTCTCCAGTTACACTGGACTCGCATTCGGGAGGACGACGGTTCAATCCCGCGTCCGGCCATTCTGATTTAGGTTTTCCGTGATTTCCCTAAATCGTTCCAGTAAAATGCTGGGATGGTTCCTTTGAAAGGGCACGGCCGACTTCCTTTCCTGTCCTTCCCTAATCCGATGAGACCGATGACCTCGCTTTCTGGTCTCTCCCCCAAACAACCCAACCCAACCTAACCATTCGGCTAACCGAGCACGTCTCAGATCTGGCACAAATATTCATATGCCGCACGTACAGACTAGTGCTCTATATCCACTAATCCACTTGCTCGCAACCTAACTGTATTCACCACAAGGTCTCAGATACGGCGGGGGCGTGTATCCACAATGAAATTGTGACGCCATCTGGCATGTATATACACTACTGGCCATTAAAATTGCTGCACCAAGAAGAAATGCAGATGATAAACGGGTATTCATTGGACAAATATATTATACTAGAACTGACATGTGATTACATTTTCACGCAATTTGGGTGCATAGATCATGAGAAATCAGTACCCAGAACAACCACATCTAGCCGTAATAACGGCCTTGATACGCCTGGGCATTGAGTCAAACAGAGCTTGGATGGCGTGTACAGGTGCAGCTGCCCATGCAGCTTCAACACGATACCACATTTCATCAAGAGTAGTGACTGGCGTATTGTGACGAGCCAATTGCTCGGCCACCATTGACCAGATGTTTTCAATTGGTGAGAGATCTGGAGAATGTGCTGGCCAGGGCAGCAGTCGAACATTTTCTGTATCCAGAAAGGCCCGTACAGGACCTGCAACATGCGGTCGTGCATTATCCTTCAGAAATGTAGGGTTTCGTAGGGATCGAATAAAGGGTACAGCCACGGGCCATAACACATCTGAAATGTAACGTCCACTATTCAAAGTGGCATCAATGCGAACAAGAGGTAACCGAGACGTGTAACCAATGGCACCCCATACCATCACGCCGGGTGATACGCCAGTATGGCGATGACTAATACACGCTTCCAATGTGCGTTCACCGCGATGTCGCCAAACACGATGCGGCCATCCTGATGCTGTAAACAGAAACTGGATTCATCCGAAAAAATGACGTTTGCCATTCGTGCACCCAGGTTCGTCGTCGAGTACACCATCGCAGGCGCTCCTGTCTGTGATGCAGCGTCAAGGGTAACCGCAGCCATGGTCTCCGATCTGATAGTCCATGCCAGATGGTTGTTGTCTTGCAAACGTCCCCATCTGTTGACTCAGAGATCGAGCCGTGGCTGCACGATCCGTTACAGCCATGCGGATGTGATGCCTGTCATCTCGACTGCTAGTGATACGAGGCCGTTGGGATCCAGCACGGCGTTCCGTATTACCCTCCTGAACCCACCGATTCCATATTCTGCTAACAGTCATTGGATCTCGACCAACGCGAGAAGCAGTTTATACGATACGATAAACCGCAATCGCAATAGGCTACAATCCGACTTTTATCTAAGTCGGAAACGTGACGGTACGCATTTCTCCTCCTTACACGAAGCATCACAACAACGTTTCACCAGGCAACGCCGGTCAACTGCTGTTTGTGTATGAGAAATCGGTTGGAAAATTTCCTCATGTCAGCACGTTGTAGGTGTCGCCACCGGCGCCAACCTTGTGTGAATGCTCTGAAAAGGTAGTCATTTGCATATTACAGGATCTTCTTCCTGTCTGTTAAATTTCGCGTCTGTAGCACTTCATCTTCGTGGTGTAGCAATTTTAATGTCCAGTAGTGTACATTATTCTGTAAACGTCAGTACGTTACAAGAGAATCATATATAAACTGTCTGTAATGTATCGTTTCGTATCTCCCAAAGTCATTAGAAAACTAAATAATCTCAAATACTGTGTAATTTTTCAGTTATTGTCGATTTTTATGGCACTACATATACAACCTGTTGTAAAAACAGTGTTACAAATCAATATAACCGTTAGTATCTCACACATCCAATATCGTATTCAGAAGTTAAGACTTTTTTGCGACATAGTTTCAGTTTCCGTTACTTACTGACTTTAAAATGATTCCACGAATCTTAGCAGGTCAACAGTGAACAGCTTATAATAACTGCGCTAGACGATCTGACACGGTCTTACCTGCGTGATCTTGATTTGCATCGCATACCTCCCTCTCCCCCCCCCCCCCTCCCAAAAGAAAATGTCTCCAGTAAAAGTGTTGTTATCGTGACAGAGGTAAAGCACTAGAGCATTTAAAAGTTAAAGTGTATCGCTGATTTTCGAAATCTTTTGACAAATAGTTTAATATAAATTGGAGTCAGTCGTTAGAAATATACGCGAGGAATGTTCAAAGTCAGATTTTAATGAACCTAAAAAGTTCTCAAGAAAATACAGTAGAAGATTTTCTAGAAATGAAATTCTCATCAGGAGTTAAATTAATTTGAAAATAGCTTTACAACACGTAAAATGAATTTAACCTTAGGGATTAAGAATGAATTCTTCAGCTAAGACGATTGCGCTATCTACTTAAGAAAGTAATTACTATAAGCAGGGCGAAATTTGCGGTGATGTTACTGATGCTTTCTCTAAAACATTGCAGAATTTGGAGTCGAAATTATAGACGGAAGAGAATCCTAAACTGAGAATTCTTAGGCGGGAAGAACAATGATCAGAAACGAATATTTCAGGCAGTATGAGATTTCGAATAAGTAATGTGTGTGAGCCATCTGTATGTAAACTGCTAATATTTCTGCATCGATTTTGATTCGTCTGCCTTGAAAAATAATGCGAAATCGTCTGTGATGTGTCCACAGGGGATTTTTGCCTAAGGTACGTGATGTCGTTGGTGCAAGAAATTGGATGGTACGATGTAAGCAGGACGTTGTGCAACAGACAACAGCGGTGTTTATGAGTGTGACGAAATTTTATGAATCGTTGTAACGCATTTATTGAGACTGCCGACTGCCGCTGTGAACTGATGCTATGAGCGTTAAGTTATTGACGTAAGGGCTAAGTTCTTTTTTTTTTACTGAAAAATCTAAATGCTATTTTGTCGAAATGGACATGGCGAGACCGTGATTGTGAGAAAATTCAAGTTCATTTTTACAATAAAGTGAAAACAGCAACCAACCGTTGTTAATAATGATTTTCATTAAGAACAAGTGACGCCGTTATCTAACACAGAGATAATTCATTTCTTACCTTGTCAAGTTGTTTCCTAGGTCCAGTTACAGTAAAATAGTCCATTTTCTTGTATTCTGTTTTGCTGTAGCGCACCGCCATCCCAAGGAACAGCACATGTACAGCATAAATTGTACGTAATTTTAAATGTGAACAGCTGTCTGATGGTGGACCAGTCGGTTTGATAGAGGTAATGGTGTTACGGTATAGCGTTGTTAATATTGGCTGGTTGCTTTGTTTACTTTTTATTGTAAGAAAAAATTAAGTCTTCATTTACGATTATTAGTTGCTTTTCTCAATACATTACTTTAGGATCTTCCATCATCCCGAGGGGCTTAGCACATCTTGCATATCTCGCAAAATGGTCGAAGATGGGAGAAAACGTTTGTGGTTCTCAAACTACCGGGTGATCAAAAAGTCAGTATAAATTTGAAAACTTAATAAACCACGGAATAATGTAGATAGAGAGGTAAAAATTAACAAACATGCTTGGAATGACATGGGGTTTTATTAGAACAAAAAGAACAAAAAAAAAACAAACAAATTGTTGCTAGACGCGTGAAAGATCTCTTGCGCGCGTCGTTTGGTGATGATCGTGTGCTCAGCCGCCACTTTCGTCATTCTTGGCCTCCCAGGTCCCCAGACCTCAATCCGTGCGATTATTGGCTTTGGGGTTACCTCTAGGGATGATGAAAGACAACATCCGACGCCAATTCCTCACCATAACTCCGGACATGCTTTACAGCGCTGTTCACAAAATTATTACTCGACTACAGCTATTGTTGAGGAATGATGGTGGACATATTGAGCATTTTCTGTAAAGAACATCATCTTTGCTTTGTCTTACTTTGTTTGTTATGCTAATTATTGCTATTCTGATGAGATGAAGCTCCATCTGTCGGACATTTTTTGAACGTTTGTATTTTTTTGGTTCTAATAAAACCCCACGTCATTCCAAGCATGTGTGTCAACTTGTACCTCTCTATCTACATTATTCCGTGATTTGTTCAGTTTTCAAATTTATACTGACTTTTTGATCACTTGGTATGTTACTCGATGTACCATCCGTCCATCTCCATAAGGCTGGCCTTTGCTTCTGTGACTATAGAGCATAATGAAGTGGAGGCAGCTGGTACTAAACCCACGTTTGACATGGCACTGAGGAGTTATCTCTTTCCAGTTGGTGCCCCTATCCAAGTTTTCAATAAATGCAAAAAAAGAAACGCATCACGCATATTACACGGTTTTGATTGTATTGGTGTTGTTATGACTACCAATCATGCACTATTTCTCGCAATTTCTTTTTCAAAACATGATCAATATAGCACAATAGTGTTACGGAGAGAAATACGAATTTTATTTCAGCAGGAAACCAAGTTTATTGTATTGTCTCCCAAATTTTATTAATCGAAGTCAGCTTGTTATTAGCTACTTCGTCGAAAGAGGCTTCATCTCAATATACGTGCTGTGCATCGTTTTTGGATTTAAGTAGTGGGCCACTGGAGCTACAGTCATATCGGTAGATCTTTCGCATGTTATTAGTGGTCTATGAAAACCTGTAGCACTTATATGTGCTGTTACATTGGTACATTAAACATCTGATAACTGTATGTCGGATAATAAAAGCTAGAACCTCATTCTCGAGATACGAGCAGTCTAATAAACATTTTAAAAAATCATGAAACTGGGAACCGCATTTACTTTGAGCTGTGAATGAAGAAGGCGCTGACGACGAGCAGCATCAGGAGCGTAGGTCGGCGTGTAAACGCCAGCAGACACTGTCCAAATACTCTGCGCGTGCAGCAGTTGGCTGTTTTTGGCCAGCTGCTGTGCGGACGCCTGTTTAATTGCTCCTGCCAAGACATGTCCGCCGCTCTGCTAATTGTGCCGACGTCTTTCGCGCTCTCCCATTGGCCCGTCCTTTCCCTCAGCGGCGCCCATCCATTGGGCGCAGGCTGCTGTGGTGGGGGAACAATGCCATGCGTGCGCACGCACCTAGCCGCGTTCGTGCTGCCAGCTGGCGACGAAGTATGTAAACAGTAGCAGGACACCAGGGTCTCCCGCTGAGTCGTCGTTACTGCACGTTATGTGCGCTGACGTAGCCGTTAACGATAGATTCTGTTGAAGAAAGACAGCTGCAGTATTTCAGTCGCTTTAGGCATCGCTGTTCCATAACTTTGACCCTGTAATGAAGCTGATAGGATTTACAAGCATTCAGTTCGCAGTAGCAATGCGAATTTTCTTGTCGTAGATGAAAAAAAAATCGTTTTCTCATCGTTATTCGCATCTCTATCGACACATAATATTCGGAAATGTAGTACCAAACGAATTTGTTACTATGATGTATATAGTATTTAACCAAGGCCAATAATTTTTCCTGCTTCCTGCTTCTGTATGCACAGAAACAGTTTACACAGAATGGTAGGACTTCGAATGATTGTTCCTAGATTTTCAGCTGGATATTTCCAGCCCTCCATGTGAAGGTGATCTTTCCAACTTGATACTTGTGTTCCTTACTGACGTAGTGTGAAAACTACAATTTTCATTAGATTTTTTAAAAGTATATCTCTAAAACCACGCCGACCGAAGTGGCCGAGCAGTTCTAGGCGCTACAGTCTGGAACCGCGCGACCGCTACGGTCGCAGGTTCGAATCCTGCCGCGGGCATGGATGTGTGTGATGTCCTTAGGTTAGTTAGGTTTAAGTAGTTCTAAGTTCTCGGGGACTGATGACCTCAGAAGTTAGGTCTCATAGTGCTCAGAGCCATTCTAAAACCACGGTAGTTGTAATTCAACTTTCGCTACTTGGTTCGAATCCTGCCTCGGGCATGGATGTGTGTGATGTCCTTAGGTTAGTTAGGTTTAATTAGCTCTAAGTTCTAGCGGACTGATGACCTAAGATGTTAAGTCCAATAGTACTCAGAACCATTTCAACCATTTTCGCTACTTGATAGCGCTCCGGTGAAAAACGAGTTGACGTAGGACAGTGAAACTTTATGGAAACGTTTATAAGAACGAGCAGAAGAAAATAAACCATTGAAAGAACACACTCTTTAATTTCCACATGAGAGGATAATATGTGTTAATTGCGTCCCATGCTTACGTTCCAGGTTACAAACGTCACTCAATGTAATGGCCAACTGCATCTGGAACCGCACCAGAGGTTGCTCTAGTGCTGCTCGAAACAACATTTTTTTAAATGTAAATCCACAGCCGGAAATCACACGAGTTCACATCTGGTGATCTTGGTGGCCACGCAGTTCCCAAATCACCAGCTGATTCTAATTTCCCCATTATCTTCTTCAATCCCACTGCGTAAAGAGGATCTCTCCGTATTTCTTTAATGCGTCGATACTCGCGAAGAATAGCAGCACTGTTGCTGTCGTTGTGATAAAACAGCTTTACGAGTGACGCCCTGCTCATCTTGTCCAACCTCATGTTCGCTGTCTGCAGCTATAATGTACGCGGATGCTTCTGTTTCAATCCTGCGTCGCCGTACCAGTACCGGCGCCTAACGGCAAGTCATAACATAAACATTACTAAGAACTCAAGCCCTGCAGCTCTCAGTCCGGACATTAATAAAGCTGTGATGCTACACGTTATATAGTTTTCCATCTACACTGGCTCAAGTACCGAAAGTTTAATCATAGCCACCCTTACGATAAGTAATTATGTGCAGAGCTGATTAGTATACAATACCGATCTACAGAAGCAGACCCGTACCTACAACCACGGTCTGGGGAAGTGAGAGACGGTAGCGTAAAGAAAATGTTACGACATGCCAGTGAAAAAAGCCCGCAGGCAGACTCCCATTGTTTACCTTCCATACGAGAAACCTTTACTAAAGTGGCAGATCGCCGAAAAAGCGCTTCTGAGATGCCCATTCAAGGAATGCACGTACTTCAGACTTGTGCGACTTTCCTGCACATTCCTCGAATTATTCGCATTCGCTTCAGTGGTACGAACCTCTTGAGCAGCAACGACGAAACAGGCTAGAACGAATCAAACTGTTGCTAGACCGCCAATGTGAAACGGCGCAGTCTATTAAGAACGTAGAGATGGATTGCGACACGTTGGTTTGGTTCCCCAAGCAGCTTACTACAGCACGGATGGGGCAATGCGTATAAGGACTGCATATATGTATCTGCGAGCAAACAAAAAATCAGTTGCTTCACTTTATGTTTTCGAGGTGAAGTTTAAAATGCCATGACCACCTCTGTATAAGAGCGAACCTCACCACTGCTCTGACGTTTCAATATAACAACGATGTGATGTCTGGACGGTAGCCTACTGACTAAATTTTATCCTATAATAACCAACAATTCACGAGTAAAATCAATTTTAAATGTATGTTTTCGCTACCATTTTAACAGGTCATTGCCACTGCTACTTAATCCACTTAAAAAGTTAGTGCCGGCCGCGGTGGCCGTGCGGTTCTAGGCGCTCAGTCCGGAACCGCGCGACTGCTACGGTCGCAGGTTCGAATCCTGCCTCGGGCATGGATGTGTGTGATGTCCTTAGGTTAGTTAGGTTTAAGTAGTTCTAAGTTCTACGGGACTCATGACCATAGAAGTTACGTCCCATAGTGCTCAGAGCCAGCCAAAAAGTTAGTATTGTTATTAGATAACAACTAACGCTGACTGACATGGCTCCCTTACTGAGTAACATCTCATTGAATACTGAAAGTGCCTGAAATGGTTCTTCAGAAGAGGCAGATTATAACCACTTCATTTCTTTTGTAAGCTCCTTAAATGAATAATATTAACTCGAGTACAAAATGCTTGAGTTAATCAGAAAAAATCTAGCGAATCTGCCAAATCAATTCATGAGAATCGAAATACTTTCCGATTTCCTAGTGTGACCTTCTAATGCGGAGGAAAGAGCAGAAAACGTCTAAAATGGAGTGGTGTTATAGTGAGTGGAAAGTTTATGTCAGACTGTCGTACGTATCTGGAAGTCAGTACAACTTTTGGTCGTGACTTCTTCCCAACGTACTTCATAGCTCTGTCAGTTTATCAGAAATATCTTTGGTTAGATTTGTTGGTAATGTCTTATTCACCAATACCCACGTTATGTGGGCCGGCGGAATAGATTCTCTGTGTACGCTATTTGATTAGCTCGGTATATTCCATAGTCGATTGTCTGTACTGTCATACGAATGTCGGAAAATGGAGTTATCTAATTCTGAAAACGATAACATATTATATATACGAATACAGACAGCTAAAATAAAGACAGCTGATTGGAACAGGTAAACATATTATAGATAGAAAACACTCGGGAGAAATGTAACAAGGTTGAAATTCTGTGATTAAAGAATACGAAAAGAGAAAAAAATAGAGACAGACAGATAAAACAAGTACTATCACGGCGCAGAGACACAAAAGTGTAGTTTACTCTGGGACGCAGAAACGCAAATGCTTGCAATCTGTAACAGCTGCAAATACAGTATGTTCTAAAACTTAAGGATTATCTCTCTCCTCTTACGGGAGTCACGTACTCTTTCATTGGAGAGTTCGTGCGCGTATAATTGCGTTCCCAGGTGGCACGTAAAAATAACGACGTATTATATGTTACTAAAATTAATTTAGTCATTTTCTTAACAATTTCGTCGCTGGAAATTTCATAGAGCTGCAACACATTCATGTGAGACTACAGTTTTCGTTACACAGGCAAAATAATTTCGTTCCTCGTACAGTATAATACATTTCATCTTGAAAGTCTTCTACGTTTGGACGAGAAAATTGCAACCATCTGTAATCCTTGAGAAGGTACCGAGAGATTAAAAAACGCATTTTAATGCTTCTACCTTCTTCTACAGTTCGGAACGTTAGCATAAAGATCCTGGATCTGTATCCTTACAAAGTTACTGTTGTGCATTGATTAAGACGTCCAGACGAAGTCTCGCGTGTTGAGCTCTGCCGGTGGTTTCCGAGTGAAGTGGAATCACGACTTTTCGATCGACAGTTTTTCATTTATTAAGACGCTTGGTTAAGCCTTTCAAGGAATGTACACTCGCAGAATACGCTTCATTATGAATCATGGAGTTCCCATCAATACTTTGACTTTGAAGACACGTTGTATAATCTCTGCGCTGGTGCGTGATGTGTGCTGTCTTCATTTTAACACGATTCACTCAGCAAACTGTTAAAGCTAACCGGTATGACCAGCAACTGTTCAATCCACGAGTGGACTAACTCACAGAAGTTGAACGATTGTATGGTTATTTTCAGCAAACCGTAGTAACAGCCACACTGCCTTGACGAACTTGTCACAACTGCGTGAGGCTTTCGGTGAGGAGAGTGAAACGTCTCATTAGAAAAATTATAAATGACTGTGCTTAAACTGACACACAATATTTTTAGCGTAAAGCAGTCTGACTTTCAATAACCCCTGCAAAAGAATGGCTCCGACTAACAAAAACCTATACCTTTCATGAATCACTTACATCCTGCCTCAGGCATGGATGTGTGTGATGTCCTTAGGTTAGTGAGCTTTAAGTAGTTCTAAGTTCTAGGGGACTGATGACCACAGATGTTACGTCCCATGGTGCTCAGAGCCATTTGAACCATTTGAATCACTTATCTCACAAAAATCTTCGTTACTCGAACTACTGCAATACAGCGAGCGCCAATACTGCCAGCTAAATAAAGGATTCTAACTACTGAAGGCACTAACTACTGATACGCATAGTTAGCAAATAAAAGATTTTGATAGAGAACGAACAATGTATTTACATTAATAATGTTCCAAAGTCATCATGTATATATATCAGTTCATGATATCCAATATTACAAATTTACTCTTTCTGGCGGACACACGTCCAGATCGTCCGCTCTTAAAATTCTGACATCTCCCTCCCCACATCCACCACTGCTGGCGGCTCACTTACTCTTTCTGGCGGACACACGTCCAGATCGTCCGCTCTTAAAATTCTGACATCTCCCTCCCCACATCCACCACTGCTGGCGGCTCACCTCCAACTGCGCAACGCTACGCGCTGTTTACATCCAACTGCCCAACACTAGAATATTCCAACAATGCAAACCAGCCACAGACTGCACACAGCACAGTCAGTGATTTTCTTACACAGCGCTACGTGGCGTTACCAACATAAAAGCCTAAACAGCCTACTTACAAGAGGGCAATCAGCAGAGGCAGCTCAGTCTCCTGGCCACCTCGATCGCCTGATCTCTCTCCTTGTCGTTTTACTCGCGGTAATCCTCACACACTGGAAGAGTTGCAGCAGAACACTGAAAGCGATATTGCAACTATCCCTCAAGCAATATCGCTACGCTTATCTCACGGTTCGATAAATCGATCTTAGAGTTGTATCGACATCCAAGGTGGGCACTTCCAGCATCTTTTGTGTTGTTCACTGGTAAGTATCAATCCCACGTCAATCTTATCATAAATATTTTCCGCGTTAGTTTGAGTTTGTCCACTCATATACACTGGTGCGCAAAATTTAAGGACGAAAGTAACTTTCAATCACGTGTCACTGCCAAGTAATAGCTCTACGCAACTTGGATCACACACAGAAAGAACTGCTACGGTACAACACAGAAGGTAACTGGAGGAAACACGCATCAGACGAACAGAAACGACAATTTTATTAAATGACAATAATTACACTGAAGTCTCCACGATTTACGATGGTCCCCTGGACGTTACAAAAGGCGGGACATGGTTCTTAATAGGGTGTGTGATTTCCACGGACAGCATTGCATGCTATGCAACGTGCTCCCACGCTGGCCGCAAGACTGGTAAGGAGTTGTTGTGGTAGGGCGTTCCATTTCTCCATCAGCGCGGCTGACAATAGCTGGATGATCGCTGGTGCGTGTGGACGTGTTGAAATACGTCTTCCCAACGTACTCACCCGTGCTCGATGGGATTTAAGTCGGGGGAATGGACAGTCCAGTCCAGCCACCGAATATCGTCTCGTTCCATGAGCTCCTCCACCTGCGCTGTTCGATGCGGTCGCGCGTTGTCAAATGGTACAAATGGCTCTGAGCACTATGGGACTTTACTTTTGAGATCATCAGTCCCCTAGAACTTAGAACTACTTAAACCTAACTAACGTAAGGACATCACACACATCCATGCCCGAGGCAGGATTCGAACCTGCGACCGTAGCGGTCGCGCGGTTCCGGACTGAAGCGCCTAGAACCGCTCGGCCACCCCGGCCGGCGCGCGTTGTCATCCATAAAAATAAAGACAGGGCCGAATGCACCCCAGAAAAGCAGCTCAGGACGCCTATGCAACATTATTCCTCCTCACACCGGATTACCAAAACGTTCATGCCCGACAGTCTTCCAGGGTACATAACATGTTCTCACACATCGCCGTATGAGTGTCCGTCCAGAATCACTACTCACATTGAATGCGTACGACCGAACTGCTCGTTGCTCCGTCCCTATGCTCTTGGCCTCCGATATGCGGGTATCAATGAAACGCAAAGTACTGGTCGTCGAGCAAAGAAACCACTGCCCTGCAGTCGCCGTGACACTGTGGATCGTGAGATTGCGTGCCTTGTAGTCCTGTTATATGTGACTGCAACTGCACCCGCTATTTGACATGGGTACCTTCTCGACTGTTGCACATTGCAGCGGTGATCTGCTGCTGTGGTGGGCAGTGGTCGATCTCCTCCTCTCTCTCGGGCAGCAATGCTTGTTGTTTGGAACGCTCCTCGTCCAACGAAACGCTGTGAGCAGTACCAAACTGCTGGGCTACTCTCATCACACATCGCCCCTCTTCCAGTTTCTCCGATGATTCTTCCCCGTACGAAGTCATCGAAATGTTGTGTATGGGCCATGCAGTAATGAAGAACATCACCACAGTGGACGATAATTGCTTCCTGGTAGAAACAAACTGTATTTTCCCGTCCCTTCAACTACTTTGTGTTGCGGGGCCAGTCATGTTTTGCGCTATAGTCACGCTGACCTCACGCCATGTGAATTACAGCTGGGCTGTTACGGTCGCAGGTTCGAATCCTGCCTTAGGCATGGATGTGTGTGATGTCCTTAGGTTAGTTAGGTTTACGTAGTTCTACATCTAGGGGACTGATGACCTCAGATGTTAAGTCCCATAGTGCTTAGAGCCATCCGAACCTCTGGCAACGTAAGCTCACACTTTCATTCATTTTCGCCAAACTGTTAGTGTGTAATTTTACTTTACCTAGTTTGTCCTTAGGTTTCGCAGAGCAATGTACATAGTTCAAGTTTGGGAACTACTGATCCAAGCGATATAGGCCTACAACAAGGAGCATTTTCAGAATTCTATTTTGTCTTTCCTTTTTGCCCATATTATTTTGATTCACATACAATGAGGCCTTTCCTGTTCGCCAAACCTTTTTTCTGGATCTTCTTGGTTTTGTTTCCTGCCAGACCAACTGTCCAGTGGTGAATTTTCTGCCCAAATATTTTTCTACCTGGTATACTAAGTTGTGTTATTCTTGGAGCTTTCAGGTCTTCTTTTACTGCAAAATTTTATTGAATCTATTTTAGTTTCAATGCGCTGACTGGTGTGGCCGAGCGGTTCTAGGCGCTACAGTCTGGAACTGCGCGACCGCTACGGTCGCAAGTTCGAATCCTGCCTCGGGCATGGATGTGTGTGATGTCCTTACGTTAGTTAGGTTTCAACCCCATAAAAACACTGGTTTGATCACTGTTGTATTGTCTCATTTTTATATACATGTAGTGAATGTTGATGGTCCTCGAACACTCTCTTGGGTTACGCCCGAAATTACTTTTACGCATGAAGATTTCTCACCGTTACGAAAGATGTCCTTGTATTTGCTAGAAATTAGAAACAACCCAATCACAATCTTATCTGTTATTCCTTAGGCACGTATTTTGTTCATTCGGCGACAGTGAGTAACTGTATCCAATGCCTTCGGGAAGTCATCGAAACGATTAAGTAAGGAGACGAATTAATTTATACTCAATCTGATCAAAAGTATACACTGAGATCTCTATGTAATTTGGAATTGGCCACTAGATATCACGAGGGGCTGATCCGTCAGTATGAAAGGAGGCGAGGAGTATCGCGTGGTCAGCAAAGAAGCAGCAACAGCAGAATGGGTGGGTCAGGAGAGCCCATTGACTTCCAAAGTGGGCTGCTCATTGGGTCCAGAATGAGATTTTCACTCTGCAGCGGAGTGTGCAGATTAAAACTGTGTGCCGGACCGAGACTCGAACTCGGGATCTTTGCCTTTCGAAGGCAAGTGCTCAACCATCTGAGCTACCCAAGCACAACTCGCGCCCTGTCCTCACAGCTTTACTTCCGCCATTACCTCGTCTCCTACTTTCCAAACTTCACAGAAGCTCTTCTGCGAAACTTGCAAAACTAGCATCCCTGGAAGAAAGGATATTGCAAAGGTCCCGAGTTCGAGTCTCGGTCCGGCATACAATTTTAATCTGCCAGGAAGTTTCATGCTCATTGGGTGTCAGATGAGTAACAAATCCTTCATCGACATTTCAGCCCTTCTGAGCTGCCCAACTCGACTGTTGGTGACGCGATTGTTAAGTGGAAACGTTCGGGGGTATTCTTCGTGATTAGTTTGTTTTCCTCTTATTGCATTTAAGAAAACGCTAAATGCAGAATGGTGTGAGCACATTTCACAGGATAGTACACTGCATACAGTACAGGCACTCTTTGGAGACGGGCGCTGTATCAGCGCGGCAATACGCCCTTTCGTAAACAGCATCTGTGAGGCAATGGTACGTGCACAGGCGTTAACAGAGTTCCGGCGTGAACCCAGTGGAGCACCTTTCAGAAGAGTTATAACGTTGAACTGGCTCCAGTCTAGACTTGGCTTGGCTTCGCTGACTTGTCTAGTTTCAGTTCTTGAGGAATAAAGGTCTGGGACTCCTCCACAGACATTCGAACACCTCATTGAAAGTGTCCCCAGCAGAGCTCAAGTTGTAATAAAGGTGAAGTGTGGCCACACACCGTATCATTGTCTGGATACTTTTGTTCAGACAATGAACAATTTTACGAGTCTTAATAATATAGCAGTACCTCGCTCCAACTTACAGACTTGCAAGGGTCGCAGCTAATAAAAAACGCATGTACAGTGGTGATGTATGGGGTTAGCAAGTGGAGACGGGCCGACGCTTGCGGCTGTCGGCGCGTGTCGGAAGCGTGGATGCTGCGGCGCGTTTACTACGGGCGGCGCGCCCCGAGGGCCGCCCAATCGAAGTCGGCGGCGGGCCCTCCAGGGCGTCGTTTGCGCCGCTGCGCCCTGCCCCTGCTCGTTACTGCCTGCCACAATGGCCCGCCGTGTCCGGCCATCGGCCACACACCTCACTTCCTGTCTCCCAGACTCCTCCTCTTCCAGGGCTACAGTTTCGCTGTAGGGCTCCTGTCTCTGAGAAATACATACGACTGGGCAGAGCCGTCTCAATCGGCGGTGCCATCATCATCATCATCATCATCATCATCATCTAAGGTGAGCCTTTGAAGAGCATTATAGTGAGATATGCAGAGGTCCTTGAAAATTGCACCCTATAAAATTTGGGTTCAGTATTTCTGGAAGCCACGTGCACACCACCTACCTAACCCCTGAGAGTCCTCGTCCATTGGCAATGCCCTTACGTCCTCACTGAGGTGCTGTGCTGCCCACTAAGAGCCACATTGACGTCGCAATGCAAATAACCAGCAACGTAAACGTCCTGCTGCTGGAAGAAAAGTAGGAGTGCCACCAATGGATGACGTAACGTTCTGCGATATGCCCACATATATCCACATATTGCACTGGTCCTACTTAGTCGTTGTAACGTTCAGTTGTCCTTTTATTATGACCTACTCTTTGACCTAATATGAAAAATCATGTCATGCATAGTACAAACAGTACAATATACTCTTGTCTACAAATCTGGCACCCTAATACACTCCTGGAAATTGAAATAAGAACACCGTGAATTCATTGTCCCAGGAAGGGGAAACTTTATTGACACATTCCTGGGGTCAGATACATCACATGATCACACTGACAGAACCACAGGCACATAGACACAGGCAACAGAGCATGCACAATGTCGGCACTAGTACAGTGTATATCCACCTTTCGCAGCAATGCAGGCTGCTATTCTCCCATGGAGACGATCGTAGAGATGCTGGATGTAGTCCTGTGGAACGGCTTGCCATGCCATTTCCACCTGGCGCCTCAGTTGGACCAGCGTTCGTGCTGGACGTGCAGACCGCGTGAGACGACGCTTCATCCAGTGCCAAACATGCTCAATGGGGGACAGATCCGGAGATCTTGCTGGCCAGGGTAGTTGACTTACACCTTCTAGAGCACGTTGGGTGGCACGGGATACATGCGGACGTGCATTGTCCTGTTGGAACAGCAAGTTCCCTTGCCGGTCTATGAATGGTAGAACGATGGGTTCGATGACGGTTTGGATGTACCGTGCACTATTCAGTGTCCCCTCGACGATCACCAGTGGTGTACGGCCAGTGTAGGAGATCGCTCCCCACACCATGATGCCGGGTGTTGGCCCTGTGTGCCTCGGTCGTATGCAGTCCTGATTGTGGCGCTCACCTGCACGGCGCCAAACACGCATACGACCATCATTGGCACCAAGGCAGAAGCGACTCTCATCGCTGAAGACGACACGTCTCCATTCGTCCCTCCATTCACGCCTGTCGCGACACCACTGGAGGCGGGCTGCACGATGTTGGGGCGTGAGCGGAAGACGGCCTAACGGTGTGCGGGACCGTAGCCCAGCTTCATGGAGACGGTTGCGAATGGTCCTCGCCGATACCCCACGAGCAACAGTGTCCCTAATTTGCTGGGAAGTGGCGGTGCGGTCCCCTACGGCACTGCGTAGGATCCTACGGTCTTGGCGTGCATCCGTGCGTCGCTGCGGTCCGGTCCCAGGTCGACGGGCACGTGCACCTTCCGCCGACCACTGGCGACAACATCGATGTACTGTGGAGACCTCACGCCCCACGTGTTGAGCAATTCGGCGGTACGTCCACCCGGCCTCCCGCATGCCCACTATACGCCCTCGCTCAAAGTCCGTCAACTGCACATACGGTTCACGTCCACGCTGTCGCGGCATGCTACCAGTGTTAAAGACTGCGATGGAGCTCCGTATGCCACGGCAAACTGGCTGACATTGACGGCGGCGGTGCACAAATTCTGCGCAGCTAGCGCCATTCGACGGCCAACACCGCGGTTCCTGGTGTGTCCGCTGTGCCGTGCGTGTGATCATTGCTTGTACAGCCCTCTCGCAGTGTCCGGAGCAAGTATGGTGGGTCTGACACACCGGTGTCAATGTGTTCTTTTTTCCATTTCCAGGAGTGTATATACAATATCCAGTGGTACGGATACGTGCAAAAACTATATGTATCAAGGATCAACAGATAACTACAGTCTATCCAGAGCCGTCAGTGGCGTTATAAAGTCAGTTTACTGAAAGTGAGTTATTGAAGAAATGTCTTCATGCTAGTATACAGGATGACAAAGATAGTGTGAAGAACTGATTTGAATCGGAATACTGGTCCTTAGATCCATGAAGTTTCTTTGCTCTCGGTGTTGGGGTTGATGTCTCCTCACACACAACCTCACCACTGCTAATAGTATTATCACAAGAAACTATCATTATTTTATTACTTATCGGTCTTCTTGGAGGTTAGCTCTTTTTAAAAACTCGGATTCTGAATCGTGCCATCTTTGCACTGGTGTATAGAAATACGACCCACAGGGCAACGGCAGTGTATTGCATTATTCTCGACACTCGCCGTCTGAAACGTAAAGATTGTTTGATGAATTACCAAAAGTTTTAATGACAGATTTTTTCAGAGAACATTTTGCGACAAACCTGTGTCACTACATTTTTTTGGAAAATAAACTAAAAATATTTAGAATTAAGCCAGATACAAAGTTATCATTTACTTTAGTATCCAAGAAAAAAAAACAAATTTTGGTCATCATCCTAACAGCTTCAGTTTCCCGAGTGCTGTAGTACAAACTTTCTCCGTATCTTCCTTTCAAGATAAATCCTACTGTTGACGACATCGTCGAATGTTTTACTGCAATGCCCATCTTCACAATCCCCATTCAGCGTGGTCTTGGTCTTCCTATTGGTCTTGGTCTTCCTATTCGCGGAGTACCTTCAACATCTCTCTCCAGATTTACTCCAGCTGTCTTCTCTGGTTCAATCTTTAACGTGTGCTCAAACCATTTGAGTCCAAACGCACTGCCTAGTGCTATTTTAATCCTCGACATTTCTCTCTCTTTCTTAATTTTTGCGTTTTTTACGTATCGCGAACCAAGAACTTCATCTCCGATGTCTGTAGTTCAAAAATGGTTCAAATGGCTCTGAGCACTATGGGACTTAACATCTATGGTCATCAGTCCCCTAGAACTTAGAACTACTTAAACCTAAGGACATCACACAACACCCAATGATCACGAGGCAGAGAAAATGTCTGCAGTCACGATGAGTTTTATGTAAAAGTAGCAAAGCTTCATTGATTGTTGAAGTTACATTTTCAATATTACATTTTAATTTTTGTCTAAAAATAAATACCGCTTTAGGAATAGCGTGTCTTCTTTGCCAGACAGTCTTTTTTATGCGATTTAAAGGAAAATATTCGGTTGAAAAGAGTGATTATTTCGCTTATTATACTTTAAATAGAAGAGACGCGGATTGTTATTTGAAACATGGAACGTTAGATACAATAACAAATCTTTATGAACATTTCATGACGTCACGTTTAAACGAAGCCCCTCCTCCCCTTTCGTCAATGCATCAAATTAGCAGCTTCACTCCCTCCTCTCCGACTAACTGCGACGTACCTTATACGCGGCCCCACTTCAAGTAATATTTTTCACAGTTAATGCTAATTTCAAATTTACGATTTCGTCCACCTTTATCTTTGATGACTTCTTCTGCAGCATGTAGAGGACTTAAATGGCAACACTCCTGTTAGATACTCACATGGACCTGTATGTCAGGATTCTTGCAGCCGCCAGGGTAGTACGCCGGTCTCCTGGTATTCTTCAACGTGTAAGACTGTCGACCGTGCATCGTTCACACCTTGCCGTGCTCATGGCGGTCGACATTTTGGACATATATAAGGAAATAGTTATATATTTGTTACGTAAAACGCTGTACTGAGAAAGAATAAATCGAACAAACTATGTTAAACGAGTGCGTGTTTCAAGCCGGAAACAGATTAACACAAGTTGTAACTTTATTTCCTAGCGCTTGCCTGGATCTGTGAACCTCCGCGTCCTTAGGCTAATAAAATGGTCTGGTGGATGAAACTAGTAGTGGTGTTAGACAATAAAACAGCAACTGGTAATTCGTTTCCAGTTAATTACCACAGTTGTGGATAACCCTCGTTCAACATTCTAGACAAAAATGTACTTGTTTCGTCTGAGAATTGTAACATTACTGTGTGTTTTGTGTTGTACGCTTTCGTGATTGGATTTTACGGGCTTCTTCTCTGCTGTGAAATAATTTGCTGAGGATCAAAGGTAACTGGGGTAACAAACCGAATAAGTCATCATTACTTTATTAGCCTGTAACGAGCCATTAGAGACCACGGGTTTATTGTACCAAAATAAAAAAATAGCTTTTGTCGGTGCAGCTCGGCTACAACCTGTAGGAAACTATTGGGGCATCAGCTTTGCTTGTCAATATTTGGCGTGAAGCGAAAATGTATTAGAAGGGATGCTGGTGATATGATAAAAACAGTTTGACACAGACATGATAACGTTTCGGATAAAAAAACACAAAAAATGTCTACACTTTCAAGACACAGTTAGAAGTTAATTACTTGAAGGAACAGGTTTAGAATATGTGGGGTACGTCGCATCTAACGTAAAGCCGCAGACAATCATATCAATGCGCAGTGTCGTCCCCTTACATCAATTTAATGATTCCAAATTGTAATAACTGATGTAAAATATTTTTGCTAATCCCAAAATAGTTTCTGCTCTCCCTGCATCAAAAGTACATTAAGTAAAAAAGAGATGACATTTTACAACTAATTTTGTGATAAAAATACCTAGACCAAACTTTAAATTTCTCACACTGAATCAATAATTCGTCATTTGATAATGGAGTGTACTCTTTCCATAATGCATTTCTTAGATCACATAAAAAATTGCAGTTAATTCGATGGATGGCTTTTTTCATAGCAAATCTGGCATTAAGCTGAAAGATCGATTACTACGGTACAGCTTTTTTCAATGAAAATATCGATTTTCGCTTATTTAGTGTAAAATTGAAGTGGAAACTGAAAGAAAAACATAGATTATTCCCTGCTCAGCCAGTTGTTAAGAAACAGACAAAATAACTACCAATTAAATCCTAGCACGTCACACACCTCTTCGAGCATGGATGTAATCTACATGACTACCCTGTAATTCATGCGATTGTGCTTGGCAGAGGTTTCAGAGTTTCATTTTAAGACTATGTCACGACCGTTATATTGCGATGGTCATTCGTCACTATGCAGGTCAGAGCCAACAAAACATTTTCGCATTTGTAGTAGAAAGAAGAAAAGCGTCTTATAAAATGTCTGCTCTTAAATGCTGCTTTCATTACTGACAATATCGTAACAGCTTCAGTGTTTTCATTATTTGATATGGACGCAAGAAAGCAGACACAAAAGGTGCGATCCTAATAATAACGACTACACTTGGAGATGTGTTTGGAGACGTTCCCCTGATTTCTATTGACGACCTGTCGTGAACTCGAGAGTTTAGTACGAGGACTGGAGCGCCTGCGAAACGACGGGCAGACAGGTTCGCATGGCTGTGTTTGCAGAGAACAGGTAGCGGGTCTGTGACGCAGAATCCGTTAAGGTGTCGCCGCGAAACGCTCTCGAGTGCAGCCGGATGCTGTCTGCGACATAGCGGTCCCTGCCCTGGGAACCGCGTGCTACCTGCGCGCTGCAGTCTGCTGTGGGCTGACTGGCGGCTCACGGTGCTGCGTGTCACAACTAAGCGTCGTTTACCCGTCCATCAGTCTCTCTGAATTACGGTGAACGAAGGGAGCCGCCACGGGAGGTGGGGAAGAGAGACAACGACGGAACGGAAACAAACTCTCAGCTAAGGGGGCTGAGTGTCGTGTTATCCTTACGTTCGTATCGTCATTCCTCTAGACAGCCTTGTCGGCACGTCCCCAAAGCCAATACATAAAAACATAAAAAATAAAACTTACGGGTATAGCCCCGGAATGAAGCATAGAATCAGCTCCTAGACCCAGTCTAGAAACAGATGAAATACCATTACTGTGCCGAAAGTATCGTAGAAGAGATCATACTTTCTTTATTAACTGGAGCAGACTAAACTACACCGATGAACCAAAACACTAATAGCGTGTCGTACGGCAAGTTGAAAAAGAGAGGGAGAGCTAGAGAGAGGGAGATACATGCTTGAGTATGACAGACCCCTTCTCTCGAAAATTTTTCTGCTTCATACCTCCTCCGTGTTACTACATACACTCCTGGAAATGGAAAAAAGAACACATTGACACCGGTGTGTCAGACCCACCATACTTGCTCCGGACACTGCGAGAGGGCTGTACAAGCAATGATCACACGCACGGCACAGCGGACACACCAGGAACCGCGGTGTTGGCCGTCGAATGGCGCTAGCTGCGCAGCATTTGTGCACCGCCGCTGTCAGTGTCAGCCAGTTTGCCGTGGCATACGGAGCTCCATCGCAGTCTTTAACACTGGTAGCATGCCGCGACAGCGTGGACATGAACCATATGTGCAGTTGACGGACTTTGAGCGAGGGCGTATAGTGGGCATGCGGGAGGCCGGGTGGACGTACCGCCGAATTGCTCAACACGTGGGGCGTGAGGTCTCCACAGTACATCGATGTTGTCGCCAGCGGTCGGCGGAAGGTGCACGTGCCCGTCGACCTGGGACTGGACCGCAGCGACGCACGGATGCACGCCAAGACTGTAGGATCCTACGCAGTGCCGTAGGGGACCGCACCGCCACTTCCCAGCAAATTAGGGACACTGTTGCTCGTGGGGTATCGGCGAGGACCATTCGCAACCGTCTCCATGAAGCTGGGCTACGGTCCCGCACACCGTTAGGCCGTCTTCCGCTCACGCCCCAACATCGTGCAGCCCGCCTCCAGTGGTGTCGCGACAGGCGTGAATGGAGGGACGAATGGAGACGTGTCGTCTTCAGCGATGAGAGTCGCTTCTGCCTTGGTGCCAATGATGGTCGTATGCGTGTTTGGCGCCGTGCAGGTGAGCGCCACAATCAGGACTGCATACGACCGAGGCACACAGGGCCAACACCCGGCATCATGGTGTGGGGAGCGATCTCCTACACTGGCCGTACACCACTGGTGATCGTCGAGGGGACACTGAATAGTGCACGGTACATCCAAACCGTCATCGAACCCATCGTTCTACCGTTCATAGACCGGCAAGGGAACTTGCTGTTCCAACAGGACAATGCACGTCCGCATGTATCCCGTGCCACCCAACGTGCTCTAGAAGGTGTAAGTCAACTACCCTGGCCAGCAAGATCTCCGGATCTGTCCCCCATTGAGCATGTTTGGCACTGGATGAAGCGTCGTCTCACGCGGTCTGCACGTCCAGCACGAACGCTGGTCCAACTGAGGCGCCAGGTGGAAATGGCATGGCAAGCCGTTCCACAGGACTACATCCAGCATCTCTACGATCGTCCCCATGGGAGAATAGCAGCCTGCATTGCTGCGAAAGGTGGATATACACTGTACTAGTGCCGACATTGTGCATGCTCTGTTGCCTGTGTCTATGTGCCTGTGGTTCTGTCAGTGTGATCATGTGATGTATCTGACCCCAGGAATGTGTCAATAAAGTTTCCCCTTCCTGGGACAATGAATTCACGGTGTTCTTATTTCAATTTCCAGGAGTGTATAAGGTGTCACTGATCTCATTTGTACTAAGATTGCAGTACTCGCGAGGTGCCTATTTGCTTCCACCGCTCCGAATGGAATGCGTAAGCTTTAATTAATGTTCACCAACCTGCAGTCTTCTATAGTTCTTGTCCCCTGCGCAGAAAACAGCTCGTAAGTCGTGTATCAGTTATCTTCGTGCTGTAATAAACTCCTAGCGACGAACTGATGTTATATAAATAATGAAATCTCCAATCAGTTTATTTACACGGGATGACGCTTTTTATTAGCAGAATACGAGAAACTGCACAATTATATCGGACTTTATGAATCACAAAACATTTCCAATCTTCACACCTTCATAAGAAATAATCACAACACTGAACTGCACATTTTTGTAATTACAATCGAATTGTTCTCAATTACACATCCAAACAACCAGAGATTGCTGAGAAAGTTCTTAACAGATACCGACTAAGGCAGACAACATGTCTCTCCTCCGAGACTGCCGAACAAGCTCTGATCTTACAGCCGAACCACTTCGCCCGCCATCCAAGGTAAGCGCGATCCGAAGATCACCGAAGATAAAACGAAGACAGAAACAAAGAAGCTAAAATGTTTTTAAATTTTTTTAAGAACTGAGAAAATTTCTGATGTAGCATTCTTCCGAAGCTTAACTGTTCGGAAGTCTGGATGAGTATCAGTGACCACCGCAGGAATTAAATGTGAAAATCATAACTGAACCAAGTAATATTACAACTTCTTTCGCGAAAGTACCTGTTTTGCAGGTCGTCAGGCTCCGAATCGTTGTTGGTGAGTAAGTAAATTTGATGACAGCGGACCGTGTGTGTATTAAAGACAATGCAACAAATGATATTGCATTGCGCTGCGTAATATAAATCAGACTTGGTATAATAAATTTAGATAACAAGGGTTCGACTTTTCTGTAGTGTACAAATCTGCCGTAATAGTGCGTGGTTAGCGTACAAATCGACACGTCACCAAACTGCTCTTCTCCCAACTTTAAACACAGTGAGAAACTATCTATATCATTAGTGACAAAAGGTAACAACAGCGATCCACAAATGAAACATGGACAAAACCTGTTAGGCGTAATTACAAGGATGCTTACGTGCAAAGCCGCTGCAAGAGACAGAATGGGAAGAGATGTGACAAAAGATGAAAAGCGAATCATGCCTCAAAAACAGATATTGAAATATTAACTTGCAGCCACGACTTCTGTGGAATAACGCATGTATGGTGTACTTGTGGAATTCTGAAGTGTCGTAAAAAGGGCTCTCTTTTTGTACACAAACTTATGCTGTCGGTTCAGACTGGTTTTAAGGCACTTGTGGAGTGGTCATTATAGCAGAAACGTTGTAAAACTGTTGTCTATTGAATTAGATTTATTGTTACTCGTCTGAAGCAGGCAAAATATCCTCAACATTTCACGGCCCTGTCAGCAACTTTATAAATATTAATTTTAATAATGAACAGCCTCAGTTGCACCGTTTACCTAGAAATTTGCCTAGGTTTCAGTAGGGATAACCCAACCTTCTTCAGAATCTTATAACTGCAAATTATTTGGTAGAATCTTAATTTCTGCCTGCACAGATCTTTGCCTACATACCGCATCAATCCAAAATGTTTCTAGACTGGATTGCTAAAAAAAGAGAGAAAAGTTAAGATGTTTTAAAGCTTCAGGTGTTCTACGTAGTCTCTCCCCCTCCCCAACCTCTCCCCTCCCAACTTCAGTGCAACGTACAGAACTATCAGAAAATCATTATAAAGAATCCGCTTCGGTCTTAGCGAACCCTCAGAGACCCATTCTGCACTTTGTAGTTTTGTGGTAGGTGGGTACGATTTTCCTCAGAAAAGAATTGTCAGTGATTTTCTTTTGAATCAAGTAGCGGCAGGCGTTCGAGCGTCGTTTTTTGCTCGAGAGTCAGGGTCTATGGAACAAATATTGAGCACACTTTTGTCTTCTTCAGAACATTCTGGAGAATTTCTTTAACGCTTTGAAGATGTTGCTCTAACGCAGTTCTTACACAACAAGATTGACGTACTACGGTCGCGCGTCCAGTACTAAAGACTGCCAGCTGACGTCTGACTGATCTAACGCACATCTATTGTTTACAGATATTAGTTCAAGCTTCCAAGCTAGTTACTGCGGTGACGTCGCTTATACACCAGGGATAAACTCATCTTCGGGGCTTTTTGAACGGATGGAGTATTCCATCCATTTAAAACTTAATTATTGGAAACGGTTGGAAAGTGATACGTAGAAAAGAAAAGAGTACTAAATTAAGAATAATGAACTCCAGGAAACGTGTCACATATTATGATGCTATGTGGAAATCAAGCAGCCTTTTCATACAGCTAAACGCGCAGCACACTACCTTGCTAGACGCGGTGTGGAATCATACGAAAGCGAGCAGTGGACTGATGACTATAAGGCCGTTACGCCGGCCAGCTTCACTGTGGTTTTTATGTGGTTTCCCCCGTTCGTTTAGGAAAATGATGAGCTGGTGACGAACCTCTGCCTGAGAAAATACGATACACAAACGGTTAAAATACACTGGCGCGCAAATCTTAAGGACAGAAGTAACTTTCCCATTATGTCTCACTGCCAAGGAACATAGATCGAGGAAACTTGGACCATACATAGAAAAAACTGCAACAGTGTAGTAGTACAAAACGTATCTGAAAGAAATGCACGATGTGACGAACGGAAGTGACACTTTTGTTCAAAGACAATAATTACATTGATGCTCCTCTAGACAATACAAAAGGTGGGAAATGGTTCTTAATACGATGTATGATCACCACTGATGGCAAAGCATTCTTTGCAACGTGCTCTCGTGTTGGCCAAAAGGTTGTTAAGCAGTTTTCGTGGTAGGGCGTTCCATTCCTCCTCAGTGCGGTTGACAACTGACGGATGGTCGTTGCTGCATGTGCACGTGTTGCAATACGTTTCCCCAACGCACCCCGCACGTGCTCGGTGGGTTTTAAGTCTGGGGAACGGGCAGGCCAACCCATCCTCCGATTATCCTCTCGTTACACGAGCTACTACACGTGCACTGTTCGATGCGATCGCTCATCGTTATCGTTATAGATAAAACTTGATCAAGTGCGGATAGGACTGTCGTACTGAGGGTTCCGTGCAAATTTCATTATATATACTTGTAGTTCCTGGGAATCGAGAATCTCAACGATTTTTGTCTCTTAACGATATCGATACTGGCAATATATCTGGCTCGGGAATTCCACAGCCATATCAAAATCTCTGCAGTAATCCGGACATACAAAAACAAGCGAACAGGGGAGTTCAGTTTATATATGTATAGAGAGAAGATTCAATAAAATGTTTTTACTTACTTACTAAAACATGACTACAACTTACTTTTATGTTTGCATGCAGTAATGTTCTTTTATTATGGTTCTGCCGGATGACGAATGCATGTATGTTCTGATGGCAAAAATATACACTGAAGCGCCAAAGAAACTGGTTTAGGCATGCGTATTCGCATACAGAGATATGTAAACAGGCAGAATACAACGCCTCGCTCAGCAACGCCTACATAAGACAACAAACGTCTGGCGCAGTTGTTAGATCGATTACTGCTGCTACAATGACAAGTTATAGAGGTTTAAGTGAGTTTGAACGTGGTGTTATAGTCGGCGCACAAGCGATGGGACACAGCATCTCCGAGGTTGCCATGAAGTGGGGATTTTCCCCTGCGACCATTTCACGAATGTATCGTGAATATCAGGAATTCGGTAAAACGTCAAATCTCTGACATCGCTGCAGCCGGAAAAAGATCCTGCAAGAACGGGACCAACGACGACTGGAAGAGTATCGTTTAACGTGCAAGAAGTGCAGTCCTTCCGCAAATTGCTGCTGTTTCAATGGTGGGCCATCAACAAGTCTCTGCGCTCGAACGATTCAACGAAACATCATCGATATGGGCTTTCGGAGCCGAAGGCCCACTCGTATACCCTTGATGACTGCACGACTACGGCCGGTGTGGACGATCGGTTCTAGGCGCTTCAGTCCGGAACCGCGCGACCGCTACGGTCGCAGGTTCGAATCCCGCCTCGGGCATGAATGTGTGTGATGTCCTTAGGGTAGTTAGGTTTAGGTAGTTCTAAGTTCTAGGCGACTGATGACCTCAGAAGTTAAGTCGCATAGTGCTCAGAGCCATTTTTGAACCTGCATCCATTCATGTCCATTCTGCATTCCAGCAGGACAATGCTACACTCCACACGTCCAGAATTGCTACAGAGTGGCTCCAGGAACTCTTCTGAGTTTAAACACTTCCGATGGCCACTAAACTCTCCAGACATGAACATCATTCAGTATATCTGGGATGTATTGCAAGGTGATGTTCAGAAGAGATCTTCGCCCCCTCGTACTCTTACGGATTTAAGGACAACCTTGCAGGATTCATGATGTCTATTCTCTCCAGCACTACCTCAGACGGGGGCTACACGACATTAGGCAGGTGTATCAGTTTCATTGCCTCTTCAGTGTATTTTATGCGATATAATTTCAGTTTAACAATTTTAAGGTATTTTTACTTTACTTGTACTATGAAACCTTGCTTCTTGCAGAATTTCATTATTCTAGGTCAACAGAACCTGTAGGTTTTGACGAATGAGTTTGCGAGTTTCAAAATATGTGATATAAATGACCGAATCTTTTTGTCGCATTGACTTGGAAGGTTAACTTTGTAAGTAGGCTGTTTAGGTTTTCTTATTGGTAACACCACGTAGCGCTCTGTATGAAAATCACTGGCTGTGCTGTGTGCAGTCTGTGGCTAGTTTGCATTGTTGTCAGAATTCTTAAATGTTTTGAATTTACGTGTAGTAATGAACAGCTTATAGACAAAATCATCGTGTCGGCGAGTCGCACATCGCTCATTGTTACTTCGTATCGGCGGTTCCACCTCAAAATTCAATGCGCCTTGCCAATTTCTTTCATAATTTCCGAAGTGTCCTGTGTTATTATTTTGTGGTTGTTCCGTATTTCTATGACCCTCTTCCCGTACTGGAGCGCGAGTGTCCTCTGAAATATGTAATTCTTGTATTACTTGCGCCAACTGATCTTGTACTTCCCGGATTTCTCTTTTGTCCTGTGTATTGATTTGGCTTTGATTTTGTTTGAATTTTCTAATTTGTTCATACTCTTCAGTGTCAGTGAAGGCTACAGGTCTTATGTCATTCAGATCATCATCTACCTTTGTAGATAAGTTAGTGAACTAATCTGAAAGTTCGGCTACTTTATCCGATAGTGAAATTATTTCCTCAGTGTGTTTTTCTGAACCAAGTTTCAGAGTGTCCATTTGTGTTGAAATCGTATCTACTGTGTCCTTTAAGTTTTCCTGAGTTTTTGCAAGTTGCGTAACCGAATCGGTAGATGCAACTGAGTCAATTTTAGCTTGCAAGGTGTCGTGATTTTCATGAACAATAGTTTGCAGTTCTTTTATGGCTGCTTTGTGATTCTGTAATGCATTTTCATGACGCGAAAAAATAGGTTGGAAATGCTCACAAATTTGTGTTTTCACGTCATTACAGACTTTTTGACATTTCGATTCGATTTTAAGTAACTCACCAGTTAAACCTTCACGTGTTTGTTCAAGTGTGGTGTCTAACTTTCGAAGATTTTCTTCCATTGTGTCTAACTTTTGAAGCTTTTGCTGTGTTTGTCTCTGATTTTGTTTCATCGTGTCTAACTTTTGAAGCTTTTGCTGTGTTTGTCTCTGATTTCGTTCCATCGTGTCTAACTTTTGAAGATTTTGTTCCATTGTGTCTAACTTTTGAAGATTTTGTCCCATTTGTTTCTGATTTTGTTCAAGCATTGTGTCTAACTTTTGTAGCCTTTGTCCCATTTGTTGCATTAACTGTAATAACAATGCACTGGTGTCTGAAACATGTTCCTCAGTGCTATTCGGCAGTGCATTTGAACCGGCAATATTCGCATTCTGAAAAGCAGAAAATGTGTCTTGAATTATTTGAGAAAACGGTGAGGACGCAAAACCTGAATCTACAGTATTTGCAAGATTGTGTCCTGTCATTTCGGAATCCTGGGGCGAGCTGTTGCCGACCGATCGATCGATAATGCTTCCCTGTTCACTAATTGTTTTACTGTCTACACCATTATTTGCAGCCCACTCCATTTCCATATGCACAATTACCAAATTACTACTTTGAACATTAGTTAATTCATTACTCGGTGGCGCTAACACACTGCTTTCGTCTTCACTGTCATTTCTCAGTTTACTTTGGAGCCTAATATTACGTTTTTCACACGCCATTATTGACACAATATTTCACACGATAACACAGAAAAGCACAATTTGAAGAGCAAAAATAAGAGAACACATTAACATAGCACTGAAAATAATATCTCGTTAATTGCAAGCGCAGCTGCGAAATACTTGCTGCAAATCTACATGAATGCCACAACTGTATTACTGTACAACAATGAAAAACTACAACTACAAAGGAAATTCTCTCTGCAGTTACACGCTAGCAATAAACAATAGCTACACTAATTACAGAAACTACAAGAAAAAATCAGAAGATTCCAGTGAGGTATCCTGGCAGGGTCGCCATATGAAACGTCCCCTTTGAACAATTATACACTCCTGGAAATGGAAAAAAGAACACATTGACACCGGTGTGTCAGACCCACCATACTTGCTCCGGACACTGCGAGAGGGCTGTACAAGCAATGATCACACGCACGGCACAGCGGACACACCAGGAATGGCGCTAGCTGCGCAGCATTTGTGCACCGCCACCGTCAGTGTCAGCCAGTTTGCCGTGGCATACGGAGCTCCATCGCAGTCTTTAACACTGGTAGCATGCCGCGATAGCGTGGACGTGAACCGTATGTGCAGTTGACGGACTTTGAGCGAGGGCATATAGTGGGCATGCGGGAGGCCGGGTGGACGTACCGCCGAATTGCTCAACACGTGGGGCGTGAGGTCTCCACAGTACATCGATGTTGTCGCCAGTGGTCGGCGGAAGGTGCACGTGCCCGTCGACCTGGGACCGGACCGCAGCGACGCACGGATGCACGCCAAGACCGTAGGATCCTACGCAGTGCCGTAGGGGACCGCACCGCCACTTGCCAGCAAATTAGGGACACTGTTGCTCCTGGGGTATCGGCGAGGACCATTCGCAACCGTCTCCATGAAGCTGGGCTACGGTCCCGCACACCGTTAGGCCGTCTTCCGCTCACGCCCCAACATCGTGCAGCCCGCCTCCAGTGGTGTCGCGACAGGCGTGAATGGAGGGACGAATGGAGACGTGTCGTCTTCAGCGATGAGAGTCGCTTCTGCCTTGGTGCCAATGATGGTCGTATGCGTGTTTGGCGCCGTGCAGGTGAGCGCCACAATCAGGACTGCATACGACCGAGGCACACAGGGCCAACACCCGGCATCATGGTGTGGGGAGCGATCTCCTACACTGGCCGTACACCACTGGTGATCGTCGAGGGGACACTGAATAGTGCACGGTACATCCAAACCGTCATCGAACCCATCGTTCTACCATTCCTAGACGGGCAAGGGAACTTGCTGTTCCAACAGGACAATGCACGTCCGCATGTATCCCGTGCCACCCAACGTGCTCTAGAAGGTGTAAGTCAACTACCCTGGCCAGCAAGATCTCCGGATCTGTCCCCCATTGAGCATGTTTGGGACTGGATGAAGCGTCGTCTCACGCGGTCTGCACGTCCAGCACGAACGCTGGTCCAACTGAGGCGCCAGGTGGAAATGGCATGGCAAGCCGTTCCACAGGACTACATCCAGCATCTCTACGATCGTCTCCATGGGAGAATAGCAGCCTGCATTGCTGCGAAAGGTGGATATACACTGTACTATTGCCGACATTGTGCATGCTCTGTTGCCTGTGTCTATGTGCCTGTGGTTCTGTCAGTGTGGTCATGTGATGTATCTGACCCCAGGAATGTGTCAATAAAGTTTCCCCTTCCTGGGACAATGAATTCACGGTGTTCTTATTTCAATTTCCAGGAGTGTACATGACTGTGCTTAAACTGACACACAATATTTTTAGCGCAACGCAATCTCACTTTCAATAATCCCTACAAAAGAATGGCCCTGACTAACATTAAACTATACCTTTCACAAATCACTTACCTCACAAAAATCTTCCTTACTCATGCTACTGCAATACAGCGAGCGTCACTACTGCCAGCTAAATAAAAGATTCGAACTACTGAAGGCACTAACTACTGATAGGCATAGTTAGCAAATGAAAGATTTTGATAGAGAACAAACAATGTATTTACCATAATAGTGTTCAAAAGTCATATTATATATAGCAGTTCATGGCATCCAGTCTTACAAATCTACTATCTCTGATGGACACACGTCCAGATCGTCTGCTCTCAAAATTCCGTCATCTCTCTCCCCACATCCACCACTGCTGGCGTACACCGCCAAGGGACCGTAGATGTTAATATGTGATATGAATGCTAACTTGATACGCCAACCCGTTCTAGAGAAAAAGGGTTCTGAACAGATGGACAGACAGACACACAGACAGGCGTATAAAAAGGCCAAGACACGTTTTTCTGTGTTGTGTAATAACAAATTAACTATTTTCGGATTTTTTCTTTACTTGCTTATTGTCAAATTTCATGATTCTAGGTGTCAATGGGAAGTACCCTATGGTTTTTGGTGAAAGAGTTTTCAACTATCAAAATATATGACATTAATAGTCGTATATTTTAACTGCAGTGACTTAGAAGCTTAAAAGGGACCATAGATTTTGATATATGACATAAATTTGAACGTGATACATTTATCCATTTATCCTGAGAAAAATGGACAGACGGACAACAAAGGGATCCTATATGGGTTCCGTTTTCACAGATTGAGACACAGAATCCTAAAAAATAAGTCAGACCGGAATGAACTCTTGAAAGAAGCAATTGGGGAAGGAGTACAGTGCCGCAATAACGTTGATCGTCGTTGAGTGTCCAAAGACTGGGAGGAGAGTACGCCCACGCTACGCTCTGCCTCCCAACACCATAACATTTGGACAGACAGAACGATAATACAAGGAGTATGAGAAATGTCAGGAGTTTTCAACTATCAAAATATATGACATTAATAGTCGTATATTTTAACTGAAGTGACTTAGAAGCTTAAAAGGGACCATAGATTTTGATATATGACATAAAATTGAACGTGATACATTTATCCATTTATCCTGAGAAAAATGGACAGACGGACAACAAAGGGATCCTATATGGGTTCCGTTTTCACAGATTGAGACACAGAATCCTAAAAAATAAGTCAGACAGGCGTATAAAAAATAAGTCAGACAGGCGTATAAAAAAGACCAAGACACGTTTTTTATCTACCAAAGATTTTATTTTATTTTTTTTTCAAACAATAATATTGTCCCCTACAAAGCAGATCCCTTCAGCAGCTATACACCGGCGGATTCGTTGTTCCCATTCTTGGTAGCGGTGCTGAAAGGCTTCATCTGGTAGGATTTTAACGTGTCAGTCACATTCGTTTGAATGTTTTCCAGATTCCCAAATTGACGTCCTTTTAAGACATTTTTCAATTTTGGGAAAAGAAAAACGTCACAAGGAGTCAGATCATGTGAATCGGGGGACTGTGGAACAACTAGAATGCCTTTTGAGGTCAAAAATTCCGTGGTGGAAGTGGCCGTGTGACATGGTCCGCTGTCGTGACGTAGCATCCCCTTGTCTGCAATGTCCGGTCTCACTCGATTTATCCTTTTCCTGAGCCTTTCAAGGACGTCTTTGCAAAACACTTGGTTGGCATTTGTTCTGGAGGAATAAATTCTTAATGCACGATACCCCTACTGTTAAAAAAGCTCATTCGAGCGTTTTTGACCGTGGAGATGTCTCAGTGTGCCACTCCTCAGTTTGTCGCTTTGTCTCGCGATCGTACTCGAAAATCCAAGATTCATTACTTGTGACTACACTACTGAACCTTTCGCGGTCTTTGGCAGTCCTCCCAAGAATATCAACGCACATGTTTCTTCGATTGTCCTTCTGCTCAGCTATAAGGCTTTTTGGCACCATTTTGGCAAAAACCGTTCACATGTGCAAATCTTCGGTTAAAATTTTATGTAAGGCGAGATTGGTTAAGTTTAACAGGTCACCCGTCATCCTTATTGTTACATCTCGGTCTGATCACTCAAGGGCACCCACGCATTAGATGTTTTGGTCGGTCTTTGAAGTTGAAGATCTCCCTGAGCTAAGTTCATCTTCAACGTGTTCTCGACCATCCAAAGATGATTTGTGCCAACGAAAAACTTGTGCTCTTAATATGGAATGTTTCCCATACGACTGTTTCCACTTTTCAAAGGTCACAGGCGCGGATTCCCCAAGTTTAACACAAAACTTGATGGTATGATGCAGTGAACACAGAGTGTGTTGTGGTATGAAGTTGCTCTAAATTCTGAAAACAAAGCTTCACTGGTGGCGCTCTCAAAATTCGCCTGACGGCTGTGCGAAAGTGAAACTCGGACTGAACAGCTAAAAGGGATGAACACATCAGTTACCACACGTAGAACAACATAGCGTTGCTAGGTTGCTCGCTTTGTTGTCAGTCTGATTACTTTTCCCGCAAACCTCGTATCTGACAATGTTCCTGGGCGCATTAAGTGTTCCCATACCCCGACACATATGTGTACTTCCAACATTGTCGATCATGATCTACAAGGTTATTTCCTGACGATGGTACAAACTTTCAGGGATAATGTAGAAGGATAAATTTGAGGCGAGGCATCCTAGCCCGGAAAAAACTGAATCGAAGGGTGTACACGACAGTCAGTTGCAGTTACGTCTAGCCTCGCGCAGTGCTCAGAGGGCCCCAACTCTCGAATCCCTACCATGGTGTACAGAATTCCCGCTGAATACTCCTCAACACCCTCAGACAATTTTCCTTGTTGATGGACTAGTAACGGCGCACAAAGATTGATTTCAGAAAGATTGAAAATCCTCTGTCTACGTTGCACCAATAACGAATTCCATTTGCTACGTAAGTTCCCCCCCCCCCCCCCCCTCCCCCATGAACCGTGGACCTTGCCGTTGGTGGGGAGGCTTGCAGTCCTCAACGATACAGACGATACAGATAGCCGTGCCGTAGGTGCAACCACAACTGAAGGGTATCTGTTGAGAGGCCAGACAAACGTGTCGTTCCTGAAGAGGGGCAGCTCCCTTTTCAGTAGTTGTAGGGGCAACAGTCTGGAGGGTTGACTGGTCAGCCCTTGTACGAGTAACGTTAACCAAAACGGCCTTGCTGTGCTGCTACTGCGAACAGCTGAAAACAAGGTGAAACTACAGCTGTAATTTTTCCAGAGGGGATGCAGATTTACTGTATGGTTAAACGATGATGGCACCCTCTTGGGTAAAATAATCCGGAGGTAAAATAGTCTCCCATTCGGATCCCCAGGCGGGGGCTACTCAGGAGGACGTCATTATCAGGAGAAAGAAAACTGGCGTTCTACGGATCGGAGCGTGGAATGTCAGATCCCTTAATCGGGCAGGTAGGTTGGAAAATTTAAAAAGGGAAATGGATAGATTAAAGTTAGATATAGTGGGAGCTCCTGAAGAAGACTCCTCTGTCCCAGCAACGCAGGAGCATCACACTGAGGTCAATATAGCTGAGCATGGAAAAGTTCTGACCACTTCGTGACCTCAGGGCAGCAGTCAACATCATCGTGTAGCAAAGTGGCACTTGAAGTTTCTGATGAAATGTATTTTCGAAAATGTGTAATTTTGTAACGCAAGATAACAGTTAATCTGTGTATCAAGAGATGTTTTCATAATCAATGATAGTTATAAATTATCAAGCAATCCTGTGGCAAAGAAGTGTGTTAAACTTAAGTAAATAGTTTATTCATTTATTAATAACTGAACTATATTTCAGGTGTTCTACTTTGATGGGTCTTCTCCCAGAGCAATCAAAGATCCCACACTTAAGGCTGGACGAAAGTGTAGTTTCTTCTAGTCACAACACTACTACTATCTCCTCTCATTGTCAGTGTCTCCCTCTTGCTCTCTCTTACTGCTACTACGTGTTCATTCCTTCTCACGGCTGCTGTTTCTTTTCACTGTCATTATCTTTCTCTTCCTCACTGTCATTGTCACAGACTCTGTCCGTCACTATCTCGGGCTCTCACCCACTTTCACTGTCTCCTTCTTTTTATTCCTCTCTCACTGGCACTGCCTCATTCACTCTTTTCCCAACACTGTTCTTTCACTGACAACTTTGCTGTCATTGTGTCCCTCTCTTTCTCTCACACTTCCAATGTCTCCTTCACTCTTTCTATACCACAGCCAGTGTCTACCATCTTCCAGTATTTATTACTCCTCCTTCTCTTTCCCAGTGCTACTTTTCCCTTCTCTTTCAGCATAAAAAAGCGCTGTTATGTTCCCACGCCAATATTTTTGGGACAGTTTTTAAAGGTTGTCAGGAAGGTAGAATGAAGAAGCTGGTACCTCACTTTTCAGTCAGGTCTTTCAAACACGAGCATATTCGCCTGTTTTGTGCAGCGATAGGCACATTTTCCACTAGTTCCCTTCTTTTCTATGTCACAACAGGATATGTCAATCATATGAAAAGAACTTTATGGGTCAGTAAAATTTTGATACTTGTGTGAAATTGAAATACCCCAAAACTATTGTTACATCTCAGATCGTATTTTGCATGCACAAAAATTTTACATGTGCTTCAGTACTACAACATGGGGTACGTACCTGCAAAATTATATCATTGTATGGCACATAGTCGTACAGTAAGTCCTGTACCCAATAAACTGAACAAACTTGGAAATTTATGGTACGTACCTGCAAAATTATATCATTGTATGGCACATAGTCGTACAGTAAGTCCTGTGCCCAATAGACTGAACAAACTTGGAAATTTATGGTAAGGTCATATGGGACCAAATTACTGAGGTCGTTAGTCCCTAAGCTAACACTCTATGTAATCTAACTGGTTCCTTACGCTAATGACGACACACACACCCATGCCCGAGGGAGGACTCGAACCTCCGAAGGAGGGAGCCGCGCGGACCGTGATAAGACGCCTCAGACCGCGCGGATACCCCGCGTGGGCCTATAGACTGAGCAAGCTGAAACTCCAGGCGTACGACCAATGTGTGTATACACAGACAGGTTGGTTGTAGGGCCTGAACTGGATTCCTTCTAACCAAAACATGGCTATCATTGGGGGCACCAAGACAGATTCAAATTTCATCAGAAAAACAACAGACCTCCATCCTATGCTACAACGAGCTCTCGCTTGACACCACTGAAGTCGCAAATGGTGCTGGTTTGGGGTCAGCGGAATTCACGCTGCATGGCGTCTGGCTTGGAGCTGTTCTTGAAGCAACCGATTTCAAACAGTTAGTTGTGTCACTGAGGTGCCAACTGCTGCTCAAATTGCTGCTTCAGATGGAGTACGATGCGCCAGAGCCATACGTCGAACACGATAGTCTTACCTCTCGGTAGTGCCACGTGGCCGTCCGGAGTCCGGTCCTCCTGCGACCGTACATTCTCGTGCCCCTGCCAGCAATCATGTACAGTGGCTACATTCCTGCCAAGTCGTTCTGTAGTATCGCAGAAGGAACATCCATTCTCTCGTAGCCCTATTACATGACCTCGTTCAAACTCAGTGAGGTGTTGATAATGGCGTCTTTCTCGTCTTAAAGTCATTCTTGACTAACATCAACTCATCACGTCCAGTCTCAAAGGTAAGCAACGATAATAATAGCGTGTAGGCTTTCACGGCCGGTGTCTTCGTTAATTAATACTTCCGGGCTAAGAGGTCGTAGTCGAACAGTACAAGTACTTCCTCCTGACATTTCGTTCATTCACCTCGGAAGATATTTCCCGCACTTGGCAACGAAACGTCAGGAGGAAGAGCTGTTCGACTATGGCCTCTTAGCCCGAAGTTTTAGTTAATGTAACTAACGTTCACGATCGTTACAGCATGTATTTAACGGAAATCTAATTTGCATCCTCATAATGGCGCTACTAGCGCCACTCTTACGCGAATGGCGCAAAATATGAGTAGACATCGCGTTTCGGATGTAGAAACATGGCCAACAACTTCCGTGTATGTCACACAACTCGTCTTCATAGCTGATAGTGACAGACAAGTGCTGGGCAAAGAGCGAAGGAGACGCGCCAGAGGGAGAGGAATAAATAGAATGAGAAAGTGGAAGTGAGTGAGAGCCAGAGATAGTGAGAGACAGAGTCCATGGCGATGACAACGAGGAGGAGACAGATAGTGATAGTGAGAAAAGGCAGTAGCAGTGGGATGGAAACAGTTAGGTAGTAGCAATAATAGAGAGCCAGTGGGAGACAGTGACAGAGAGGGGAGACAGTACTAGGAGGATAGAAGGAAGGAAAATATGGGTGTGAGACAGTAGACAGTGACAGAGAGGCACGAAGACATAATGACAATGAGCTGGGCTGAATGGGTGAGTTTGAATGGGCAAGTGCGAGTGGATGGGAACGAGCGACTTAACAGCGGCGGACTAGTGCGTATGAGTTAGTTACAGTTAGAGAAGTTTGAGGTGAGTTTGTAAGATGTATACATTGCCAGCGATGGGCGAGGCATGACAGAATCTCTGACCAGAGAGTAGTTTATCGTTAGCTGTTGCTAGTCTGCGCTTGACCGCGCGAGTCGACAGTAGTAGTAGCAAGTAGTAGCGAGTGAGTAGTAGTCGTCAGTCCGTGTTAGTGCGTGCTAGTCGGCGGGAGTCGGCATGCGTCGGCTGTGTGCTCTGCTCGCGACTCTGGTCAGGACTCTGGAGGATGAGTATTGTTGTAGAAGGTAAAGAAGCAGCCTTGCGCATATTTAATAATGTATGTTAATTGTAATTTGATTTGTTCAAAGAAATGCCCCAATAATAATTTTTATAATATAAAGCAACTCTTTTAAAGAAAAGCATTCATTTCAATTTAAAGAATTTCAAATGCATGATCATTCCTTCCAATAATAATAATAATAAAAATATATACGCAAGCATTGCACGAAGCTGTGTCGAAAAATGAGTAATTAAGAGCGGATATAAATGCAGTTTTATTGAGGTAAGAATTTTTGCTTTTTTTATTCAGAATACAGGGCCGAAGGTCAGCGTTGCTGTCCTCATAAAATTTATCAGGTTACTAAACTTTTTTATTATTTTTGGTGTTTAGGAATTTTTCTGTTCCGAACTTGACATTAAATGAGAAAAGAATTTTGTGGGAATATTAAGTGTGAATGCATTCTTTGCATAGAGACTGTAAGTCGGAGCCAATTTTGTTCAGAGGTTACATTAAGATTATTTTTGTTCAGAGGTTACATTAAAATCAATTTTGTTCAGAGGTTACAATAATAGAAAAATTCATTTTTTATTATTATTAATTATTTTTGCCGGGAGGTTACACTCATTTACATTTTCATTGACATTTTTTATTGTGGGGAGGTTACAAGTTTCACGTTAAAAAGAGAGAGAATATGTTCGTTGCCCACTTTCAGTCGCAATTTAAACAGTAGCATATTCGCCTTCTTTGTGCTAAGTTGAGAGCATTTATTAATTAATATTTATTAATTAAAAATTAATATTAATTAATATTAAATATGAAATACTAAAAGTTAAGTTTTGTTTGACCATGGAATCCATTACATAGGGAATCTGCAACCGAGATCGTGCGCTATGAACCGGTTTAGCCGTTACCAATACAGGTTTCTTCGGGTAATGTCGTTTCATCGTTGAACACTGACAACGGCGTACACTGAGGCACTCGTGGTGGAACTTTCATCTGGGGGGGGGGGGGGGGGCACAGATATGCGTTATCGAGGAATCTCGTCGGCCGTTTCCAAATGACACGATTCGGCCGGGGCGCGGTGCAGCCACCTAGAAATGGCAGCTCTCGAGGAAATAATGGACCAGCCGGAGGGGAATGGGCGCCGTTTCTTTCAGCGGAGTCAAGAACGGTGCGCGGGCCACCTAGGCGCGGGCAGCGTGCCGGAAGGCGACGCTGTAGCGAGCCGCGCATTGTGGCGGACAATGGCCCCCCGCGGGCCGCTGCTAATGATCGACATCTGCGGCCGCGCCGTGGGAATCGACTGCCGACCAAGTCGATCTTTATCGTCCCACGGCCGTCCAATTAATGAAGCCGGAGCGGGACCAGCCACTAGCCGTCCGCCACCTCGCCTTCCACCTCGGCAGGTACATTAACCTCGCAATTGTATTCTGCGGTGTAGACGCGGCGATACAGTATCAGCCTATTGTAGTCCGCTCACTCGACGCATTGCATTCGGTCGTATTTTGTCATTGCGACCGTTGCTGCCTGCAGCTCGGCAGGTCACTCGGTAAAAAGGCGATGGCTCACTGAATGCACTGTAACGGTAATATCGTGTAGCACTTGGTCTCAAGAAAATGTGATATTCACCAAAATACGAGCGTCGGCCCTAGCTGTGTAGTCCATATAAATAAAATTCCTCACTGTATGTAACCGCGTCATACTGAAACGTTCCTTTCGGCCATCCTCGACCAGAATCCATACACTCTGGATGATGTGAGCTCGTGAGAAAAATTACGCGATTTAATCGGAAAAGTTTATTGCCGGACTAGTTCTCTGCATTTCTACTCTGATGAAATCTTGTCAAATAATGGCCGCCAACATGACTTTGACCTGAAAGAGAGAGTAAAACTTCTCACTACTAAAAATCAATAATTAAATACCCTGTAGCCGGCCGCCGTGGCCGAGCGGTTCTAGGTGCTTCAGTCCGGAACCGTGCTGCTGCTACGGTCGAATCCTGCCTCGGGCATGGATGTGTGTGATGTCCTTAGGTTAGTTAGGTTTAAGTAGTTCTAAGTCTAGGGGACTGATGACCTCAGGTGTTAAGTCCCATAGTGCTTAGAGCCATTTGAACCATTTGAATACCCTGTAGCTATCAAGCTACCCTCAGGAAAATTCTGACATCTGAAGTTTCCGCCATTAATTTTCAACACAACAAAACAGAAACAAGGTACAGTTCAAAGGAAACAGGGAAAATTAGTACAAAAACACCATTATACTGAAACAAATGAAATTTATTGGCTACAGTGAGAAACTCGCCAAGTCCCTCTCGTTCACTAAACACCACTTTCTATCCAGTTACTCGGTTGTCGAACATAATTTCAATTCTCTGTAGACTGGGCGTCTGCACACTCGCTAAACACGAACACTTGCCTAGAAAACAGAAATGGTTCAACCCGAAATCCACAACGGCGCACGGGAACGCACTTTCGGAATCTCTTAATTTGCCATACTGCAAGAAACAGCTCTGTTGGTTACGAAGCACCTGATATCTACCGCGCCGCTAGATGCACAATAAGAACACAGCCCAGGTCAACAACACAAAACAAGTTCGTTAGTAAACGTGCGATCTCAAGTATTCTTCGAGTACGTTTTTACCTTGACAGTCTGTGGTTAAGCTACACTTGACGGGCACAATAACTATTTGTCGGGCTGACCTCCCCAATAAACACCAAAGTTAACTGCTGAGTTCACTGTGGAATGAAAAAATTAATAACGGAAAGCACTACGACGGCCAATACCAATGAATTAAAAAGTTAATAACGCAGAGCACTACGAAGGCCAATACCAAAGTCCATACTCCCGAGCAGAGGACACGTCTTGGCAAAGTCTGGTGATGGCACGGGCTACTGCAGACAGAGGACTTTGCTGGTTAGAATACGGCATCGAAGATCCTGCTGGTTCCTTATGGAGACTGATTGATGAATCACTACTGCATTTGGCACCTGACCCACAGAGCTCCTTACGAAGGTACTCTATAGCACATCGGCTAAGTGACGGCGCCCGGATACAGCCAGATCTATCCGCAACCACATGACCCCACGGAGGCGAGCTGGTCCGCTGGGCCAAAGGTCTCTTGTGACGATCACGCTACCATCTGCTGGCCCGGTAGACACACGAAACCTTCAGATCGAGTGGCTGATGCGGCTTCGCTGTGTATGCCACCTGCTTGACGCTGATGTCAGACTAGTTGCTATGTGCGAGGGCGAACGGCCCGACATAACAGGATCGACTTCTCACATACTGTGTAACCCCCAATCCAAAGGGCCCCGACTTCTACAATTCCAGCATTGCTGGCCGTGTCCTCGATTTTGTGGTCTCTAAGCCACTCCAACAAATTATTTAAAATTTAGGCCCTTTGGCCAACCAGACTCAGTGACAGAAAGTAGCCAATTTCACTGGTCACGCCCCACTCATGCTAATCATTCCGCTGCGAAATACTGCCTGCTGTCACGGCTTTTAAAGCGTATGTTTCCCAGCAGGTGCTTGGAAATATCTAACATCTTGAAAAACTCGCTTACTGTTGAACCAGCCTTTTTAAGTTCCCCCACGGGCCATTTGGGAGGATTGGGAGAAGTCTACTCCATGAACTCCGTAGTGAAGAAAGCCTCCTTCTCCCAGAAGGGCACAGAGGCACAGTGAAGAATTGATACATTCCAATTTGTGTGGAAACAACAAACGTTTTAGCTGCTATCGTAGGCAGCCTCTATCATGCTGATGAAGTGTGTCTACAGTAACAGCTGAAATGGTGGTAGTTTTACGACGTATGTCGCGGTCAGACAAACTAAAGGAATTTTCTGGAAAAAAACACCTAAATGTTGGATGAGGCTCACTAAATCATTCCCAGTGTTATCTGGTGTCACCAAAATGTACTACAAAGTACGATATTACTTTTAGACATCGTCTGGAGAAGATCTTGATTGTTAAAATAATTAAAATATTATCAGATCTGAAAAGATAATTGTGAATGTGTCGGAAAATGTGAAAAAACTAGTTAACCAAAACGTACTCACAAAATGCATAGAAATACAACAACCATCAAACGAAAAACGTACATCTGCGATGCGATCGCTATTGCTCAGGGAGGAACTCAACCTACCTTCGTTATGTCGCTCTTCTATTGCATTCAATGAAGCCACACACGACGTGATATTGACCGAATCTTCATCGGTAAGCCTATCCATATACTGTTGCATGTCATCCTTAACATATAACTAACACTGTCGATAAAATAAACCAGAGACAGAACTGAACAGTACTGAATGTAAGATTGAGGGCTAAAAGTAAAGTGGGCACAACTATCCTCGACAACGAGTACTGTGAGTTAACGGAACAAGTCCCGCGAGTCAATGGAACAAGTTTATTTCCGAAAAGGACGAAAAGTGCATACCATCGATATTTGCACTGTTGTCCAGGTATTTTCACAGCGATACCGGTACGAAGATAATGGGGGTAGGGGGCGGGGGAGAAGAAATCAAACAATCGGAATTACTCTGTGACGAGCCACCAGTGTCCACGGATCCACCCAGAAGGCTGAGAAAATATCCCTGAACAACTTTCGAAATTTTGTCAGTGAGTTTATTGGTTCACGTCGTATGTACATACCCTCTTTGGATTTAATTACAATGTAACAGTTATTGAACTATACGAAAAAAACCGCAAATTTGTTACAAACTACGGCGTGCACACACTTTATTCAACATGTAAACGTCACTACAAATATTCAGATTTAGGGCATGACATGTTCGATATAGCTGCCATCATTGGCGATGATGTGGCACAGACGAGTAGCGACATTCTTCATGACTCGTTGAAGTGTCAGAACATCGACGCTGTCGATGATCTCCTGAATGGTTGTTTTCAGCTGAGCACTGATTTTGGGGTTATTGCTGTATACCTTGTCTTTAATATAGCCTCAAAAAAAGGAGTCGCATGTGCTCAGATCCGGAGAATATGGCGGCCAATCGAGGTCCCTGCCATTGGCCTCAGGACCCCAAGAGCCAGAAAGCTGCCCCCTAAGTGCTCCTTCAGGACATCAAACACTCTCCTGCTTCGATGGGATCGAGCTCGTCTTGCGTGAACCACATCTTGTCGAAATCAGGGTCGCTTTGGATAATGAGGATAATATCATCTCAGTATGTTCCAGCCATGTCCAGTGACGATAAACAGTTGTTAGAAAGATACCAAACCCTCTATAAAGAGGATCTATTTGCAGAAGAAACGATCCAAGCTGGTGAAATATTGCTGCAAGCTATTTCAGCAACTCGCAAGGCCAAGTGGAGTAACCTGGTAGAGAACTTCGACAAGAAGCTGAACAGTGGACAAGCCTGGAAACGGCTTAAAAACCTGAGTGGCGACTCTGTAAAATCAGAAGACAATTTTATGAGTGTGACTCCTGATAAAGTGGCAATCCAGCTCCTGCAGAACGAAAAAATAAAAGGAAGGACGCCTAAAGAAGATCTTCAGCGCGACCCAAAAACAGAGCATTATTTTCTTAGGGATCCCTTCACCATGGCTGAACTCGAAGCTGCCATCTCCAGCTTGAAGATGCCTAAGGCTGCAGGTACCGATGACCTTACAGTTGAACAGATAAAGAACTTCGGCTGTAAAACGCCAAGCTACACATCCCCAAAATGTGCCGGAAGTCTCGAGTCATTGCAATACTCAAGCCTGGGGAGGAACCAAACGATTCAAAAAAGTTTCGACCTGTCTCCCTTTTATGCCACACCTTCGAGATATTAGAACGGCCGGTACTTAACCGAATCAGTGCCACCCTCGAAGTGAAATTTATCCCACAACAAGCAGCCTTTTGTGCTGGCAAATAATGCTGTAGTCATCTTGAATCTACGCAGAAGAACGGTCTCTCCCAGGGCAGTATGCTTGCTCCAGCACTGTGCAATATCCACACAAACGATCAGCCAATACCAACGAGAACTAGGCTCTTCATCTATGCCGATGACACAGCAGTAGCTGTTCAGGGGTCAACCTTTAAAGAAATAGAGAGAATACTGTCTCTAGCAATGGATGAACTCTCCAAGTACTATGATGCCAACCACCTGAAGCCCAATCCCAGTACCGAGCGAGATGGCACAGTGGTTAGTACACTGGACTCGCATTTGGGAGGACGACGGTTCAATCCTGCGTCCAGTCATCCTGATTTAGGTTTTCCGTGATTTCCCTAAATCGTTCCAGGCAAATGCCGGGATGGATCCTTTGAAAGGGCGTGGCTGACTTCCTTCTCCTACCTTCCCTAATCTGATGAGACCGATTACCTCACTGTTTGATCTCTTCCCCCAAACCATCCATCCAATCCCAATCCCAGTAAAACTCAAGAGAGCGCCTTCCACTTACGAAACAGGGAAACGCAGCAAAAGCTGGACATCGCTTGGCGAGGAGAGCAAATGAAACATTGTTCAACACCAGTCTACCTAGATATCACAGTGGATAGGGTTCTAACGTACGTGAAACAGCAAGTCATTGCTCTCAATGGGATACTTAAGAAGCTGATTGGCAGCAGCTAGGGAGCCAACGCGCACCTCCTAAGGACTTCTGCACTTGCGCTTTGTGTATTAGCCGCTGAGTATGCTGCTCCTGTGTTGAACGCTTCAGCTCATGCTAAGCAAGTCGATATTGCGGTCAAAGATACTGCAAGGATCATCTCAGGATGCTTGAAGCCAACACCAGTGCAGAAATTGTATCCGATTGTTGGAATAGGTGCACCCAACATCCGGAGGACCACTGCTGTAGACAATGAGAGAACACAGCAAGAGAATGACCGCCGACATCCTCTGTATGGCCATCAGGCAGCAAGATTCCGCCTTAAATTCCGCAAGAGTTTCCTTGCTAGGACTGCGCCACTGGAGGGAGCACCAGAGGCAAATTGTCTTGCAACATGGAAGTGCTCACTGCCCGTAGACGTATCACCAAAAAAAGAACTAGCTCCTGGCGCAAACCTACAATACCCTGTATGGAGGTCCCTCAACTGCCTAAGAGCGGGCGTCCCCCGATGCAAGACCAACGTGTGGCAATGGGGAATCCTTCCAGAGAGCGCAGACATCTTTTGTGACTGCGGGACTGGAGAAGATCCAAGCCACCTACTTGTACGTCCTCTCCTGTATGTCCCTTCCTGCACTATTGATGGCGGGCGGGAATTTGCGCTGTTTCGTCAGGTGTACTGCCTGCCTGTTTCTAGGAATCCTGCACGTTGAAAAATCATCGTCACAACCCGTCATGTTTTAATCTCCCCGAAACTCTTCAGGTGAATGCCAGGATGGTTTCTTTAAAGAGACTTTTGGCGATTTCCCTCCATTAAACATCTGATTTCTCTCTAAATAACTTGTTGCACTTCACATCTGTTCATGAAACAGCTTCTAGGTTTTTAGTACACCTAACAGGACTGGGTGTAGAAGTCTAACAATAACTGAACACTAGTTTTGTTTTTAGGTTTAGGGAGTCTCGTTGGATTGAATCATATGACAGTATCAACTGAGGAAACTGCTGCTCGCCTTTCCTTGTGAAGAAGAATGAGCAATGGTAGGGACGTGGGGTATTGGCAAATGTAGAGGAGTTAGGGCACAAGAAGTCTGCCCGATTTTGTGAAGCACGTTACTGTTACTTCCTATCGGAAAATTTCTTTAAGAAGTCTGCAAACAAAAAATATTGTATATAGATTGCCGATAGTACTGAAAGAAGTAAGGATCACTTATATTTTAGCTCTTTTCTCCTCAAGCAGAATTACATTCACCTACAGCTAATAGAAATGTTTAGTTTTCTGGAATAATTTGTATTTAAACTTTACGAGCTAAGTTAGATTTTCAGTTCTGGGATATCATTGTATCTTATTTGATAATGTGATAATAAACTACGTCTATTACAGTAGGCAGATTTAATTTGTTGTCTTGACATTACCATACGTTTAGATAGAACATAATAACATGAAAAATAAATGTTTGCGATCTGTTTAGCTTTTTATGTGGTGCTGTTATGGTTCTTGAGCCTTGAAATATATACGTACTTGTACTGTATTTGCGTTTTCTCATGTGGGTAGCGCTGTGGTTGGGGAGGAGGAGAGGGATACATAACAATTAAAATATATATGACGGATAGGACCTCAACGAATTGTCAGTATGCTAATGGAGGAAAGTGTGAGGATTAACATTGTAGAGGGAGAGCAAGGCCTGACTATAATAAGCAAGTTCAACCGGATGCAGACTGCAACAGTTACGCAAAGACGAAGAGCCTTACACGGTATAGAATAAGCAGGACAGAGACACCAAATCTTTGGACTGAAAGCACCACTGCCACAACAGAAACATACTGGGGTGCTTGGAATCTACCCACGTAACAAGTATTCCATGACGTTTCTGGTTTGCAGCTGGACGTCTTGCCACAATATTTCCGTTGAGAACCATTCAGTCATCTTCAGGTGAATTTTACACTGGAGACTGATCACTCATTCACTCACTCACTCATTCACGCTTTCTGTGGGTTTTCGTAGCGCCTGAGTAGTCTTTATTCTCAGCATTTACACTTTTCCTGCTGTTGACGGATTCCCAGTTCGTTTTCCTTTTCTTCTCGACGTTTTTAGTTGTCTCGGCTTTTGGGGTTGTTTCTTTGTATTTCATTGGATGTGTTTCGTCATATAGTGACCGCATCATGGGGTGAACTGGACAATGCTGATTCACGTCACTGACTGAAAGCCAAAAATGAGCGCAGAGAACGACGTGCAGAGTTTACTGCCGCATGAGCGCCTTCTGCCTTTCCTAGCGTCCTCTGAAGAATAGCGCATATGCGCATACGTAACAGTGATATCACATATACGTCTAAATCGAATTGCGAGCCTGCGGAGTTAACATTCAGTGGTCAAAAAATAAAACTAACCGTTTCTAGAGCTTCATTAGGCATAACGTTTTGCCTTTTTCAAGATGTTAAAGAAATCAATAAGTCTCACATGTTATCAAATTGAAAGTTGTCGTCACGATTAACAATATTTTCGAACAAACGTGTTTTTACAGATTCCTTAACAACATACTGGATAGCTAGGGCACAGCAGAAGGATAGTAAATGGTTGCAAAGCACAGTGGCAGTTGCTCAATGTACACATTTTATCGTTTTATTTCAAGTTATACACAAACCCCTCGCGGATGCAGCGTAATCAGGGAAAAACACGTGTAAATTGCATGATTCCATATCGAAGGATTAAAAGATGTGAGCACCGCAATTTTATATGTTTGAAAGAAAAATATCAGCTGCGGAAAACTTAGTCGGAAACCTGGAGATACAACAGTTGCTAAAAAACGCGAGGGTTGCCCAGAAAGTAATGCGCCGCATTATTTTTCCTCAGCCGAAAAGAATATTAAGAATGCGAAACGTTACGTACGTATTATTTGAAGTCTTCTGGGAGAGCGCGCCAAGTTTTCGTCACTTCTGACATAGCGTAGCTGCCGGACAGTTTCAAAATGGCGTCTGCAGGTGATGAATGTTACAAGCAACGTGCCGTCATTAAATTTCTCACTGCAGAGAAAGGAACTGTGGGGAATATTCACAAACGCTTGTGCAAAATCTATGGAGCAAGAAGTACAGTTAGTCGCTGGGCACGGAGGGTAAGTTCAGCAGAAGGCGGTTCGGCGAATTTCCACGATTTGCAGCGGTCGGGAAGACCATCCACAGCTGTCACACCTGACACATTACAGCGAGCTTCCACTTGTTTGGGCTATTAAAGGATGCCATTCGTGGAAGACATTTTGAGGACGATAAGGAGGTGATTCACACAATGAAGCACTGGCTCCGCCACCAGGTCAAGGATTAATACCGGCAGGGCATACATGCCCTTGTTTCGCGCTGGAAGAAGGCTGTAATCACGTACAGTGGCTACATTTCAGAGAAGTCATTCTGCAGTATCGCAGAAGGAACATCCAATTTTTAATAGCCCTTCTACATGACCTCATTGAAAGTCAGTGAGATGTTGATAATGGCGTCTTTGTCGCCTTACAGGCATTGTTGACCAACATCAACTCACCACGTCCAATCTCAAAGGTAACTAACGCTCACGACGGTTACACCGTGTATTTAAAGCTAACCTGATTTGCATCCTCGTAGTGGCGCTACTAGGGCCACTCGTATGCGACTGGAGCGAAATTTGGACATCATCTTTCAGGTGTAGATTTTTTTCCGTTATCGTACAAGAGTTGCCCAGAAAGTAATAAGGGCGTAGTTTGTGTTGTTGCCCCGGATGATGATTACACGAATACTTTGTCAGGATTTGTAAGCGGTGGGTCCTTGAGGTACGGCAATACTCGAACACGAGAAGTAAGTTTAAACGTTTTTATTAGCAAAGGCGGATTATAAAACACGCACACTACGCGCACCCATCATCACTGTATCTGACATCCTAACATCGGCTAATTACGGTCGTATTGAAAGGCTCCACGGTGAGCTAAGAAAAGAGACATATTCGCGCCCGAGGCCGCGCTAGTTAATACCGCGCCATTTGAGAACTGTTAAGAGAATGTACGGTCACAAGAAGACAGGGCTCCGGACGGTCACATGGCACTACCGAGAGGTAAGACTATCGTGTTCGACGTATGGCTCTGGCACATTGTACTGCTTCCACAGCAGCAATTTGAACAGTAGTTGCCACCGCAGTGACACAACTAACTGTTACAAATTAGTTACTTCACGGACAGCTCCGAGCCAGACGCCCCGTAACGTGCATTTCAGTGACCCCAAACCACCACCGTTTTGGACTTCGGTTGTCTCAAGCGAGAGGTCACTGGAGTGCATTGCAGGGTGGAGGTCTTTTGTGTTTCTCTTGAAAGCTGGTTCTGTCTTCGTCTAGTGACGGCCGGATGTTGGTTAGGAGGGGGCCAGTTTAGACGCTGCAACCAATCTGTCTGTGTGCTGGACAAACTGGACCTACACCTGGAGTTATGGTCTGGGGTGCGACTTCCTATGACACCAGGAACACTCTCGTGCTTATCTCACGCATCCTGACTGCGGAACTGTACACCAGTTTCGTGCGCTGTTGTGCTGCCATTCATGGACAACATTTCAGCGGGTGTTTCCGAACAGGATAACGCTCCCCCACAGAAGGCTGTTGTAACTCACCATGATAACAAACTCCATAGAGTGTCGACATATTGCCTTGATCTGCTCAATCACCAGATCTGTTTCCAGTCGAGCGCATATGGGACATTATTGGACGACAACTCCAGCGTCATCCATAACCAGCTTTAACCGTCTCTGTATTGGCAGATCAAGTGTAATAGGCATGGAACTCTATCCCACAAACTGACATTCGGTAACTGTACAACACAATGCATGCATGTTTGCATGGTTGCATTCAACAGTCTGGCGGTCACATCGGCTGTCAATTTACCAGCATTTCACATTTGCAACGGCTTGTCTCGCGCTGTGATCTTGCAACGTTAGTAGATTACACGTAATACCTAGACAAATGTATTCCAGAAATTTCAGTACTTTACATTAATTATATTTTTCTGTTGCGACTTTTTTTCTTCAGTCTAATTCCCCCTGCCCATTATTCATGATGTTCAGGTTGCAGACAGCGCATCCGAATTTTATTCGTAACTACGCTTTAGACTGAAAATGTGATTACAGAAAGGGGGATAAAGCTGACTGCCTCAGTGGCACCCAGCATTGCAGCGCATTTGGAGTGCGAATTTTCCAAGTGTGGGCCAGCTCAAAAAACGTATCGTGTTATGGAATCCTATTCTTCCTGCTGCTGGTGTAATTGGGTGTGGCATCACTGCAGAATACATTTAACGAATATCTGATCATTGACTTACCTCCTGGAGTGGGACGGAGCTGTCCTTTTAAATTTGCTTGATTTTTTATTGTCATTTTCATTAAATAAACTAATGACTCTTATTTAAAGTATAATACTCTGTTATGAAACTTGATTTTGATTTTGGGAAGGCTCTTCCACATAAAAGCTACAACAAGTCTGGTGTTCATAATTTAGAATTATCTGCATCATCAGTTGCAACAGCAAAGAAAGTAGAGTGGAGGCAGCACTGGCCCGCTCTTCGAATCAGAACTGCCTTGCTGTCATATTCAATCTTGCTTCATAGTTTGTCGGCTATTTATTTTTCTCTTACTGGACAATAAACTGCCAGATCGAAAAACTGGAGGAAATCTGAACATCTTCATATAAGTATTCTTTTAATCTCCTTTTAGTAACTTCAAGGTCCAGAACTGAAAAAATTAAGGAATGTCGACACCGCTCCCTTGTTGAAACTTACATTTTTCAGCTTACACTTGTACTGTGATTTAGTGACAACCAGCACTGCTAAAGTCCCTCCTCACCTGCCAGTTGGAATGAGGGCTGATGATAGATCCTGGAATTGATCAGCGAGCAGCGCACTGCCTGGTCTGAGTGCATATGCCACGGGAAGACGGGTAGTGGTCAGCAAGCTGCCAAAGCAAGCAAATGGCCAAGTGTTCGGGTAGCAGGTGTTAGCCGGTGTTGTGTGGTGGTCTGCGGGGCTCAGTAGCGCGTGCCTGCTAAGACAAGCGGCAGTTGGCTACGGACAACCTGTGATGACGGCACCATATGTATGGAGGATAGGGTGGCTGCTGTTATCTTGCGGACTGGAAGCTGAAGCATTCAGTCACTCTGTGCAGAGCCAACGAGGAAGGCCTCCAAAAGGAGTAACAGACACGGCACTGTGGGCAGTTTAGATGGAGCCGCTATTTCGCATGTTTAGCAGTAGCACAACATGGTGTGGAGTCCGGTCTTCTTACGCCAGCCGCGGTGGCCGAGCGGTTCTAGGCGCTTCAGTTCAGAACCGCACGACCACAACGGCGCAGGTTCGAATCCTGCCTCGGGCATCGATGTGTGTGATGTTCTTAGGTTAGATAAGTTTAAGTAGTTCTAAGTTGTAGGGGACTGATGACCTCAGAAGTCAAGTCCCATAGTGCTCAGAGCCATTTGAACCATTTAGTCCGGACTTGAGCTAGTGGCTACTTGTTATCAACACACAGACATCAATTCCTGATCCGAGTCGACACCATGCTGGCTGTACACAAGTGAATACTTCCCGTGCTGTGTGCTCTTGAACGGCGGTACACAAGAAGAGTGTAAGGCCAGTGGTGCTCGATAAGAGCAATGGCTATGCAATAGACTGTGACGTGGCTCCGATTTACCTTTAGTTGTTGCTAGCAGTTGTAAGTCTTTATGTATTCCTCTTTACTATGTAACGGCAGTACCACTTCAAGGTCAAGTTGAGATTGCTTGAAATACATATTAGTTAAAGAAGGTTCTGTGTTAAATAAGACCCTGGGGCTTGCTCATATGTATATCATACTTAGTCTGTTTACCTAAAATTTTTGCAGTTGGTGAACCAGTCTATCCTTCCACAAATTTCGGCGTATTTCAGCATCATAAAGGTTTTCTTCATTGCTGTTTAAATTAACTATTTTTTAACACTTTAATTTTGATTTGCAGACTCAGCCTTGCCTTTAGCTTCTGGATGTCTCCTGTTATCTCTCGTTTATATGTTATTTAGGAAACGGTATCTCCTGAGCTTGTGCCCAGCAACCTTGCTTCATTGTTGTTCTCTTCCAGCTTGTATAGCTAGCTGACCGTTGTAGGCTTCTTGTTTTACACTATACTCTCCTTTTATCATTGAAGCAACATTTAATTAAAGCATCAAGTTGATGTTAATGTAAGATGTTCTGTTCATGATTTGTTTATTGGAGTTGACTACAAGTAATATTTCCTTATGTTATTATTTAAGGTGAAGTGCACTCTGATTAGTTGGGTTGTGCTATAAATAAATAGTTGGAAAGTATTTACGACCCTCCAACCCCGACCACTTACCACTCCCAATGTATCCTGTGCCATTTACAGGGTTTTCTGGGACTATACAATTTGAGTGATTTATGTGTGGCAATGAATAATTTATTAATTTGATTTTTTTATATACCTACGCCCACTGCCACATTTCTGTATTTATGTGGAAGTCCTGTAATGTTACTTAAGTATGACACAGGACTGCACATACCTTTTCGAGGACTAAACTTCAAAATATCTCACGAATTTGTGGCCATTTGGACATGCACGTGTTGTAGGTACTTTAGGTTTAATAAAGATAGTGCTTCTTCTTGAGGTTATAAAGCTAAGTGGTAATTTATTTGTATCAGTCTAGTGCACATATAATAGCGTTTCTTCGTTAGCGTGTTACTGAATGAGAGATAAATTAACATTTTCAATTTGTGGCCTTTTCTTGAGATATTTTTTGTTAGAACTCAGCTGTTACTTTCTTTTTATAAATTAACGTACAGTGGTTCAAATCCCCATCTGTCCATTCTGATTTGGGTTGCCGATATTTCCTTAAATCGATTAAGACTAACGCTAGGATCTTTCATTGAAAGGACAAGGTGGATTCCGTTATCCATCCTTTTCAATCCGACCTTCTGCTTCAGTCCTAATGACCTTGTCCACGACAGAATGTTTGCCTCTAAGCTTCGTTCCTTCTTTTATCCCCAAAATTTACCGCTGAATGCAGATGTTTCACGAAGTTAAATAGAAATGAAGCGGAATCTCGGATTGAGTATGATTGATGACGGAATTCACCTTGTCCTTTCGTATTCCATTCACAAATGGAGCGAGGTCTCCGTACGAGTCCTAAATTTTCTTATCTTGTCTTCACGGTCCTTCCACGAACTACATGATGGCGGCAGTGGAATCGTTCTGCAGTCAGCTGCTATTTTTGTTCTCTAAATTTTCTCAGTAGTCTTCTCTCCAGGAATTCCCGTTTGAGTTCACGAAGCATCTCCGCAACACTTGCATGTTGATTGAATCTACCCATAACGAATCTTTTAGCACGTCTCTGAATTGCTTCGATGTCTTCCTTTAAGGGGGCTAAAGGCTGGCACGTTCTCGAGGGTCCAAACGGATGCCGATTAGGCTTGGGCAATAAAACGTTGCGTAACGCCTCTGCGAACACTTAGAACCTCCCACGTCCGCGAAGGTGAAAACCGCGTAGCTCCTGGGAAATGCGCTCCCTGATTAGGAGTGTGGCAGACGGGAGAGTATCTGGCGCCTGGGAGCTTCGGCTATGAAAGAAAACTGATGGGAAACTGGCAGGCCAGGAGACCTCAAGGCGGCAGCCCCACTACCTGACTACCCTAGCAACAGGCTGGTACCCTGTTACAGGGGAAACTTCAGAACAGCCGCAATATTCACAGAAAAAAGCGGGACGGATCTCAAAGGAAACAACCAAAGCATGACAAGGACAAAAGATATGGTATCTCGGACAGGATAAAAATAGGAACTTGGTATGTACGAGAACTGGGACAAAACGAACAACGGTTACGAGTAAACAAAGAGCTAAAGGCCAGAAACATCAATAGGGCAGTAATAACTGAAAAAGAAACTAAAAGGGACAAAGGATTAGGATGGTTTTATATCGGTTTACAGTGGAATGAATCCAACAACTAGATCAAAATGTGGAGTAGCAATCTTAACTGACAACAAATGGAAGAAAAAGATACGGCTATACCTTTATGAACGAAAGAATCTTGTGAGTAAGGCTAAAAATACAGATAAGCTATCTCACATTAATAGGCTTATATGTCCCTGATAGAAGAAGGAGAGAAGAAACTGGCGTGGTATAAGAAGACTTTCAAAACCAAGTAGATCAAAACAAGAAAGATTATCTGAACATACGTGGAGACCTTAATGCATGTGTAAGGAATTTGCTGGAACAATAGGAACTTCTGGAGAGCAGGTCGTAAATAAATGGACACAAATTACGTCACATATAATGAAATGAAAATTACCAACAGTTTTTTCAGGAAAAGGATATTCATAAATTTACACCGAGTGTGAGGGCCTGTAGATCTGTTATTGATTATGACATAGTAAACAGAAAGTTCGAAGGACCTGTACGAGATGCAAGAGCATACACAGAGGTAGCGACATAAACTCAGATGATTTCCTGGTGATTGACAAAGTAAACCTGATTGCTAGATGGAAGAAACAAACTATTTCGAAAAATAAACTCCAAGATGAAGTTTTCAAAGTGTACCTTCTGCAACAAGACAGTATAAGAGGTCTATTTCAACATCGACTAATGTATTATTTACAACACATTATAAATGCAGAAAATAATACAAATACAGAATGTCAAAACGTAAAGGCAAGTATGATCCAAGCGGCAATGGAGGCAACAGAGAAAAAAAGAAATTTAGGAAGAGAAGAAGCATCAAAATATGGTATGACGATTTATCAATTGTAATTAAATGGTTCAAATGGCTCTGAGCACTATGCGACGTCACTTATAAGGTCATCAGTCGCCTAGAACTTAGAACTAATTAAACCTAACTAACCTAAGGACATCACACACATCCATGCCCGAGGCAGGATTCGAACCTGCGACCGTAGCGGTCGCTCGGTTCCAGACTGTAGCGCCTAGAACCGCACGGCCACTTCGGCCGGCAATTGTAATTAAAGAGAAACAAAAAGCTTACATTACAAATCTACAGTACAATACAGAAGAAACGAAAGCGCATCATAAATTAAAACGTAGCTATGCTGAGAAAACAGTAGGAGAAGCTCACAAAGAATCCTGGAGCAAAACCATATCAAACACTGAAGATGACCTACGTGGTAAAAGAGAGATGGCTTATAAACCCCTGAAGTCACTTAACAAAGAGGAGAAAGTTTTTGCACGATTGTGTTAATAGGCAAAGAAGCTTGGATAAAATACGTTCAGGGATTATGGGCACAAAACAATAATAAAATTCAAGTAACAAAAATAGATCAGGACAAAGAATAACATGATGAAATCTGCTAAAGAGACAATATTACATCAGAGGAGATACAATGGGCATTAAAGCAGACGAAGGATAGAAAAGTAGGAGGACCCGATAATATCAATGCAGAACTTATCAAATAAAGTGGTTTAATGTTAGAACTGAGGCTACTCCATCTGTTAAATGAATGTTGGATACTGAAGATGATACCTGACTCTTGAGAGTGGTGGAAGTAATATCGGTCTATAAAAAAGGAACTTGGAATGCCTTTGAAAACTACAGAGGAAAAAGTCTGTTTAACAGTGGACAGTGGCTGCACATTATATGCACTAATAATTAATAACAGACTGAAAAGAATAGCTGACACCCTCTTACAGGAGGAACAAAATGGTTTTAGGAAAGAACGATCATGCAGTGACAATATTACAATAGTGCGGCAGATAACTGAAAAGAGACGAGAACATAACCTGGAGACTCATAATGCATTTGCAGATTATGAAAAATACTTCAACAGAGTGAATAAGTATATGCTGTGGAGTATAATGGAAAGATGAGGTTATACGAAACGTTCAGTACAAGTGATGAAAAGTTTGTTTTTAAAAAACGAAATTTTAAGTTTTACAGGCAAAGAGAGAACAGGACCAATAGCAATGAACATTGTTAGTAAATTAAAATAAGAAGTTAACCTAGAAATGAAATTAATTCCTAGAAACGCGCATTTAAATACTATGTCTTTGCTGATGATTTAATAATTTTACAAAAGACGAAGGATAATTTACAGTTTGCTCTAAATCCTTTGGGCTCAATAAGTAAACTCTATAACTTGAAAACATCAGAAAATAAAATCGGGGTGTTGCTTTTATAGGATAATACCCGTTAGGTTCTAACGATTCTAAATGGAAAATAAGCTGAAAAGGCGTCTCACTTTCAGGAACTGGGATGTGACATAGCTTATGAGTATGACGATGACATCTCCATGCCAATAAAACCAAGAAAGTCACAAGATAAAACTATACAAAGTAATTACAACACTTAAGATCACATAACGAAGTGAGACCTGGGTGGTAACTAAGAAAGACCAAAGAATGATACAGTCAGCTGAAATGAAATTTTTGAGGAAAGTAAAAGAATATATTCTGAGAGATCAAATGAAGAATTCTGAAATAAGGAAAGAATTAAGTAAATTTTACCTGAATGAAAGACTAGAACACGATAAATAGAAGACAGACCTTAAAAAAATGGGGACAGAAAGGATAGTCAGACATGAAACAGTCTATAGAGTTGGAGGAAAGGGAGATATAGGAAAACCAAGGAAAAGGTGGCTTTGTGAAAGAAGAGGCTAAAAGTCTACTCCTTGAAGAAGAAGTCTTCCTTTAATCCGAATTAGTGAGGATCCCGAACACTCGAGCATTACTAAAGAATGCGGCACACAAGTGTTCTATATAAGGTCTGCTTTGTAGGTAAGTTCATAAAACTCTCCGAATAAACAGAAATCGACTGTCTGTCTTCCCTCGTACATCCTTATGTACACCTTCCATTCCATATCGTTTGCAACGTTACAGCTAAATATTCCATCGATGTGACTGTGTCAAGCTGTACACCACTAATACTGTATTCTAACGTTACGGAATTACTTGTAGCAGTCATCTGCATTAACTTCCTTTTTTTCTTTACATTTATATGAAGCTGCCATTCATCACACCAAATAGAAATTCTGTCTGAGGTACCCTGTATCCCTCCACAGTCACTCAACGTCGATATCTTCCCGTATATTACAGCGTCATCATCCAATAGTCGCCTTCAAATAAAATATCCTAGTCACAAAAAAGTATTACTGAACGATTTATACGATAGAACTACGAGAAAAAGTAGTTTCAGGTGCTAAAGAGAGTGATAACAATTTTGAAATGTCACTCTTTGTAATAAATTTAAGTTGACGAGCTTTAAAAAGTGGCTCATTTCTAATAACGCGTTTCTTTATATTTACAGTATTGTGGTATTAATTTATACCTGGCGTTATTGCTACACAGAGCGATGATTTCTAGTGGTCTCTTGTGGTAACAATATTGTACAGTCACACGATCTTATGAAAAACCTGAGGACCTGCAAGAAGGTTACGTTAAGTGGAATGCATGCAAATCAGGTGGAACACAATTCAGGTCGTTTGGATACTTTGGATCAAGTCAGTGCATACTTGCTTGTACCGGATGGTTATAATCAAAGTGCATATACCCAAGGAGGACGCCTTCCTCTTCTATGTGTCACATCATGCTCATCCTTGTTTTCGAATCTTATTATCATTTTCTTTAACCAATTTAATGATATCGGGCCTTTCCTCGGACCCTACAGTTGGCGATACTCTCTCAATGCAGCACTGTGATCGCTGCCGTTCAAATAAAACAGTTTCGCTGATAGCGCACGGCCTCTCTTCTCGATAGCCAAACTGTTCACTGAGGTAACGGCTTCTCAAATAACAGAGTGGATCTTATTACCGTCATACAAACGGTATACAGGATCAGATTTGCAAGTGGTGACCAATTTTTTTCCGGCGTAAATCGCTTCCACATCAACACATTAGCATATCTACCAAGTTTCGCTGCCATACGATAATTACAGTCCACACCGGACTGCACTTTAATTATAAACACCCAGTGTCTAGAATGAGATTTTCACTCTGCAGCGGAGTGTGCGCTGATATGAAACTTCCTGGCAGATTAAAACTGTACGAGGTACGAGGTACTGGCGGAAGTAAAGCTGTGAGGACGGGGCGTGAGTCGTGCTTGGGTAGCTCAGTTGGAAGAGCACTTGCCCGCGAAAGGCAAAGGTCCCGAGTTCGAGTCTCGGTCCGGCACACAGTTTTAATCTGCCAGGAAGTTTCATATCAGCGCACACTACGCTGCAGAGTGAAAATCTCATTCTGGAAACATACCCTAGGCTGTGTCTAAGCCATGTCTCCGCAGTATCCTTTCTTTCAGGAGTGCTAGTCCCCTAGACATCATCATCATCATCATCATCATCAGCCAATTCAATCATTAGATGATGTGGCCTCTTCGAGTCGTGGATTCAGGTAGGCTTTCAGAAGTCTTCTCCAAGTGGGACGGTCTTGGGCAGTTCTCTGCCAGGTGTTACCAGCGATCTTCTTGTTGTCTTTGCCCCATCTGTCTGGTGGTCTTCCTCTAGGCCTCCGGTGCTCTCTCGGACTCCACTCCAGTACTAGCTTCGTCCATCTGTTGTCTTTTCTTCTTGCAACGTGGCCAGCCCACTGCCATTTCAAGGAACCTACTCTCTCTAAGATGTCATTAACCTTCGTCACAGACCGGATGTCATCTGCCCTTTTCCTGTCCTTTCTTGTATAGACCAGCATTGATCTCTGCATGGCTCTCTGTGCTGTCCTAAGTTTCCCTTTTGTAAATGAGTTCAGTGTCCATGTCTAGCAGCCATACATCATCACAGGAAGAATGCATTGATCAAATACTGCTTTCTTCAGATTTACTGGCATTTTTGATCTGAATACTTTTGAATTCTTCCCAAATGCTTGCCAGCCAAACTTGATGCGTCGATAGATTTCTGGCCTTATGTCTCCCTTCATATTTATAATCTGGCCAAGGTAGACATATTCACTGACCTCTTCTAGTAGACTGTCCTTGACTTTCACATCTCCAGCTGGGACCCGTTTGTTGGATATTACTTTTGTTTTGGAAAGGTTCATGTTCAAGCCAACCAGCTGACATTTCGATGCAAGATCTGTAATTAAGTTTTGGAGCTCTGCGAAGTCTTTGGCCAGTAAGGGAATATCATCAGCAAATCTCAAGTTGGTAAGCCTTCTTCCATTAATTCTAATTCCCTTACCTTCCCAGCTCAGCTTTGACATAGAACTACTTAAACCTAACTAACCTAAGGACATCACACACATCCATTCCCTAGGCAGGATTCGAACCTGCGACCGTAGCAGCAGCGCGGTTCCGGACTGAAGCGTCTAGAACCGCTCGGCCACAGCTGAAAGCAGTTTATGGTGATTGTGTTGATGTAAGTACTGTGCGTCGTTGGGCGAGTAAGTGTAAAGATGTTGAGGCGGGAACATTTGACCTGCGTGACAAACAGAGTTGGACGTCCTGTTACAGCGACCAGCGCAAAGCAAAATGTTGACAGATTGATTCAGGACGATCGTCGCATCACTCAGAGAAAAACAGCAAGAACAATCGGCATTTCATAACAACGTGTGGGTCACATTATTGCTTTGCTTGTCTGGCTGTCGGAAGATCTGTGCACGATGGTTTCCCTGGATGCAAACTCGTGAAATGAAAGCACACAGACCTGAAATTTACCAGGAACTCCTCTCGCGTTACGAGAATGAAGGTGACGCCTTTCTCCATTCAATTGTGACAGGAGACAAAACGTCATTATGCTTCTGCTGAAGACGTTGAGGGAACTGTGAGACTGTGGTTGCGGAAACAGTGTGTCGACTTCTTCCGTGACGGCTTCAGAAAACTTGTTCATCGTTGGCAGAAATGTATCCAGTTGGCTGGTGATTATGTGGAAAAGTAAATATTGGTAATTAAAGATCACATTCTAAGGATTATTTCTGCGTTTGATTTGTTAAAGTATTTCCATCCAAACCCAATTAACTAAGGTGGAGGCATTACTTTTCATTCAACCGTCGTAAAATAGTCCCGATTCGTTGTACGACATATGAGTGGACGTATTCTTGAGTGGAAGCCCTTAAGAGATGAAAGATCCCACACTTTGCGAGAGACTAAAACGTAACAAATTATTACAAGTTGTCATCTTGCATTGAAAGCGTAGCTTATCGCGGAGCCGGGAGGAGAGCGGATTTTGATCTCACACTCGCACAGCTGACGCGGGCTACTGGACCGAGAGAGCCGTTGTACTTGCTTAACGATGCGTGCAATACGTTACACATACTCTCCGTGAATCTGAAGAAGTACTGTTAAATATCAATCGATCTTTGTCATACTTAGTGTACCAAATTCTATGGACTACAGAACCATGCTGGTAAAATTTCAAATCAATAACTTCAGTATTTTCGGAGATATAAATTTTTACCTAAAACACAGAATAACTATACTGGCATTGTGAAACCGAGATAGGGGCTATAATGTATTCATATATAGTATCAATTAAAACAACCAAGAGTACAGGTTCATATAATCAAATTTTCTGGAATTTTTTTAGTTTCATTGCCACAGATTTCTGACGTAATTAACAGTACATTGGAAAATAATTATTTCATTGTGTGAGTGTTTTGGAGAAACTGCGAGAGTGAATGGAGGACATACCTAAAGTGAGATTGTGATATTTCATTGAAACTATGCAAATGTAAGTGTGGGAAAGTTGTTGTGTAATAGGGGAATTTGTGACGTATGTCCGAGTGAGCTTGACTTTGTAAAAGACAACCACAAGGGGCGTTGAGTGTTAAATTTATTAGAAATTTATTTTGAGGAAAGGAATCGTATTTCGTTTTCATTAAATTTTATTTAGTTTCGGAACTAATAGATTTCTAGTGTAAATTACTTGTGGTAATCTGATTGGCTGACATTAGAAAGATCGTTAGTATCGAAGTGCTCGAGATGATTTGATTGGCTACTTAGCATACTAGCCAATAGTAATTCTGCTTTTCCCCCGCGTTTCAGTAGGGCTTTGTGCCTCAGATCTACGAGTCGAGATAGTTGCACTGGAGCCGTCTTCTGGTTAACATCTATGTTAAATGGCGCTGATCACATTTGCACCAAAATAAAGAAATCTGCGCGTTTGATCGGTTTTCGTGCAGTTGATGAAAAGCGAATACAGTGTTGAGTATTTTGAGAAAGTTTGAGTTTTGTGAGTGACTGATTTTATGAGATTTAGCGTGTCAACATATTTAGTCGTACATAAATTCGGCGTGGCGTGTTTCGTACAAAGTACGAGACATTATGGCGGACACTTCTGTACAAGAAGCCTGCTGAACGACTGAATGTGTTAACTCGCAAGTAGTCCTGGGTCAGTGACTGTACGACGTTTAAAATATTGGGTCGGACTAAATATTTTCTGGAAGATTTTGGGTGTGAACTCATTACAGAGACAGTCTGTAACATTGCATTATCAATGCCGTGATATTAAATACGGACTTGATAGTCATTTTCCTTGTTTTATAAACAATAAACCAAGTAAATTTTAGGCCTTTTTTTCAAACGAGTCATGCAAGAATCTTGAACATTCGATAGTTTAACTAATATTCAGCTGCTGCCCATGGAGTTGGGGTTATGTGGCCTTTGCGTGGTAGATATTTAGTCGCTTTTTCGTCAACGCTGCTTTTGTCGGCTAAATCAGTATCTACCATCGCAAAGTGGAGGTACAGACAACCTGAAGCCTATCCAGGAAGATGGACAGATTGTTTAAAGGATAGTGAGAGAGCAACCCGTCCTGCCACAAGATGCCGAGCGCCTGACCTAATGGTATCAGATGCCACTGGGTACACGCATAGCCAGTAATTTGGACAGCAGCAGTTACGTTTCTGCACTGTTAACACCGGTGACTGTGTCCTGGCTTCGAGGTTCTTGTGACACGTATCAAGCAAGATCGCATGTTGTCCGTGATGTCATGACCTACCTCGATGTAGTGTGTTCGACTGCCCTGGGGAGAACGTCTCTTACCCATTGGAAGCATCTAGTTTTGCGTTGCCGAGATACTGGCGCGCCACCACTCGTCAGCCACTAAGACTGCTGAACTCGGACATAGAATTTAAACGGCAAAGAATGACGTACCAGTGTCTGCTATCCATGCTCAGTTCGACTTGTGCATCTGTGTGAGCGCCGCTGTTGCTGCCAGATGCGGCAGCTGATGGCTAAACTTCGCAGTCTTTATACTTCCAGGTCACTTGCAGCCTTACTCATGTATTCTTCCTACTAGATTGTATCACACACTGCGTAAAATTTCGCTATTTGCTAGACCTCTTGGTGTTGCAGTTTTAATGACGAGCAGTTTAGTTGCCACAAGCTCGAAGTAATTTACTCTGCTGGAAAAAGATGCGACACCTTCAAGGACAAGGTCATGTTATTGACGAGTGAAATAGGCAGTCCATCATTGTAAGCGTTTATTATAACAATTTCAGATCAAATAACCTCACATATCACAGTAGAGGGTGCCCAAACAGCCACTCCAGCACAGAATGTGTTCCAGTCAGGCAGCAACACACTCGTTTTTTCTCGCATGGAAACGGTGACGAAGGTGCCGAATGGCTTCCTGCGACAGATTTCCCGAGCATCTTACGCATTTTTTGCGATTCGGCAGTCCATTGTGCAAGCCTTAGAGAACGAGTAAGTTCCCGCTTCGTCATGTCAAAAAAAAAAAAAAAAAAAAAAAAAAGGCTCTGAGCACTATGGGACTTAACATCTGAGGTCATCAGTCCCTAGAACGTAGAACTACTTAAACCTAACTAACCTAAGGACATCACACACATCCATGCCCGAGGCAGGATTCGAACCTGCGACCGAAACGGTCGCGCGGTTCCAGACTGTAGCGCCTAAAACCGCTCGACCACCCCGGCCGGCTTCGTCATTTCCCATATGCCTCAATTAGCTAGTGGTACTTGTGGCCAGAGCAGTAATTGTGACCCACGAAGAGCACGTTACGTCGCGGCAGCCGTATGTAGACGCGTACTGTTCTGCTGAAAAAGCACATCACCTACCTGTCGAAGGAAAGACAGTAGCACGAGGATAGCAGCTTGTGCATTGTACAGGGTACTGGATACTTTTCTCTGCAGAAGCACAAGATCCGACCGCGAATGGTAACTGATGGCCCCCCCTAGGCCATGAAGCCTAGAATGGGCGAATGAACTCTTGAACTGGCAGCTCACCAGGACTACGCCATGCGGATCTACGTCCATCACTCGCATGGAGTCAAAACCTACTCTTATCACTGACGGCAACAGATCGCCATTCCACTCTCCATTCAACTTTTTCACGAGACCAGAGCAGCCATTCTTGGCGGTGTCGTGGTGTCAGCGGTAGTCTGGCCAGAGGCACAAGTGATCTTAACCCTAGTACAGGCAGACGGTTCTCAGTAGTCCCTGAAGAGACAAGTGCAACATACGCCTGGATTTCATGCCTAGGTGATGTACGGTCAGCCACCGTCGCTGGCGCAATGTGTCGATCTTGACTTGCGTCTGTACTAAGCGGATCTCCAGAATTTGCTCTGCAGGGATGGGAATGTTGCACTGACCACTGTTGAAAACAGCGACACACCACCGATACATTGTGCCCAACATATGCGGCAATCCGTCGATACGTCCATCCAGATTCCCGCAGGCCCACAATGTGACTGGTTTCAAAAGGATAAAGCTGTTCAACAGGAGTACGTCGTCGCAGAGGCGTGGTTGTACCCTAGAATGAATGTTGCAAACTCTGTTCACTTCTAAACTCGTAGTTACTGCCTGCAGAATCAGAACAGAGGGCGCACACACAGACCTCCTGAGCGCAATATTATCGTCGATGACGGTGGCAAATGAATCACTAACATTAAAAACCCTCAGTATGCACATATCATGTCCTGGTGCCAATGAACGCACTCCTTCAGTCCCTTTTCTGACAGCGTATGAAGCTACAGTTATATGCATGATTGAAGCAAGTGACAGATAAGGGACAAACTTCTTTCAATTGTTTTCAGCCATTATGGCTATGTTTGTAAACCGTGACTGTGTGGGAAAATTATTTATTTCAATTTTCTGCTACCAGTCACTTCTTATTTTATGCTTAATCTAACATAATGCAACGTGTTTTGTTCATTTTCAAGCGTTGTTGTTGTTATGGTCTTCAGTCCAGAGACTGGTTTGATGCAGCTCTCCATGCTACTCTATCCTGTGCAAGCTTCTTCATCTCCCAGTACCTACTGCAACCTACATCCTTCTGAATCTGCTTAGTGTATTCATCTCTTGGTCTCCCCCTACGATTTTTACCCTCCACGCTGCCCTCCAATACTAAATTGGTGATCCCTTGATGCCTCAGGACATGTCCTACCAACCGATCCCTTCTTCTGGTCAAGTTGTGCCACAAACTTCTCTTCTCCCCAATCCTATTCAATACTTCCTCATTAGTTATGTGATCTACCCATCTAATCTTCAGCATTCTTCTGTAGCACCACATTTCGAAAGCTTCTATTCTCTTCTTGTCCAAACTATTTACCGTCCATGTTTCACTTTCATACATGGCTACACTCCATACAAATACTTTCAGAAATGACTTCCTGACACTTAAATCTATACTCGATGTTAACAAATTTCTCTTCTTCAGAAACGCTTTCCTTGCCATTGCCAGTCTACATTTTATATCCTCTCTACTTCGACCATCATCAGTTATTTTGCTCCCCAAATAGCAAAACTCCTTTACTACTTTAAGTGTCTCATTTCCTAATCTAATACCCTCAACATCACCCGACTTAATTCGACTACATTCCATTATCCTCGTTTTGCTTTTGTTGATGTTCATCTTATATCCTCCCTTAAAGACACCATCCATTCCATTCAACTGCTCTTCCAAGTCCTTTGCTGTCTCTGACAGAATTACAATGTCATCGGCGAACCTCAACGTTTTTATTTCTTCTCCATGGATTTTAATACCTACTCCGAATTTTTCTTTTGTTTCCTTTACTGCTTGCTCAATATACAGATTGAATAACATCGGGGAGAGGCTACAACCCTGTCTTACTCCCTTCTTAACCACTGCTTCCCTTTCATGTCCCTCGACTCTTATAACTGCCATCTGCTTTCTGTACAAATTGTAAATAGCCTTTCGCTCCATGTATTTTACCCCTGCCACCTTTAGAATTTGAAAGAGAGTATTCCAGTCAACATTGTCAAAAGCTTTCTCTAAGTCTACAAATGCTAGAAAAGTAGGTTTGCCTTTCCTTAATATTTCTTCTAAGATAAGTCGTAAGGTCAGTATTGCCTCACGTGTTCCAACATTTCTACGGAATCCAAACTGATTTTCCCCGAGGTCGGCTTCTACCAATTTTTCCATTCGTCTGTAGAGAATTCGTGTTAGTATTTTGCAGCTGTCGCTTATTAAACTGATTGTTCGGTAATTTTCACATCTGTCAACACCTGCTTTCTTTGGGATTGGAATTATTATATTCTTCTTGAAGTCTGAGGGTATTTCGCCTGTCTCATACATCTTGCTCACCAGATGGTAGAGTTTTGTCAGGACTGGCTCTCCCAAGGCCGTCAGTAGTTCCAATGGAATGTTGTCTACTCCGGGGGCCTTGTTTCGACTCAGGTCTTTCAGTGCTCTGTCAAACTCTTCACGCAGTATCGTATCTCCCATTTCGTCTTCATCTACATCCTCTTCCATTTCCATAATATTGTCCTCAAGTTCATCGACCTTGTATAGACCCTCTATATACTCCTTCCGCCTTTCTGCTTTCCCTTCTTTGCTTAGAACTGGGTTTCCATCTGAGCTCTTGATGTTCATACAAGTGGTTCTCTTATCTCCAAAGGTCTCTTTAATTTTCCTGTAGGCAGTATCTATCTTACCCCTAGTGAGATAACCCTCTACATCCTTACATTTGTCCTCTAGCCATCCCTGCTTAGCCATTTTACACTTCCTGTCGATCTCATTTTTGAGACGTTTGTATTCCTTTTTGCCTGCTTCACTTACTGCATTTTTATATTTTCTCCTTTCATCAATTAAATTCAATATATCTTCCGTAACCCAAGGATTTCTACTAGCCCTCGTCTTTTTACCTACTTGATCCTCTGCTGCCTTCACTACTTCATCCCTCAAAGCTACCCATTCTTCTTCTACTGTATTTCTTTCCCCCATTCCTGCCAATTGCTCCCTTATGCTCTCCCTAAAACTCTGTACAACCTCTGGTTCTTTCAGTTTATCCAGGTCCCATCTCCTTAAATTCCCACCTTTTTGCGGTTTCTTCAGTTTTAATCTACAGGTCATAACCAATAGATTGTGGTCAGAGACCACATCTGCCCCTGGAAATGTCTTACAATTTAAAACCTGGTTCCTAAATCTCTGTCTTACCATTATATAATCTATCTGATACCTTTTAGTATCTCCAGGGTTCTTCCATGTATACAACCTTCTATCATGATTCTTAAACCAAGTGTTAGGTATGTTTAAGTTGTGCTCTGTGCAAAATTCTACCAGGCGGCTCCCTCTTTCATTTCTTAGCCCTAATCCATATTCACCTACTACGTTTCCTTCTCTCCCTTTTCCTACACTCGAATTCCAGTCACCCATGACTATTAAATTTTCGTCTCCCTTCACTATCTGAATAATTTCTTTTATTTCATCATACATTTCTTCAATTTCTTCGTCATCTGCAGAGCTAGTTGGCATATAAACTTGTACTACTGTAGTAGGTGTGGGCTTCGTATCTATCTTGGCCACAATAATGCGTTCACTATGCTGTTTGTAGTAGCTTACCCGCACTCCTATTTTCCTATTCATTATTAAACTTACTCCTGCAATACCCCTATTTGACTTTGTGTTTATAACCCTGTAGTCACCTGACCAGAAGTCTTGTTCCTCCTGCCACCGAACTTCACTAATTCCCACTATATCTAACTTTAACCTATCCATTTCCCTTTTTAAATTTTCTAACCTACCTGCCCGATTAAGGGATCTGACATTCCACGCTCCGATCCGTAGAACGCCAGTTTTCTTTCTCCTGATAACGACATCCTCTTGAGTAGTCCCCGCCCGGAGATCCGAATGGGGAACTATTTTACCTCCGGAATATTTTACCCAAGAGGACGCCATCATCATTTAATCATACAGTAAAGCTGCATGCCCTCGGGAAAAATTACGACCGTAGTTTCCCCTTGCTTTCAGCCGTTCGCAGTACCAGCACAGCAAGGCCGTTTTGGTTATTGTTGCCCTTGCAACTACTGAAAAGGCTGCTGCCCCTCTTCAGGAACCACACGTTTGTCTGGCCTCTCAACAGCTACCCCTCCGTTGTGGTTGTACCTACGTTACGGCTATCTGTATCGCTGAGGCACGCAAGCCTCCCCACGAACGGCAAGGTCCATGGTTCATGGGGGGGTTTTATGTATGTAAAAACGCTTGAAAATGAACAAAAAATGTTCGAAACGCATTGCATTATGTTAGATTACGCATAAAATAAAGAGTGACTGGTAGCAGAAACTTGAAATAAATAACTTCTTTCAAACCTCCCAAATAGTTGGTTCGACACTTAGCAATGTCATATGGTACGATTCATTGAGGTCCATTTCGACTATTGAATGTTAAAATTATGAATGAACTTGTCACAAATTTTTCCAAGATTTGTTGATGCGTACTCCAGATCACAAACAGATACTTTGCATGAAGCCCTTCGTCTGCCGTTGTCGATCTGCTTGAGCAACGGGCCTTCAAAGCCGATAGTGGCGCATGAACTCAAAGCTCTATTTTGTTCACTCCCTCAGAAAAATTCTTCAACAGTCACACCACTTGTAACTCGACATCCGTGTGCGATCCACATTTTGAGTGTCAGATGCTGAATGTACATCGTCAAATGGTTTTTAGTTCTCTTTAAACCGAGCGAGTTAGCGCAATGTTTAAGATTATGAATTCGTATTCTGTTGTAGCTGAGCCCAGATTCCTGTGCGACTATGTCTTTGCCATACATGCACCAAAATACCTTTCTTCGAAAAATCTATTGTAGGCAATCTGTGGAAAGACGAAAACATGTGTGGTCTGTCTTCCTTCCTACATTTGGTAAACTTTACGAACTGTTGTCAACCGAAAGAAAGTGAAAAATAAACGTGCGGCATACACGAAAACTCAGAACTGAGGCTGTTTAGCTACGCTGTCGTAATACCAATTTTCTTCCAGAATTACGTTGGTGAATTGTACTGACTGAAATGAAGGAGTTATTCGGGAGGTATGTGAAGGTGAGCGTCGTAAGAGGCGCCGCGTTAGCTGCTGGAGGAAATTATTGCTCGACGGTGGAGAGATGAAGCTGCAATTTAAATTCCTGGTTTTTTCTCTGTGCGAAGGGTTCTTATTGCAGTAAAGCAAATTACACCATTCCTCTTGTACTTGACACCACTTCAGTCGCTCCTCTGTACCTCCCATCCTCCCCCCCCCCCCCCCCCCCCCGCCCCACTTACGTCAGAACTTCCCCATTCTCTAGAAATGTTGTTCTTGCTGCTGCCTCCCACGGACTTGTTAAAGGTTTTCTTTCCATACCGAACGAGTTTTTCTATGGTTTCCTAATACTAACCAAAGCAAAACTTCATGCAAAGTACCAGCTGTCGTTGTTCTTTTCGCTGTCGATCGTACTTAATTCATAGATCAACGTGGTATGTTGACAGTCATAAACATACCAACAAAGCTGGTAATGCCGCTGAAGGAGAGACAAAGTCAAGTATTAACAGGTAATTTTAGTAGTGAATGCTCCACTCGATTTTCAGTTTCAGGCAAAGCGCAATAAATCCAGCAGGAATGAAAGAAAAAACTTATACTAAATATTTGGGAATTGACAATATGAAAAATGCTAGACTGTAAAATACACATTTGCTTGGATATAACTTTAGGCAGTTCATCACTTACAGTCGGGCATCAAAGCCCCAAGGACATCATACCCGCAAAGACTGTTTAGCTTTATTCTAACTAACATTATGTTTTGGCATTTGCGACATTGTCAGGTGCATCTACGACATAACGATTAACTCAAACAGGACTCACTTCAAACAAATAAAAAAAAATCTGTGCAGCTAGCATGGCTGCAGCGTCACAGTATGATACAGTCTGGGACCATATGTATTTACTTGCATGAATTAGAAAATGGTTACACTAGATGGGCGTTAGGTATCAAATCATTTAGTCTGTGTGCAACGTAGAATAGAACATATACAAAATGGGGAGTATGAGCACTGTATATAGTATATATGTGTGTTTAAAACCCAAAAATAATAACAAATAGCGAGGAAAGACTCTCGATCTTCTAGGATTAGATACTTTTAATTATTGATTTTATTGTTCCTAAAGATGGAAACCGTCATGACACGGAAAAGGACTTTGTCTTTCTGTCGAGTTTTCAGGAAATGGTTCGAGAAGTTATCGAGTTAATGAGCTGAAGTTGTATAGGGCAGAGTGTTGTATGTTGCAACCCTTTCCAGACTCTCGCTTCTAGCCAACCCAGTAATTGAAGTTTAATACACACAGTCCAGCCAAAATAATGTAGCCACCAGCTACGTTCGACGTCAATGTACAATAATCACTCGCAGAGGGCAGCTGATAGCAGAAGCAGTGGAGGTCATATAAAACTTGTCGGGGGACACGCAAAACAGTGCAGTAGTTGTCGAATTGCGGCAAGACAACAGTGTTGCACCACGAGCCATAGATGATAGGGGTGAACGAAGGCTGCGGAGAAGTATATGGGCGAAATGACCTGCGACTGTTGAGGAACTGAGCACCCAGATGAACCAAGTGGCTACCAGCGGTGTCTCCTCAACCACCGTTTACCAAAAGTTGCTGCGTATGGACCTCCGCAGCAAGCGCCTGTTTTAATACACCCATGCTGACTGCTGCTCATCGGCTGCGACGGCTGGTATTTACACGCCAATGCCGCAACTGGACGTCCACTGAATGGCGACAGGTAACTTTTTCAGAAGAATCGTGTTTTATGCTCCATCACACAGATGACCATTGGATCGTCTGAAGTGTCCAGGTCAGAGGAGAGAGCGCCATGGAAGTTCAAATGGTTCAAATGGCTCTGAGCACTATGGGACTTAACTTCTAAGGTCATCAGTCCCCTAGACCTTAGAACTACTTAAACCTAACTAACCTAAGGACATCACACACATCCATGCCCGAGGCAGGATTCGAACCTGCGACCGTAGCGGTCGCGCGGTTCCAGACTGTAGCGCCTAGAACCGCTCGGCCACTCTGGCCGGCGCCATGGAAGTATGTTGTCGTGGCACTACCTGGGTAATCTTGTCGTTCTGCAAGGCACAATGATTCTTCACAAGTATGCTTCTATCCTTGGAGATCAAGTTCACTCCTACATGTAGATTGTTTTTCCTTGGCACGATGGCATCTACCAGCAGGACAATGCAACGTGTCACCCAGCTTGCAGTATACGTGCGTGGTTTGAGTAGGACCAGGATGTGTTTACTGTACTTCCTTGGCCACCAGACTTCCCAGATTTAAACTCAATCGAGAATCTGTGGAACTGCATCAATTGGGCTATTAACACCATGGATCCTCAATGAGAAACCTGGGACAGTAGTGGGACAAAGTTCATGTCACCCCAATCTGCATTGTTGCCAAATTTATTCAAGATGGCGGATCCAAGATGGCGTCGGAGATATGGCAACGTCGCAATGACGTCACGGCTTGAAGTTCAAATTTTGGCTGGAAAATAGGTCAATTAGACTACCTCCACTAACCTCACCCCCTCCCCTGTCCCATAAAATGGTGGGACGTTCAAAATTTGGTGGAAAAAGGTCACATGGGCTACCTCCACTAACCTAAGGAAATGGCGGGAAAAAAGGTCACTTGGGCAACCTCCACTAACCTAAGTCATCCACCGCCACTTCTTCCTAAGAATTGGTGGGAAAAGGACTCAGCCTGTGCTGGGCTGCTGGATAGAATGGACGTAAGTCTTTATTTTGCATGCAGTGTTTATTTAAACAGTTTGAGGTGGTAGCTCCATCCAGTGTGCTCACCATGTGGTCTGGAGTCCAACTGACCTAGTACGCAGTACTGCCACCTGAGGGTGCTATCATCCCTTCTGCGACGTAATCCAAGAAGGCGCTGTGGGGGGGGGGGGGGGGATGGCGGGAAAAGGCCTCAGCCTGTGCTGGACTGCTGGAGAGAGGTAGGAGTGTACTTTATTTATTTTGGAACAGTTTATATAGGGATGGATTTCCCACAGTTCATTTATTACACTGATACAAAAAACTCGCTCTGACATGCTTGGGGTTACGCTACATAGCCTACAGACCTGCAAACTACCCTTAAATTATCGAAATAATGCAGTACACTGATGTATAGACATGCAAACAACTCATAAATTACCGAAATAATGCATTGCACACCCTACAGAGCTGCAAACTACTCGTAGATCACTGAAATAATGCACGTAAAACACTCTGCAGACACACTCACTGTCGAAGTAATGCACTGCAAAGTTTACAGACACGAAAACAACTCGAAATTATCAAAATAATGACTGTAAGACGTTCTGCAGACACGATTGCTAATTGTAAACTGTCAAAATAATGCAGTAAATAACCTACAGACCTGCAAACTACTCGTAAATCACCTAAATAATACAGTACACTGACGTACAGAGATGAAAACAACTCATAAATTGTCAAAAAATAATACATGTAAAAGGCTCTGCAAACACACACACACAACACTTAAACAGCCGAAAATAATGCAATGCACAAACACTCATTGCACTTAAAAAATGCTTTCGAACTATTGTCAACCGCAACGTATCAGAGGCTCCAACTCGCACATGCGCAGACGCTGCCACGAGCCCCGCCGGACAGACGAATGCAGGGGCGCAAGCTATTGCTCTCAGACCAATACCGTATACAGCCAGTAGGTGAAAGTCACGTCTGTTTTCGAGTATACAGTTAGAATTCTTCGAGTGTTATACTGATGTAACATGGCTATGTAAATGAGAGCCAAGTCTCCCTCTGGATGCGCATGTTTTACTATTGCTGGCCCGAAGCCACTCTACCTGCAATCCAGCTAAGATCTAATTACTGAGTGACTCACCCACGGAGTCGCAGCTAAAAGGTTGTCAATGCTATACTGACGTCACAGGTCACGCTATAGAAATCTGTGGAAATGCTTCCCAGAATAGCTCAGGGTGCATTGTTTGTAGCAATCCTAATGGGACATGTGAGATGCCTCTGGCCGCACATGTGTTTACTGTGACTGACGTCTACTTGCAAGTCCAGCATCAAGTGAGAGATGTCTGCATAGTGTCTCATCAGCACAGGCACAGCTAAAATGTTCTCAGTGTTATACTGACGTCGGGCCGGCTGCGGTGGTCTCGCGGTTCTAGGCGCTCAGTCTGGAACCGCGCGACTGCTACGGTCGCAGGTTCGAATCTTGCCTCGGGCATGGATGTGTGTGATGTCCTTAGGTTAGTTAGGTTTAAGTAGTTCTAAGTTCTAGGGGACTGATGACCTAAGATGTTAAGTCCCATAGTGCTCAGAGCCATTTGAACCATTTTTATACTGACATCATGTCACATGTCTATGTAAATAAAAGCCAAGTCTACCCCTCGGAAATAGTAATGTGCTGCAGAAATTGTTAATGGTCGCTTTTGTAGGATCTTTTGTAATGTCTCAGTTTGTCTGTATGGAAATTCTTGTCCTGACAGGAGCTGTTTACGAAAATAGCCCAGACTAACACCGATTGCATTCTTCCTGATTGCTCTACGAGGCACCCCGTCCATCTTGTGTTACCCTTCCTGGAAATTGCGATGTCCTGCTTTCAACATACGTCTCAGACACGGTAAACATTCTCGCTGCTATGTGGAGGCTTCTATGTCCCAGTAAAAAAGATGTCTTGCGAATGAATGGAGCATTCTTATCGGCTCTTACTGAATTTACCCACCAAATTACGATGCTGCCCGTGTGGAAGCACTGTCCACCTTTTTCTTTCTTTCTGCAGGCAAGACTTTCAGCGGCAATACTATTTTGTACAGATTGCCATATTGCACTGACAGTTAAACCTTGAAAAAGTGGCCTACAGATCGTCAAATACAGAAAGACACTTGCTCAATTACGCTGCTCTGTCACTGAGAATGGAAGGTTGAATATTAGAACACGAAACTGATCTCCAACCTACCAATATATCACCTTGTACCATGTTGATATAGTAAGCATACAATTCGTATCATACACCATACAAAATCGCCCCTTTTGCATCATGTATATAGCTATCTACCGCCAGACAGTCGTACATATACCATGAAGACAGACAGCATAAGCACATGCATCTTAGCTATACTCCTCGCTGCACTAGATATTTCCCATGAGGTCGGGTGACCATCCACCGCAGCGCTAGGTCACAAGTCATCCACTCCTGACGCATGACCACAGAACCTTCAGTTGACTGAAGTCACTTTCAGAACTGTTGTACGAAGTTGGGGTTGGTTCCCCTTGGCACAAAGGCGTTACTGTTTCTGGCCCTGACCTGCTTGCTTCCTTGCTTTCTACTCCCAGCTCCAGACTCTGGAATTACAAGAACATATGTAATTTGACATAGTTTTGTCCGAATATCATGCCATTTTCGCGAGACACTCGTACATCTACCACAAAGACTGTTGTACAAAGGTTGGGTTGGTTCCTCTCGGCATAAAGGCGTCAATGTTTCTCGTCCCAACCTGCTTTCCTGCTTGTTTTCTACACCAATCTCCAGACTCTGGGATTACAAGAACACATGTATTTTCACATGGTTTGCCAGAATATTATACCATTTACGCGATACTTCTCGATATCAATCACACAGTAATATCACTTGCTTAGCAGTATCACTCGTGCAACATAATTCCAAAGATATAGACTGGAAATTATTTCTGTGGAAACCCGAAACTTTAGCCAGGTGGAGCGTGCTGTAAGCCATTGAGTAACTAGAAACTTATCCTGTCTGCGAAGACCTTTGTGTGGAAACTCGAAAAAAATTTAGGAAACTGATATTCCCACTGACGAATACCAATGTCGGTTATGTAACAGATTACAAATCATCCGTATTATTTACAAAGTCAACTAAGGTATTTCTCATGTCTAGAGAACTAGCAAATGTGTCTTCAACCCGTCTTTCACCTACTAGATGCACCCACCACAATCGATGTTCTCTCAACTAAAAAAAGACGGGAAACGTGAAGAAGCAGTCAATCGTACAATTTACATGGGAGGGAATAATAGTCCAGCGAAAACACATGTCCATATTGAATCTTCTCAAATTCCCATACGATCAAGACAGAATTCTCCCAGGAGACCAGTCACATACATATTTGATCGCTATACTTAAGATTAAATGTCAGAAGCCATGAACTTACGTCATGAACTCCACTATTTGAAACTGAGCCAATGTTACACACAGCATCCTTTACTACCAACTAGTGTCATCAGCAAACAGAAACATTTTAAAGTTACCCTTTCTTTGTAACTCCCGACACATATTCCTTGTGATAGGCTGTGCTGCAGGTAGCACTATCGAACTCATAAATGATTCCTTCCGCTGATTTCATGAGATTTTTATAACCACTCTCTGCAGTTCTCCACTATCCCCGTCCATAAGTACATGAGGCCTGCCTGGTCCTGGTTTTCCCTTCACAGTCACATCACCAACGGTCAACATGGACAGATTTCAAAGGATCGAATTTCCTTGACGGGTTTATTAATCAAGTGACATCGAATGACCAGTCCACGTTCGAAGTCACTAAGCTCTCCTGTCAGACCTCTTTTAATGTCTATTGAAAAATGAATACTTTCTGCCTTCTTTTGTATTGGCGGTTCTGTCTCTCGTGGCACCTAGTGATCAGTTCCGCATTATACAGGGGTATGTGCGTACTTTTGTCCTGAGATTGTATACCAGCCAATAGTATGTGATCAACAACCGACACTTCGCCCATCACTGTGCTGGGAAAAACTATTTGGAGTGAAGACGCAAGGTCGGTATAATGTACGGAACTTAAGAATCTTTACCGATGCTAAAATCGAACTGCAATTCTTACGCGGCCTGCAATCCCAGTAAGAGTGCCGGTTGCGGGAGTGTTTCTTATGAAATGTTATTAAATACACTGTATAAAAGAGTAAAGGAAACACGTGTATCAACGTCCGGTATGTTAAATATATTCTGATACGGGCGGTACCTATGGTCTTATCGCACGGCTTGAGGTCTGCGCTCTCAGTTTAGATAAAAAATGAAAATAATTTACCATCTATAGGCTGTTATCTGCGTTACAATGTCAGGTGACAATCTCAGAGGAAAGTGAATACCAGTGTCTCAGTGTTTTCTAGTGTGCATGGGGGCTTAATAAAATGAAAAATGAAAATGCAAATAATTTTTGTAGCTGTCTGTCCGATTACGCAAGTCTCGTAAACGGATGGCCCTGACTAGTAATTGTTACGCTATCTGACTGCTTAGAATGACAACAAAGAATGAAAAGAAAATTTTCGTTAACACAATTAATTAATTAAGTCCCCAGCAACTATAAAACCTACGAAACCAGAGCACAAGTATAACTGTTCGTTCTGTGTGTGGGAGTGTGACTCAACGCACATCTGGCACGGTTCTTCTTCAACAAGACAAGAAATTTTAAATACCATTTATACTGACGTCATAAAAAAAATTAGAAATACTATAATTGCTCAAGAAACCAGAATTACACTCTAATACAAGAACACACGCCAGATGCTTTGTTGACTGAACCTGTAAGCATTATTCAGGACACACAAATAATAAGAAAATAAATAACATTAGTTAGTTACCTTAATTTATATTGACGAAAAGCACTCTGATCATTACAATATCTCCATTAGAATAACATCTACTATCTCTCCCATCACATAGCTGCATAACATGGAACAACACTCTGAACTACCACATCTCATCTCAACTTCCGCTACACGCAGTGTCCACCACAACCGCTCGGCAAGAACTCTCGGCAAGAACTGTCTGCCGCTACCTCTCAACACGCACTCTGCCAGTGGAGGCGGCGGAACAATACTCTCTCTGGCGCGATTTTTGGCGCTGTGGCTCAGTGTAGCCACCTTTCATATGCCCTTCCTCCACGGGCTAGAATTTGATGGTATTTTTGCCAGCATTGGTGGTGAAAATACCACCAAATTCGTCAAAAAAAATACAGACAAAAATAAAAGATAATATTAATACGTAAATATCATATAACTAGATAAAATTTTGGCTTTGCACTGACCTTTCAATAGCCTAATAAAATACACTAAGCAATACAAATTCTTTCATACATGTGACTTTACATAATAGTTTACAGAAATATCATGTGGTTAAACAATTCAATCGATAACGTCAGCAATGACGAATATGAGCACGTAAGAGTCTTATAACTTTTCACAAACAGTAATACACAAAAAAATCAGTTAATACAATATTCACAACAAGCAGTTCACAGTTCCAGCAGTAGCACCCAGCACTGTTGAATAGGTGCTGACAGCAACAAGTGACATCATCTCAGTAGAAGCAGTTCATCAGTGGCACCCAGCAATGTCGAGTAGGTGCAGACACCATCAGGTGACATCATTTCAGTAGAAGCAGTCCATCAGTGGCACCCAGCAATGTTGAACAGGTGCACACAGCAACAAGTCACATTTCTCAGTAGAAGCAGTTCATCAATGGCACCCAGCATTGTGGAGTAGATGCAGACCCCAACAAATGACATTAAACAACTATCACTGATTACACTGTTCCTAAGCACAAATTAAACATGTCCTAATGGCACCAATCATGTAGAAACAGTACAAGTAACAGTCCATAATTTCATCCCTACTCAGACAGTTCAAGCATGAACAATAGTTTGAATACACTTACAAATGCTTTTACAATGCTCTTACACTAAACATACAAATCATAACAAACACACAAATGATATCAGATAATTGTCATATTACCATTACAAATACACAAACATCAGTAACCTATAATATTTATGGGTGTCAGTGCAAGCCACTACAAACAAATAAAATAATATTTAGGAGACAGGTGGCCAGGATTAGGAAAGGAAAACACACAAAACACACTCACTCATCTTTCATCCACATTAAGTACTACTGTGTAATTGTATAGTGTTAACTGGCTGAATCCACTTCTGTCAAATTTCATGTTCATCATGTGTATCAAGTAGTAGTGACAGCAATGTATAACAGTCAATGATTGTTAAGTCAACGTCATAGTCATCATGTCAAGACCAATGTTTGCCAAGCCAGATCAAAATGTACTGTTACTAAACAACTGTCAGTGTGCCAAGATATGCAACTTCCTCTCTCCAAAAAAAAAATACATACTGCTTAGTGATTTAACAAAGTGTGTGTAGACAATCTTCCTTCCATTTTAGTGTTCTAGTCTGCTATCTTCATCCTCCTTGTTCCATATAGACCAACAACAAAAAAAATATGCACCTCACTTACTTGCCTCTTATCCACTAAAACACAAATCAACTTCATATAATCTCAATACCTCTATAATACCTCTTCAATAAGTCGCTACATATAAACCTTATTGCCAGTTTCATTTCACTTCCATAATAACTCTTTCCTCTAGTCAGTTTCGTCGATAAAATCCTAATGCAAACCTCCTCATCCCATACAATCCGAAGACACACTGTCAACACATAACCTCTGTGTAATCCATCTGACCAAAATCTTCTACTCATTATGAATTATAAACAAAGAATGCATACATGACCTCTAACAGACTTAGTTCGAATAACCCTCAGTAATTAAGTACGATTACGGAGTGTGAATGATCATAATATTTCACAGTGTGTACACCACTTCAAGAATTATGGCAAACAGAAGCAAACATGTGGAGTATTTCTTGTGTCAAGTGTCACATCCTCTTTCAATTGCTCACGAAAAATGCAGTGTAATAACTGTGTTGGTATGTCATGTCGTTAGCTTCCTTCCTATTGGCATACATTTATACAGCTTTTATAAAACCTCCAGCTCATGTGACTTCTATGACGTTTCTTGTACTAAAGTCGCTCGTCGAATTACTGCAGTTCATTTTCTTATGTTAAATTATAAAGCACTGAGCGTAAGCAAAACAAGCAACAGCGAGTAAATATACCAGTAGTGAACAGAATGTCAACAAGTGAATGCAGCACAATTTCTTACAACGAGGCTCTGCCAAGCGAACAATCTATAACTAATACCATAGTGTAACCTAAACTCTATGTTCATTCACAGTATATCAGCATTTCTATATACCAAATTAAAGAGTAGTTGTGACGACAAACAGAGATGTATAAATATGCAATTCATACGCATAGCAGCAAACATATATCTTACGTACTAAACAGGTCATTAGCATCATATCATCATAAGGAAATAAATGTTCATATGTAATCTTAATAAGTAAACATGAAGGCGCAAGCAGATAAATCACAAAGTATAACTTACATACCTAACCACATCAGCACAATTAATCAGGTGACAATTATAATTTAAATAAATAGGCACAGCAGGCACATAATTAAAAAAAAATATATAACATCAGTGAAAAAGCATAGCAGCCAAGCGATGCATAATATACACAAGTTACAATCCAGTACATTAATAAAAATTGTCAAAATCAGTTAACGTACGCAAGCACGTCGCTTCACAAGTAATTTCATAGATCATATAATTAGCACAAAGTATGAATCACGTAATCGCGCAGCAAATTACGTCTAAAGTACGTACCTAAGTGGAAATATGTTACCTGAAAAATAAACTCAATTAATAATTACCTTTTTAGTTTATTACTTTCTTCTTCGAAATGACATTTTTCCTGAAATTTTCTCGATAGCAAATCGTCTTAACGTCGGACAAGCACAGAATTTACCTGAAGTTCTTAAATATTTTATAGAACCGTATCCTGAAAAATACTGAATGTTAATAACAGAATTCATCAAGTCACTATAGCTTTATACTGAATTTAGTCGGAGAAATTAGACTGTGTATTTATTTACGGCTGTCAGTGCATTCGCACTGAGCGCTCGATCAGCTGTAGGCGCGTGACGTAGGAAGTGATTGTTTGCGGTCAACGACTGCCCTGTGCGGCGCGCAGACTTGACTGTTGCTTTGAGTATATGCCGCCGCCAAAACACAGCGCGGTATCCTTGTACTCTCCGTGTGTTTACATACAACTGTTAGTTTCTCAAAAGTATGTCATTCTACAAAAATTTTTTAAAAGTATATCATTCCACAAAAATTTTAACGTTAGATATATGATGTATTCCCTTAGAGCGTCGTGATTTCAGAGTTTCTACTTCTACAGTGTTATCATGTATAATTTTGCGAATTCTATATGGACCGTTATAAAGCAGAAAAAATTTGCGACACAAGCCCTTTCCTTTGTGAGACAGACGATGAGCCTTAATTAACACCTTCTGACCAACTGACAAGATTTTTGAACGACCAGGACGCTTAGCTGATTTCTCTCTTCTAGCAGCCGCAGATGCAATATTTTGTAGAGCCAGGTTGACAACTTCAGAATGCCGCAGTTTCCGTGAAGGCGGAAAACGAACGATTTCAGAAATGCGATTTGTCGGTGCTTTGTTTTTTAATATCAGTATAGGCGGTAAAGAAGTTGAGTCGTTAGGAAGTTCATTCAGAATGTTTTGAAAAATATGAAGATACTGATCCCAAGTTCTGTGATTATGATGACAATAAAGACGACACAATTTATTGATTTCCTTCATCCATCTCTCTGAAGCGTTAGATTGAGGGTGAAAAAGTGAAATGAAAATTGGTTTAATTTTACGACGCTGTAGAGTACGAAGCCAAATTTTAGAACGAAACTGTGATCCATTATCTGATATAACCTTATCAACATGACCCACTTCTTTAAGAAAATGGTTAATGAAAGCATTAGATACTGAACGAGCTGTTGCTTTGCGTAACGGTGTAAAACACACATATTTTGATGTCAACTCCACTGCTACGAAAATGTACGCAAAACCATTAGTAGATCGAACCACTGGACCGAACAAATCAACTGCAGCCATGTCCTTTAATTTTGCTGGAATGATAGGAAACAACGGTGCTCTGTGAGAAACTGTCGGCGGTTTAGCCTTTTGACATAATTTGCATTTGGCAAGAACAAATCGAATACGTTTTTCCATATTATTGAAGTAGCAATTTTCTCGTAATTTATGAAAGCATTTTCTGGAACCAAAGTGCGCATAACTGAAATGCGTATACCAAATCAGCTTATTAACCCACTCATCAGGAATACAAACTAACCAAACAGAGTTGTCGACCGATTTTCGTTTGAAAAGAATGTCATCGCGAACTAAATAATGCTGTCTAATCGCTACGCTTTCCTTTCTCCTCCACTTCTCCTTAATGTCCTTCCAGATTGGATCCTTATTTTGCTCCTTAGCGATGTCCTGAAGCGAAGACGAAATAAAGTTCTCAAACGCAACACCTTGAATATACATCAAACAATAATTGTTTTCCTTGCAGTCCTCTTCAGCACTTTGTTTCAAGCCCATAGGTGCACGTGATAAAGCATCAGCAACAATATTTGAAGAACTCTGTATGTAAACAATACTAAAATCAAATTCCTGTAGGTACAACGCCCATCGTGACAATCTGCCATGAGTTAATTTTGTTGACATAAGAAATTCCAGAGCTCGATGATCGGTGTAAACCTTAGTATGTCTGCCAAACAAAATTGTCCGAAATTTTGTAAAAGCCCAAACAACGGCCAAAGCCTCAAGTTCCGTAATCGAATAATTCTTTTCTGATTTAGAGAGAACACGACTTCCAAATGCAATAGTCTTTTGTACTACAACGCCGTTTTCTTCTATCTCTTGAAATAAATGTGCACCTAGCCCTTTGTATGATGAGTCCGTTGCCAAACAAAAATCTTTAGATAAATCCGGATGTGAAAGAAGTGGAGCAGCAACTAAAGCATCACGAAGTTGTTCGAATTCTGACTGAGCTTCCTCATCCCAACACCAATTAGATTTCTTTCCGGATAGTTCACATAAACGAGGTGTGGCCAAATTGTCCAATCTAACAAAGCGTCTAAGAAAATTACAGACACCAAGGAAACTACGAACATCACGTTTTGTGGTAGGAACAGCATAATTACGAATAGCGTCAAGTTTTTCTGGATCAGGAAGAATACCTTCTGTAGAAATAATGTGACCGAGAAATTTCACCTGTGAACGACCAAATTCAGATTTCTCCAAGTTCACAGTAATGCCAACTCTTGCAAAGATACGTAACAATGAATCCAAAATTTTGTTGTGCTCACTCCAAGAATGTTTAGCAATAAGAATGTCGTCAACATATGAAGTAATATTGTCACGAAGATAAACAGGTAAAATTTCATTTAAGCTGCGAATGAATGCTGCTGAAGATACAGTAAGTCCAAACGGTAATTTCCGAAACTGGTAACAGTTACCAAAGGCTAAAAAGGCAGTATATTTTCTACAATCTGGGTGGAGTTCTATTTGCCAAAAACTTGCGCGCATATCAATCGTGGATAAAACTTTAATTCCATGAAAATGTTGAAGAAGTTCATCTAAATTTTGTGGACGGTCAGTTTCAGGAATGATGATATTATTTATCTGTCTGGAATCCAGAACCAAACGAATCGACCCATCTTTTTTAAGAACAACGTGTAATGGGCTGGTATAAGGACTGACTGCAGGCTCAATAATGCCCTGATCTAACATGTACTGAAGTTCATTCTTAACCTTGTCTCTGTAAGCCAAAGGAATAGCGTACGTTTTCCCGCGAAATGGTGTGTGTTCTTTTACTTTAAATAAATATTGTAAGCCTTGTATAGTTCCTGTGTGATGACTAAATACTGTAGCATGTGAAGTCAAAATGTGGTGCAGCTCTTCTCTTGCAACGTCATCTGGCACTTCAGCTTTCTTAACCTTTTCATTAATTAGTTCTTCGCTATTAATTATATCATCCATCGCGTCTCTGTATCTATTGTCATTGTCATGAATAAACACATTGTCGTCATAATGCTCAACGAAAACATCAGAAGTAAGAAACCTTAAACATTTTGTATCTGACTCAGATCTTGTTAAACACTCGAAAAATTTCAAACATTTCGGCATTCCGGCAACAGTCAAATTCACACTTCCCTCTTTAAAGTTCAAAATTGCCTTATGTGCGTTAAGAAACTCCATACCTAATATAATTTGTGTACTGAGTAATGGAACAATAATAAAATTAGCAGAAAATTCGTATCCTTGACAATTGAAATTTAGATTGGTCTGTTGTTTAACTTCTACACCCTTTCCAGAAATCGCTCCTCGAATTGTAGTTTTAGAAATAGGTAACACAGGACAGGCAATAGTTCTTTCACATATACGAAAAACAGATTCACTAATGACATTCAATGGGTTCCCAGAATCTAAAACTGTAGTGAACTTATTCTTACCCACACATACTTCAATAACAGGATGTAAAAATGCGTCTACATTATTTTCCTTTTCGTCTAACAAAATGTCTCTCATGTCTTCCAGGCGTACGTAGTGTAAAGCCGTAGTGTCATTACTCTCTGAACCGTCTATATTGCTGCCAGAAGCCGAAGCTACAAGTCATTGTCGATTGTTTGCGTCACGTCTTTGAGTATTCGCGTCATTTCGCGGATCCATTTCTACGATTTGCACTTGTCTCTCTGAAGTTCTGTCACGTGGAGGATGCCAATTAGGTCCCTCCTGTCTGTTAGATACAAATTCTTGGTTGTGTCTGTTATTAAAATTTCTATTTTCCTGTCTGTCTGCATAAGTACTTCTTGTGTAATTTCGACTGTCACTTCTGAAATTATTGTATCTATTACCCTGGTTATTTCTGTGGTAAGAATTTCTATTACTGTACGAATAATTTCTGTCTTGATGATACCGATTACTGTTTCCGTATGATTGATCATTCCGGTACGAATTACCGTTACTATAATTGTCTGTGTAGTTTCTGTTAGAACGTCTGTTATTGTCATAAGGCTGGTATCTATTGTCCTGTCTGTTTCGTCTGTCATTCTCAAAATTACCGCTATAACGTCCGTTCCGATCACTATCCCTTTTCTCTGAAAATCTATCATAATTACTGTTACTGAAAAAATTACAGGTAGTCCCGTCGTCATTGTCGTACTCGAGTTCTTGTAGCAAAGTCTTAAAAGTCTCAATGTCGTCTTTACATCTTCCGGCTAGAGCAATTTGTCTTATGGATTGTGGCAGCTTGGTTAAACAAATGCGAATTAATTCAGTCGGGCTATAAGGGTTGGAAAGGAACTGATTCTTTCGAATCATGTCTTCAAAATATTCCGCTGGCGTGCGGAATTCAGACTGTTTGAAATTACGCTGCATGATAAGACTGTGTTTGACTCTGTCTTGCGTGTTTTCGGACCAATATGCCGATAGAAATGCATGATAAAAATCATTCAGATTATTACAATCTCTAATGAGTGCGCGCATCCGCGTCGCCGGTTCGTTTTCTAAATACCCACACATAAATTCCAGTTTGTGACTTAGTGGCCAATTTGGTGGAAGTGCGTACATAAATTGATCTAACCATGAACATGGATGTATGTCATTCTTAGAATTGCGGAAGATCTTAAATTTCCGAACAGTCAAAAAGTGTTTATAGTCAAAGTTTTCGCCTCGTGGCGACAAAGACCTACCCCGTCTGTCCCAGTCCAAATGTCGATTATTGTCAAGTTCGCGCGCCTGTCGCTCTCTTGTTGCATCTCGTAAATGAAACAAATTACTTTCTTCAAACCCCTCTGCTATCTGTGATTCTAAATTCCTTCTGCTGTCTTTTCCTACGATTTCGCCTTCAATTTGTTTGACTTGCTTTCGTAATGCCTCCACTTCCCTTTTAACGCGTTCATTAAATTTTCCCTGATTTTCAACATGTTTATTTATGCTCTGGTACTCTTCGGTTTCTGAAAATGGCAATGGAGCTGTGTCATCTGAATCTCTGTCCCCATTCAAACTAAGATTTGTCAATTTATCTGAAATCTCCTCCACTCTTTCCGATAAGTCACCTATTTGTTCCTTCTGCTTATTTACGTCTTCCGTAAGTGTCGCGACTCGCGTTTCAGTATTAACGCATTTAGTAGTTAACTGTTCACATTGTTGTGTTAGGTTATTTAATCTGTCATTTGGTACGGATTTCTCGATTCTCTCAAATATTTCCTCCTTATCGTGTGCACGTTGTAAATTTAACTCTGAAAAATTTTGCACTATCACGCGATCTCTTTCTTCTTGTTCTCTATCCTGTTCCCTTTGTCTAATCTCTACTGCAACCAATCTATTATTGTGAGCATTCAAAATCGGTTGTACTTCTTCTCTTATTTCTTTCTTTAATTCCTCTTTCATATTTTTGAAACATGTCCCTATTCGTGAATCTAACCGTGTTTCCATTGTTCCCATCTCAGTTTTAATTGTTCCTATCTCTGTTTTTAATTCAGATCTAAACCGTGTTTCCATTGTTCCCATATCAGTTTTTAATTCAGATCCCAAAGTTCCCATCTGTGAGTCTAACCGTGTTGCCACTGTTTTTAATTCAGATCCCAAATTTAATATTGCACTCATCAACTGCTCTGTGTTAAGTTGTTCGAAATTCTTTTCGCCCCTAACATTTCCCACAAAACTAACTTCCTTCTGCATAGCTGTAAGGCTATCTCTGTTCGATACTCCTTCAGAATCCTCTATCGTTAACCTCATATTCTGTGAATTTTCTGATTGAGAAAAATTTTGAAATGGTTCTGGACTATTCTCCCGACTTATTAAATTGTTTTCAACTTCATTATTAATCACACTGTTGTCCTGTGTTGGCGAGTTCGCCATGTTAACAATTTCGTCATTCTCACTATTCATCATTTTTGCCTTTTTCATCGATCGCGTAATCATTTACAAAACATACAAACTCGTCACTATATGAAAATTACACCCAATGACACTTTATCACCAACAATATCAATCACACGAAATGCTTCCTTCAAACACAATTAACGAACAATAGAAGAATGACAATTACCAATCTACACATGCAAAATAGACTACAATTCCTAAACTACAAATTACTACAACAATACTACGGTCTACTATTTTTACAGTCAGAAGATTCCAAGGGACGATCCGAAGCAGCGGTCGCCACGTGCATGGGGGCTTAATAAAATGAAAAATGAAAATGCAAATAATTTTTGTAGCTGTCTGTCCGATTACGCAAGTCTCGTAAACGGATGGCCCTGACTAGTAATTGTTACGCTATCTGACTGCTTAGAATGACAACAAAGAATGAAAAGAAAATTTTCGTTAACACAATTAATTAATTAAGTCCCCAGCAACTATAAAACCTACGAAACCAGAGCACAAGTATAACTGTTCGTTCTGTGTGTGGGAGTGTGACTCAACGCACATCTGGCACGGTTCTTCTTCAACAAGACAAGAAATTTTAAATACCATTTATACTGACGTCATAAAAAAAATTAGAAATACTATAATTGCTCAAGAAACCAGAATTACACTCTAATACAAGAACACACGCCAGATGCTTTGTTGACTGAACCTGTAAGCATTATTCAGGACACACAAATAATAAGAAAATAAATAACATTAGTTAGTTACCTTAATTTATATTGACGAAAAGCACTCTGATCATTACAATATCTCCATTAGAATAACATCTACTATCTCTCCCATCACATAGCTGCATAACATGGAACAACACTCTGAACTACCACATCTCATCTCAACTTCCGCTACACGCAGTGTCCACCACAACCGCTCGGCAAGAACTCTCGGCAAGAACTGTCTGCCGCTACCTCTCAACACGCACTCTGCCAGTGGAGGCGGCGGAACAATACTCTCTCTGGCGCGATTTTTGGCGCTGTGGCTCAGTGTAGCCACCTTTCAAGTGAGGTACACACATGACAGTTGTCATTTGTGGACGTTGCATTCAACCAAGCACATGCAATGCGACTTGTTAATGAAGTGCAGGTTGCAAGGGTGGTGTGTTTGATCCAGAAAGGATGGACTTCCGCTCGTGTTGCTGCAGATGTCAGTGCTTCTCCGTGTGTCATTCATAGCTACAGGGAGACAGCTCAGTACACAAGACGAGTTGAACATTTCCACGTGAAGACCGATATTCAGCCTTCTCTGCGTTGCGGAGTCTCAAGGATACGGCCAGAGCAAGATGATCACAGAAGGGCCACTGGAGCCGCTGTGGTCGATCAGAGTGTAATGAACAGGTTACGAGAAAGCCCCCCCCCCCCCCCCCCGTTGGGGTACCCCTGTTGACACGACAATATCTTGCACTTCGCAATCTGCCATTACCATGTCAACTGGCAATTTCGTCACTAGTGGAACGTGTCGTCACTCACGCAAGGTGATGGCCGTGTTCATGTGCTGAGGCCCGAGGTCAGCATGCCTGAAAATGTCCTCGAAATCTACAGATTTTCGAGGTTCTTGATATTGTGGGGAGGATCCAGTGTTGACAGACATATGTACCTTATCGTTGACCGTAGTCGCCTTGCCGCCAGGCAGTACGTCGAACAGGTCCTATTGGACTATGTGGTGGCTGGTGCAGACGGTGGTGGCCCTGAGTTCCTGCTAGCGCCAGTACCTATGTGGCGGGCTTCAGCAGGGATGTCTTGCGAAGCCTGGACATTGAAGTAATGGAACGTCCATTAGTGAGTCGCGACCTAAACCCCATCCTGCAAATGTGGGACATGCTTGATAGATGTGTACGTGATCGTTCTTCCATCACAGACTCAACAAGAACATTCACGGGCTCTCATTGAAGAATGAGAACGGATACTACAGGATGACATCTATAGACTTGTACGGAGTGTGCCAAATAGGTGTCAGGCAATGACGAACGCTCACCGAGAGCATACGTATTGTGGGAGTACTCAAAGTCCAATGAAAAGCACTTAGGATGACGGAATGAATGATTCTATCCACTTTTTTAACGCCTGTCGGGCATTTCAGTTCTTTTTATGTAAGCGATCGAAGGTGTAATGATGTTTTGTACTTAATTTATAAAAGATAAAGGTATAATTTGGTAACGTACCCAGTCATCAATTATTGCTCAGTGGAGTATGACAGACACCAAAATTCATGTTGCCCTAATTCTTTTGAACAGTGTGTAATCGTAGTAAATGTTGTCCCTTCGCTCAGCGACGAGGAAGGAAACTGGCCATCGACTTTTTGAAAGAAACCGTACCGACAGTCCCCTAAAGTGATTTAGCGCACCCACGGAGAAAATAAGGGGTTGTCGAGGAAATGAAGCCCTCACCTCAGTAGTACGAGTGCAGTGTGTTAATCAGATCGCCGATCGGCGGGCGAGAGCTCTGCAGAGAAGGGCGTGGAGGGGAACAGGTGGGTCGCGTGAGGCCAGAGGGCGGGCGAGCCGCCGAGCGCTGTGGGTCGTTTAGCGGCGATAGGTTCTCCTCTGGCGGCGAGAGGAGAGTCTCTACAGTGGAGGGCGCTCAGCGCCGCAGCCCGCGCCGGCTCCACAGCCGCGTCACTCGTCACCACCACTTGCTGGCCCGGCCCATCTCCCGCGCCGCGCGCCGCACACCGCGCGCTGCTAGAGTGGCGGCAAAGCGCTCTGACCACTGTCTCCTCACGCGGCGGCGCCTCTGCTGCTGTTTTTTTAAAAAACGCCTCCTCCGTCACAAATGGACCGTTTCAGATCACGTACAGTTTTGTTGTGTGCCCTCTCTCGCAGTGAAATTATAGCCACCGTTCCAGCGTCACTCACGGACGTCGCCAGTTCTACATTTATGTACACACTTCGCAAGCCACTGTCCAGTGCTCGGTGGAGAGTACGACGTAACAATATTATCGATTTTCTGCCGTATTCCACTCGCGTAGGGAACGATGGGAAAAAATACTGTGTATACGTTCTAATCTCTCTCATATTTTTTTCATGAAGCCTACACGAGATATAATAAGGCGGCAACGTAGTTTATTTTATTTATTTATTTTGTCTTGTGTCTCAGGAGCTAATCTCCTGGGTCACGGAACAAGTCTGTACATTACTAAAGCTCAAAATTAAGCGCGGGCTTAAATACGAGATGATTTTCATATTTTCACAGTATTGTTCCGCCTTCTGCACCACTTGTTAGCAGCAGACACAGTGGCTGCGCCAAAGACTGAGACGGCGTGGAGTTTTACAATTATTTATTGAACTTTCTTTACAATTTCTCCCTCGTCGTCGCTGCCCAGCCTTGCGGATCCCTCCATCTGGATGCTGCTGCTGTGTAGATTCTCCGACAATGCGTGCAACGCGCGCCGCTGATCGCACTCGGGAGCCTCAGGCCACCAGTGCTCCGCTGAAGCCAGGATGCCCTGTGATTTAGATGAATTCGTCGCTGCTCGGCGCCCCAGGACGGCACGCCCACAGAGCCACGTCGCCGTGAGGTCAGCTGCCGACGCCTGCTGCACTGGCAGCTGGGAAGCCGTCAGTTGCGATGTCCGCGAGGTCCCGTCATAGACGGACCACGCGCCGTGGGTCTGGGTTGCCGTGAAGTCCAGGCATCAGTCCCCGGCGGCGCCTGTGACCAAGACCGCGCTGCGGCCGTTCCTGCTGGAAGTTCTCACTGTAGTTAGTCAGCCATGGTGCCGACCGAACTCGGGCTGACCTCCAGAGCTGAAGTTGATATCTGGCGGCGAACGGATGACTCCTGCAAGCTGCAACAGACTTCCGGAATCGTCACCTACAAAGATTGGACATTCGGACACGGACCACGTCCGTCCTCAGATCCGAACTGCTTCCTAATGGCTTCTGTCTGTTGCTGCCTGCACTCCACTATTTATATCCGGCAGGAGGACGTTTTTTACCATCGGTGGTAGCTTTTTGTTATTACTACCGCAGTATATTTCAGTGTAACTTAGTGTGCTGGCCTCACTTCCCGTTACTCAGCACTCTCCAGGATTCGCTTGGCGCTCAGTCTGTGTGCGTCCTTGCGTCAGCCTGCTGGTAGACTGCTGCTATCAGCAAGGCTATCTGTGCCTCCCTACTTCGCAACGCCTCGGTCGCCAGCGTGCCTCTGTTTTGCCATTCTCCACTGTGTGAAGCAACACTTAGTACATGTAGCCGCAACAGTAAGCTGATGCTATATCTCGATATTTAGCAATCATATACAATCGCTCGCTGTTGAAAAATCCTTACCTAAAGATCAGAAAGTTAAACAGGTCACATCAATAACCAAGAAAGGAAATAGGAGTAATCCGCTGAATTACAGACCCATATCGCTAACGTCGATTTGCAGTAGGATTTTGGAACACATACTCTGTTCGAACATTATGAACTGCCTCCAAGAAAATGATTTACTGAGAAACATCCAACTCGGATTCAGAAAATATCGGTCTTGGGAAACAACTACCTCTTTATTCTCACGAAGTAATGACTGCTGTAGATAGGAGATCTGAAATTGATAAAATAGTTTTAGATTTCCATAGGGTCTTTGACACTGTTTCTTACAAGCGGCTTCTAATGAAATTGTGTGCCTACGGAACATCGTCTGAGCTTGGCGACTGGTTTTGTGAGTTATTGTCAAAAAGGCCACAAATCATAGTAAGTGACGGGAAGTGCTCGAGTAAAACAGAAGTGACATCTGGTGTTTCCCAAGGAAGTGTTGTAGGCCCTCTGCTTTCCTAATTTGTATGAAAATTTAGGAAATAATCTGAGCAGCCCTTTTAAATTGTTTGCAGGAGAGGCTGTCATTTATACGCTTATAAAATCATCAGATAATCAAAACCAAATGCAAAAGATTTAGACATGATATTTATATGTGCGACAAGTAGCAGTCAACCCCAAATAATAAAAACTATGAAATCGTCCACATGAGTACCAGTAGGAATCCGCTGAAAGTCGGTCACACGATAAATCATACAAATCTAAAGGCTTTGAATTCAATTAAAAACCTAGGGCTTACAATTGTGAACAACTTAAATTGGAATGATCACATAGATAATGTTGTGGGGGAAGCGAACCACAGACTACGATTTACTGGCAGAACACTTACAAGATGCAGTAGGTCTACTAAAAAGACCGCCTACATTCCGCTTGTCTGTCCTCTGCCGGAGTACTGCTGTCCCGTATGGGATCTGCGTCATATAAAATTCACGGAGAACATAAAAAAAGTTCAAAGAAGGACAGCTCGTTTTGTATTATCGCGAAATACGCGAGAGAGTGCTACGGATATGATACGGGAGTTGGTGTGACAATCATTAAAACAAAAGTATTTTTCGTTACGGCGAGACCTTTTCTAGAAATTTCAATCGGCAACTGTCGCCTCCAAATGTGAAGGTATTTTGTTGGCACCTACCTACATGGGGAGAGAATAGAAGCTTTCGAAATGTGATGCTACAGAAGAATGCTGAAGATTAGATGGGTAGATCACATAAATAATGATGAAATATTGAATAGAATTGGATAGACGAGGAGTTTGTGGCAAACCCTGACAAGAAGAAGGGACCGGATGGTAGGACATGTTCTGAGGCATCAAGGGATCACAAATTTAGCATTGGAGGGCAGCGTGGAGCGTAAAAATTGTAGAGGGAGACCAAGAGATGAATACACTAAGCAGATTCAGAAGGATGTGAAACGTCCCCTTATAACAATTTATACACGACTGTGCTTAAACTGACACACAATAATTTTAGCGCAACGCAATCTGACTATCAAAAATCCCTACAAAAGAATGGCCCAGACAAACATTAAACTATACCTTTCACAAATCACTTACCTCACAAAAATCTTCGTTACTCGAACTACTGCAATACAGCGAGCGCCACTATTGCCAGCTAAATAAAAGATTCAAACTACAGAAGGCACTAACTACTGATAGGTATAGTTAGAAATTTAAAGATGATAATAGAGAACAAACAATGTATTTACCTTAACAATCATAATATATATAGTAGTTCATAATATCCAGTATTACAAATTATCAAAACTCCGCCATCTCTCTCCCCACATCCACCACTGCTGGCGGCTCACCTCCAACTGCGCAATGCTACGCGCTGTTCACATCCAGCTGCCACTGCCCAACACTACAATGGCAGACAACAATGCAAACTAGCCACAGACTGCACGCAGCACAGCCAGTGATTTTCATACAGAGAGCGCTACGTGGCGGCGGCGTTACCAATATAAGAACCTAAACAGCCTACTTACATAGCCCCAGTCATTGTCTGTTTCTTTGTTGGCGCGCGTCGTTATTGGGATTAGGAGATCTAACTTCTACAAATTCGCCTTGCCGAGAATGCGCTGATCTGTTTGAATCCCGCCAGTTATGATGCAATTCAGCTCTGTCGTTACGATCATATCGTCTGTCGTCATGTCGGTAGATTACATAGTTTCTTGTTTGTCGGTCATGTGGTGGAGAATTTCTCCCGGGATCGTAACTGCGCGCTGAACTGTTGCGTCTGAAGTTATTTTGTCTCCCTTGATAATAATTGTTTTGGTTGCCAAATTGTCTGTTTCTATGAGTGTCTCTATCATATTCATTACTACGGAAATGCGATCTCTCTCTGTAACTATTACTCTGCCAGTGGTTGTCATATGGGTGGTGTCTCTTTTGGTCACGATTTACGTTGTAAGAATAGACTTGTCGTGTCCTGTTATTGTTTCTGTCGTCACGGAATTGTGACGGATGTGCCCTGTAGTGATTGTTTTCCCGTTTTCGCATCCCGCGACTGTCTGTGTCAATTTCTAATTCTTGTAAGAGTCCCTGAAAAGCTTCAATGTCGTCTTTGCAACGCCCTGCCAAAATAATATGTCGTAAATGTTCAGGTAATTTAATTAAGCAAATGCGTATGAGTTCTGAGGGGCTGTATGGGTTTGACAAGTACTGATTCTTGTGCAACATGTCTTCAAAATGTTTCACAAGGCTGGAAAATTCAGATTGTTCGAAATGTTTCATCATTATGATGCTATGTTTTACTCGGTCTTGTGTAGCTTGAGACCAATATGCTGAGAGGAGTGCATGGTAAAATTCTCCTTCACTGTGACAATCGTGAATGACCGATCGCATTCTTACAGCTGGTTCATTCTCCAAGTAGCCACACAAATTCTAACTTGTGCTCCAATGACCAGTTGGGAGGAAAACAATGAGAGAATTGATGGATGAATGTCGTTGGCAGAATTCTTAAACGTTTTGAATTTACGTGTAGTAATGAACAGCTTATAATCAAAATCATCATGTCGGCGAGTCGCATGTCGGTCATTGTTATGTCGTTCCGGCGGTTCCATCTCAAAATTCGGTGTACCTTGCCAATTTCTTTCATAATTTCCGAAGTGCCCTGTGTTATTATTTTGTGGCTGTTCCGTATTTCTATGTCCCTCTTCCCGTATTGGAGCGCGAGTGTCCTCTGAAATACGTAATTCTTGTATTACCTGTGTCAGCTGATCTTGTACTTCCCGGATTTCTCTTTGGTGTTGCGTATTAATTTGATACAGATTTTGTTTCAGTTTCCTAATTTGTTCGCACTCTTCTGTGTCATTAAAGACTACCGGTTTTGTGTCATTCAGATTATCATCTACCTTCGTAGATAAGTTAGTGACCTGATCCGAAAGTTCGGCTACTTTCTCCGATAGTGAACACATTTCCTCTGTGTGTTTTTCTGAACCAAGCTTCAGAGTGTCCATTTGTGTTGAAATCGAATCTACTGTGCCCTTTAAGTTTTCCTGAATTTTTGCAAGTTGCGTAACCGAATCGGTAGATGCAACTGAGTCAATTTTAGCCCACAAGGTCTCATGATTTTCATGAACAATGGTTTGCAGTTCTTTTATGGCTGCTTCGTGATTCTGTAATGCATTTTCATGCCGCGAAAAAATAGGTTGAAAATGCTCACAAATTTGTGTTTTTACGTCATTACAGACTTTTTGACATTTCGATTCAATGTTATGTAACTCAGTAGTTAAATCTTCACGTGTTTGTTCAAGTGTGGTGTCTAACTTCCGAAGATTTTGTTCCATTGTGTCTAACTTTTGAAGCTTTTGCTGTGTTTGTCTCTGATTTTGTTCCATTGTGTCTAACTTTTGAAGCTTTTGCTGTGTTTGTCTCTGATTTTGTTCCATTGTGTCTAAGTTTTGAAGATTTTGTCCCATTTGTTTCTGATTTTGTTCAAGCGTTGTGGCTAACTTTTGTAGACTTTGTCCCATTTGTTGCATTAACTGTAATAACAATGCACTGGTGTCTGAAACACGTTCCTCAGTGCTATTCGGCAACGCATTTGAACCGGCAATATTCGCAGTTTGAATAGCAGAAAATGTGTCTTGACTTATTTGAGAAAAGGGTGAGGACGCAAAACCTGAATCTACAGTATTTGCAAGATTGTGTCCTGTCATTTCGGATTCCTGAGGCAAGCTGTTGCCGACCGATCGATCGATAATGCTTCCCTGTTCACTAATTGTTTCACTGTCTACACCATTGTTTGCAGCCCGCTCCATTTCCCTATGTACAATTACCAAATTACTGCTTTGAACATTAGTTAATTCATTACTCGGTGGCGCTAACACACTGCTTTCATCTTCACTGTCATTTCTCAGTTTACTTTGGAGCCTAGTATTACGTTTTTCACACGCCATTATTGCCACAATATTTCACACAACAACACAAAAAAACACAATTTGAAGAGCAAAAATAAGAGAACACATTAACATAGTACTGAAAATAATATCTAGTTAATTGCAGCTGTGGAATACTTGGTGCAAATCTACATGCATGCCACAACTGTTTTACTGTACAACAATGAAAGACTGCAACTACAAAGGAAATTCTCTCTATAATTACGCGCTAGCAATAAACAAAAGCTACACTAATTACACAAACTACAAGAAAAAATCATAAGATTCCAGTGAGGTATCCTAGGCTAAGGGTCGACATATGAAACGTCCCCTTATAACAATTTATACACGACTGTACTTAAACTGACACACAATAATTTTAGCGCAACGCAATCTGACTATCAAAAATCCCTACAAAAGAATGGCCCAGACAAACATTAAACTATACCTTTCACAAATCACTTACCTCACAAAAATCTTCGTTACTCGAACTACTGCAATACAGCGAGCGCCACTATTGCCAGCTAAATAAAAGATTTAAACTACAGAAGGCACTAACTACTGATAGGCATAGTTAGCAATTTAAAGATGATAATAGAGAACAAACAATGTATTTACCTTAACAGTCATAATATATATAGTAGTTCACAATATCCAGTATTACAAATTATCAAAACTCCGCCATCTCTCTCTCCACATCCACCACTGCTGGCGGCTCACCTCCAACTGCGCAATGCTACGCGCTGTTCACATCCAGCTGCCACTGCCCAACACTACAATGGCAGACAACAATGCAAACTAGCCACAGACTGCACACAGCACAGCCAGTGATTTTCATACAGAGAGCGCTACGTGGTGGCGGCGTTACCAATATAAGAACCTAAACAGCCTACTTACAGATGTAGGTTGCAGTAAGTACTGGGAGATGAAGAAGCTTGCACAGGATAGGGTAGCATGGAGAGCTGCATCAAACCAGTCTCAGGACTGAAGACCACGACAACAACAACAACAACCTACATGGGGAGAAATTATTGTTATAATAAAATAAGATAAATCAGGCCTCGAACGGAAAGATTTAAGTGTTTGTTTTTCGAGCACGGTGTTCGAGAGTGGAGAAATAGCTGGAAGGTGATTCGATGAATGCTCTGCCAGGCACTTAATTGTGCTTTTCAGAGTAGTCACATAGACATAGATGTAGATTTATCTGAACTTGATATTAGGAAATTTGACAATAAAACGAAATTTACAGGAATCTAATGCAGACGACAAGCTGCTGAGTATATATTAGCATAATCAACGATACTCTTATAAAACAGGAATTTGCGTATTTTTTCCCAGGAACTTCTCGACAGAAAAGAAAGACTGAGTCATGAGGAAATTCTTCAGTTTGGACTTAGAAGCGCGAAGATTGCTGCTAAGATTTTTCAAAATTCTTTTGGTAGCTTATTGAAAATGGATGCAGCATAATACTGAACGCCTTTCTGTAGAATAATCGAGGAGGTGAGATCCGAATGCAGACTAGATATCTGCCTAGTATTAACTGAGCGAAAGCTGCAAATTCTTGGGAAGAAGGTAATATCGTTAACAACAAACAGAATTAAAGAAAGTATATATTGAGAGGCCAGTGTCAGAATTCCCGTACTCCTGAACAGGGTGAGCCGTGCTGACTCGCCCCGATTCCTCTTTCGACCTGCTGTCGCGACCTTTCGCGCTTGCACTCTGCGAGATGGGTGGCACCTCGGCTCTTGGCGGGCAGCCGTGGCGGCAGGGGGAGAGTTGAGCTGAAGTTGGGCAGCCATCCGCGCCGGGGATGGAGTGTGGCGGTTAGCGATTGCCGTTCAGCCCGCGTTGCATTCTGTCTTGGCATGCTTGCTGTTTCCTGTTTGGGGACAACTGGTGGGTTAATCGGCTGCGTGCCTTTAGCGGGATATTCGCGAGTTGCTTAAGTGACCTGTTCTTGCTGGCTTACTTGCATCGCCGATGAAGGACTTCGGTCGGTAAGCCTTGTGGCTGTTGGTTCTGTGGCCCTGCCTACGCCTCCATTGCCCTTAGGTGGCTGACTGCCTTGTTATCGGCTTACTGTCTAATTCTGCTGCTGTCTCATTAATGTGTTCTTGATGTCTGTAAAAGGTTTTTGAGCGCAGCCTAGCTTTCAGGGTGTGTTGGAAGGGCTTGCTCATCTTACGTATGGGTTTAAGTATCTTATTAGTTTAAACTATTCTTCTAGATACATTTTTTTACGTTACGACAGGTTACCTTCTTTAAATTCTGTGTTTGTTATGGTCATTGCCTGTTTTTAATCAAGTATGTTACTATGCTTCAGATGTCCTGGTGCGCACCAGCTATGCACATTTGTTCAATAAGGTTACCGTACTTGTATTATTTAAGATAAGCTCGACTGCGTGGACTTTCTGCCCACGCCGCTGTCCTTTCAGTTTTGTGTTTATGTAGTCCTATTCGAGTTCACTACTTTCAGGCATTCTTTACGTAAATTTAATGTCGTTTGGGCTATTTATTTTATTGCTTGCTATTTCCCTACAGAAGCTCTGGTAATTTGACGCTACTAGGGGTTGGAGAGAAATATTCATGGGCATTTCATAAGGTTATTTGGGTCGCACCCTTCTGTTATTGAATGTGGATATGTTTGGGTCAAGGGATTTCACTTATGTACCTTTGACATTTACTTGTAGCCGGCCAGAGTGGCCGAGCGGTTCTAGGCGCTTCAGTCTGGAACCGCGCGACCGCTACGGGCATGGATGTGTGTGTTGTCCTTAGGTTAGTTAGGTTTAAGAGTTCTAAGTTTTAGGGGACTGATGACCTCCGATGTTAAGTCCCATAGTGCTCAGAGCCATTTGAACCATTTGAACATTTACATGTATTCTTCAGGCGGAACTCATTGTGGCCCGCTGTCTCTAGTGGCGGTGCTGGCCGTTGTGTACTTGCGAGAGGCGGGCGCCGGGAGCGAGCTGTAGTGAAGTGCAGCCTGTGTTGGCTTGCTGCGGCATGGCTCCGATACGTATTATAGTCGCCAGTGTGGTGGTCTGATTTCAGCCTCCCTTCCTGTGTCCTGGCCAGTTTTTAGAAATTTGTGGTAAAGTCTTACGGGGCCAAACTGCCTAGGTCATCGGTCCCTAAGCTTACACACTGCTTAACCTAACTCACGCTAAGGACTACACACACAGCCACGCCCGAGGGAGGACTCGAATCTCCGACGGGGGGAGCCACGCGGCTCTTGACAAGACGCCACGGACAGCATGGCTACCCCGCGCGGCTGTTCTGGCCAGTTTTCCGCCGAGATGTCTGAGTTGAGTTTCAGGCCTTGTTGCAGCCTACATTGGTGAGCGTTAAATTATTTTGGGGTACGATCCTTTTTTTCAGTTAACCTTTTTTCAGTTAATTCGGGGTCGCGGAGAGCCTCTTCTCCTCTGAGCAATTGTGTAACTGCCATTAAGGCAAACTTGGGTTTTACGAGAAAACGTTTTATACTTATCTTTTTAAAAGGTTCGTTTTTTCTTACATTGTAATTATTTTTCTATTTCCACTCACGTTAACCCGGTAACTTATAGCAATTGATTGTGATTCCTTGTCAATTATTTCAGTGTCAAGATAAAATGAATTATTCACTCGAATTCCTGTATTTGCCAGTAATTGTTCTTTTGACCTTAAACAAATTGGGTTTGAATAATTTCTCTGTCCCTGTCCTGGGGACCTATCCATTTGTTGTTCACGCTATTTTTCAAAAGCGTTTTGCATGCCGCATTGAGCACTTAAACTGCTGTTAAACTAGAACTTTTCTTAAATCTGTTTGCTAGTTCTATCTTTCTGTTCTGTATGTTCTACATGTGTAACTGTACTGCCTTGTAACAAATTTTATTCCTTATGTTTACTGATTATTTAAAGGTTCCTTCTTTACCTTAAAGCATGCTTGCAAACATGTGTGAATAAGTTGTCATATCAGATTGTTAACATTCTAGTAATTGATAATAAATGCAATTATTGTTGTTGAACACCGGCCGGTGTGGCCGAGCGGTTCTGGGCGCTTCAGTCCAGAACCGCGCGACTGCTACGGTCGCAGGTTCGAATACTGCCTCGGACATGGATGTGTGTGATATCCTTAGGTTAGTTAGGTTTAAGTAGTTCTAAGTTCTAGGGGACTGATGACCTCAAATGATAAAGCCAATAGTGCTCAGAGCCATTTGAACCATTTGATGTTGAAGGAATGGATGATATCTAATTCGGGCTCAGCCCTTTCTCGCTTACCCGGTATCTTACTGGTTGGGTACACCAGGGCATTCTACAGGGTTCGACAAGACGTTCCCGAACTTATACCTCATATTGCTCGAACTTCCCGATTCTGAGCCAAAAGTAACCTTTGTGAATGGGAAGACTTACCGAGAATAAAACGCCTTATGCCATACGCGAATGAAAGTAAGCAAACCAGGCTAATCTTCGTGTTGGACTTATAATTTATTGCGATGCTATGTTAATGGTAAATATAACAGGATCAGTTTTTGAACAAGATAATGAACATGGGCTTTCCATGACAGCTTTCCACCTATCTGAACACCTAGAAATTTGGATTCTCAGACTCACTAATCATATGCCGATTCGGTGTAGTCAAAATGTCAGTTTTAGTTGAATTGAGTGTAGAAACTGTAAAATTTAATCTTACTGCGATTAGGCATCAAATTGTTTTCTGCAGGCTATGAACTTATGTCCTGAACAGCACTATTTGATACAGTGCCTAAATTACACCCAGCATCCTACACAACCCAACTAGTGTCATCAGCAATCATAAATGTTTTAGAATCTCCTGACCTATTAGAAGGAACACCAATTACATAAATAAGAAACAGCAGTGGTCTCAGCACAGTCCCATAAGTACCCCTCCTCTGCCACCCACTTTTCACGGTCTTAAGCCAAGCTCAGGGTTTCGTGAGAACTACTTTGTCCTTCACTCATGGAGTCTGATCTAAGCTCCAAGAGCATTTCTGCTACAATTCTGTATGGGCTATAGTAACCTTCAGTTCTAGCAGTTCTAATCTGAATTCAATATAATTGGACATAAACAACGAAGCACAATTAAGGAATTATCTGACTGGGACGAAATCGGTAGATTTGATGTTCATGTTCAGACAAAAGAATAACGCATTAGTTCATCTGTGGTACTTATGTGAGCCTTTATGCCGCTTGGCATTGATTGACAGAGTTGTTGGGTGTCATCCTGAGCCACATCGTGGCAAATTCTGTCCAATTGGCGCGTTAGATCGTCAAAATCCCGAGCTGGTTGGAGGGTTCCGCCCATAAAACTCCAAATGTTTTCAGTCGGAGTTACCTTGCTGCCAAGGTAGGGTTTGGCAACCACGAAGACAACCAATAAAATTCTCGTCGTATGCGGGGGGTCTTATCTTGCTGAAATGTAAGCCCAGGATGCCTTGCCGTGAAGGGCAAAAAACAGTGCGCAGGATATCATCGACGTACCGCAGTGCTGTAAGGGTGCCGCGAATGGGTCTTGCTATAAAAAGAAATGGTAGCCCAAACCATCACTCCTCGCTGTTGGGCCGTATGCTGGGCAGCAGTGAGGTTGGTAATCCACCACTGTGTGGTCAGACACGTCTTTGACCTGGAATGTCATTGACTGGAGCAGAATTGTCTTCAGTGATGATTCCCGCTTCGAACTGAGTCCTGATGACCTGCCTAGTCGTATCTGGAGACGTCCCAGACAGCGGTGGGATACCAACCTGTCTATCGCCCGCAGTACGGCTCGATAACCAGGAATGATGATCTGTGGTGCGATTTCTTTTCAAGCAGGGCCCTTTTGGTTGTCATTCGCACACCCTTACAGCACAGCGGAACGTCGACGATATTCAAAGTTCCGTTTACTTGCCCTTCATGGCAAGCCGTCCTGGGCTTACATCTCAGCAAGATAATACCACCCATAATCGGGCAGGTAGGTTAGAAAATTTAAAAAGGGAAATGGATAGGTTAAAGTTAGATATAGTAGGAATTAGTGAAGTTCGGTGGCAGGAGGAACAAGACTTTTGGTCAGGTGAATACAGGATTATAAATACAAAATAAAATAGGGGCAATGCAGGAGGAGGTTTAATAATGAATTAAAAATTAGGAGTGCGGGTAAGCTACTACAGACAGCATAGTGAACGCATTATTGTGGCCAAGATAGACACGAAGCCCATGCCTACTACAGTAGTACAAGTTTATATGCCAACTAGCTCTGCAGATGATGGTGAAATTGATGAAATGTGTGATGAGATAAAAGAAATTATTAAGGTAGTGAAGGGAGACGAAAATTTAATAGTCATGGGTGACTGGAATTCGATAGTAGGTAAAGGGAGAGAAGGAAACATACTAGGTGAATATGGATTGGGGATAAGAAATGAAAGAGGAAGCCGTCTGGTAGAATTTTGCACAGAGCATAACTTAATCATAGCTAACGCTTGGTTCAAGAATCATAAAAGAAGGCTGTATACATGGAAGAAGCCTGGAGATACTGACAGGTGTCAGATAGATTATATAATGGTAAGACAGAGATTTAGGAACCAGGTTTTAAATTGTAAGACATTTCCAGGGGCAGATGTGGACTCTGACCACAATCTATTGGTTATGAACTGTAGACTAAAACTAAACAAACTGCAAAAAGGTGGGAATTTAAGGAGATGGGACCTGGATAAACTGACAGAACCAGAGGTGGTAGAGAGTTTCAGGGAAAGTATTAGGGAACAATTGACAAGACTGTGGGAAGAAACACAGTAGAAGAAGAATGGGTAGCTCTGAGGATAAAGTAGGTAAAAAGATGAGGGCTAGTAGAAATCCTTGGGTAACAGAAGAAATATTGAATTTAGTTGATGAAAGGAGAAAATATAAAAATGCAGTAAATGAAGCAGGCAAAAAGGAATACAAACGTCTCAAAAATGAGATCGACAGGAAGTGCAAAATGGCTAAGCAGGGATGGCTAGAGGACAAATGTAAGGATGTAGAGGCTTATCACACGAGGGGTAAGATAGATACTGCCTACAGGAAAATTAAAGAGACCTTTGGAGAAAAGAGAGCCACTTACATGAATATCAAGAGTTCAGATGGAAACCCAATTCTAAGCAAAGAAGGGAAAGCAGAAAGGTGGAAGGAGTACATAGATGGTCTATACAAGGGCGATGTACTTGAGGACAATATTATGGAAATGGAAGAGTATGTAGATGAAGATGAAATGGGAGATATGACACTGCGTGAAGAGTTTGACAGAGCACTGAAAGACCTAAGTCGAAAGAAAGCCCCCGGAGTAGACAACATTCCATTAGAACTACTGACAGCCTTGGGAGAGCCACTCCTGACAAAACTCTACCATCTAGTGAGCAAGATGTATGAGACAGGAGAAATACCCTCAGACTTTAAGAAGAATATAATAATTCCAATCCCAAGGAAAGCAGGTGTTGACAGATGTGAAAATTACCGAACTATCAGTTTAATAAGCCACGGCAGCAAAATCATAACACGCATTCTTTACAGACGAATGGAAAAACTGGTAGAACCCGACCTCGGGGAAAATCAGTTTGGATTCCGTCGAAATGTTGGAACACGTGAAGCAATACTGACCCTATGACTTATCTTAGGAGATAGATTAAGGAAAGGCAAAACTATGTTGGTTGTATTTGTAGACGTAGAGAAAACTTTTGACAATGTTGACTGGAGTACTCTCTTTCAAATTCTGAAGGTGGCAGGGGTAAAATACAGGGAGCGAAAGGCTATTTACAATTTGTACAGAAACCAGATGGCAGTTTAAGAGTCGAGGGGCATGAAAGGGAAGCAGTGGTTGGGAAGGGAGTGAGATAGGGTTGTAGCCTATCCCCGATGTTATTCCATTTGTATATTGAGCAAGCAGTAAAGGAAACGAAAGAAAAATTCAGAGTAGGTATTAAAATCCATGGAGAAGAAACAAAAACTTTGAGGTTTGCCGATGACATTGTAATTCTGTCAGAGACAGCAAAGGACCTGGAAGAGCAGCTGAACGGAATGGTGAGTGTCTTGAAAGGAGGATATAAGATGAACATCAACAAAATCAAAACGAGGATAATGGAATGTAGTCGAATTAAATCGGGTGATGCTGCGGGAATTAGATTAGGAAACGTGACGCTTTAAGTAGTAAATTAGTTTTGCTGTTTGGGGAGCAAAATAACTGATGATGGTCGAAGTAGAGAGGATATAAAATGTAGACTGGCAATGGGAAGGAAAGCGTTTCTGAAGAAGAGAAATTTGTTAACGTCGAGTATAGATTTAAGTGTCATGAAGTCCTTTCTGAACGTGTTTGTATGGAGTGTAGCCATGTATGGAAGTGAAACGCGGACGATAAATAGTATAGACAAGAAGAGAATTGAAGCTTTCGAAATGTGGTGCTACAGAAGAATGCTGAAGATTAGATGGGTAGATGACATAACTAATGAGGAGGTATTGAGTAGAATCGGAGAGAAGAGAAATTTGTGGCACAACTTTACTAGAAGAAGGGATCGGTTGGTAGGGCATATTCTGAGGCACCAATGGATCACCAGTTTAGTATTGGAGGGCAGCGTGGAGGGTAAAAATCGTAGAGCGAGACCAAGAGATGAATACACTAAACAGATTCAGAAGTATGTAGGCTGCAGTAGGTACTGGGAGATGAAGCTTGCACAGGATAGAGTAGCATGGAGAGCTGCATCAAACCAGTCTCTGGACTGAAGACAACAACAACAGCAACATCGCTTAGGAGGATCTTAAACGACTCTATCAGTGAATGCAAAGCCGAATAACAGCTTGCATAAGGGCCAGGGCACTTTATTGACTTGCTCTATTTGTAAAGCTCTTTCTCCTGAATCAGTCATCCAGTTGTTCTGAACTTGTATTTGTTACAATAAGTAATTCAGTTTTTCTTTAAAATGTTTTTAATTTTCAAATTTAAAACATAATAATAGTCTACTTTTTAGTTAAGTGTGTCTTAAGACAGTATACAAAATTTCGTCTATTTTAGCAGTTTTTAACCAATATGTACTAGAACATAAAAACGTGAACTTACAGCTTCTTTTTCTACCTACGTTACATAACAGTAATGCATCCTAGGCCCATATTTACCTTGTTGCTAGTGTTGCTCTCTCTCTTTTTTCTTTTCCAGACTACTTCATTCTACTGTTGCTTCTTTGGCGGCTTTCAGCACTGGTATCTCCACTTCAAAGAGTCTCCTGTAGTCAATGACAATTAAAGTTCTTTGAATATTTAGTCTACCAGGCGATCCCATCAATTCCATATCATTACTGAAACATAGCAGAGCTTTCAGGACACCTATTTTCAAAGTATCTAGTCCTGCCAGAACAGTCGTTGTTATCCGATGCCATTTACAGTTTTTAAAGCTCTCATATGGGTTTTGAGTCTTACGAGGTAATTACTTCTCTAATAATCGGGTGTCACTAAGACATTAGAGGCTAAAAAGTCATCAAAATCAAACAAGCGAGAACAGGGTTATCTGCGTGACATGGGGACACTGCGATATGTGCAAACACTTTTAAACTCCTGTGATTTTGGGGGTTTCTTCGGTCCAATTTCCTCGAAGTAAGCCTTTTATTATTCATAAAACTGCAGAAAATTTTTCAGACAAAAATTAAACAATCGATTTTTGACGCTTATTCACATACTAATCGCCTGAAACATTGATCTATTCTTTGAAAACCACTTGCTGATATTATTGACTACTTTTTTAGCTGCATCATTTGTATTACGTTCTACATCTTACGCAATAACATTTGTGAGCTCTTGACCCAGCGAGGTGGCTCAGTGATTAGAACACTGGACTCGCATTCGGGAGGACGACGGTTCGATCCTGCATCCGACCATCCTGATTTAGGGTTTCCGTGATTTCCCTAAATCGCTTCAGGCAAATCCCGGGATAGATTCTTTGAAAGGGCACGGCCGACTTCCTTTCGCATCCTTCCCCGATCCGATGAGACCGATGACCTCGCTATTGGGCCCCCGTCCCCAAGTCAACGCAACCCAACTTGTGTGCTCCGTAAAGAGAAAATTTTGAGTCATCTGTCATGTTTACTGGCAGATTACTGATATACATCAAGAAGAGCAAATTACCCAGAACAGAATATTGTGACACCCATCCCCTATCATGATACCAGCCAGATTCAAACCTCTTCCCTGTTTGCTGACACTGGAGGAAAACATTCCGCATCTTACTTTCCAGACATGAACTTGTAACTTATCCACCTCTTCAGTAATTATACGATACGTGCACCTAATGCCCTGTTATACCCAAAAAAGGGACCTAGTCCGAAATATTCTGGACCATAAGAACGCGAATGAGTGCATTACCGAAAGTTATTAAGCTAACGAAACACTTTGCGTTAATAACTATCAAAACCGGAAAAAACTTCAGTGTCTTAGTTTAATTTAAGAAGTTAACTTGAGTGTTGTTAATTTTGAGCGGTAATTTCGCAGAACTGAAGTTGTTTCATGAAATAAAACATTCGCCAGATCGCTTTTGAGCAAAAGTTATGAAAAAGATTACGTTGAGTGAAAATATGAATTTACGTAACAATTACTGAAACCTATGTAGACAGTAAAGGTCAGGTACGCGCGAGAGTTGGGTTTAAAATGAAAGACGTTATAAAATATTTGAAAGCTAATTAACATCACACTGAACTGAATTCAGAAGACAAAAAGTCATTTGCTAAGTGTTACATGTAACGCGGTAACGATTGAGAGACTTTGCTTTAGGTTAATGTTTACTGTTTCACTAACTATTTCTTTTCAATTAATAAAAATCATTACCAAAACGTTATGAATGGTTACTGAACACGTCACAAACAGTAGCAATCGACACAGGCAACGCACAGAAATTACGAAAGCCAAGAATCATACAACATACAGATAAACACATAAAATTGTATAACACGGTTAGTATAGGTTCTGTTCAATAATTTTGCAAGATGAACAGATTTAAATAATTTATAAGTCTCCTCCTTCTCAAAAAGGCAATGAAAATAGTTACATTTGAAAAAGTTAATCAAAACCGTCAAGTAAATTCTAAAGTTTCCCTTTTCACTAAGCTAGCGAAATTTAGGATTTACGGTCTGATTCTTTGATAAATTTAAAACGTGAGACTTTTTCATTAAAGTGACGTTCAACTACAACAATAATAGGAACAGGGTCCTGCTTACAATACTGAGTTGAGATAATTGATATAACTATTAACACTAACTAAATCTGGAGTTAATAAAATATCTATAATGTTCAGTTGAGGAGTGTAAAACGCTGGCAAATCTTTTACATGTCTAAGTTTCTGAAATGGCACAGCCTTACTTTGAGGTGTAGTAGCTGTAGGCGCGACATGATAATTTGGTGGCAACGACTACTAGGCAAAAGGCTCTTCTTCTCTTACGAACAGAACTGAACTGCTCGTTTTTCGCGCACTTGTGCAGTTACGTCACTTGCAACCACTGAACGCCAAAATTTAAGAAGTCCGCTGCCCATGTTACGACACGGAAGTAGAGAACGACAGCAGCGCTCGTAGTGGCTTGGTAGTACGAGAAAATATCGTGCGAAAATCCATATTTTTTAATTCGAAATATGCGATTTAGATGATAATGTTTTTCCTTCATATTTTATAGTCTAGTAGTTGAGTGTGTGTCTGGAAACTGAAAGGTTTTTGTGTGTGGACTTCGAAGTAAGATATTCAAGAAATCTCAAGGAAAAACCAAAATTAACTTCTCGTAGTTGGGGTTCACAATTATGCAAAATTTTGAAATTATGTCGTGTCGCTATTTGATTGTAAATTTATTTGTTTATAAAAAACAATATTGCAGTTTCGACTGCGTGGCATTATCAAGGGAAAGAGCTGCGCTATAACGTATGTCATAACCTCAAAGCCATCCGACATGAAATGACATAGAAGCTGGTCTCATCGCACTGTGTTCCTGATTACGACATTTTGCGTGTGTTGCACTCTTTGAATTGCATTGTGAGTATGTGGCTCGAACTCCGATTTCTTTTTGCATGCATGTGTAATATTGTGTGGAGTAAATGATTCCTTATTTGTTTTTGAGGTATACAAAAGAGAAGCTGGTTTCATCGCATAGTGTGGGCTCGTGCACCTACTTTTCTGCTCACGAATCTGTGTGTGAACCGCTCGATTTAAATGCATTGTAAGTATATAGTTCATATTCTACTTCATTTTAGTACGCATCCGTTTTTTGTGCTTTCATTTAATGGAGAGCTCCATGTTAGCAGCTTTTGACAGATCTACTAGAGAATTCTGTATAACTAGAGTTTACTAAATGCAGTACAATTCAGTACACACTAAACCACACAATCCCATGAACAAATATGCAGTTCGGTGTAGAATATTTTTGCTGCCTAATAGTATCTACGTTCTCTGTCACTAATACCACAAAACCAACTCAGTGCAGAATATTTTTGCTGCCTAATAGTATCTACGTTCTCTGTCACTAATACCACAAAACCAACTCAGTGCTACAAGCAGCGCCATTCAAAGCAAAAATGCATACTCATTCCGTGACAATATGTAATAAAGACGAATACCAATTCTGTCAAAAGCTGCTAACATGAGTTCTCCATCAAATGTTAGAAAATGTGAAAAACGGATGCGAACTAAAATAAAGTAAAATACGAACAATATTCTTACAACACGTTTAAATCAAGGAATTCACACATGAATTCTCGACAGGGACAAATCTCCACAGAGTACTATGTGAAAAATCCAACTTCTGTTTTATGTGAAATAAAAAGAAATATGGAATCATTTACCACGACTTTACAGATGCATGCAAATATAAATCAGAGTACGAGCCACACGCACAAAATACTGTGAAAGCAGCTTCCATTCTGAACGACACTAAAGCAGATACTGAAGATTGTAGATCATCCAATAAGAAACAGAGATGATGGACTGATGATCCTGCAGCGTCCCAAGTGGCCTGGCATTGAATCAAGATTGAGTTAACAGAAGTCGTATGTGAGTTTCACCCCCCAGTGCTTCCAACTCTCTTGTGTGGGCGCTGTTGCATACCTACAACATTAGTGCAACGCCAATGTTATATTTAATTACAAATTGTTATTATACATAACAAAAATCCTGACTTCTTCAGCGTGTCTTTCCTTACAACATTGTTTTTAAATGATTGGTAATAAATTTGTGTTACAGCACTTCAAAAAATTAATTTTAAGAATAAAATGACAAAATACATACATTTATAATCTGAAATTACTATCCAAAGTACGAAAAAAATCTGAGAAGCACAAAGTATTATGTTGTAATGTTTTGAAGTGGACCATTGAGCTTTTTCCCCAAATTCCAAAATGTTTCAACTTACGCAGAAGTATTGCACGATCCACAAAATCAAACGCGCTTGCCAAATCGAAGGAAGTACTGTCCTCAACCTACTGTTTAGTCCTGATAGTGCTTCACACACAAAAGAGTAAATTTTTTTTATGGATACCCTTTCATGAAACCGAACTGGGAATCTGACAGCAAATTATGTCTAGGGAGATTTTCCACTACTTTCCTACACGTTACTGTCTCAAAACTTCTGAAAACACTGGCAGAAAAAGAATAGGTAGGTAACTGTCTACATTATCTCTTTCATCCTTTTTATGATATGGTTTTACTAATGAGTGTTTCAATCTGTCGGAAAGTGAACCAAACCTGAAAGACTATTTACACAGGTGACTGAGTGCAGAACTAATATTCTCACTCTTTAATTTTGTAATAATTAATCCACTTTCATCTTTGCTTGTTTCCTCTAGCTGCTTGTAATGTAGTTGTCTCAGAACACGAGCATTCAAGAGCTCTACTCGGTACCAATAAAATTTTGTGTTAAGTTGCTGACTACAGACTAGATGTGGTTTTTAAATATTCTGCACAACTCTGGTGGATTGCTAACATTTCCATTCTCACACAATGGAGGTGTAATATGCTGAGCATCCACATTCTTACCTGACATTTCTTTCACAACTGACCATTTTTGTTCTGAGAACTTTCTACCACTGGGTGTAACACTTTTTTTTAGCATGTCTAATGACGTTCCTCGGCACTTTGCAGTATTTTCTCTAGTGAAATTCTATTACGTGTATCAGGCTCTTATTGGCCTTCAATGTGATGCAGCTCTGTTTCCTGCCATATGATACAGTAATGCCGTTAGTTAGCTATGTCGATTGCTTGTTAGTAATGTGTATGTGCCTCCACATTTTAATAAGAAAGAGCTACTAAAGAAAGTTATAAAAGGTTGAAGAAATTATTTGTTGTTCATGTCATCTGTATTGTAGACTTCTTACCCAGTTAACTTTTCCGTATGTGCATCTGTAGTCACATTTCTAACTTCTTGTTTATTACTTTGGTATATGACTCTGCCTTGATTCCTTTCAGTATTACTATCTTGTGCGTTATTTATGTTTCTCACATTATGCCCATGAACTAGAGAACGGTTTATGAGGATGTTGTCTATGACTGTGCCGTTCCCCTGGCTAGGCTAATGAGGACAATCGTGGCTCTAGCACCCAGCCACCGAGAAACAACGTCATCTAAGTGAAACAACATGATTGCAGTTATAGGTGAGGCTTTTGAGGATAGTGTTCTCAATGCACCGATGCTAGACTGTGCCCCATCTGCTCTTGTCTGGAGCCCTAAGCACAGTTCCATTAGAAGGTATTCAAGTTCAGGGTTAGTAATATTTAAGGCTTCAGTGAAATAAAAATCAGCAGTTAAAAGAACGATTCTGAACACTATATTCTCCATTAATTGACAGATTAGTTCCGACGAAGACATTACACTTTTAATGGCAGCTACTACACGATGTCCCAGCAAGTCTCAGAAGTTGCTGCCCTTTTCCTAGTGACAGGCAGCTATGTTGGAATAAATTGTTGGTAGCTTCATGGATAGGACTCTTCTCTCTACAGTCTGTACGCCACAAGTCAATTTCTCTCGCGTTTCTGGTCGAAGTCTCCCGACATGACAACTGATGTTTTGCTGGTGGTGTTGGGTGGTGATGACGTAAATTTGTGGTAAGGTCTTATGGTACCAAACTGCTGAGGTCATCGGTCCCTAAGCTTACACACTACTTAAACTAACTTACGCTAAGGACAACACACACACCCATGCCCGAGGGAGGACTCGAATCTCCGACGGAGGGAGCCGCGCGGTATGACGACGTGCTGGACCTCATTGTCAGAGGGGTGTTGGCAGCCTTCTGAAGTGTCTGCCGTTTCCCCAGATCGGTCGCCTCGTAACATGCGGCTGTCGCTGTGAACAGTCCACACTTGCGTTTCCCCAGCAATTCTCTCATCAGCGACAACAGTAGCGTCGCTTTCTCCAAGCCTCCCACCACAAAGGGACGCTCCCATTCGTTAGTCTTTTCGGCTTGCTGTTTCTTTTATATATTCTGTTTGTTTTAGAAAATAATTTAAATAATTTTTCAATTTCAGATTGATCTTTAACCTTCCACCCACCCCTTTCTCAGTATTAAATATAGTACTATAACAACTCCTTAGTTAGAACAGGCTATCTGGAACCCCCTTACTCCTTTCCACTAATGACAGGTTCTGGCATATTACGGGGTCGTTCGCTGCTCGGGGCCTTGGTTCACGATGCCACAGCAACAAAGTCATTCATTTTTGGCCGCTCGACTCCTTACTAAATTGAAAAAAAATCTTTTGCTCACGAAACATGACCGTTACAATATCTCTCTCAAAAACCTATCTACTGGCGGACCCGTAGGGCCCTATAATGAATAGTATTTTCGTTGAAGATTCAAGATCTCCTGGACAAGCTTAGTCTTTAAAATGTGTTTGTATGTCAACATTTCATTGGTACATTGCCTCACATAACATTACTAAGAATATGTCTCGCAATACAGCTTCCTACGACTTCCTTAATTTAATAATATTTCCCAGTTGTTGGTTGGTTTTGATTTCTGTTCGTTCTAATTTGCTTGTATCTTGTAGTACAGAGTTATTCATGGTCTCAACTTTATTAAATATTTCACCAATTTTGGCTTGAGTACTGACACTGCGCGAGTTTTGCTACGTAAAATAATACAAAATAAAGACTCTTTACTCCGCCGTGGTTTGTTACGACTGTCAAGAGTCGCATGAAAAATACTTGGTGAATATTGTCTTTTCTTTAAACATCTCGTAAATTAAAAATGCAAATGGTAACTTCAGTGACCTCATTTTTAAATAAATTTTGAGCAGAATTACTGTCAATATTGCTTTAATTGTCCTTGCAGAGCTATGGAATTGTTACGTAACACACAATCCTTTTTCCTCACAACAGGGGCTATAAATTCTTTGAAACATGAGCTCTATTATTTATCTCTGGTATCTGCTTTGAAGTAGACAATACACGTCTTATTTGGTTTAGCTGATTGGCTATCATTTACTTAACGTTGACGCTAAATTTCCCCGTTACAGCTGCTATTAGGTATCATACTCGGTACATGCAACCCGCTACCAGCTGAAGGTTGAAGCAAACTCTGCAAATTCTGATGAATATTATTCAATATTTCATTAGAAGTTAAGAAGTTTCTCTTTAGCAAAAATTGGCTCTCTGTGCCGTATTTAACAATATTAATATTATGCGTCTTAAAGGCGGCCAACAATAGAAATAGTCCACTAATCATAATATCATACTAACCAGAGAAACGTAACATTTACACTACTGGTCATTAAAATTGCTACACCACGAAGATGACGTGCTACAGACGCGAAATTTAACCAACAGGAAGAAGATGCTGTGATATGCAAATGATTAGCTTTTCAGAGCATTCACACAAGGTTGGCGCCGGTGGCGACACCTACAACGTGCTGACATGAGGAAAGTTTGCAACAGATTTCTCATACACAAACAGCAGTTGACCGGCGTTGTCTGATGAAACGTTGTTGTGATGCCTCGTGTAAGGAGGAGGAATGGGTACCATCATGTTTCCGACTTTGATAAAGGTCGGATTGTAGCCTATCGCGATTGCTCGCTTTGGTCGAGATCCAATGACTGTTGGCAAAATATGGAATCGTTGGGTTCAGGAGGGTAATACGGAACGCCGTGCTAGATCCCAACGGCCTCGTATCACTAGCAGTCGAGATGACAGTCATCTTATCCGCATGGCTGTAACGGATCGTGCAGCCACGGCTCGATCCCTGAGTCAACAGATGGGGACGTTTGCAAGACAACAACTACCTACACGAACAGTCCGACGACGTTTGCAGCAGCATGGACTATCAACTCGGAGACCATGGCTGCGGTTACCCTTCACGCTGTATCACAGACAGGAGCGCCTGAGATGGTGTACCCAACGACGATCCTGGGTGCACGAATGGCAAAACGTCATGTTTTCGGATGAATCCAGGTTCTGTTTACAGCATCATGATGGTCGCATCCGTGTTTGGCGACATCGCAGTGAACGCACATTGGAAGCGTGTATTCGTCATCGCCGTACTGGCGTATCACCCGGCGTGATTGTATGGCTTGCCATTGGTTATACGTCTCGGTCACCTCTTGTTTCCATTGACGGCGCTTTGAAAAGTGGACGTTACATTTCAGATGTGTTACGACCCGTGGCTCTACCCTTCATTCGATCCCTGCGAAACCCTACATTTCAGCAGGATAATGCACGACCGCATGTTGCAGGTCCAGTACGGGCCTTTCTGGATACAGAAAATGTTCGACTGCTACCCTGGCCAGCACATTCTCTCACCAACTGAAAACGTCTGGTCAATGGTGGGCGAGCAGCTGTCTCGTCACAATACGCCAGTCACCACTCTTGATGAACTGTGGTATGTTGTTGAAGCTGCATGGGCAGCTGTACCTGTACACGCCACCCAAGCTCTGTTTGACTCAATGCCCAGGCGTATCAAGGCCGTTATTACGGCCGGAGGTGGTTGTTCTGGGTACTGATTTCTCAGGATCTATGCACCTAAACTGCGTGAAAATGTAATCACATGTCAGTTATAGTATAATATATTTGTCCAATGAATACCCGTTTATCATCTGCATTTCTTATTGGTGTAGCAATTTTAAAGGCCAGTAGTAGTAGTAGTGAAACGTAGTTTCAACATCAACGGTACAAACATATACACTAGTATGTCAGCAACTGAGACGTCGAAGTCATACGGATATGATGAACACCTGATGTGCGTAGCAAACCGTAACTCTATAATATGTAAAATTACCGATTTAAAAATTTGAAATATTGTACTCAACTACGTACTTTTCACAAATAACACGAAGATGGCAATCATGCCGAAATAGGCCTGTAGTAATAAACAATATAGTCAAAAACAGGAGCGTCTTAGTCTCATAATATAATTTGTAATGTCCTGATATGACACATACGAGGCAGCCGGCCCAGATAAGAAGGCTGCAGAAAGTTCAAGAATATAGGAAAGACAACTGGGAACACACTAGTGCTGTCGAAGGCATGCAGCTGCCACCACCCAGCCTGCAGTTTCTCAAAAACTTTGGTACGCTAAGTACTCCTCGCTACACACCGTACGATGGCTTTCGGAGTACGGATGTAGATGTAAATACAGAGAGCTCCGATTTCAAACAATGGTGTTCACTCGCTCGTTTGGTGAACGAATGGTAGTGGAAAGGTGGTGACAGAGTGCAGCGAACAGCTCGTCTGGTTTGCCGTGTCCCGATACCCGGGAGGTGGCGTCGCGGCTGCGCCGGAGGCGCGCAGACAGCCCTTCGTTAGCACCCGCGGTGCACTGTGGAGTGTTTCTTAGCGCAGAGTGAGAGACGGGAGGGGAGGCGCCCTCTGGTCGCGGCTGATGACGCGCCGCGCTGCCTTTGTGAGGCCGAGCGGCAAAGGTGCGCCCTTTGGCGGACGCGGGCCACGACTCAATTTGCCAGGAACAACGGCGCCGTCCGCCCCTAGCCCGCCCTTTGAGCGCGCCGCTATTGACTTGTTATTCCACGTGAAGCGCGCGATGCGGCACGCGGCCATCTGGCGGTCAGCAGGCGCGGCTCAAAGCGCTACTCGGCTGATTGCCGGCCACCGCAGCGGCAGCCGCCGGTTGGCATCCCCCTCCCCTCCGTCCCCCTCCCTGCCCTTCCCCCCTTCGCTCTCTAGAGTGCCCGGCCGCTCGAGTCGAGCATTACTTGTCGGCTACTTATTCCGGTTTCTCGAAAGAAAATCTATCTCCTCGGATAAATTGGGGAGAACAAACGATTCTTGAGGAGATGGCCTCTTCAGCTTTCTGCCGTCGGCTAAACGTGCTCCACCGGCACTCGACGCCAAGATTGCTATTAGTGATGGTTAGGGTTTCTTCAGACGTCCTCGTAAGCGAATAGCAAAGTGCAACCAGCAGCACAATAAGCGAGGCCGACGGCTTTCAGGTCTTCTGTTTTCTGGTCCGCTCGTCGGGAATATACAGCAAAAACGATCGTTTCAGGGAAATACACGAGGCAATACTGTCCCTACGACTTGTCTTAGAAAACAGATTGCAGAAAGGCACATCTACGTTTGTAACAGATGTATATTCAGAGAAAGCTTTTGACAACGCAGACTCGAATACACACTCTTAGGTATTGTGGATGTAGTAGTAGGGATAAAATTAAGGAGCGAAAGGTTTTCTCCAACTTGTTCAGCAAGAAACCGGACGCAAAGCGAAGCAGTAGTTGAGAAGGGAGTGAAACAGGCTTTATTCAGTCTCTACACTGGGCAAGCAGGAAAGTAAACCAGGGAGAAATTTGGAAAAGGAATTACAGTTCATCGAGAAGAAATAGTAGCCTTGATGTTTGCCAATGCCATTCTAATTCTGTCAGAGACTGCCAAGAATTTGGAAGAAAAGATATTAATTTAACAACAACAAAAATAAAAGAAAGCTAATGAGATGTAGTCGAATTAACGGCTAATCACAAGGGAATTAAACTAGGATATGAGAAACTAAGCCGGCCGAAGTGGCCGCGCGGTTCTGGCGCTGCAGTCTGGAACCGCGAGACCGCTACGGTCGCAGGTTCGAATCCTGCCTCGGGCATGGATGTGTGTGATGTCCTTAGGTTAGTTAGGTTTAACTAGTTCTAAGTTCTAGGGGACTAATGACCTCAGCAGTTGAGTCCCATAGTGCTCAGAGCCATTTGAACCATTTGAGAAACTAAAGTCGCAGATGAGTGTTACTATTTGGACAGCAATATAAACGAGTATTGTCGAAGAAGAAAAGGTATAAAGTAAACACTAGCAATAGCAAGAATTGCGTTTCTGAAAACGAGAGATTTTTTAACATCCAATATAAATTTAGCTGTTTTGAAGACTTTTCCGAAGGCATTTCTCTGGAGTGCAGCCTTGTGCAGATGTGAAATGGAGACAATGAACGGTTCAGGCGAAAGTACAATAGAAATTCTTGAAATGTGGTGTTACTGAAGAATATATTATATGGACAGATCAGGTAGCTAATTAGGGGTATTGAATGGAACTGGGGAGCATATCAGTTTATGGCAGAACTTGACTAAAACAAGGAATGAGTTGATAGCTTACATCTTGAGGCATCGAGGAATCGTCAGTTTGGTAGCGAACAAAGTGTGTGTGTGGGGGGGAGAGAGGGGGGTGGTAGTAGGGAGATGCCAATGCTAGGAGACTTTTGACATAAAATTTTTATCAATACGATATGCAAAGTAAATAAAAAGATCAATTAAATACCCGCCTCCACCTCGCCACCCTCACCCACACTCACCCCACGCCCTGATTATGTAATATGTTTCCCTCAGCCGAATGTAGGTTCCTACTGCCCCCTCTCCATCCCTGCCCCTCCCCCTCACCCATCTGCTCTATTGGTGGGAATTTTGAACATTGACAGTAATTTCGAATTTTGACAATGTTGTGTACATAGTTTCGCGTAGTCAGCGCGTACACAACTTTCCCACTAGAGCGCGCCCCGCTAAGCACAACAGCGCAGGTGCAGCGCTCGTCCGTCTCCGCACTACGAGATGGCGCTGTCTTAGAGACGGACCAAATTCTGCTTCCGCCGATCCGCGTATTAACATGTAACGTAGCCAATGAGATTTCTGTTAACGTAGAACCTTTTCTCCTCGCGGATCACTCTCGCGCAGTGATACCTGGACGCGCGAGGTATTATAACGAGTGTACAGACCTCCGATTAGTCAGTCTGCATTAGTCTGCATTTGTCTGTACCAGTCTATAGTCAAGTTTCAGTCTGCACTTAATAACATTATCATATTCCTGTACATAGCCATGAAGATAAATGTATAGACACTTTGTTAAGTATCAGAGATATGTGAGAATATGATTAGCGTACCAAGATCAAAGGAACTTCAGATTCTCAATTGTAAATAGCATCCAGAATCAAGTTAAGTAAGGTTTATGATTGTTATTATTTTAATAAATGTGTGTGAAAATTAATCAAGTTCTGTTTAAAGTAGGTCACCGTCAATCTGCTACACTAAGAGTGCAAGTGGCATTTCTATCGTCTGACCTAACGTCAGAAGATAAACATGCCATGATAAGACCACGAGACATATTGCTGACACTCGACTATTTCGTTAGAGCGACAAGTCAAATAATCTGATGGTGTGTGTACTGAGGGTCTTACGGTGCGCACACCACAGACAAGAATTAAAAAAATTGTGGGAATTTAAAAGATGGTTGGAATTTTTTTGTCCCAAGGGCATGCTGACGTCATAGCCCATACCCTCACACAGAAATTGACGGGAAATTCAAATTGGCGTGCCTTTTATGGGACTCAAACCCTGGTCCTTCTGGACGGAATGCCCGAATGCACACTCTAACACATAGAAACTACCCAGATGCATGAGAGGAAGGTTAGTTTAGTGTACTAGATTTATTTTCGTTGGGACACAGAAGTAAAGATATGTCCTAATTGCATAATTAATCGTAAAGATCGGTCTTAATTACCCAACTATATGTATAGCACTACACAAAGAGTGCCTAAAATCGTAATACAACTCAAAAATTGAAGGTATCTTAAAACTAGCGTTATCCTCCTGGAAAAAATTCCACAATACCACTCGAAACTAGTGACAGATGTACTCAATCTCTACCCTTCACCTACAAGCTGGCTGGAAAAAGGCTGGAGTGGAAGATGCAATTGTTTTTTTTTTTTTTTTTGGCAATATGTTCAACTGACAAAATATTGATGTTGGACAGAGAGGAGTTGAATAAGTGTATTACCTGTAAGTATACAGCTGAGATTGCATCTATTGCTGTTTGACGTCAGAGTTCACTACAGAAGTCTGCTCGACAATCTCCCTGCAGTCCAGGTAATCGAGGCCACTACACGCTACCACAACTGCTGGAAAATGCTTCACTTTTCGAATTACACCTCGAAATTGTCGTAAAGAAACAGCACTCATAATCAACAGGTCAAAATGCAAGAAATGTATTGGGGATTGGGAAAAGTCATCGTAATAACAGAATTGTTGCAAAAACCGACGACAGAATATTACAGAGGGGTGGCAGTTGCAGCTCTGTCTTACTCAATGAAAGTTCACGAACTAACCATCGTAGACGCAGTCTTACCCCCCTCACCCTTCCCCCTCCCCGTCACCCCTCATCCCTCCTTTCCTCACCACAGATGGGGATAGAGACCTGCTCTATCTTGCCGCTGATGGTACACAAAGAGACCTTTCTGGTGGCATTGATATACTATCTCCTGTCAGTGGAAATCAATCACAGATAGGCAAAAGACAAGAACACAATGCTTCTTGCAATCTGTTAAACGGATTTCTTGGAAAGACTGGACTCCTCTGAAACAACAACGAAATTCCAGAGAACTCTCCAGATCGCTTTTTCAAACGCCCACTACTTGGAGAACAGGCAGCTGCCTCCGCCACCTCTGCCCACCACAGCCCCCACTTGACCATATCTGGAACCAGAGTCTTCAGTCAACGCAGCCTACCACCCTTCCCTGGCGAACGAGTGGCACCCAACCTGCCTTGAGACAATGCCCCAAGTATCAGGCCTTCACCAACACAAAAGGATATAAAGCCCACCTCCTATAAGCGAGCATCTATTAAAAAGGAAAACACAATCATGATGATAATATTTTCTGTTAGTTTTGTCATCAAAATCGGTATAGTGCTTACATTCAACTGCAGGACACAATGTACTTAGTGTAAATTCCGGCTGGGTGCCTCTATCGACCTGTATGTATAGTCTATATCATACATCAGACAATCACTCCAATAGCGCCAGATTCTTGTGCTCTAGTCTTCACAGCCTGTTTTATGCAATCTACCAACATGTTGGGAAAAACACTATCATTTCGAGGTTCCACAACGAGCTATAATTCAACTGGTGTCTACTTTATAATTAGAGGTTATGAAGTATGAAATAACATATGAATTGTGGTAACACCTACACTACCTGCTACGTACATCAGGTGTTCATCGTATCCGTATAACTTTGATGTCTCAGTTTCTGGCATACTAGTGTATAAGTTTGCTCCGTTGATGTTGAAACTATAGTACACTACTGGCCATTAAAATTGAAAGGTTTCTGCTGGATTCCTTTCATGTTAATTTCTTAAATCTGTTGTCATTTATGGCATAAATTCCTTTTCTAAATTTACTGTGGTGTTTCTGACTATCTGGGAGGAGATTGAGCAGTGAAATGTGTTACTTTTACACATAAACAAGAACGATCTGTCACACTACTACACTTTAAAACACAGTTTATATGTAATTCATGTTACACAGCCTCATACGGAACCTACATCCACTTTCTTCTGTATACTGTATATGATAGGATACTGTCACACCCCTTCCCTTCTGTGTGAGAGGATGAATGAGCAAATGTATTTCTAGTTGCATGCTTGATGGTAGCAGACAAGCCTGTCTGCTAGAGACCAGTAGGACCAACGTCGGAACAGGTAGCTACGCTTTCTAAAAGCAGAGAGGTTTCTATTCTTAGTATGGTCCTGTCCGTCCCTTGTGATGTTGGTATAGGAAGCTGCCTCTCTGGTCACTTCCGTTTGTATCTGTTAAGCACGCTCGGTAGGGGCCCAGGTCAGTCTGTCCGCGTTTTTCTTTTGTAAATTGCGTTTTGATGTAATTTATTTTAATTATCAAAATTATTGTGAAGTTACACTCTTTGTGTAAACCAAGTTGACCACGTGAAGCATGTGGTGTAAGCATCAAAGTAGCCCTCAGCTAGTCTTTTCGGGAAGATTTCACAGAGAGTTAGTATGAATTTAGTATACCAGTGTGTGGTAATTTCATGACAGACAGGATTGCGCTAAGAACGTAACTTCTTTGGGTGAAAATTGAATCGGTTGGTTGTGGTTAATTTCCTCTTGCATATGTTTCAACGTTCTTCGTGTGTTATTTTATGAATGCAGTGTTGTATGTAGTCTCCCAATCTTGGCTCCCTATTTGATGTGTTCTGTAAGATTACAAACTCACATTTACACAATCCTAAACAAGGCACCAGCTTAGTTATGACTCTCGTTTAATATGCTGAAATTTCAATGATCAATGTTAAAATATATATATATATATATATATATATATATATATATATATATATATATATATGTATATATATGTATATATATCACCGGTTATCGTAAGATGAGTACTAGAAGATTATAATTAATGTTAGTCTGGTTGGGAATTTGGAAAGCTAGACTGGAAACCTGGTGAAAGAGTTGCCCAGTAATGCAAGGTTAACTTCCTCAGATAGCTCACTGCTTTTAACCCACTTTTATGGTCTTGAATATCAGCACCGCTTTCAGAACAAATTAACGCATCAACATTACAAAATTGCTACACCAAGAAGAAATGCAGATGATAAACGGGTATTCATTGGACAAATATATTACATTAGAACTGACGTGTGATTACATTTTCACGCAATTTTAGTGCATAGATCCTGAGAAATCAGTACCCAGAACAACCACCTCTTGCCATAATAACAGCCTTGATACGGCTGGGCATTGAGTCAAACAGAGCTTGGATGGCGTGTACAGGTACAGCTGCCCATGCAGCTTCAACACGATACCACAGTTCATCAAGAGTAGTGACTGGTGTATTGTGACGAGCCAGTTGCTCGACCACCATTGACCAGACGTTTTCAATTGCTGAGAGATCTGGAGAATGTGCTGGCCAGGGCAGCAGTCGAACGTTTTCTGTATCCAGAAAGGCCAGTACAGGACCTGCAACATGCGATCGTGCATTATCCTGCTGAAATGTAGTGTCTCGCAGGGGTCGAATGAACGGTAGAGCCACGGGTCGTAACACATCTGAAATGTAACGTCCACTTTTCAAAGCGCCGTCAATGCAAACCAGAGGTGACCGAGACGTATAACCAATGGTAAGCCATACCTTCACGCCGGGTGATACGCCAGTACGGCGATGACGAATACACGCTTCCAATGTGCGTTCACCGCGATGTCGCCAAACACGGATGCGACCATCATGATGCTGTAAACAGAACCTGGATTCATCCGAAAAAATGACGTTTTGCCATTCGTGCACCCAGGTTCGTCGTTGAGTACACCATCTCAGGCGCTCCTGTCTGTGATACAGCGTCAAGGGTAACCGCAGCCATGGTCTCCGAGCTGATAGTCCATGCTGCTGCAAACGTCGTCGAACTGTTCGTGTAGGTAGTTGTTGTCTTGCAAACGTCCCCATCTGTTGATTCAGGGATCGAGACGTGGCTACACGATCCGTTACAGCCATACGGATAAGATGACAGTTATCTCGACTGCTAGTGATACGAGGCCGTTGGGATCCAGCATGGCGTTCCGTATTACCCTCCCGAACCCACCGATTCCATATTCTGCTAACAGTAATTGGATCTCGACCTACGCGAGCAGCAATGTCGCGTTACTATAAACCGCAATCGCGATGGGCTACAATCCGACCTCTATCAAAGTCGGAAACATGATGGTACGCATTTCTCCTCCTTACACGATGCATCACCTCAACGTTTCACCAGACAACGCCGGTCAACTGCTGTTTGTGTATGAGAAATCGGTTAGAAACTTTCCTCGTGTCGGCACGTTGTAGTTGTCGCCACCGGCGCCAACCTTGTGTGAATGCTCTGAAAATCTAATCATTTGCATATCACAGCATCTTCTTCGTGTCGGTTACATTTCGCGTCTGTAGCACGTCATCTTCGTGGTGTACCTATTTTAATGTGCAGTAGTGTATTTCTAAACATGCAGTCATGACAATAATGATTCCATGAGAATAGATACAGCTGATTTCTGTTAGTTGTATGAGCAAAATCGATGTAGTTTTGCGATAACTATATGCACTCAAACTGTCATCACAAATACCACTCATTGTGATAAAACTTGCTATAAGATTTTATTATGTCTCTCTCTTCCGATATGTAGAAAAACAAATACCATCTCTACGTTGACATCGAGCATATTACATATACACATATCACTTCATTGGAGCAGGTGGCCAATGCTTGAAGTTGCTTGCAAAGACCTGCTTAAAGTTTTGTCGACTGTACTGGAGGAAGACTGTATCCAGCAGACACCAATCACAAGAGAGGTGTCCTATATTGTTCCTTCACGAGCATTTTAAAACGTCGTTTTTCTGCTGTAATGCATCCAGGCAGTGTATGAGTAAGCTTTATACACCGCCATATACCTTGCTTTTCTACCTTGACTTTCAGGTGTGTGTCAGGTGGTAAACCGACATTAGCAACTTTCGGTGTATTGGCTGTCACAGAAAGCTGAACAATGCATGGTGTAAACTATACAGCTCCCACAACACACAAGCTGGTAGAAATAAAACACAGAGACGATATTTCTCGTCGACAAAAATGTGGAAAACATCGCAACATATGGAAACTGGGAGAGTCTGCGGCATTATAGAGCATTTCCAACAGTTATCCGAAGGTGATGACCTGTACAGTTAATCTCTTCTCCCACAGTGACAGATAGTGGCTGTTTTGGTGTTCTGTTTTGAAGAGTATTGTTTCCTCATTTTGCAGTCATTTACATGATTACTGTTCTGGTGTTGACCATCACTGTAAGGTGCTGTTCACAACACACACGAGGTAACAGACATAAAAAAGTTACCCTTATCACATTGGTGAATATAAACATATGGAGACCATTGCACCATAAGAAAATTGTATGAGTCTGCAGCATTGAGGATGCTTCCAAACATCTGTCTGAAGGTGATGACCTCTACATTCAATCCCATGCTTCACAGTGAGAAGTAGCAGATATCCAGTGTATCGCAAAGGCTCTCTCCATCTCAACTGAGTGGTATCAGTCAATCATTATGTGGTAATCAACAGTGTACCAGTGGATGGATGGGATGGGAAAGACACCATTGATAAGGGGTGATGTACTGTAATACATACAGCAATTGGTAATGCATCAATTTTAGCAATTTTACCAGTTGTTCCATAATTTCAATGGCCGACAGTGACACAGCACATAGCTTCCCAATTTATGTATCCTCACTAAATCACCCCTCCATTACTTTACAAGTATCATATATTAGAATATGAATGCAGACAAATGACTGTGCAGCAGATCCATTCGGTCATATGCACCAGATACTAGATTGCAAATACAGGTAGATGACTGCGTAGTACATCCATTCGGCCATACATACCAGAGTATATCAGACAGAGTCCCATGCCAATGCAATTAGGTTATCTGTACATTTCCAGCACGTCGACCATAGTGCAGTATTTGTGATTATGACTGGCCACCTTCCCCTGTTTGTATGGGTGTCACAGAGTATTCTCACATTCTTAGGATAAAATTAGAGATTGACAGATCCCTGTCACATTGTTCTTGAGCATTCTTCTGCAACAGGTTCACCAATTTAATCTGCAACTGACCAGGAGTATGAGGGTCATACACCCACTACATGCCATGACTCGTGAAGGAACAGGGTGAGCCCTGTCTGTAACTGCTGTTGATTGAAGACTGTTCTGCAACTCTCTTAACCACAGCTCCCATCCAAATGCATAAGATCTCTCCAGGAGGGGTGCACCTCTTATCAGTGTACAGCAGACATGAGAGTGTTGCAGCGATATAACAGTGAGTTAAGAAGAAATGTATGTTTTATACATAATGGAGCTCCAGGCAGATGAAGTTTAAAAAATTTCACATAAATCAGCTGTGCTATCAATTCTGAAGTATTGTTCCAGTGTCTGGTTGAAGTGGAGAGCGCGTTGGTGGAACACTGGACATTTGCTACTTGTCACTGTGGAGCATGGGATTAAATGTAGAGGTCATCACCTTCAGACAGTTGTTTGGGAGCATCTTCAATGCTGCAGACTCATACTATTTTCATATGCTGCGATGCTTTCTACGTGTTTTTTTTCACTAATTAGATAAGAGTACAATTTTAATGTCTGTTACCTCGTGTGTGTTGTGAACAGCACCCTCCAGTAATGGTCAACACCAGTACAGTAATCATGTACATGACTGCAAAATGAGGAAAGAATACTCTTCAAAACAGAACACCTCAACATCCACTACCTGTCACTGTGGGAGAAGAGATTAACTGTACAGGTCATCACCTTCGGATAACTGTTGGAAATGCTCTATAATGCCGCAGACTCTTCCAGTTTCCATATGTTGCGATGTTTTCCACGTTTTTGTCGATTAGAAATATCGTCTCTGTGTTTTATTTCTAGCAGCCTGTGTGTTGTGGGAGCTGTATAGTTTACACCATGCGTTGTTCAGCTTTCTGTGAGAGCCAATACACCGAAAGTTGCTAATGTCGGTTTACCACCTGACACACACCTGGTAGTCAAGGTAGAAAAACAAAGTATATGGCAGTGTACAAAGCTTAGTCATACACTGCCTGGATGCATTACAGCAGAAAAACGACGTTTTAAACTGATTATGAAGGAATTATATAGGACACCTCTCTTGTGATTGATGTCCGTTGGATACAGTCTTCCTCCAGTACAGTCGACAATACTTATGCAGGTATGTGCAAGCAACTTTGCCCACTGGCCACGTGTTCCACTGGAGAGATACGTGTATATATAATATGCTCGATGGCAACATAGAGATGATATTTGTTTTTGTACATATCGGAAGAGAGAGACATAATAAAATCTTATAGCAAGTTTTATCACAATGAGTGGTATATCTGATGAAAATTTGAGTGCATATAGTCCTTTCAAAACTACATCGATTTTGCTCGTACAACTAATAAAAATCAGCTGTATCTATTCTCATGGAATCATGACTATTTTCATCATTATCGTCGTGACTGCAAGTTTAAAAATAGGTGTTACCACAATTTCTACGTTATTTCATACATCATAACCTCTAATTATAAATTAGACACCAGTTGAGTTATAGCTTGTTGTGGAACCTCGAAATGATATTGTTTTCCCCAACATTTTGGTAGATTGCATAAAACAGGCTGTGAATACCGAATTGCTTACTAAACTAGAGCACAAGAATCTGCTGCTATTGCAGTTGATTGTCTAATGTATGATATAGAGTATACATAGAAGTCGATAGAGGGGAGCTATGGAGCAAAAAGTCGAATATAAACACCCAGCCGTTAAATAGACTAATTTATTACACTAATTTATTTACACTATGTCCTGCAGTTGAGTGTAAGCACTATACCGATTTTGATGACATAACTATCAGAAAATATTACCATCATGATTGTGTTTTCCTTTTTAATAGATGCTCGCTTGTAGGAAATGAGTTGATTTTAAATACAATTGTTACACTGAAGTGTTTTCATATTCAGAATGGCTAGCGCTGGAGGGGGCAATATGAGGGACAGTCCAGTGTGTGTGTGTGTGTGTGTGTGTGTGTGTGTGTGTGTGGTCGGTGGAGGCAGTTGTGCTTCGGTCAGAGTTTGGCGTGTGGCATGTTGCGGTGTCACTACATTTTAGTTTAAAAAACAAGTTGTACTTGGAGCAATGCTCAATTGTCTCATTGTTTTGTTGGCTTTATATCCTTTTGTGTTGGTGAAGGCCAGATACTTGGAGCATTGCCTCAAGGCGGGCTGGGTGCCGCTCGTTCACCAGGGAAGGATGGTAGGCTGCGTTGACTGAAGACTCTGGTTCCAGATATGGTCAAGTGGGGGCTGTGGTGGGCAGAGGTGGCGGAGGCAGCTGCCTGTTCTCCAAGTAGTGGGCGTTTGAAAAAGCGATCTGGAGAGTTCTCTGGAATTTAGTTGTTGTTTCAGAGGAGTCCAGTCTTTCCAAGAAATCCGTTTAACAGATTGCAAGAAGCATTATGTTCTTGTCTTTTGCCTATCTGTGACTGATTTCCACTGACAGGAAATAGTATATCAATGCCACCAGAAGGATCTCTCTATGAACCATCAGCAGCAAGATAGAACAGGCCTGTACTCCCAGGGAGGAAGGGAGGGATTAAAGGTGGCAGGGGGAGGGTGAGACTGCATCTATGATGGTTAGTTCGTGACCGTCCATTGAGAAGGACACAGCTGCAACTGCCACCCCTCCGCAATCTTTTGGCGCCGGTTTTTGCAATAATTGTGTTATTATAATGATTTTGCCCAAGCCCCAGGACATGTCTTGCATTATGACCCGTTGATTACGAGTGCTGTTCTTTTCCAACAATTTCGATGTGTAATTAGAACAGTGAGGCACTTTTCCATCAGTTGTGATAGCGTGTACTCGCCTCGATTACCTGGGCTCCAGGATGACTGTCGAGTAGACTTCTGTAGCGAACTTGACATCAAACAGCGATAGATACATCCTCAGCTGTATGCTTACAGGTAATACACTTATTAAACTCCTCTCTGTCCAACGCCAAAATCTCGTCATTGAACATCTCGCCCACAAAAAAAAGGACACAATAAAGGTAGTATCTTCCACTCCAGCCTTTTTCCAGACATCTTGTAGCTGAAGGGTAGCGTCTGACTACATCTGCCAATAGTTTCGCGTGGTATTTTGAAATTTTTTTCCCGGCAGATTAGTACCAGTTGAATGCTATCCTCAATTTTTGTCCTGTATTACGATTTTAGGCACTCCTTGTGCAGCTCTACGAATATAGTTGTGCAATTACGACCGATCTTTACAATTAATTATGTAATTGTTACCGATCTTTACCTCAGTGTCCCAACCAGAATAGATAAAGGACTGCAACCTAACCTTTGTCTCATACATCTTGGCAGTTTCCATGTGCTGGTGGTTGCACTTGGGATTTCTGTCCAGAAGGACCAGGATTCGAGTCCACAAAAGGGCACACCAATTTGAATTTCCCGTCAATTTCTGTGGGAGGGGATGGGTTGGGGCGTCAGCATACCCTTGGGAGAAAGAAATTCCATTTTTTAAATTCCCACCATTTTTGAAATTCCTGTGAAAAAATTCTAAATTACTGCCAAAATTCGAAATCCCGCTAATAGGGCAGGTGGGTGAGGGGGAGGGGCGGGGGACGGGGAGGGGGAGTGGGAGGAGGCAGGGACTCCCGTGCTGGTTGAGGGAAACACGTGACTTCATATGGGAGTGGGGGTGGATGGGTGTGGGGGTGGGAGGGTAATTAATTGATCAATTTAATTAATGTGCATTTCAATTGGATATCAAAAGTGTCCTATCACCGTCATCTGACTACTACTCTCGAGAGGAGTGAAATTTGTAGAGGGGGAGGGGATACTGAGGTTCGACTACAGTAGCAAGGGTAAAATGTGAAATCTTCTCCCATGTATAAAATGTTCAAATAACTTACGGACATGCAGCATGAGGACCTGAAAATCTGCTACTGCAGAACACTGCTTTGGTACCGGTCACCTACAGAATATAACGATACGGAGATTCTGGAATGCACTTCCAGCTATTAGGAAGCTGAGATTAAAGTAGCAACTGACCTTATAAATTAAGTTTTTTTTAAATTCTACTTTGAATCCTGTTCTGTCCCTAGACAAACAAGAAACAGAGCTAATGCTACCTCGCCGGTTGGTGATTAATATGCACCGTCAGTGACTTCTGACGTTGGTCATCTTCGATAATGTGTCTGCGCTAGTATTTACAGAGCGCACGCGTGTGTGTGTGTGTGTGTGTGTGTGTGTGTGTGTGTGTGTCTGTGTGTGTGTGTTTGTTTGTGTTGTCTTTCGTCATATTTCCTGCAAACCATAGTTTTCAATTTTATTGCACAGCTCTCTCTCGTGGCATTGGTACCTTGAGAATGAGAGGGTATGCACCTGTTGAAGTATCGGAGGTTGGCGAAGACGTCACCTGGCTGCACTTTCGTAAGTTGTTCAGAGGTTGAAATTTATGTAGGTCGCATTAGTTATGCGAAGAGGCTAGCTTGGAGAGCTCCATCAAACCAGTCTTCCGACTGAAGAACACAGCAACGCCCAGGAAATGTATCTGCTATCTTCAGGAAAATGTTGAGGCAGCTAAAAAAATTGTCTACATTAAATAACTGCTTGACAGTTACTCGTTTTCGAGACGTTGTCGTCGCATGTTCCAAACACAAATTTCAAGCTGGCATGCAAATACAAAAGTAAGATTATGGAAGGCACACCGTCGTGTGTGTGTGTGTGTGTGGGTGGGTGGGTGGGTGGGTGGGTGGGTGTGTATGTGTGTGTCTTTAGGGCGCTGAACGGCCGAGGTTGTTAACGACCTCTTATCGTCGCATCTACACGACACACCGCAAGTGCGAACGAAGGTAGCTTTCGACACTTATCAAAAAGAACACTTGGAAGATGCAATAACAGTGGTGGACTGTGTGCACCAGCGATTCGTAAAGTGGACTCCGCGGGATCTAGGGGTTTCGTGGAAAATTCACTAGGGTTCCGCAAAATTACATTCACCATTGAAGCATTCGATTATTTTAGGTTGTCAAATAATCTACAGTTACGAAAATTATTTTGAAATATTATGAAAAATATTTTGAGAAGAATCCATGATCGTAGTTTGCGAGAATTTGGCCTCGATGCTCGGCGCGGGTTCAGCGCGGTAGTGGGTTGCGGGGAACGTGCAGTGGGCGTTTCCCGCCTCCCTCTCGCTCTCTTCTCGATATTCAGTTGTTTCACTTCATTTGCCTGACTACGACAGTTGATGCATCGCTTGACCGTGACGCAAAAGATTTGGCGCATAAATCACAGTGAAAGTAAGATTAATAATTAAACAATGAACGTACGGCTATGTGTATACTGCTACTGTTCAAAATGGTTCAAATGGCTCTGAGCACTATGGGACTCAACATCTGAGGTCATCAATCCCCTAGAACTTAGAACTACTTAAACCCAACTAACCTAAGGACATCACACACATCCATGCCCGAGGCAGGATTCGAACCTGCGACCGTAGCAGTCACGCGGTTCCGGACTGAAGTGCCTAGAACCGCACGGCCACCGTGGCCGGCCACTGCTACTGTTATCAAAATTTGCTAATGGTTGTAATAACGTGTAACTACAAATACTAATTCTAAGTGTTGTAAAGTTATTTCCGTGCTGGCAGGAACATACCTAAAATTGCATTTATTTTCTTAGTTTATCAGGGTTAAATGGCTGAGGACTGGACTGCTGTCACCGGACATTTCAAGATCAAACTCAGGGACTGGTAGTGACAATGGAATAAAGCCCCAAGAACATCTTCCGAGAATGTTCTTGTCAGTTGTTCTTTACGATTTATTTCTACATACATACTCAGCAACCCACCATACGGTGCGTGGCGGAGGGTACATCGTACCACAACTAGCATCTTCTCTCCCTGTTCCACTCCCAAACAGAACGAGGGAAAAATGACTGCCTATATGCCTCTGTATGAGCCCTAATCTCTCTTATCTTATCTTCGTGGTCTTTACGCGAAATGTAAGTTGGCGGCAGTAAAATTGTACTGCAGTCACCCTCAAATGCTGGTTCTCTAAATTTCCTCAGTAGCGATTCACGAAAAGAACGCCTCCTTTCCTCTAGAGACTCCCACCCGAGTTCCTGAAGCATTTCCGTAACACTCGCGTGATGTTCAAACCTACCTAGCAGCCCACCTCTCAATCGCTTCTATGTCCTCCCTCAATCCGACCTGATAGGGATCCCAAACGCTCGAGCAGTACTCAAGAATAGGTTGTATTAGTGTTTTATAAGCGGTCTTCTTTACAGATGAACCACATCTTCCCAAAATTCTACCAGTGAACCGAAGGCGACTATCCGCCTTCCCCACAACTGCCATTACATGCTTGTTCCACTTCATATCGCTCTGCAATGTTACGCCCAAATATTTAATCGACGTGACTGTGTCAAGCGCTGCACTACTAATGGAGTATTCAAACATTACGGGATTCTTTTTCCTATTCATCTGCATTAATTTACATTTATCTATATTTAGAGTTAGCTGCCATCACAAATCCTGTCCAAGTCGTCTTGTATCCTCCTACAGTCACGCAACGACGACACCTTCCCGTACACCACAGCATCATCATCAAACAACCGCACATTGCTATCCACCCTATCCAAAAGATCATTTAAGTAGATAGAAAACAACAGCGGACCTACCACACTTGCCTGGGGCACTCCAGATGATACCCTCACCTCCGATGAACACTCACCATCGAGAACAACGTACTGGGTTCTATTACTTAAGAGGTTTTCGAGCCACTCACATACTTGGGAACCAATCCCATCTGCTCCGTCCACAGCTCGTGGTCGTGCGGTAGCGTTCTCGCTTCCCGCGCCCGGGTTCCCGGGTTCGATTCCCGGCGGGGTCAGGGATTTTCTCTGCCTCGTGATGACTTTTTGTTGTGTGATGTCCTTAGGTTAGTTAGGTTTAAGTAGTTCTAAGTTCTAGGGGACTGATGACCATAGATGTTAAATCTCATAGTGCTCAGAGCCATTTGAACCATTTGAACCCATCTGCTCGTACCTTAGTTAGGAGTCTACAGTGGGGCACCGAGTCAAACGCTTTCCGGAAGTCAAGGAATATGGCATCCGTCTGATTGCCCTTCGTCAATGGTTCGCAAGATATCATGTGAAAAAAGGACGACTTGCGTTTCTCAGGAGCGATGCTTTCTAAAGCCGTGCTGATGCATGGACAGCAACTTCTCTGTCTCAAGGAAATTCATTATATTCGAACTGAGAATATGTTCGAGAATCCTGCAACAAACCGATGTTGAGGATATTGGTCTGTAATTTTGAGGATCCGTCCTTCTACCCTTCTTATATACAGGCGTCACCTGTGCTTTTTTCCAGTCGCTCGGGACTTTACGTTGGACAAGAGATTCGCGATAAATGCAAGCTAAGTAAGGAGCCAATGCAGTAGAGTACTCTCTGTAAAACCGAATTGGAATCCCATCAGGACCTGGCGATTTATTTATTTTTAACCCATTCAGCTGCTTCACAACCCCAGGGATGTCTATCACTATGTCCTCCATACGGGAATCTGTACGAGACTCAAACGGCGGTATGTTTGTACGATCCTCCTGCGTGAAAGATTTCTCAAATGCTTAATTTAAAATTTCAGCTTTCGTTTTGCTGTCTTCCGTTCTATTTTTTTCTACTGCGTTTTTTTTTACATTGGTTTAGTATGGCGAAACTTATGATGTAATAGTTGTAGATTAAGAAAACGCAATTGTTTAAAAAATTTGTTCTGTAATTGGTATTTTTACACATTTTTATTAACTTGACCTTTCATCTACGGAGGCATGCATCTTTGTAACGGAATATTTCAAATGAATGTTCACCCACTTCCAGACGTTTGAATAATTTGAAATTTTGCCCACAATTAAGAATCGATTACAATACAATGATTTCTTAACTTTGATCTGATGTCCTATCCGGGATCTTCACGACAAATGATGACTTGTTATTTGAAATGTCTCGGTTATGGTAATCAGGGCATATAGGCTACACCACGGGGAAATACGGGAAAAACGCGAGAATTTTTCATTCGGGAAAAATTGGGGAAAGTCCGAGAACTTTTTAGATTTCAGGCAGTTACTCACTGTTTAATTTTTGTTTAAATTTTTGCCCTTTTGACTGGTAAGAACTGACACTCTAACAAAGAATTTTACTTCAGCTCGATACTGGAGACTAATACTGCAACAATAAAACGTAAATGAGAGAATAACACCACAACAAAACTTTATTTGCAAAGAAAATGCGCCAGTTACAACAACAAAACACAATGCACATACAAGCGTCTGCCAACAGCAAAATGTGTCAGTGGCTTCAGGCGAAAACTGTGCAATACTTGGTAACAACAAACTGCTTTCGTAGATTGTGACGTCAGAACTGTTTTTAGTCGGCCGTGCGTTATACTTCTAAAGCCACCTACACACTGCCACCGGAAACATGTTTTTGCTGGAAACATGTATCCTGCGTTGTTTTGCAATATGTTACCAACTTTATTTCCCGTCTCTGTTTCTGTTCACAATAGCGGCAAATGTTTCTCGTTATGCATTCACATCGCAACACTATTTGTCGTTTTGTTTTCGTACAGTCGGCTACGTTGTGTCTAGAGGAGAGGAAATTGTAACGATGAGTGGTGCTTCATTATTAATGCTCGAAGGTTGACACTAACAAAATGAAAGGAGTCGTCGCCGTGTCGCCGTTGATCGACTGGAAGATGCTACAGAACTGGCGCGATTAATTTGCTTCGGCAGCTGAACATGGAAGACAGCTCTGGCTTCCGGAATTTGACTCGGATGTCGTCCTCCGACTTCGAGTTTCTGCCAAATGTGGTAGCACAATTTGTTTCAAGAAAAGACAAAAATTTCAGGAAAGCAATTACATTCAACCAGAAACAAGGTTACTCCTTTTTTGACAACAGTAAATTGATTTCAGAGGCTTGTGCATTTGTTCACATTTCGAAGAAAGCTCTGACAAGCAACCTTATTTTATTTCTACACAGTTTATGTCAATATTCTACCAAAAGTAACAGCAACTCACTGCAGAACGTCTTGTTATTTCGTTGCTATCCTTGTGTTGGTCGCTTCGTATATTCTACAAGCAGACTTCAATCTGTTACAGCGGTATCAGCTCGACAGTTTGCTGACTAATTCTTTCCACTTGTTCCAGAAAAACTTAAAACAGCTAGTGAAAATACAGTGCCGAACAGCTCTATAGAGTAGGCGACACACTGCGTCTTTTACCAACACCGTGCAGCGATGACATGTCGTAGGTAGCCTGAAACATTGTTTCCTTTGATCTGTACCGACGCTGGTAAGGGTAGATGTTTCTATGTTGCGAAAGATGTTTCTAGATGGTGTCCACAACAAGCAGCCGGAAACATGTTCAAAAACACATTTCAAGCTCATTGTATGTGCGAGTTAATAGATAGCCGCAAAATATTGCGAATAGTGGTTTGAGAAGCGTTATTTCCAAAGTAAATTGCCTTTTACCGCAAGACGAATTGTGTTCCGTCTGTGCATGTGCGATAAATTTCTTACATCACAGAGCGTGTGACTCTCAATCGGAACTTAACGCTTTAAGGACAAACCACTTGGAAACATTTAGGGCTTGTGAGACTTGCAATTTATGCCAGTACTTAAAATTTTACTGGCACATTTGTGTTTGATACATTTTAAAGGGTAACCCACGCTAAAGATCAACCTTCAAGGTCGTTTTTTTCATATTTATTTTAGTTCTTTCATACAGGGTGAGAATTACTGAACTATATGAGAAACACGCAAAATAGTTAAAACTGCGGCGTGCACACACTTGTAAGTAGGCTGTTTATGTTTTTGTTGCTTTTGCGGAGTATCTGTATTATATCTGCACGGTTTTTCTGAATTCTTCTGGAAAGCAAAACATGTTTCAGTAGTAACTTTTGTGGTATAGCTACAAGGAGACAGCCTTTTCCGTAGCACAACAATACGTTACAGCATAGTACTTTCTTCATCACGGCAATAAGCGTAATAAGTAAGATATCTATACGCAAAGCATTTCACTTTTGTTTATCATGAGGTAAGTACATTGGCTTCTTCAGAACTTAGCTTTCGGAAGAAAATAACTACGACACTTCCACAGAGATTATCTTACAGCAAGACGCCCATTTAGCGCTGCAGGACACGTATTTGAGTGATTAATTTTGTACTTAAATCATTTATTTTTAAAGATATTTGAAGTACAATGATACAAAGATTTTCTGTAATACATTTCATTCCATTCTTGTAATCTGTAACACCTGAAGGTATAATTACATTAATCCTCAGGGGGGTACATGCTTACTTTGTGTATCATGTGTTTGGCAAGCACAAGGAGCCCTAGCTAATATGGCATTTGCTTATACAACTTTACACATTGGTACCATATTCCTTTAACACATAAATTACACAGCTATCTGATCATTTAACTGAGGAGACAAACTTTTTTACTACATCAGTGACACATGTTTACGCAATTACACAGTTGGGTAACTTCACACTTACGAAATTGTATTTTGTCTGTACTTTGTGAACTGTTCATATTTTTTCGGACCTATTGTGATATTATGAGACCTTTGAATGATATATTTGGTATGGGATCACGATTTTTAAGGTACGTTTGGGGCAGATGACACTTTTGACATAAGCAGAGAATTTTTTTTTTAATTATTGGAGGAAGCTACGACGATTGTGAGAGTTGACTGAGGTGTTATGATGTTATTATTACAATGACTATGTGTATTATGCTGTTGCGGTATGTTTATAATCAATAAGCTGATGCTATATGAGGAATTTGATTATGCTACGTATTTATTATGATGAAATATTGAAGAAGTGTCTACGAATATGTGTATGTGTAATAAAGCAAGGAATAATGAGTAGTGGTTAGGGACTCTGGTTTGTGAAAAAGGATGTTGGAAACCGAGAATCGTACTTTAAGAGTTATGAAATGTGTGTATATGCGTAATGTATCACAATGCAGGCAAAAAAGTTTTTGGACGCTGTTATATTTATAGGATTTTGTTTCTACACATTCGTAACGCAAATTCTCGACCTCTGAAATTTTTTTATATGAGACTGTCACTGTAGCGCAAACTGCTGTCGTAAATATTTCGGTAAGGAAGCTAAGAGACCCAGGTGGCGCCCAGGTGTGCCAGTCGCCTGGAGAAAAAGCCATTAGTATGTGCCTTTCTGAGGCACAGGTGGGAAAAAAAGGAGGCCATTACCCTCGCTATTGACATTCCTTTGTAGAAAGCATCGCAAATACGACACGCTCATTACTTGGAAAGATACTTACATCTGCACACCTGATTATGACAAGTGTCTTTCTACGAGAGTTGAGAGAATTTCTACTAACTTATGAAATGTCACATGACTATTGAATGATATTTTTATGCTTTGGTTTGCGTAATTGCTTATTTCATTTGATATCTGGTTTCCAGCTATGTTGCAGCATTGGTTTTATAAAATTAAATTAAATGCATTTGCTAATGTGAACACTTTCTGTCAACAGATCGATTAAATAATTATTCTATGACACACATTCTTCGAAAAAGGAGTTCTTGGAATGGAAAGAACAATAAGAAGGGACTGATAACAGTAACTGCATATATAATTTTCTATTCAAGTACTTGGTAATCTCTTTGTAGAAATAGTTGTGGTGCACCACTTTAATTACATAGACATTAAGATGTGATTATACATTTCCTTTATCTGCATTGTTGTCTTTACTGTAATATTTTTTCTGCTTGAGCTATGTCATGTTTAGATATAAGTTATTGCTGCTGCTGTTTGCCAGGCATAGTGTTACTGAATTTGAACTTGTGTTACTCTGCTAAACCAGTTTACTACTGATTTATTTTTCTTATTTGCTGCTCATTGCCTTATATTAGTTGTAATATTGTTGCTTACTTTGCCAATTTGAATTTTTTGTCATTGCTGTTTGTGTTAATGCTGCTGCATTGCCTCGTCCCTTAGTTTAGCATCTGAGCTCAGTAGATTTAAGTTAGCTTAAGAGGGGGTAGCCTATAAGAGAATGAGTTATGATGAATTTGAAGAAACGCACTGAGAGGTTATACGAGAAAAATACAGAAAGCATGCTTGGATAGGATTTTTTTGGCTGGAGCAAATATCGAAATAAGACGAAAGATCTATGGAATGAAGTTTTGGGTTGGACTGCAGTACCAAATGTTACACTGAAAACAAACCCTGTCCTTTCCTTTTGTGTTATCCCACTATGTGTTTGTGTACCCTTGTGTATTTGTTTTCTTCCTGTCTCTGTGTAGTTTCATAGAAGTTTTTCTTCTTCTAATACCAAGCTACATTCACTATGATGAGGAATACTGTTATCCTCAAATATAATTGGCATTAATAATATGTTATTTACCTTGTAAATATGCTTAGACATTATTTATTCTGTTTTGTTTTAATGCTCATGTGTGAAGTTGATGTTTCGTAAGTTATTCTGATCTTTTATATATTTACTTATGTCATAATTCCTGTAACACTGATGTATATGTTATTTCTATTCTTTTGTAAAGCCTGTATTACTACAAATGTTATCTGTATTGTTATGTTCTTTAATGATGTATTTTGTACCTTTGTAATTGTATTCTCATGTTATAATATTGTAATTGACACCAGTTAATCAAATTAAGTAACTTGTAAGCATTCATTTCACTGCACACATTTCTGTTGGTCACAGTAATGGATAATATGTGGGACTGTTAGTGTTTGCACGTGTATTAATAATTCAGCAAGGGATTGGATAACAGCATTGCTGGTTCTAAGGAAAATTCCAAAAACTTTGTGAGTGCACAAGTGGTGGTTATGGACTTGCTATATTATCCGCAAGACTCTTCAATGGTGATTGTGCACCTGCACAGTCACAACAGATGGCTGCTGGCCATCTCTACACGGATTACAGTGGGTCAACACCTTTGCTTACTCACCAATACCATTATTTCTACACGGACTACAGTGGGTCTACACCTTTGCTGACTCACCAATACCATTATTTCTACAAGGACTACAGTGGGTCTACATCTTTGATGACCCACCAGTACCATTATTTCTACAAGGACTGCAGTGGGTCTGCACCTCAGGTGGCCCACCAATACCGTAATCTCTACCAGGACTACAGTGGGTCTGCTCTGTGATGACCTACCTACCAATATTCATCAACTTCGACTGACTCTGCTGTGGGTTTGCTCTGTTGTGGCCCATTACCTGTCAGCATGTCAAGAGTCAGCACTGTCTTTCCGTTGAAAGGACAACACTACTTGTTCAAGACTGCACGGAAATCCACTACTTCCGTGTGCATTTTCTTTTACTGTTCAGACTTTGGAAAAAAAAAACACTGAAACTTTACTGTGATGAACAATCTTGACTGTCTTTATGGACTGTGAGAAAATTTTAGCTTTTGACCAACATTGTACCAATAAGTGTGTGCATTTGATTTGTTTGTTATTGTAATTATGAAAAATTTTATCAAATCATTATTGGCCACTGCCCAAAACAATTTGTAAAATTTTTTGTGGGGAGCATGGGGGCTATGTAAGTAGGCTGTTTATGTTTTCTTATTGGCAACGTTACGTAGCGCTCTGTGTGCTAGTTTGCATTGTTGTCTGCCATTGTAGTGTTGCGCAGCGGCAGCTGGATGTTAACAGCGCATAGCGTTGGGCAGTTGGAGGTGAGCCGCCAGCAGTGGTAGATGTGGGGAGAGAGATGGCGGAGTTCTGAAATTTGTAAGACTGGATGTCAATTATGAATATTAAGGTAAATACATTGTTTGTTCTCTATTAAAGTCTTTCATTTGCTAACTATGCCTATCAGTAGTTAGTCCCTTCAGTAGTTTGAATCTTTTATTTAGCTGGCAGTAGTGGCGCTCGCTGTATTGCAGTAGTTCGAGTAATGAAGATTTTTGGTGAGGTAAGTGATTTGTGAAAGGTACAGGTTAATGTTAGTCAGGGCCATTCCTTTGCAGGGATTTTTGAAAGTCAGATTGCGTTGCGCTAAAAAAAAATATTGTGTGTCAGTTTAAGCACAGTCGTGTATAATTGTTCTAAGGGGACATTTCACACTTTATTCAACATGTAAACGTCACAACAGATATTCGGATTTAGGTTATGACATGTTCGATATGCCTGCCATCTTTGGTGATGATGTGGCGCAGACGAGTAGCGAAATTCTGCATGATCTGCTGGAGTGTCGGAACATCGGTGTTGTTGATGACCTCCTGAACGGCTGTTTTCAGCTCAGAAATGGATTTGGTGTTATTGCTGTACGCCTTGTCTTTAATATAGCCCCACAAAAAGGAGTAGCATGTGTTAAGTTCTGGAGAATTGGCGGCCAATCGACTCCGATGCCAGTGGCCTCTGGGTACTCCAAGGACAGAATACGTCCCCAAAGGGCCCTCCAGGACATTAAGCACTCTCTTGCTTCGATGGGGTTGATCCTCGTCTTGCATGAACCACTTCTTGTCGAAATCAGGTTCACTTTGGATTACGGGGATGAAATCATATACCAAAACCTTCACGTACCGTTCAGTAGTCACTGTGCCATCAAATAATATCGCACCGATTATTCCGTGACCGGATGTTGCACACCATGCAGTCCCCCGTTGAGCGTGAAGAGACTCATCCATATGGAAATGCGAGTTCTCAGCCCCTCTGACACGCCAATTTTGCTTATTGACGAACCCATCCAAATGAAATTGGGCTTCGTCGCTAAACAAAACCATGCGTGCACATACTAATTTCCATCATGCCCCGCGACCAACTGTGCAGTTTGACCGTCCTAACGCAAACCGTTCAGAAGGTATGACGATTTTATTTCATATAGGTCAATAATTGTCAACCTGTATATTAATCATTATGCAGTAACAATCGAAATAAGTAAATCCTAAAATAACGCGAAGTTCTACACCGGTGTATAAAATTTTAGCCATTAAATGGATTGATAAATCTTACATCTCCGAAGGAAAGTATGTAATCACTTAACACGGAAAAAAAGTATTTTCACCGGGGAAAAATGTCTTTTCACCTGCGAAAAAGTGTATTTTTAACCGGGAAATCCGGGAATTTTTTTCTTGTCTGTGCATACAGCCTGGAAAAGATGAATTAATTTATTTTGTATTTATTACCACACATTAAATGCTAAACTATGAGGCGCCTCATTACTTTCACAAAACAAAAGTAAATTTTGAAAAACTAAAAAAAGTGCTATTTTGTAATGATGTGAACAAAAAATAAATTTCAAATACAGGGTGGTCCATTGATAGTGACCGGGCCAAATATCTCACGAAATAAGCATCAAACGAAAAAACTACAAAGAACGAAACTCGTCTTGCTTGTAGGGGGAAACCAGATGGCGCTAGTTTGGCCCACTCGATGGCGCTGCCATAGGTCAAACGGATATCAAGTGCGTTTTTTAAAATAGGAACCCCCATTTTTATTACATATTCGTGTAGTACGTAAAGAAATATGAATGTTTTAGTTGGACCACTATTTCGCTTTGTGACAGATGGCGCTGTAATAGTCACAAACGTATTAGTACGTGGTATCACGTAACATTCCGGCAGTGCGGCCGGTATTTGCTTCGTGATGCATTACCCGTGTTAAAATGGGCCGTTTACCAATTGCGGAAAAGTTCGATATCGTGTTGATGTATGGCTATTGTGATCAAAATGCCCAACGGGCGTGAGCTATGTGTGCTGCTCGGCCGGTCGGAGTGGCCGTGCGGTTCTAGGCGCTACAGTCTGGAGCAGAGCGACCGCTGCGGTCGCAGGGTCGAATCCTGCCTCGGGCATGGATGTGTGTGATGTCCTTAGGTTAGTTAGGTTTAATTAGTTCTAAGTTCTAGGCGACTGATGTCCTCAGAAGTTAAGTTGCATAGTGCTCAGAGCCATTTTTGTGCTGCTCGGAATCCTGGACGACATCATCCAAGTGTCCGAACCGTTCGCCGGATATTACGTTATTTAAGGAAACAGGAAGTGTTCAGCTACATGTGACCTGCAACAAATGATGATGCCCAAGTAGGTGTTTTAGCTGCTGTCGCGGCTAATCCGCACATCAGTAGCAGACAAATTGCGCAAGAATCGGGAATCGCAAAAACGTCGGTGTTGAGAATGCTACACCCACATCGATTGCACCTGTACCGTATTTCTATGCACCATGGCGACGACTTTGAACGTCGTGTACAGTTCTGCCACTGGGCACAAGAGAAATTACGGGACGATGACAGATTTTCTGCACGCCTTCTGTTTAGCGACGAAGCGTCTTTCACCAACAGCGGTAACGTAAACCGGCATAATATGCACTACTGGGCAACGGAAAATCCACGGTGGCTGCGCCAAGTGGAACATCTGCTACCTTGGCGGTTTAATGTATGGTGCGGAATTAGGGGAGGAAGGATAATTGGTCCCCACTTTATCGATGGCAATCTAAATGGTGCAATGTATGCTGATTTCGTACGTAATGGTCTACCGATGTTACTACAAGATGTTTCACTGCATGACAGAATGGCGATGTACTTCCAACATGATGGATGTCCGGCACATAGCTCGCGTGCAGTTGAAGCGGTATGGAATATCATATTTCATGACAGGTGGATTGGTCGTCGAAGCACCATACCACGGCCCTCACGTTCACCGGATCTGACGTCCCCGGATTTCTTTGTGTGGGGAAAGTTGAAGGATATTTGCTATCGTGATCCACTGACAACGCCTGACAACATGCGTCAACGCATTGTCAGTGCATGTGCGAACATTACGGAAGGCGAACTACTCGGTGTTGAGAGGAATGTCGTTACACCTATTGCCAAATGCATTGAGGTCGACGGACATCATTTTGAGCATTTATTGCATTAATGTGGTATTTACAGGTAATCACGCTGTCACAGCATGCATTCTCAGGAATGATAAGTTCACAAAGGTACATGTATCACATTTGAACAACCGAAATAAAACGTTCAAACGTACCTACGTTCTGTATTTTAATTTAAAAAACCTACCTGTTACCAACTCTTCGTCCAAAATTGTGAGCCATATGTTTGTGACTATTACAGCGCCATCTATCACAAAGCGAAAAAAGTGGTTCAACTAAAGCATTCATATTTATTTACGTACTACACGAATATGCAATAAATGGGGGTTCCTATTTTAAAAAACGCAGTTGATATACGTTTGACCTATGGCAGCGCCATCTAGCGGGCCAACCATAGCGCCATCTCGTTTCCCCCTTCAAGCTAGACAAGTTTCGTTCTTTGTAGTTTTTTCGTTTGATGCTTATTTCGTGAGTTATTTGGCCCGGTCACGATCAATGGACCACCCTGTATAAAGCTTTTATTCAACAGTAGTAAGAAGGCCATCAACCTGGTATATATTTTTCTAAATAAAGTTACAAGTAGTTATTAGCGATGTGTGAATGTGTGTGAATATTATTATTAATTTGACCTTCACAATTAGTTGTCATTAATTAACTGAAGACTACTGATTTAATGGAATTCTTACTGCTGCTGCACATAATCTTTATATTCAAAATTTATTTTACTTCTTACAAGGGAAAGTCCACATCGCACCCCCTCAGATTTAGTGGTCAGCCCAGTGGATAGCCCATAAAAACCGAACACAACTCAAGCATGAAAACAAGAGTAAAGTGTACGAAATTGTGAAAAGAGGAGCAGAACAGAAAGTGAGCGGTCCAAGCCCAAGATGTACAACATGGAGCGACTTGCAAGAGCCACGCTGACGCTGCTGTGTGGTCACGGCGTTGGACTGCAACGCAGGAGATCTGTGTTCTGACCTCCTTCGTGTCCCGCTTTTCTTTTCCTTCTTCACAAATTTATGTACTGTCCGTCCGGTCATTGACGTGTCTGTTCTCCTTCTGTAGTCTTGGAAACTGTCATACTGTTGTGCTAAGAATACACTACCGTCGCAAGTAAATGGAATGAATGAACAGTGAGAGCAGGCGAGATGGCGCTTAGACCTCTCACAGAAACGAAAACAACAAATAAACTGGTGTGAACTACGTTACAACGAAGGAATTCAAGAGTCAAAACTTCGAAAACGGAACGGAAGAGACAGAACAAGTGGGCTTGTGTAGAACGAATAGGAGGTACCTACGGCTGGAGGTCCCTTCGCTACACGTCGCTGTTGCAAACGGACGTTACACAACGATACAGACACAAATTTGAATTCAGCGAACACACACGTCAAAGACCGGACTGACAATAATTCATAATTACGTTGGGAAAAAAAAAATGCGGCACAGAGCGATTTGAACATTGATCTCCCCCTTCGCAGTCCAACTCCGTGACCACGACGCTACGGTCATTCAAACTCGTTTGATCTTGTACATATTGATCTTGGACCGTTCACTGTTACTATTTTGCTTCTTTTTTCCACAGTTCAGTACACCTCCTTCCTGTTTTCATGCTTGATCTGTGTTCAGGTTTTGACGGGCTATCCAATGGGCCAACTTACCACTAAATCTGAGGGGGCGATGCGATGGGGAGTTTCCCTCTTTAGCGTGCTTTTTTTTAGTATTATTCAACTACCTTTTTATTTTTTCAGTTAAAATTCCATTTTTCGTGGAAAATGTTTAACTAATTTCTTACTTCGTTAATTTTAGGATACGCAATAGGTTACGTGGCAGCAAATCAACAACAGATTGAAGAGAAAATGAAGGAGAAAAATCGCCAAACAATACCTATTGCGAGTACTAAAGAACCCGATGGATTATACCTTATTTGTAAAAAAAAGTGTTAGTAAATTGTCCTCTGGCGCCAGCAAAGCTATAACTACACTTTGATACAAACCACGAAAATCTCAAGGAAAAAGATATCAGATTTTTCCAGAAACAAAAAGAGACTATGAATCTGCAGTGCATAGATTGTATAAATTTGCATCGTTCCTCTTAAATTACACGATAGCTCGATCTGTAAAACCACATACAACTGTAGAGAACTTAATTAAACCATGCATTTTAAAAATAGTTAGCCGCATACTTGGAGAAGATGCGGCAAAGAAAGTTTCAGCAGCACAGTGTTCAAAAACACTGCTTCTGATCACATTCACAATATACCCGATTACAATGAAGATAAATTGATTGAAGAATGAAGATGAACTGCTTGCTTCTGATATGTTTGCAAAGGAATTTGATTAAAGTACTAATGTAGCTGTTATATCGGAAGGAAGATTTTGTTTAACGTCCCGTCGACATCGAGGTCATTAGAGACGGAATACAAACTAGGATTGTGTGAAGGGTTGGGCAGGAAATCGGCCACGCCCTTTCAAAGGAACCAACCCTGCCTTTGCCTGGAGCGATTTAGGGAAATGACGGGAAACATAAATCTGATTGGCCTGACTCTGGTTTGATCCATCGATCTCACGAAGCGAGTCAGCTGTTCTACCAGTACACTGAGGAGTTTTCTCTCTCTAATAATACGTGATTCGGCTCTCGAAAAGGTATTCAGGAACTGATATAACAAATGTTTAGCGGGAGAAGTGTCTATCAGTGGGTTTTTTCTGATAAATCTGAGTTTGGCACCGGTCTCCTGGACTGAAACTTTTTGGGGCCGTTCAACAATGAACTGTTCTGGACAGATTCTAGTCGCCGATCAGCGATCATACAAACTACATCGTGTAATTACGTCTGCTTAGGCCCTTGACATTACATTTCTTTATGTTGAAGAGCAGCAGCTAATATTTCCAGTAAATGATGATCACCTGCAAGTAATCCTGCAGTTAATAACAATTTTTCAACAACATGAGTTCCACATATTCAACTGCATCGTCTTCGAAGAGCTTCAGGGAGCTGGGTCGATGTACGAATGCAGTATGCAGAGAAGACCGGCGCGTTGTCCAAGTGGAGAAAGGGACCATGTCAGGTGGTGGCGCACACGGTGCATCAGTCCTCGCTGGCGCCTCAAACAGCCGTGTTTTACCCGGAACCATTTCACGACAGCTGCTCACTATCGACGTGCGGGCACTAAATGTCGAGAACGGACCAACGGAAGCGCGCGTGAGTGACATCAGATGCTTCCCAGTTCAGTGTAAAGAGAAAATATTCTAAAGACCACACGGCGAGGCGCCGGCCGGTGTGGCCGTGCGGTTAAAGGCGCTTCAGTCTGGAACCGCGTGACCGCTACGGTCGCAGGTTCGAATCCTGCCTCGGGCATGGATGTGTGTGATGTCGTTAGGTTAGTTAGGTTTAATTAGTTCTAAGTTCTAGGCGACTGATGACCTCAGAAGTTAAGTCGCATAGTGCTCAGAGCCATTTGAACACGGCGTGGCGGTAGCCACCATACTCGAAATACATTTGAAAGTGGTTTTCCGGCTTCCGTGAAGACACAGGACAGGTTGTAACCATGATAAATGTAAGAACTACGCCGCACAGTTTCTTGGTAGCGTCGAGAACATCGTACAGATGTTGTGATACGAAAAGTTCTGCTTTTCAGCACTGGAAACACAATTATGCCCATCGCTTATGACAACTCGTATTGGGCCTATCGCGCGAACGGAAGAGACTGCGTATCAACCGGGTCCTGAATTTCACAGACAATCTCTCGGCAGGACTGTGCACGCGATAACAGACGGGGATTTGAATTCCATCCTGCGAGTCCAGTGCCTTGCTACGGCACTACCTCGCTGAGGCAGTCATTCTTCGGGGAATGTCAACTCCTATCGTCGGACAACGTTTCTTTTTTCCTTTTTCTACCTGCGTTCATCTTTCGCTGGGAATTCCTACGATTTCGTGTATATAACGTCGGCACATTCTGCAAGTGTTAAGGCAACATAACCAGCGAAAGCTACTCCGACGAAAGTGGGAAGCCTTACACGATAAACGCCTTTCTCGAACACTGTCAAACTAATACTCCTACATTTCCACGCACGTGAAATGTATTGTTTGAAATGTAATCCTTACGCGCGCTTACTTTTGATATCTTCGGTGTATAAAAAAGTCATTCCTACAGTGAAGGATGGTGAGAGTACATAATGGTTATTGCGTGTCTCTAAATTTACTGGAACTTCTAGGATTGAGATTGCGTCACAGCATACTCAGAGTACATGCGTGTGCACGTTTGACTTTGAGGAGTATCATACCGACAGACTTGGCTATAGTGAAATGACTATGTGAGGTGCTGGTTGAGAATTTAATGTATCCCTGAGGTGCTACAAGTTTGGGGCCTCGTGACCTATACCCCACGAGATCATGTGAAATGAAAAAGCAAAGACACACAACGGATGGCTAATTAGCTATCTGAATGAAACAGAATTGGCCAAATTGAACATGAAATAAAACTACCACAACTCACGTAGAAAAATTGATAAGCGTTTTCATTGAGTTACTAAATGAAAGTAAAGGTCCCTATAACAATCTGATTTATTGCTTCAGGCATTTGTCTCATTCTAATCACTATATGAACAATACAAAGGATTTAAAGGTCAGAAAGCTGCAAAGACATGTATGAAAGACCTTGGCACAGGTGAGTTACTGTGAGACAGAATGATACAAAAACTGAGGCAACGAACATCAACAATATTTGCTGAGTAGGCTGATAGCCTAAAGAAAAGACGCAGAAAAGTACGAGTACAAACTATCACTCGTTCTCTCGCCTATGCGCATATTGAGTGCATCAGTTCAGAAGAACGAAACTTTGACTAGAAACAAATAATTTCGCGGTCCCCTCGTGATGACGGATGAAAATGCAGCTTAAGCTTACCATTCTGCTGACACTGAGGTGCAGTGGACAGCTGTAGCAGTTCCTGAGAATTCTACGGCCCCGCTATCTGTAATCAGCTCTAAACTAATGACATCTCTGATCTCCATCTGACGCCCTGCGATGAAAAAGTGACCTCTGTCATGCTCTGACGTGTCTTTTCTCCTCTTCCTCAAAACCTAGATGTTCTGCCAGCGCCAAGAACGTGGTAGCTCCTGACTAACATGCTTCTAAAGTAGCGCATTCTTACTTTACGAACTATTTTAAGACCCTTTCATATTTTCCATTGCACTATGAAAGTATACTTAGTATCTAATATTTCAGTAACTGTACTCAGATAGAAATGTTTTTCATTCATGGGTTAAAAATTTATACAAAAAGGGGAATATTTTAGAGCGTTAGTACAGACTCACAATTGTTATGTGCTCGGGTTAAATTCCAACAGGTTGTGAGGTGCGTTCAGTCTGTAAAGTAAACCACGTACGTGTGCGACCAATTCCTGAGTACTACTCGAGTGTTTGCGATCCCTATTAGGTCAGATTAAAGGAAGAAATCGAAACAGTCCAGAGGCTAGTTTGTTACCGATAGGCTTCATAACCACGCGAGTATTACGGTAATGACAGTCCCTGGAGGGAAGACCTTCTTTTGACGAAACACTGTTGAGAAAATTAACCTTTCACGGTAGGGGTTCACAGCCATGTAGAATTTTTTAAAGAAAATTGTACTGGCCGTTGACTATAGAGATTGCTTATTTTACAATAGCTGTTTCGGTCTTAAGGCCATTAGTAAGTGGCACTGCAAAAGATATTGCTTCAGCACATGTTGTTGTTGTGGTCTTCAGTCCTGAGACTGGTTTCATGCAGCTCTCCATGCTACTCTATCCTGTGCAAGCTTCTTCATCTCCCAGTACCTACTGCAACCTACATCCTTCTGAATCTGCTTAGTGTATTCATCTCTTGGTCTCCCTCTACGATTTTTACCCTCCATGCTGCCCTCCAGTACTAAATTGGTGATCCCTTGATGCCTCAGAACATGTCCTACCAACCGATCCCTTCTTCTGGTCAAGTTGTGCCACAAACTTCTCTTCTCTCCAATCCTATTCAATACTTCCTCATTAGTTATGTGATCTACCCATCTAATCTTCAGCATTCTTCTGTAGCACCACATTTCGAAATGTCCAAACTATTTATCGTCCATGTTTCACTTCCATACATGGCTACACTCCATACAAATACTTTCAGAAATGACTTCCTGACACTTAAATCTATACTATACATTTTATATCCTCTCTACTTCGACCATCATCAGTTATTTTGCTCCCCAAATAGCAAAACTCCTTTACTACTTTAAGTGTCTCATTTCCTAATCTAATTCCCTCAGCATCACCCGATTTAATTCGACTAAATTCCATTATCCTCGTTTTGTTTTTGTTGATGTTCATCTTATATCCTCCTTTCAAGACACTATCCATTCCATTCAACTGCTCTTCCAAGTCCTTTGCTGTCTCTGACAGAATTACAATGTCATCGGCGAACCTCAAAGTTTTTATTTCTTCTCCATGGATTTTAATACCTACTCCGAATTTTTCTTTTGTTTCGTTTACTGCTTGCTCAATATACAGATTGAATAACATCGGGGAGAGGCTACAACCCTGTCTCACTCCCTTCCCAACCACTGCTTCCCTTTCATGTCCCTCGAATCTTATAACTGCCATCTGGTTTCTGTACAAATTGTAAATAGCCTTTCGCTCCCTGTATTTTACCCCTGCCACCTTTAGCACTTGAAAGAGAGTATTCCAGTCAACATTGCCGAAAGCTTTCTCTAAGTCTACAAATGCTAGAAACGTGGGTTTGCCTTTCCTTAATCTTTCTTCTAAGATAAGTCGTAAGGCCAGTATTGCCTCACGTGTTCCAGTGTTTCTACGGAATCCAAACTGATCTTCCCCGAGATCGGCTTCTACTAGTTTTTCCATTCGTCTGTAAGGAATTCGTGTTAGTAATTTGCAGCTGTGGCTTATTAAACTGATTGTTCGGTAATTTTCACATCTGTCAACACCTGCTTCAGCACATGTCATACTTTAAAATCTTCCGACATGTATGTACGTCGTCGTCAGACTAAGCCTTTTCACTGTAAAAATACAGCATCATTGAGCAAGCGTAAAGCTCCGTACAGCGCCAAATGGGAAAGTTTAGAGAACGGACATTTGAGTCAGACTGCGGAAGGATTCCTCTGCCACCAGTGTAAATCTCGGTGAGAACTGCGAAGGCAGGATAAGAGAAATCAGGGCTCGTACGGAAGCATATAGACAGTAGTTCTTCCCTCACTCCACTTGTGAGTAGAACAGGAAAGGAAATGACTGTCAGTGGTACGAGGTAACCTCCGCCCCACACCGTATGGTGGAATGCAAATTATGTATAAACACTACTGGCCATTAAAATTGCTACACCAAGAAGAAATGCAGATGATAAACGGGTATTCATTGGACAAATATATTATAATAGAACTAACATGTGATTACATTTTCACGCAATTTGGGTGCATAGATCCTGAGGATTAAAGACCCAGAACAACCACCTCTGGCCGTAATAACGGCCTTGATACGCCTGGGCATTGAGTCAAACAGAGCTTGGATGGCGTCTACAGGTACAGCTGCCCATGCAGTTTCAACACGATACCACAGTTCATCAAGAGTAGTGACTGGCGTATTGTGAGGAGCCATATGCTCGGCCACCATTGAGCAGACGTTTTCAGTTGGTGAGAGATCTGGAGAATGTGCTGTCCAGGGCAGCAGTCGAACATTTTCTGTATCCAGGAAGACCCGTTCAGGACCTGCAACATGCGGTAGTGCATTATCCTGCTGCAATGTAGGGTTTCGCAGGGATCGAATGAAGGTTAGAGCCACGGTTCGTACCACATCTGCAATGTAACGTCCACTGTTCAAAGTGCCGTCAATGCGAAGAAGAGGTTGAAAGGTCTCTGTTGGATTCCTTTCATGTTAATTTCTAAAATATGTTGTCACTTACGGCATAAATTCCTCTTCTAAATTTACTGTGGCGTTTCTGACTATCTGGGAGGAGACTGAGTAGTGGAACGTGTTACTTTACACATAAACAAGAACGATCTGTCACACTACTACACTTTAAAACACAGTTTATATGTAATTCATGTTAAACAGTCTCATACGGAACCTACATCCGCTTTCTTTTATATACTGTATATGATAAGATACTGTCATCCCCCTTCCCTTCTGTGTGAGAGGATGAATGAGCAAATGTATTTCTAGTTGCATGCTTGAGGGTAGCAGACAAGCCTGTCTGCTAGAGAACAGTAGGACCAACGTCGGAACAGGTAGCTACGCTTTCTAAAAGCAAAGAGGTTTCTATCCAGTAGTATGGTCCTGTCCGTCCCTTGTCATGTTGGTATAGGAAGCTGCCCCTCAGGCCACTTCCGTTTGTATTTGTGAGCCACCCTCAGGAAGGGACCAGTCAGTCTGTCCGTGGCGAGCGTCTGAAGTGGTAAGATCTCCGGCTAAGCGTGTGTCTGCTAAGTCCGTAGGACAATGGATTTCTTAAGTTCAGCCTAACTGAAAATTTAATCACCTTTATTTCAGGTTTAGCTCTAAAATATCTAATGTTATCTTAAATTGCAACGCAGTGTAATTTGCGTGTGAAGTTCAGAATATATTCCGGTAGTTGCTTTGTCACTACTTTATGAGTAAAGTGGAACCACGTGTTTATCAGTAACTCTAACTAGCATCATCAATCTTCAATGCGAATGTGCGTGAGATTATAACGTCTCGTCTTGACAATATTTTTCAATATAGCAACTTTTCTTTATGTTCAACCCACGTGGGGTGTACTTCGTGAGACCAGTACCACGTGCCTATACAATTGTTTGAGCCAACAGGTTAATAGCAAGACGATAGTAACCAGTTCGAGGTTTTTATTTTGTAAATTGCTTTTCGATCTAATTTATTTTAATTATCAAAATTATTGTGGAGTTACACTCTTTGTGTAAACCTAGTTGAACACGTGAAGCATGTGGTGTAATCATCAAAGTAGCCCTCAGCTATTCTTTTCGGGAAGATTTCACAGAGAGTTAGTATGAATTTAGTATACCAGTGTGTGGTAATTACATGACGGACAGGATTGTGCTACGAACGTAACTTCTTTGGGTGAAAATTGAATCGGTTGGTTGTGGTTAATTTCCTCTTGCATATGTTACAACGTTCTTCATGTGTTATTTTATGAATGCAGTGTTGTATGCAGTCTCCCAATCTTGGCTCCATATATGTGTTCCGTAAGATTACAATCTCACATTTTCACAATCCTAAATAAGGCACCAGCTTAGTTATGACTCTCGTTTAATATGCTGTAATTTCAATGATCAATGTTAAAATAAATTTCCAAATATAAACTGATTTATTTCTTTTTATTAAAATTGTCTTATATATATATATATATATATATCACCGGTTGTTGTATGACTATTAAAAGATTATAATTAAGGTTAGTCTGGTTGGGAATTTGGTAAGCTAGACTGGATACCTGGTGAAACAGTTGCGCAGTAATGCAAGGTTAACTTCCCCAGACAGCTCACAGCTTTTAACCCTCTTTTATTGTCTATCAGCACTGCTTTCATAGCAAAATAAAGCAACAACGTTATATGGTGACCGAGACGTGTAACCAATGGCACCTCATACCATCATGCCGGGTGATACGCCAGTATGGCGATGACGAATAGACGCTTCCAATGTGCGTTCACGGCGATGTCGCCAAACACGTATGCGACCATCATGATGCTGTAAACAGAACGTGGATTCATCAGAAAAAATGACGTTTCGCAATTCGTGCACCTAGGTTTGTCGTCGAGTACATCATCTCAGGCGTTCCTGTCTGTGATGCAGCGTCAAGGGTAACCGCAGCCATGGTCTCCGAGCTGATAGTCCAAGCTTCTGCTGACGTCGTAGAACTGTTCGTGCAGATGGTTGTTGTCTTGCAAACGTACCCGTCTGTTGACTCAGGGATCGAGACGTGGCTGCACGATCCGTTACAGCCATGCGGATAAGATGCCTGTCATCTCGACTGCTAGTGATACGAGGCCGTTGGGATCCAGCACGGCGTTCCGTATTACCCTCCTGAACCCACCAATTCCATATTCTGCTAACAGTCATTGGATCGCGACCAACGCGAGGAGCAGTTTATACGATAGGATAAACCGCAATCGCAATAGGCTACAATCCGACCTTTTTGTAAGTCGGCAACGTGACGGTACGCATTTCTCCTCCTTACACGAGGCATCACAACAACGTTTCACGGGGCAACGCCGGTCAACTGCTGTTTGTGTATGAGAAATCGGTTAGAAACGTTCCTCATGTCAGTACGTTGTAGGTGTCGCCACCGGCGCCAGCCTTGTGTGAATGCTCTGAAAAGCTAATCATTTGCATATTACGGCATTTTCTTCCTGTCAGTTAAATTTCGCGTCTGTAGCACGTCTTCTTCGTGGTGTACCAATTTTAATGGCCAGTTGTGTAAATGTAGCGGCACACAGACCTTAACCCCACTCCGCGTGCAGCTAGAGTCCGCTTTAATAGCGCAGAGACTGGTGTCACTGTTCGTGAGAGCCGGTCAGTTGCGGCTTGACTGTTGACGTTCCTTCGCCGCGGTCTCCCGAGTGAGTATCACATAGAGGGCACAGGTGGGCCACAGAGAGGTGAGGCGGTGCGCGGATGACGGCCAGATATCTGGGCGCAGGGCAGGGCAGGGCAGTGTTTGAGCAGAGTTTAGGGCGCAAGGGCGCTCCGCGTGAGAGTCGCCTGAGGGCCTCGTGGCGCTCCAGTCGAGGGTGCTCCGCGGACCAGCCGAGCAGCCGGCAGCCGCCCGAGCCGCGCCCACGCCGCCGCCGCCCCGCCCTGCTCTGCCCAGCGGTCTCAATTGCCACCTACCCCCTTCCCCGCGCGACCCGTTTATCTGCCACACACTCGCTCTGCCGGCGACATCCCTCCACTACCCTTCCCTAGCAGCGAGAGCTCAGCTGACACCGAGCGCTGCCTTTTACACTTCTTTTTCACCTCCGATAAGGTACCACATATTGAGCAAAGCCGAAGATTGGTTTAGACAGTGAAGTGTAATGCCAGACAAAAGTCACATCCTGGTAGAATTTTCTCATTTTGAGAATACCGAAGAAGCGATCAGCTTTACTTGCCAGAAACAGTCAACAGCCTAGAACGCATAAGTATTTCTTTTTGAAGACAAGCTGTTTCGGTCGACTTTTCTGTCATCTTCAGGTCTTAGAAATCTTGTTGTTGAGAGACGTGACCATTTTACGTTGGACCTCTCGCAAACTGTCATGTGGATAAAAATCGTCACATTATAAACGGTTTGTCATAACTAAGCAGGCCGAACGGTCTGAGGCGTCTTGTCACAGTCCGCGAGGCTTTCCCCGTCGGAGGTTCGAATCCTCCCTCGGGCACGGGTGTGCGTGCCGTCCTTAGTATAAGTCAGTTTACGTTAGATTAAGTAGTGTGTAAAGTTAGGGACCGGTCACCTCAGCAGTTTGGTCCCGTAAGACCTTACCACAAATTTCCAAAATAACTAAACACAGTACACAGAAGCACATTGGGTTAAACAAAATGGCTCTGAGCACTATGCGACTTAACTTCTGAGGTCATCAGTCGCCTAGAACTTAGAACTAATTAAACCTAACTAACCTAAGGACATCACACATATCCATGCCCGAGGCAGGATTCGAACCTGCGACCGTAGCGGTCACGCGGTTCCAGACTGAAGCGCCTAGAACCGCACGGCCACACCGGCCGGCATTGGTTTAAACAAGTTGCACATATTCTAAACGGTGAAAATCCACTGTAAACGGCGTATAAGGTAGCGATCAGCTTTACTTGCCAAAAACATTCAACAGTCTACATCGCATAAGTCTTTCTTATCTATGATAGCAGGTTTTGACCGATTTGCTGTCTTTTATGTGTTCATTTTAAGTTGAATCTCTCGCCAAGCTGGATGTGGATACAAATATAAGGTATCTTATATGTCGTTTGAAGTGTATATTTACGGTTCATAATATGTGAAACTTATGTAAAAAGATGTGCTACTGTTTCTGTGCTTTTTAACAAGCATCTGTGAACGATATATATGTGGCCATTTGCGTAAGGTGCTTTATGTTTTTAAAAGTTTTGCTAAAAATATTTTAGTTATGACAGACCTTTTTATAATTTGCTGATTTCTATCCAAATGGCAACTTATCGTGAGGTCCAACGTAAAATGAACACGTTTCACAACAAAAAGATTTTTAAGATCTAAGGATGACAGCAAAGTCTGTCGAAACCGGTTGACTTAAATAAAGAAATATTTCTGCTATCTAGGCTGATGAATGTTTTTAATAATGAGTCGTACTCGTCTACTACATTCAGTTTTTTCCTTCATCTGTAACAGTTCACTTCCACTTCGATGCAAGTCTGCAGCCTTTCATGATTGTGTCATTTCCTGGTTGTACCTGGATGCTGATAATGTCCACTATTGTGGTGGCAAGGACCAGTTTTCAATTTCAGAGGAAGAGGGCTTGTGTTCGGCCTGCATATGATGGACCGAAGTTTGAATAACCCTCCTTAACTGGTGGTGGTGTGAGCCCACCAGGATGACCTCAAGGTGAAGTATTTTTCCAACACCTGTCGAAACTCGGAGCAAACAGCAGCACATTGAAGGAGCACTATTAGCGGGAGCAGGAAATGGCCTTCACTTTGCTTCTGATTTTGATTGACTGGAGATTCTAAATCTATACTAATATTATAAACGTGAAGGTAATTCTGTTTGCTACGTTTTCTCGATTGAACTGCTGAACCTAAAGAACGTAGGCTGCTTTACGAAAAAAAAAAAAAAAAATAGAATCGACCACCAAGGAGATGAAGTAGAGAATAGAACATCTTGTTTCACATCAATGAACATAAACAATGGTAAACAATTATTAAATTTTTTTGTACAATGCACACGTTGTACTGGGTAGTTATAATTAAAATGCAGTTACTAAATTTTGTAAATTTGTGGTAACTTCTTATGGGACTAAACTGCCGAGATCATCGGTCCATAGGCTTACACACTACTTAAACTAACTTAAACTGACTTACATTAAGGACAAAACACACACACACACACACACACAGACACATGCCCGAAGGAGGACTCGAACCTCCGACGGGGGAGCCGCGCGAACCACGGGAAGACGCCGCTAGACCGCGCGGCTAACCCGCGCGAAAAAAAAGGAGCTACTCACACAGGTCCAATGTGGGCTGTAATTGTCATAGGGCAGCGAAACTTAGTAGATATTCTAATGCGTTAATGTGAAACAGATTTACGCTGGAAAAAAATTAGTTTCTAGTTTCAGTTTTGGCCACCAGGTGTAAATATGGCGCTGTGATTGCAAGAAAGACGTATAAAAATGTTTCTATATGTAATGGATGACTAACGGAACGTGGGGGAAAATGTCGGACATGTGAGAAAGCCATAATTTTGATTTTATTATTAACCGCAGTTTGCAAAATTTGCTCAATATGAGCACCAGAAACGCCGACAAAGACGTGATCAACTTTCTTTTTGGAAGAACACACCGCCACTTGACTGTATATTACTGTGTTTCTCTTCTGTACAATCTAGATTTTGGCCACTGTCGAGTAAAATGTTAAAAGTTCTTAGGTCATTAACACTTAATGTCTGGTAAAGTCAGCACAAAGCAGGTCTTGTTTACTTGCTTTGGGCTGACTTTACCAGACATGGCGTGTTAATGGTCTAACAACAATCGCGCAAAAGCTGAAATCTAGATTGTACAGAAGAAAAGTGCAGTAATATGCCGTCAAATGGTGATGTATTCTTTCAAAAAAATAGTGTATGACTTTGTCTTAGCACCATGAGAAATTTTTTATTGATCAACAGTTGCTTGCAGCAGTTTTGTTGGAATATGAGCAAGGTGTTCCTGTATACTGGCCTTCAAATGAGGTAGAGAACGAATGTGTCCCTGGTAAACGCGTTCTCTTAGGTATCCCCATATCCAAAAGTTACGTCGATTCAGATCAGGTAATCTTGCAGGCCATGGATCTGGAAAACTTCTGGAGATAGCACGATGCTGAAGAGTGCAGTAAGTAGATCTTTCACTAGGTGAGCGACTTGAGGTGTTGCCCGTCTTGCATGAAAACAGTGATTTCCAGACTAGTGCGCTCTTCCATACCAGGAATCATATGCTGTACTGAAACGTGACCTTAGAATAATTGTACACGACTGTGCTTAAACTGACACACAATATTTTTAGCGCAACGCAATCTGACTTTCAATAATCCCTACAAAACAATGGCCCTGACTAACTTTAACCTATACCTTTCACAAGTCACTTACCTCACAAAAATCTTCATTACTCGAACTACTGCAATACAGCGAGCGCCACTATTGCCAGCTAAATAAAAGATTCAAACTACAGAAGGCACTAACTACTGATAGGGATAGTTAGCAAATGAAAGATTTTAATAGAGAACAAACACTGTATTTACCTTAATAATCATAATATATATAGCAGTTCAATTTCAAAACTTCCGCCATCTCTCTCCCCACATCCACCACTGCTGGCGGCTCACCTCCCACTGCGCAACGCTACGCGCTGTTCACATCCAGCTGCCGCTGCCCAACACTACAATGGCAGACAACAATGCAAACTAGACAGACTGCACACAGCACAGCCAGTGATTTTCATACAGAGAGCGCTACATGGCGGCGGCGTTACCAATATAAGAACCTAAACAGCCTACTTACATAAAGAAAACATAAACAGCCTACTTACAGTACAAGGAGGCCTTTATAACATGCAGACGTCACGGTACGCCTGACGGGCTTTCTGGGTGTATTCTCTTCAAAGAAGGAAGGACAGAGAATAAGAGTGCTTGTGAATCCATACCACAGAGTCACATAAGGCGAGTGCAATGGCTCATCCTGCACAACACGCTGCTCTGTTTATTCACTGCACTCTGTACTGTAAAAGTGCCTCGTCACTCCACAAAGTATTTCCCGACCGCAAGTCATCGATCCGAGCCAGAAACCGAAGAGCAAATTCGTGGGACAGTTCTCGGGCACGTGCCGCATGGTCGGTTACAGCAACAGCAACTTAGTCAATAACTTCCACCGGATAGGAGGCCTTCCTGTTCCAGATGCCACATCAAGTTCACCCGTGATTTCGAATTCCGTTATCATCTTCGTTAAACATCGGACCTCTTCTCAGACCTTTCAGGAGGCGATAACCTGTCAATGCAAGACTGTAATTGCTACCGTTCACATAAAACAGTTTCACTAGCAGCTCACGATCTCTCTTCTCTATAACCATACTGTTTACTCACATCAAATGACAACGTGGATATCATACCGTCGTACAAACGGTGTACAGCGCCAGTTTTGCACCTGGTGGCCAATCTGTAACAATTGCTTTTTCCTATAAGTCGATCTTTGTACAAGATTGTTAAGGGACTTCGGCTGTTGAATATAAAATGAAAAATTAAAAACGCCTTCAGCCTTTTATATTTCGAAAGTAATTTATTTATGCGTCCAGTTCCGTCGTTTCACTACGCCATCGTCAGGCCCCGTCACGAACGTGTAGGAAGAATCCAGCGTCATGTGCGCTCGAGGTAGGAGACTTCTGGTTTCAACGACACGACCTCTTCGTTCATCAATTGAAGACTCGTGGAGATGGCTTAGTGAAACGCCGAAACTGGTTGCATAAATAAATTACATTCAAAATATCCACGACTGAATGAGTTATAACTTTTTTTCAGCGTAAATCGGTTCCTCACTAAAGCATTGGCACATCTGCCAAGTTTCGCTGCCATGCGATAAGTGCAGCCCACAGTGGATCTACGTGAGTTGCTGCATGTCAATTATAAAAAGAATGGTTCAAATGGCTCTGAGCACTATGGGACTCAACATCTGAGGTCATCAGTCCCCTAGAACTTAGAACTACTTAAACCTAACCACCCGGTATAACGTATAGCTACTTCAGTAGCACCATGCATAGATGCGCGTTCCTGCTTACACGCCTTCGCACAGACGGCTCGGCAGCGACGGTGTCCGTGCGCGTCGTCGAAGGCGACACCGTAGAACATCTGTCTGTCGACAGTTTTGTAGACACTGAACAAATCGCCTCATATCGTACATTGTTTCTTAAATCTTTAGAATTATGAGAAGTGCCTTCTAATAAACACAAGTAAAAGGTTGGTGTGCAGGGTCTTATTAATGCGAAATCTTGATGCGACCAGATTGTGTAGCGGTATAAGCTCAGAAATTACATATCGAGGCCGAATATTATTAGAGATATAGTAATTAGACAGGAGATAGTGTTTTGAATCCACAAATCTCACTTAGATCGACGATTTGCCTTTTCTATTTGAAACATCGCAAATACCACTAAAATTTAATTTTGGAATGACCATAAATAAAGCACAGGGGCGAACACTCATAGGTAGCCGGTGTAAATTTAGAAAAACCCTGTTTTTCCCCGTGGAAAACTCAGTGTGACGTGCTCACGTGCAACAAAACTCCAAAATCTTCACCTCCTTGCAAATGGAGGCAAAGCTGAAAATTTTGTTTTTGGAATAGTGTTAAAATCGTGCAGTTTATAACTGGTAAGTAATAACGTATTCGTATTTTTAATATTTGCTAACGAAGCTTCGACATATGGCAAAATAATAGCAACGCATTCATTATGTACCTATGTATTACACGGGCAAACAAAGTTGACACTCGGCGCATTGGCTGATAGAGCGACTGTAAAGGCATTTCCCATTTACCGTAGCTTCCGTCAGCGTCACCTTTGTTTGCCCGAGTAATACCGGCATTAAATACATTTATACATACACACACGCATATCTAGAGCACTATATATCCAGATATTTATGAATTACCAGCTCACTTATTGGCTCAATTCCTCACGATCACTTGTCATAACAGAACTGTTGATAAACGAGCGGAGCCATTCCGATACCCTGCGCGAGTGTAACCAAAAAAATGGCTCTGAGCACTATGGGACTTAACATCTATGGTCATCAGTCCCCTAGAACTTAGAACTACTTAAACCTAACTAACCTAAGGACATCACACAACACCCAGTCATCACGAGGCCGAGTGTAACCGTCTGGCAACTTCACAGGCGCTCCTTAGAGAACTCAAATTAAGTTGCTGAGTGAAGTGCCTAGATGTTCGGTGGCGTTTAGTGAACGAGACAGACTTGGAAAGGTTTTGCATTGAAATCAGTAAATTATATTTATTCCATGTAAATCTGAGTGTGATGTTTTTGGGTCTCACGTTCCCTATTGACTTTGACACAGGTTCCTGTTTTGTTATTGCCGAGATTACCATCGGGTCCTACACAGAACCACCTGAAAACGGCGTGCTTAACTGTTAGCGGTGAATATTTTCCAGTCCCACGTTCGGAACTCGAAATCTTTCTGGAGCTGGCTGGATTGTTATAGGACTTTTAATCGTTGACTTTGGAGGGGTGAGAAGTTTAACCCTATCTCGCGGATCAAAGCTGGGCCGGCGATTTTTATACATGGCATTTCAAAAATACTTGTACAAACTTTGAGATGGATCCAAGGTTAGGAGTAAACTCTGTCATTCTAAAGTTGCACACAGGACTACATAGTTTCAAAAAATACATGGGTATAAACCCCTGCGTCGTGTCGGCAGGTAGCTCTAGAGATAAGAAAATAAGGTAAGTCTGTTTATTACTACTTACATATAACTTTCCTGATGTTTCTCTTGAATGTTATACTCAATCAAAAAAAGTTTTGCATCACCTCGGATCAGAGAGTTCCGGAACCTGTACAGAAAATTGGAATAGAGATCAACATAAACATCATTTCCGCCCTATTTATTGCTCATGAAAACCACACAATACATGTTGTACCACCATACAGTGAGACCTTCAGAGGTGGTGGCCCAGCTTGCTGTCCACACCAGTACCTCTAATACCCAGTAGCATGTCCTCTTCATAATTGATGCATGCCTGTATTCGTCGTGGCATACCGTCCACTTGTCCATCAAGACACTGTTGGTCCAGATTGCCCCAGTCCTCGACGGCGATTCGGCTTAGATCCCTCAGAGTGGTCGGTGGGTCACGCCGTCCATAAACAGCCCTTTTCAATCTATCCCAGGCATGTTCGATGGGGTTTATGTCTGGAGAACATGCTGGGGACTCTATTCGAGCGATGTCGTTATCCTGAAGGAAGTCATTCACAAGACGTGCATGATGGGATCGCGAATTGTCGTCCATGAAGACGAATGCCTCGCCAATATGCTGCCGATATGGTTGCACTATCTGTCGGAGTATGGCATTCACGTATTGTACAGCTGTTACGGCGCCTTCCATGACCACCAGCGGCGTACGTCGGCCCCACATAATGCCACCCCAAAACAGCAGGGAACCTCTACCTTGCTGCACTCGCTGAACAGTGTGTCTAAGGCGTTCAGCCTGACCGGGTTGCTTGCAAACACGTCTCCGACGATTGTCTGGTTGAAAGCATGTGCCACACTAATCGGTGAAGAGAACGTGATGCCAATCCTGAGCGGACATCTGGAGTGAAGTTGCGCATCATGCAGACTAAACTACGGTTAAAGCAGGCTCAGACATGGTAATTGGATGTCTCTATAGGCCCCCTGGCTCAGCAGCTGTTGTGGCTGAGCACCTGAAGGATAATTTGGAAAATATTTCGAGTAGATTTCCCCACCATGTTATAGTTCTGGGTGGAGATTTTAATTTGCCGGATATAGACTGGGAGACTCAAACGTTCATAACGGGTGGCAGGAAAGAATCCAGTGAAATTTTTTTAAGTGCTTTATCTGAAAACTACCTTGAGCAGTTAAACAGAGAACCGACTCGTGGCGATAACATATTAGACCTTCTGGTGACAAACAGACCCGAACTATTTGAAACAGTTAACGCAGAACAGGGAATCGGCGATCATAAAGCGGTTACTGCATCGATGATTTCACCCATAAATAGAAATATTAAAAAAGGTAGGAAGATTTCTCTGTTTAACAAAAGTGACAAAAGGCAGGTTACAGAGTACCTGACGGCTCAACACAAAAGTTTTGTCTCAAGTACAGATAGTGTTGAGGATCAGTGGACAAAGTTCAGAACCATCGTACAATATGCGTTAGATGAGTATATGCCAAGCAAGATCGTAAGAGATGGAAAAGAGCCACCGTGGCACAACAACCGAGTTAGAAAACTGCTGCGGAAGCAAAGGGAACTTCACAGCAAGCATAAACATAGCCAAAGCCTTGCAGACAAACAAAAATTACGCGAAGCGAAATTTAGTGTGAGGAGGGCTATGCGAGAGGCGTTCAATGAATTCGAAAGTAAAGTTCTATGAACTGACTTGACAGAAAATCCTAAGAAATTTTGGTCTTATGTCAAAGCGGTAGGTGGATCAAAACAAAATGTCCAGACACTCTGTGACCAAAATGGTACTGAAACAGAGGATGACAGACTAAAGGCCGAAATACTAAATGTCTTTTCCCAAAGCTGTTTCACAGAGGAAGACTGCACTGTAGTTCCTTTTCTAGATTGTCGTACAGATGACAAAATGGTAGATATCGAAATAGACGACAGAGGGATAGAGAAACAATTACAATCGCTCAAAAGAGGAAAGGCCGCTGGACCTGATGGGATACCAGTTCGATTTTACACAGAGTACGCGAAGGAACTTGCCCCCCTTTTTGCAGCGGTGTACCGTAGGTCTCTAGAAGAGCGTAGCGTTCCAAAGGATTGGAAAAGGGCACAGATCATCCCCGTTTTCAAGAAGGGACGTCGAACAGATGTGCAGAACTATAGACCTATATCTCTAACGTCAATCAGTTGTAGAATTTTGGAACACGTATTATGTTCGAGTATAATGACTTTTCTGGAGACTAGAAATCTACTCTGTAGGAATCAGCATGGGTTTCGAAAAAGACGGTCGTGTGAAACCCAGCTCGCGCTATTCGTCCACGAGACTCAGAGGGCCATAGACACGGGTTCACAGGTAGATGCCGTGTTTCTTGACTTACGCAAGGCGTTCGATACAGTTCCCCGCAGTCGTTTAATGAACAAAGTAAGAGCATATGGACTATCAGACCAATTGTGTGATTGGATTGAGGAGTTCCTAGATAACAGAACGCAGCATGTCATTCTCAAAGGAGAGAAGTCTTCCGAAGTAAGAGTGATTTCAGGTGTGTCGCAGGGGAGTGTCATAGGACCGTTGCTATTCACAATACATATAAATGACCTTGTGGATAACATCGGAAGTACACTGAGGCTTTTTGCAGATGATGATGTGGTGTATCGAGAGGTTGTAACAATGGAAAATCGTGCTGAAATGCAGGAGGATCTGCAGCGAATTGACGCATGGTGCAGGGAATGGCAATTGAATCTCAATGTAGACAAGTGTAATGTGCTGCGAATACATAGAAAGATAGATCCCTTATCATTTAGCTACAAAATAGCCGGTCATCAACTGGAAGCAGTTAATTCCATAAATTATCTGGGAGTACGCATTAGGAGTGATTTAAAATGGAATGATCATATAAAGTTGATCGTCGGTAAAGCAGATGCCAGACTGAGATTCATTGGAAGAATCCTAAGGAAATGCAATCCGAAAACAAAGGAAGTAGGTTACAGTACGCTTGTTCACCCACTGCTTGAATAGTGCTCAGCAGTGTGGGATCCGTACCAGATAGGGTTGATAGAAGAGATAGAGAAGATCCAACGGAGAGCAGCGCGCTTCGTTACAGGATCATTTAGTAATCGCGAAAGCGTTACGGAGATGATAGATAAACTCCAGTGGAAGACTCTGCAGGAGAGACGCTCAGTAGCTCGGTACGGGCTTTTGTTAAAGTTTCGAGAACATACCTTCACCGAAGAGTCAAGCAGTATATTGCTCCCTCCTACGTATATCTCGCGAAGAGACCATGAGGATAAAATCAGAGAGATTAGAGCCCACACAGAAGCATACCGACAATCCTTCTTTCCACGAACAATACGAGATTGGAATAGAAGGGAGAACCGATAGAGGTACTCAGGGTACCCTCCGCCACACACCGTCAGGTGGCTTGCGGAGTATGGATGTAGATGTAGATGTAGATGTAGACTACTGCGCACAGTTTGAGTCGTAACACGATGTCCTGTGGCTACACGAAAAGCATTATTTAACATGGTGACTTTGCTGTCAGGGTTCCTTCGAGCCATAATCCGTAGGTAGCGGTCAGAGACTGCAGTAGTAGCCCTCGGGTGGCCTGAACGAGGGATCTTGTCTCTCTGTATCTCCTGCATGTCGAACAACATCGCTTTGGTTCACTCCGAGACGTCTGGACACTTACCTCGTTGAAAGCTCTTCCTGGCACAAGGTAACAATGCGGACGTGATCGAACCGCAGTATTGACCGTCTAGGCTTTGTTGAACTACAGACAACATGAGCCGTATACCTCCTTCCCGGTGGAATGACTGGAACAGATCGGCTGTCGGACCCCCTCCGTCTAATAGGCGGTGCTCATGAATTGTTGTTTACATCTTTGGGCGGGTTTAGTGACATCTCTGAACGGTCAAACGGACTGTGTCTGTGATACAGTATCCACAGTCAACGTCTATCTTCAGGAGTTCTGGGAACCGGGGTGATGCGAAACGTTTTTTGATGTGTGTATAATGAAGATTTTGAAAAGGATAATCAACGAATTACTCACTGACACTACAGCATTATAACTGTACTTTTGCTTCACAATAATTCTTTGACTTTGTCACAAAATCAACATGACGCATTTCTGAGGAAGTGGCGGAATGGGGCAAATCCCTGCGGTAAATCCCTGCAGCTACAACAATGTGGCGACAATTCCAGGGGTCTAAAAATTTCTTGAGACACAGGAAGAGTCATTCATTGGCACTGACGATGTGAAAGTAAAACTGTCGATACCCACAGGGATGAACACAACACGATTCCATACTGCAATAACTTTTTCCGAGGACCTGACAAAGTGCGAACTCTTTCAGATCATTCTACAATTCGCCTTTCGTGGAGAATAAAGTTTCTTTTTGGGCAAGTGTTTCTTAAGCATTATGTTCAGATTTATGAGACATTTAAGTTCAATATCGTCTTGGGTAGCTTGCTACAAGACAACAATGCTACGCCGGATTATTTCAAGTGTTTTTATTCTGTAGTCAGCCTTTTTTATCCATGTTGACCTGAAATGGGTCAAAAACCCGCACTGCGGGGCTTTGTCCCATTTTTGGGATCAAACCCCGCAGTTTTGCTAAATTGTAAATTTTTCTGTAATTATTTATCAGACAGTTGTAATTTGCAGTGGTTAGTTCAAATGTCTCTGAGCACTATGGGACTTAACATCTGAGGTCATCTGATCCCTTGAACTTAGAACTACTTAAACCTAACTAACCTATGGACATCACGCACATCCATGCCCGAGGCAGGATTCGAACCTGCGACCGTAGCGGTCGCGCGGTTCCAGACTGAAGCGCCTAGAACCGCTCGGCCACGTCAGCCGGCTTTGAGTGATTATAGGTACCAACCACAGTATACGACTTCAATTTGAAATCACCTGAAAATATACCCCTCATTGACCACTATCTTGTAAAAACTGAAAATTGTGTGGCTTTACCCCCATGCTGTTGTTGTGGTCTTCAGTCTGAAAACTGCTTTGATAAAGTGTAAGGCGCTGTTGCGCCGTCCATATGCCCGCAAATGAAAGCAAGTGTATGTCTAAGTAGCTAATGCTCTGGTAAACCGATCTGGAATTGATTTATATACATGCGTGGGTGTAAGCCGTTCCCGCTTTCTTTGTAATGTTGGAATTTTCTGACTGTTGAAAAGTGATCATTGCCAAATTTTTCTATTCCACTATACAGCGTTTATGTTTTCTCAACATTATTCGGCCCCTTCAACTGTGTCGTGTTTTCTCGTGTTCGTTCTACCATATTTCGGTGCTGAGATGACGTATTTACTTCCCATCTAACATCGTATCTAAGCAATGGTGTGCAATTATCTAAATCGTACCGTTCCTCGTGTATCAGACTGAAAGACTCTGTTAAATTTCCCGTTACTGGGTCAGTGTTTTGCCTTCCTATTTGATTCATATTGACTTTCGGTCTATAACCTGTTATACTATCACTTGGAAATTGAGAAATTGTTACATGTGTCGCCGTAACTTGCTCTGTTCTCGCGTCACTCGCGTACGTTCGGAGGGTCGGCTGCCGCTCTGTCGGAATGTGCACGTTTACCGTTTCTCGCTCCATTGTCTGTTGTGACCGCACTTTACCTGCTCGCTCAGCTGTGTTAACTGTTCTTTTCCTATTTGCTTTTGTTTTATTTCGGTAATCATTGTCGCAACTTCTTGTGGATATACGACTGGAATCTCATACGTTTCTTGCGTTTCCGCTACTGCTATGGAAGATTGTACAACTGCTTGTTAGCTTTTGGATTTCCGTCTATCATTATGTCGGATAATACTACCGATTCCGTTGCCTCACTACTACTTTCTGTACGGCTCTCGATACACTGTTTCAGTTCTGTATGAAGCTGTTCATACTGTTTCTGATTTTTTCAGACTATGTTTTCAATGCGTGTATCGAATCTTTTTAATGCGGCTCGCGTGACGCATTTTCTGACATTGAGCTCTTCCACGATTTGTTTCGCCTTACCAGACGTCTTACGTGCTAAGTTGTTAACTTTTTGGTTAATATTAGACACTGCATCCTGCACCTGGCCAACGTCAGAACGCATCTTTTTCTGGTCAGTCATTAACGATTATATAAGCTCGCGCGAGTCTCTCGCCTCTCTCCAGATTTCACTGAACTGTTCATTGACTTCTGTTCGTAGTTTTTGTTGATCTTCGCGGACTTTTTCGAATCCAGCGTACGTTTCACATTTGAAATCATTTAAGGCAGCATTTGTCGCTGTTTTTAACTTCGATGTTTCTGTTTTCAAGTCTGCTAACCCTACATTTGTTTCAAGTTTTAAATCTGATAGTCCTGCATTTGTCTGCTTTACGACAATAGTGAGTTGCTTCACCATTGCAAACACACTATCTGACTCTTCGCCATCATCACCTGTCACCATTTGGTGTTTATTTTGCCGTTCGCATCTTTCATGTAGCGTCTCACCGACTTCCGTACATAGTGCGGACGCACTTACACACATTATTTCTCTTGGAAACTGTCCAGTATGATATAGAATCACATTATTTGGTTCAACGTACTGAAGTTGTTCGTCCTCTGATTCTACTTCTGACCCACTAGCTCCGCCATTTGTTTGTTTTTGTGAATTCTGAGACTGTGATACCAATCGTGAAACTGCCACCATTCCCTCTGCACGATCACTACGTTCCGTTCCTTGACTCGCACTTGCTACTTTTTGTTGTGCATCAATCTCTACCTTGTCAAGATCTTCCGTTCGCCCTATCTGCGATGATTTCTGTTCTTCCGCCATCTCCGACCGTCTAACTAACTGCTGTCTTTCTCGAATTGCGCAAGCTTGCGCTCTCTTCAACATCAAGTTATTTGATCTTACACGTCTCCAAAATATCATAAAAAATTTCTTAGACTATGTACACATCATTATCAATGCTGTTCACTGTTTGTAGAACTTCAACCCCACTCAACAACACTGTGAATAACCTCGCGCGCGCCAGCACAATCATGCAAGAGCTACTTTTACACCAAAATACACCTTATCGCATTTATTAATGCAACTTTTCTACACTTTGGAACACACATTTACTGTACTCTTTACCTCGTCACAAAAACTACAACACAATTTTTTTTCAATTCAAGATTTTAATTTCTCATTATAATTTGACTAACTGCCATCCAGGCAGACCAATTGCCATCCTGGCAGGGTCGCCATTTGTAAGGTTATGGTTAGGTGGTTTCTTATTCTATAACTGAACACAACTGTGTAAGCTGTAATGACATCGTTTAATATTGCAATTTTGTCTCAGAAATGCACGCTTTTACACAGTTTACAATGTGACAATATTAAGGCAGTTGTAAAAATGACGCATATCGGCCTCTGAAAGTGAACTAATCCTAAAAACAACAGTATTAAGTTGTAACTCTCAGAAAGTGAAATAATCCTAAACACAACAATATTAAATTTTAACTAGAAGTTCCTTTACAAAATTATTCTTAGGATTATGTTATGATGTTGGTCAGTACTATGATAAATCTTCCGATTCGGGTTCAAAGTTCGGTACTATTTTTAGGATGACAATCAAGTATCCGGAGGACGGTTAGTTTTGTGACAAGTCGAGCGAAAGATTACCCAACGTCGCTCGAGTTTACAGTGGACGCAAGCTGGTGAACCAACAAGTTTACGCCTCTCCACACGGTATTTGCCTTAGCTGCGATAAGTTGTCGTCTGCCTGGCTTCTCTCGCCCTCTGAAATTTCTATAAAATCTAATTAAGCTTTTGCTGAATTTTCCAGCAGAAACTCTCCCTATATCTCTCGATATACGAGAAAACATGAACTCATCCCTAGTCTCAGACTATGGCAATATACACATGCATGGCTGGAGCACCATGCATATTATAATGCCCTCTCAGTTCTCGTAGGAACAATTAACTAACTGGCTGGTTCGTTTCTCCACAGTTGGAGCTCAATGACGCTACAGCTAATTTCTAGCTCGAGGCCAGCTGCTGTGAATGCAGTGTTCACACAAATTTCTCTTCTGCATCATACAGAGCATTATGTGCTCCATTCTGCACTTGACGCCAGTTCAGAGAAGAGTCCCCTCAAAATTTCCGTCTTGTCTTTCTCGCAGCCGAACTCTCCCCCCACCTGGGTTCTTTCGTTTTCCACGTCACGGCTTTTATCGACCAATAGGACCATTCCTCTTATTTTGTGGAAACTCTCTCTACCAATCACAAGGGTCTTACCATTGAACTGCTTCAAAACTCGGCACTCTACTTCTTCCCAGTGCGTTTCCACCAATCGGACGTTTTGTGCCTGCTCCAGACGCCTAAAAAGTTACATGTGTCTATCATGTGTGTACCACTAGCAGTTCACGTGATCGAATGCGTCACAAGTTTTCTTCGTATACCTTTGGCATTCCAAAACGCAGTTTTCTAAAGCTTCTTTCTGTCCGACTTCTGGTGGCTCATTGTTCACCCTGTAGTATGCGTCACCTGTACGGTCGCTGACCTGCCGAGGGACGTTCCCGCTTAAGAGCTTTCTATAGTGCCTACTGGAATGTGGCCTCTGCGTCTTCACAAGCTGGCTTCCACACAATATGTTTCCTCTCGCTGCTTGTTCCACCTTCTGCTCATTGGCATGCATTATGTAGAAGTGGTGTGTTAATACCGTTGATTGAGTGTCATCCCTTTTGCATTACCTACTTATAGGCAAATCTGCTCATTACCGCCGAAGTAAGTTAGGTGTCATATTCCTCTTCCCATTACAATGTATAAAACTCTTACTTAAGGTGCGAAATTGACCTTCATTTATTCTGACACCTTACAACAGCTCGCTACGCTACTCTCTCCTGTGTAAACCATTTCATCTCCAATTGAGGTCATCATAAAGGAAACAATTGACATAATCTATGATACAGTAATGCAAAACCGCCGAATAAAAATTAGTGAGATTTCTGAGACTGTGGGCGTCTCAACTGAGTGAGTGCATGATATCCTGCACGGAGAATCGACTACGAAGAAGCTGTGCGCAAGGTGGATGCCGCAGTTGCTCACAGTCGAGCAAAAACGCATCTGGCATGACTTTTCAACACGTCTGGCAATGTTAAATCATAATCCACAAGACCTTTTGCGTCGATTTGAGACTGCTGGTGAACCCTGGACCCATCATTGCACACCAATGTCAAAACGGCAGTCAAAACCATGGACAAAGACTGGTGAAAGTGCACTGAAGAAGGCAAAGACCATTTGTCAGCTGGCAAGGCGATGGCCACTGTTTTTAGGGATTCCCTAGCAATAATAATCACAGATGATTTGGAGAAAGGCAGCACCATAACTGAACCCTATTATGTTTCATTGTCGGGTCATTTGGAACTTCCAATGGATGAAAAAAGACCAAGGTTGGCACGCAAAATAGTTTTCTTTCACCAGGATAATGCAGTATCCCACACGTCGGCGATAAGAATGGCGAAAGTAGATAAATTGGACTTTGAATTGATTTCTCATCCTCCATACTCACCAGACACAACTCCAGATGACTTGTTTCTGTTCCATAACTTGAAACATTGGCATCCTGGGAAGAAACTTTCATCAAATGAGGAAGTCAACGCGATTTTTGCAGAATTAGACAGAACTCATTTTTATGATGGGATGAAAAAACTGGAGGATCGCTGGATCAAGTATATATCCCTCAAAGGGGACTATGTCGAGAAGTAAGGTGTGTTGTTTACGAAACAAATGTTTTTTTCTTGCTCTTTTACCATACTTATCAAATCACCTCGTGTTTTTCCTTGTGACAAAGCCGATAGCAATCCCTGCGGATGTCGATGTTGCATGGGACGTTTGCAGAAAAATCTCGTGATATGAGTGTTATCCAGCTGAACAGCTGAACAGCTGAACGCCAGCACCAGCGAATAGCGGCGAAGAATAATAGCTCGATTTTAACGGTGGAGAGGAACGCTGGTCATTTACTTGGAAAAGTGGTTTCGATTAAATTAACATGAAGCAGATACGCAGTAGCCTTTTGATTCGAATGGAGATCAGTATCGATTGGATTACAGTCGAAGTCAGTTCAGTCTTGACTCAAACGAAGAGCATACAGTAGTCGTGCTGAGGGAATTAGATTAGGAAATGAGACACTTAAAATAGTAGATGAGGTTTACTATTTGGGGAGCAAAATAACTAATTATGGTCGAAGTAGAGAGGAAGAGAGGATATAAAATGTAGACTGGTAATGGCAAGGAAAGCGTTTCTGAAGAAGAGAAATTTGTTAACATCGAGTATAGATTAATGTGTCAGGGAGTCGTTTCTGAAAGTATTTGTGTGGAGTGTAGCCATGTATGGAAGTGAAACGTGGACGATAAATAGTTTGGACAAGAAGAGAATAGAAGCTTTCGAAATGTGCTGTACAGAAGAATGCTGACGATTAGATGGGTAGATCACATAACTAATGAGGAGGTATTGAACAGAATTAGGGAGAAGAGAAATTTGTGGCACAACTTGGCTAGAAGAAGGGTCATCAACTGGAAGCAGTTAATTCCATAAATTATCTGGGAGTAGGCAATAGGGGTGATTCAAAATGGAATGACCATATAAAATTAATCGTCGGTAAAGCAGATGCCAGATTGAGATTCATTGGAAGAATCGTAAGGAAACGCAGTCTGAAAACAAAGGAAGTAGGTTACAGTACACTTGTTCGCCCACTGCTTGAATACTGTTCACCGGTGTGGGATCCGTACCAGTTAGGGTTTATAGAAGAGATAGAGAAGATCCAACGGAAAGCAGCGCGCTTCGTCACAGGATCATTTAGTAATCGCGAAAGCGTTACGGAGATGACAGACAAACTCCAGTGAGACTCTGCAAGAGAGACGCTCAGTAGCTCTGTACAGGCTTTTGTTGAAGTTTCGAGAACATACCTTCACCGAGGAGTCAATCAATATATTGCTCCCTCCTACGTATATTTCGCGAAGAGACCATGAGGATAAAATCAGAGAGATTAGAGCCCACACAGAGGCAGGTTTCTTTCCACGAACAATACGAGACTGGAACAGAAGGGAGAACTGCGGCTGGTCCCGGTGGAGGTTCAAGTCCTCCCTTGGGCATGGGTGTGTGTGTGTGTTTGTCCTTTGGATAATTTAGGTTAATTAGTGTGTAAGCTTATGGACTGATGACCTTAGCAGTTAAGTCCCATAAGATTTCACACACATTTGAACATTTTTGAAGAAGGGAGAACCGATTGAGGTACTCAAGGTACCCTCCGCCACACACCGTCAGGTAGCTTGCGGAGTATGGAAGTAGATGTAGATGTAGATCGGTTGGTAAGACATGTTCAGAGGCATCAAGGGTTCACCAATTTAGTATCGGAAGGCAGCGTGGAAGGTAATAATCATAGAGGGAGACCAAGAGATGAATACACTAAGCAGATTCAGGAGGATGTAGGTTGCAGTAGGTACTGGGAGATGAAGAAGCTTGCACAGGATAGGGTAGCATGGAGAGCTGCATCAAACCAGGCTCTGGACTGAAGACCACAACAACAACAGTCGTCGTGAGCATCGGGCCATAAGATTTCACACACATTTGAACATTTTTGAAGAAGGGAGAACCGATTGAGGTACTCAAGGTACCCTCCGCCACACACCGTCAGGTGGCTTGCGGAGTATGGAAGTAGATGTAGATGTAGATCGGTTGGTAGGACATGTTCAGGGGCATCAAGGGTTCACCAGTTTAGTATCGGAAGGCAGCGTGGAAGGTAATAATCATAGAGGGAGACCAAGAGATGAATACACTAAGCAGATTCAGGAGGATGTAGGTTGCAGTAGGTACTGGGAGATGAAGAACCTTGCACAGGATAGGGTAGCATGGAGAGCTGCATCAAACCAGGCTCTGGACTGAAGACCACAACAACAACATTCGTCGTGGGCATCGGGACTGGCGGCTACATATGTGCTCGCATGCCAACGATTTATTGCAAATTACAGCCCGTCAATATTGGATGGTATAATGATTTTCTCCGCGAGATTATTTACGTTGTTGTGCGTCGGGAGTTTGTTTTTCGGGATCTGAAGATACTGAAAGTTAATGTAAAAGTAATTTCATGAGATTTTTTATGTAGTGATACTGGAGGTACTTCACCTGCTGTTGACCTTGTTTGTCTAAGAAGAGGCTAATTTGCATGGTTTGGCGACGCTTGATTCGGATCAGAGATCCGAGTGTTCTGCGGTTTATTAAAATAGTGTGACTGTCATTCTCGCGAAGAATACTTGAGTCATAGCGTTTGTACATGGTTGTGGACTTTTAGGCAGTGTGAGAGAAAGAAGCATCATTGTGTGGTTAGAAGATTTTTGGCAGACACAACATACGTGTGGGCAAAACTTTATATTATAGCAGCAGTTAAATATTTGATTTTATGATTCAGATTCACAAGTTTAATTTTAGTCGTTATATGAGTGAACCGTTTAAGCATGGAACCATTTGACCAAGCAAGTTTTCACCTACTGGGAAAAGGGAATGTTATGAGTTGCTAGTTTAATATCTTTAGTTCACGCGGTAATCGGCCCAACGCCTGAAGCAAATCTGTAGCTTAATTTTTTACATGTCAGAGGTTAAGTGACGGTTGCCCTAAGTGATTTTTGTTTGATTTATTTTTAACAGTGTTCAGTCCATTCAATAGGGAGATCCCATAACGACGATTAACTGCAAAAGAGAAATAAAGTATTTTTCTTTTTCACTTTGAACAGAATGTGTCCCGACTTATCAATACATATAATGCCCTTTACTGATTGCCAAAAGAAAGAAAAAATGAAAAATAAGTAAATAAAAATGAACAGGTTTAAGAAAAGGAATTACATAAAGTAATACAGAGAAATTTAGAACATAGCTAGGATCTTTAACGTTTGGATAAATGGCAAAGATATTTAAAGTTTATTATTGATTCAATAAAAGTAATTTAATTTCTCATGAGAGTTTAGAAGGTGATATTAAATATTTTGTGAAGGAAAAATTCCAAAATGTGATAATTTCCAAGAATGTTTGGCTATCGAAGCTGCGAGCCCCAAACGATAGACATCGAACGTGCGATTGTAAATCGATCACGCGACTGTGGTGTCGGGATTTCGTTAAATTATTTATGCGTTGCTACAGAAACCTATACGATTTGTGTCGATAGTGAGTTGAAATGATTGAAGTCGTAAACGTTTCTTCGGCCGATTGCCTGACATGGAAGAGTCTAATTCAGCACTTACGTAATGTGTAGACTGTTTGAATTTTCGTCGAAAATATATACTAATACCGGGCGACAAAAGGAGAGACTAGGTAGACTGTGGTGGGGCGGAGTCTAAGAAAGTTCGTAAGAAGAGTCCTAACAGTGAAATACCTTTGCAATTTCACTGTGAAAACTGCGGTAAAAGAACGCCTACCAGGAAAAGTACAATGTTTGACTATTTGAAATTAGCGATCCATACCAGCATAATTCTTGTAGAGTATACTCTACAACTGACAGCATCAGAAACTGACTTACCAACCAATACCATGTGCGACTATTTCGGGTTTTGCAGGGAAGTCTGTTTTGTAATAGTCACGAACGACAGTGTACCGATCGGTGCACCAAATAGAGTTGATGAAGTGGATGAGTCGCGCATAGCATGAAGGAAAAACCAGAGAGGACGACCTTTAGAGAATGAAATCTAACACATTTGGGTATTCCGTGGCATAGGACGAGGGTCACGGAAGTGCTTTGTGGTTAAGTGTGTTCTCCAGGTACAAGGTAACATTAGTCGGTTTAATAAGGCTTTTTATGCTGCCCCATAGCTAAGTGGTTACAGACAGCTTTCAGTCCTACAAGACATTAAAAGCAGAAGGAATCAACCATTGTTTAGAGTTCGTATCTTCCGATGATCCCAGTGTGCACACGCACAACATCGAGCGGCTATGGAAATCAGTGAAATCTTCCATCAAAGGGAAGGGCGTCCGGGAGAAAGAGACCACCTTTACTTGTTTCAATATTTGTATTTCCATAACTTGCGGCAAGGAAAATTTGACGTATATGACACATTACCAACATTATTACGTTACATGGTGGAGTCTACCCAGATTACAGTAAAAAAGTAACGCTTCCCGTGACATACACATCAAACGGACTTTTTGACGACAAAAACGTCGATGATGAGTGAGGTAAGTCATTTCCTTTGTAATTACAAGTATTTTAGTTAACATGATTTTTTTTGAGTTGCTATAGTGACCACTGTAAGCACTGCTCATAACTTCTGCCACCACAGTCACGCAGTCGAATAAATTCTAGTGTCCGATTCCACTCGTCGGCTTTCAGCAATGACGTTGTAGCCACTACGTAGCTCCATTCTATTAATGATGGACTAGTTCGTATTCTTAATGTTCAACTTTATTGTGAAGCAATGAGCCAGACATTAACATAGAACATCTAAGACAAAAACAAACACAAAGCAAAGAGTAAATGATTACGTGCACACTAGAGTCTTTGCCGCTGCCCCTGTACTATGCACACGCAGCTATTCGTCTGCGTGCTCCCACACAGCCCCCTCCCTGACGAGCGGAGCTCCAGGAATGTGCGGAAACTTGTACCGGACCCTTCGCCCGGCTCTTGTGCGAATTTCCGGCTGTACTTCCTCCATCTTCGTCTCCTCTCGCGGCTTCATCCGGCTAGCTGTCCTACCATTCGTTGCACCCTTCAGGGGCCCCTCATCTTGCTGCAGGCCCGTCTCCTCTTCTTGTCTTACATCTTCTAGCAGTATGTGAGCCGCCTACACCTGGTCTATTGACACAGTAACACTCTTATCGCGAACTAGGATGGTCATGGTTTGGTTCGTACGGTGTAGTACTTTTATAAGCACCCGTATATGGCGGCTGCAATGGAGTTCTGACTGCGTCGGTTCGCAACGTTACATGCGAGCATTTGCTCAATTCTCGATGTACGAATGACGGCCTAATGCCATGCCGTGTCACTGGTTGTGGCCTAAGCTCGACCAATTGAGCCCTTACTCTCGTTAACAAGTACGGTAGGGCCGTCTCGTCTGTACTTTTCTGAAAAAACTCACTGGGTAGGCGTAAGGTTTCCCCGTATACTAATTCCGCTGTAGATGCTCCGAGGTCAGGTTTGAAAACAGTGCGTAAGCCTTGTAACACTAGTGGCAATGCTACTGACCAATTCTCGCCATGGCACATTAACGCGGCCTTAAGTGTTCGGTGTCACCACTCAACCATGCCGTTGCTTTCCGGGTGATTACTTGTGGTACGGTGACGGCGGCACCCGCACATGTTTGCCAGCTCCAGGATCAAGGAGGATTCGAACTGACGTCCTTGGTCCGTCGTGACATGTACCGGACATCCGAACCGTGCTATCCACGTCGTCAAGAACGCCCGGCTGACTGTCTCTGCTGATATGTCTGAAATGGGGATTGCTTCTGCCCATATCGTAAATTTGTCAATTGCCGTCAGAAGATACCGATAGCCTTCGGACATTGGCAACGGTCCAACAATGTCCAGATCCACATGTTCGAAACGACCAGTTGGCCCGTCAACTTTACCCACTGGCTTCTTCACATGGCGTCCCACTTTACATCGCTGACAATACAGACACGTCTGCGCCTACTTCCGACAGTCTCTCTTAATTCTCTCCACACGAAACGCACCGTCATTAATTTTACACTCGCTCGGGGTCCCGGATGAGCCAAACCATGTAACCTTTCGATTACTTCCCGGCGCAAACTCTCCAGCACTAAAGGTCTAGGCCGTCCCTGTGAGGTATCGCACCAAAACTGTATTGTCTCACCTTCCGGACACAGGTTTCTTAACTTCAACCCGGTGGGCGTGCTTTGCCGAAAAACTTGCAGTTGTGCATCATCCTTCTGCTCTCTCGCCATTGTAGCATAGTTCACTGAATACTTTATTGTGAAGCAATGAGCCAGACATTAACATAGAACATCTAAGACAAAAACAAACACAAAGCAAAGAGTAAATGATTATGTGCACACTACAGTCTTTGCCGCTGCCCCTGTACTGTGCACACGCAACTATTCGTCTGCGTGCTCCCACAACGTCATACGTGAGGCGAAGACGCTACGTATAAGCAGTCTATGAGAGTAACGGAATTACAGTCGCATTCACGCAGTTATTTATCTAGTCATGAATTATATCTAAACGAACTGAAGATTACGAAAATAAATAATAACACAAATTAAAAACAAATTTTCATGGCTGGTAAGAAGTATTCTTGTAATTTACGCGAGTAGAAAAGCACAGAGAACCTTTAAATTGCATTACTGTAAAGCACATGGTGAAGTCATACTGTTACAAAATAGCATTAATTTTACTATTGATTACTGAAACTAACGGAAGAAGCGCAGGAAAGTTGGGGTTTTGGTCGGGGAGAAACTAAAATGCAACAGCAAAACGGGCCAAATGAAATGATAATAAGAAACAGCAGCATGAAATGTGGAGAAACCGGCACACTATATATTAAAAGAAAAGCCAGTACATGACTAATGAATATCTACAAAAAAAAAAAAAAAGAATATTGGAATAGATAACTAGAATTAACCTATGTAGGTAAATTCCAGTAACAGATTCCAACTGCTCCATGATTCATATGTAAATTATTTTTGCAGTTGTATCCACTGAAACTTGCATTTCTACATTTGCAATTGCTCTCTAAAACTACTGCGGTGTATAACAAAAATTGGAATCGGTAACCAGAACTGAACTTTTTTATAGGTCACTTCTAGTTAGCGATTCCAAAATTAGTAACTCTTTTGCAGTAGTTCAGAGAAAAATTACAAGTGCAGAAATCATATAAGCCTACATTACAGTGCACACGCGTGCTGAAAAAACGATATAATTAATGATTCATTGAATGGCTGGAATCGGTATCTAGAATTGACCTATATAGGAGGTTAATTCTAATTACTGATTCCAACTATTCGATGATTCATAATTTTGGACATATTTGCAGTAAATCTGTGGACTGTGTTTTTGTAGCATTTCTAGATTTATTATTGACCTACAACTACTACGAAAAACTAATAAATGTGGTAGGTACAGCTTCCAAATTTTTCTCTTTTACGTACTAGTTAAGAGAGTAATACCATATGTACAAGTCCTGTAACACATTAGTGCACACACTTTTTGTTAAAACGGTCTAAATAATGAACCGCAAAATGGTTGGAATCGGTAACTAGAATTAGCCTATATATGTCAATTCCATTTACCGATTCCAGTATTTGTTAGACCCTACTGTTAGTCAATTTTCATTACTTGTGTACTAGTCCCGTTACATTTAACAAATAGTATTAAAATTTACCGCTATTTCACAATGTTATGACTTCATGATGCGCTATATTGTATTGGGTTTAAAGGGTCTCTCTGCTTTTCTTACTCGTATAAATTACGATGGTAATTTATTTCAGACATGTACACCTCTCTTTTTCTGTTCTTATTTATTTTAGTTACCTATAATACTTCTCGGTATATTTTGTGACTAAGAAATTAATCACGTGAACTGTGTTTGTAATTTTGTCGTATGCTACATTCGTTTGTTTACGAATATGATTAGTTGCTTTAAAAGATTGCCTCTATGTAGCTTCTCTGCCTTAGGTATGACGTCATTGCTCAAAGCTGACAAGTGGAATGGGACACTAGAATTGACCTCACACAGCAAATAAGTGAGGATGTAAGTTGCAAGTGGTACTCTTACAGAAAGTGGTTGGCACAGGAGAGGAATTCATGGCGGGTCGCATCAAAATAGTCAAAAGACTGATTACTTTCCCTAGAGTTGTGGAAAGGGGGGGTAGGGAGGTGTTGCAACCACAATTACGTCATAATATCTCTGTAACGCCTGAAGGAATTTCATCAAAATTGGCACACATATCACTTGGTGTCTGTATAAAATTGCTGTGACGATAAGACACCCACGGCACACCTATTGATAACGGTTTGGATAAAAGACGTGGCAGAAAAGTATAATTCAGGAACGTCGGGAGCGATTTCGTCCAAATCTGATATACACATGACCCATTATTTGTATAAAAATTATAAGTCACTTACCACCCATACTACCGCTGTGGGTGATGATGAAAAGAGGTGTCATGTAGAAACGTCTGAAAAAGACCTGTTTGTATTTATTTCCTGTAAGTAGTTGCGCGATCTGTCTGTCATTTTCATTGATGAATGCATCAACCACATGACGAGAATGAACACTGTAGCGAGTCAATAATTTTACCAACATGTTTCAGACTCAAGGATCATGCCATACGGCTCAATGCCATAGATACATTTAACGACATCTCTAGAGTCGCATCGTGTAAAACAGAAGAGAATCAGGCGGGCGCCAGCGACAATTCGTTTTCTCGAAAAGATAATTAGTTGCTGGCAGAATTACAAGTTTCCTCAGAATTCATATGAATCTGCAGGGCGAAAATAGCTAGAGATACGGGTAAAATATGTATACAGGTAAGTTTGAAATATGTTAAATGTATGTGGAACATGCATTTGTGTGACATATGTGTGACATTCGAGTATGTGTATGTCGACGGGGCCGCAGTCAAAAAGCTAGTACGTAATTTTAATCAAAGAGAAAGAAAGAAAGTAATTACACTGACGAAAAAAATCGCAACACCAGAAAATAATGTAATTAATGTAGAGAAATAAACTATTGGGACTACATTTCTCTAGGTAACATATCTGACTGATTAACATTGCACGGCCACAGTTTGAAGTATGTGCAAGATAAGCCACTGAATATGTGAAATGCTGGTACATTAACAACCGGTGTAACCGTCACTGATGAGTTAAAACATGCACACGTGCATGCTTTGTGTTGTCCAGGTGCCGAATGTCAATTTATGGGATGGAGTTCCATGCGTCTAGCACTTGGTCGCTCAATACACGCATTGTGTTGTACAGGTACCGAATATCAATTTGTGGGATGGAGTTCATTGCCTCTCGCACTTGGTAGCTCAATACAGGCACGGTTAATGCTGTTTGTGGATTACACTGGGGCTGTCATCCTATGATGCCCGAAATGTGCTCGATTGTAGACAGATCTGGTGATCGAAAAAGCCAAGCAACCTGTTGACACTCTGTATAGCGTCTTGGGTTACAACAGCGGTATGTGAGCGGGAGTTATCCTGTTGGAAAACACCTCCTGAAATGCTGTTCGTAAATGGCAGCATAACAGGCCGATTCACCAGACTGACGTACAGTTGTTTTGCAGCCAGGAGGCGTGGTATAACCACGAAAGTGCTGCTGCTGTCATACGAAATCGCACTTCAGCTGCAGGTACAGAATGTATAGCACGCCTACAGGTTGGGCGCAGGTCCTCAACGGCCAGCTTCTAACCAAACTGTGGCCATCACTGGCACCCAGCCAGAACCAGTTTTCATCAGAAAACACAGCATACCTTCATTCTGCCTTCCAGTGACACCACTGAAGTCGCAAATGGCGGTGGTTTCGTATCGGCACGCTACAGGGCCTGTCCTTGAAGTAACCGTATTGTGAGAGTTCGTTATGTCACTGTGGTGCCAACTGCTGCACAAATTAGTGCGAAGCGCCACATGACTGTTCGGAGCTCGGTTTTCTTGGGACGACAGATTCTCGCGACCACCGTTGCCAGCAGTCACGTACAGTGGCTATATTACTGCCAGGTCTTCGTGCAGTATCGCAGAAGGAACATCCAGCTCATCGTAGCCCTGTTACACGATGTCGTTCAAACGCAATGATGTGTTGATAATGGCGTCTTTGTCGCCTGAAAGGCATTCTTGACTAACATCAACTCACCACTCCCAATCTCTAAGGTAACTAAGGCTAACCACCGTTACAACGCGTATTCAAGGTAAAACTGATTTGCATCCTCTTAGTGACACTACTAGCGCCACTCGTATGCGACTGGCGCGAAATATGAGTAGACATAACGTATCAGATGTAGAAACACGCCTACCAACTTTCGCACAACCTCTTCCTGGTGTTTGAAACGTCCCCTTAGAACAATTGTACACGACTGTGCTTAAACTGACACACAATATTTTTAGCGCAATGCAATCTGACTTTCAAAAATCCCTGCAAAAGAATGGCCCTGACTAACATTAATCTATACCTTTCACAAATCACTTACCTCACCAAAAATCTCCGTTACTCGAACTACTGCAATACAGCGAGCGCCACTACTGCCAGCTAAATAAAAGATTCAAACTACGGAAGGCACTAACTACTGATAGGCATAGTTAGCAATTGAAAGATGTTAATAGAGAACAAACAACGTATTTACCTTAACAGTCATAATATATATAGTAGTTCATAATATCCAGTATTACAAATATCAAAACTCCGCCATTTCTCTCCCCACATCCACCACTGCTGGCGGCTTACCTCCAACTGCGCAACGCTACGCACTGTTCACATCCAGCTGCCGCTGCCCAACACTACAATGGCAGACAACAATGCAAACTAGCCACAGACTGCACACAGCACAGCCAGTGATTTTCATATAGAGCGCTACGTAACGTTGCCAATAAGAAAACATAAAAAGCCTACTTACATAAAGAAAACATGAACAGCCTACTTACATAGCCCCCATGCTCCCCACAAACAATTTTACAAATTGTTTTGGGCAGTGGCCAATAATGATTTGATAAAATTTTTCATAATTACAATAACAAAGAAATCAGATGCACACACTTATTGATACAATGTTGGTCAAAAGCTAAAATTTTCTCATAGTCCATAAAGATAGACCTGATCATTCATCATAATAATAATTACAGTTTTTTTCACAAAGTCTCATTAGTAAATGAAACTGCACACAGAAGTAGTGGATTTCCATGCAGTCTTGAAGTAGTAGTGTTGTCCTTCCAACGGAAAGACAGTGCTGACTCTTGACATGCAGACAGGTAATGGGCCACAACAGAGCAAACCCACCGCAGAGTCAGTCGAAGTTTTGAAGAATATTGGTACGTAGGTCATCACAGAGTAGACACACTGTAGTCCTGGTAGAGAGTATGGTATTGGTGGGCCACCAGAGGTGCAGACCCACTACAGTCCTTGTAGAAATAATGGTATTGGTGGTCCATCAAAGGTGTAGACCCACTGTAGTCCTTGTAGAAATGGCCAGCAGCCATCTGTTGCGACTGTGCAGGTGCACAGTCACCATCGAAGAGTCTTGCGGAGAATATAGCAAGTCCATAACCACCACTTGTGCACTCACAAAGTTTTTTGAATTGTCCTTAGAACCAGCAATGCTGTTATCCAGTCCCTTGCTGAATTATTAACACACGTGCAAGCACTATCAGTCCCTACTTCTCACATATTCTCCATTACTATGACCAACAGAAACGTGTGCAGTGAAATGTAACTTACAAGTTACTTAATTTGATGAACTGGTGTCAATTACAATATTACACTCCTGGAAATTGAAATAAGAACTCCGTGAATTCATTGTCCCAGGAAGGGGAAACTTTATTGACACATTCCTGGGGTCAGATACATCACATGATCACACTGACAGAACCACAGGCACATAGACACAGGCAACAGAGCATGCACAATGTCGGCACTAGTACAGTGTATATCCACCTTTCGCAGCAATGCAGGCTGCTGTTCTCCCATGGAGACGATCGTAGAGATGCTGGATGTAGTCCTGTGGAACGGCTTGCCATGCCATTTCCACCTGGCGCCTCAGTTGGACCAGCGTTCGTGCTGGACGTGCAGACCGCGTGAGACGACGCTTCATCCAGTCCCAAACATGCTCAATGGGGGACAGATCCGGAGGTCTTGCTGGCCAGGGTAGTTGACTTACACCTTCTAGAGCACGTTGGGTGGCACGGGATACATGCGGACGTGCATTGTCCTGTTGGAACAGCAAGTTCCCTTGCCGGTCTAGGAATGGTAGAACGATGGGTTCGATGACGGTTTGGATGTACCGTGCACTATTCAGTGTCCCCTCGACGATCACCAGTGGTGTACAGCCAGTGTAGGAGATCGCTCCCCACACCATGATGCCGGGTGTTGGCCCTGTGTGCCTCGGTCGTATGCAGTCCTGATTGTGGCGCTCACCTGCACGGCGCCAAACACGCATACGACCATCATTGGCACCAAGGCAGAAGCGACTCTCATCGCTGAAGACGACACGTCTCCATTCGTCCCTCCATTCACGCCTGTCGCGACACCACTGGAGGCGGGCTGCACGATGTTGGGGCGTGAGCAGAAGACAGCCTAACGGTGTGCAGGACCGTAGCCCAGCTTCATGGAGACGATTGCTAATGGTCCTCGCCGATACCCCAGGAGCAACAGTGTCCCTAATTTGCTGGGAAGTGGCGGTGCGGTCCCCTACGGCACTGCGTAGGATCCTACGGTCTTGGCGTGCATCCGTGCGTCGCTGCGGTCCGGTCCCAGTTCGACGGGCACGTGCACCTTCCGCCGACCACTGGCGACAACATCGATGTACTGTGGAGACCTCATGCCCCACGTGTTGAGCAATTCAGCGGTACGTCCACCGGCCTCCCGCATGCCCATTATACGCCCTCGCTCAAAGTCCGTCAACTGCACATATGGTTCACGTCCACGCTGTCGCGGCACGCTACCAGTGTTAAAGACTGCGATGGAGCTCCGTATGCCACGGCAAACTGGCTGACACTGACGGCGGCGGTGCACAAATGCTGCGCAGCTAGCGCCATTCGACGGCCAACACCGCGGTTCCTGGTGTGTCCGCTGTGCCGTGCGTGTGATCATTGCTTGTACAGCCCTCTCGCAGTGTCCGGAGCAAGTATGGTGGATCTGACACACCGGTGTCAATGTGTTCTTTTTTCCATTTCCAGGAGTGTATAACATGAGAATACAATTACAAAGGTAAAAAATACATCATTAAAGAACATAACAATACAGATAACGTTTGTAGTAATAGGGGCTTTACAGAAGAATAGAAATAATCATATACATCAGTGTTACAGGAATTATGACATAAGTACATACATAAAAGATCAGAATAACTTTTGAGACATCAACTTCACACATGAGCATTAAAACAAAACAGAATAAATAATGTCTAAGCATATTTACAAGGTAAATAACATATTATTAATGCCAATTATATTTGAGGATAACAGTATTCCTCATCATAGTGAATGTAGCTTAGTATTAGAAGAAGAAAAAATTCTATGAAACTATACAGAGACAGGAAGAAAACAAATACACAAGGGTACACAAACACATAGTGGGATAACACAAAAGGAAAGGACAGGGTTCGTTTTCAGTGTAACATTTGGTACTGCAGTCCAACCCAAAACTTCATTCCATAGACCGTTCGTCTTATTTCAACCTCTGCTTCCACCAAAAAAATCCTATTCAAGCATGCTTTCTGTATTTTTCTCGTATAACCTCTCAGTGCATTTCTTCAAATTCATCGCAACTCATTCTCTTATAGGCTACCCCCTCTTAAGCTAACTTAAATCTACTGAGCTCAGATGCTAAACTAAGGGACAAGGCAATGCAGCAGCACAAAATAATTAACACAAACATCAATGACAAAAAATTCAAATTGGCAAAGTAAGCAACAATATTACAACTAATATGCAATGAGCAGCAAACAAGAAAAATAAATCAGTAATAAACTGGCTTAGCAGAGTAACACAAAGTCAAATTCAGTAACACTATGCCTGGCAAACAGCAGTAACTTATACCTAAACATGACATAGGTCAAGCAGAAAAAATATTGCAGTAAAAACAACAATGCAGAAAAGGGAAATGTCTATTCACATCTTAATGTCTATGTAATTAAAGTGGTGCAACACAAAAACTAATTCTACAAAAAATTACCAAGTACTTGAAAAGAAAATTATATATGCAGTTATTGTTATCAGTCCCTTCTTATTGTTCTTTCCATTCCAAGAGCTCCTTTTTTCGAAGAATGTGGATCATAAAATAATTATTTAATAGATCTGTTGACAGAAAGTGTTCACATTAGGAAATGCATCTAAGTTTAGTTTATAAAACTAATGCTGCAACACAGCTGGAAACCAGATATTAAACAAAATGAGCAATCTCTTAACTACAAAGACAATAGATGTAAAATGTTTCTAATCATTTCATTAGGCATTTTAGTAAATATCATAAATTACGAGCTCCTCAGTATGCTTCCAACAAGCAAATGTCAATAGCGAGGATAATGGCCTCCCCTTTCTTTTTTTCTACCTGTGCCTCTGACGAGGCACTCACTAATGACTTGTTCTCCCGGCGTCTGACACAGCTGGGTGCCCACGATGCATTATGTGCAGGTGGTCACTTAACTTTCTTACGGAAATATTTACGACAGCAGTTTCCGCTAAAGTGACAGTCTCATATACAAAATTTCACGGGTCGAGAATTTGCGTTGCAAATGTGTAGAAACAAAATCTTATGAATATAACAGTGTCCAAAAAATTTTTGCCGGCATTGTAATACATTTACGCATTTACACACATTTCATAACTCTTACAAGTACGATTCTTGGTTTCCAACAACCTTTTTTCAAATCAGAGTGCCTAACCACTACTCTTTATTCCTTATCTTGTTACACATGTACATATTCGTCGACATTCTTCAATATTTCATCATTATAAATATGTAGCATAATCAAATTTCTCATATAGCATCAGCTTATTAATCATAAACATACCGCAACAGCATAATACACATAGTCATCATAATAAAAAAAAATCATAACACCTCAGTCAAATCTCAAAATCGTCGTAGCTTCCTCCAATAATTAAAAAAAATTCTCTGCTCATGTCAAAAGTGTCACCTGCCTCAAACGTACTTTAAAAATCATGATCTCAGACCAAATACATCATTCAAAGCTCTCATAGTATCACAATGGTTCTGAAAAGATATGAACAGTTCACAAAGTACAGACAAAATACAATTTCATAAATGTGAAGTTATCCAACTGTGTAGTTGCGTAAACATCTGTCACTGACGTAGTAAAAAAAGTTTATCTCTCAGTTAAATGATCAGGTGGCTGTGTAATTCTATGTTGGAGAAATATGGTACCGATGTGTAAAGTTGTATAAGCAAATACCATATTAGCTAGGGCTCCTTGTGCTTGCCACACACATGGTACACAAAGTAAGCGTGTACCCCCCTGAGGATTAATGTAATTATAACCTCAGGTGTTACAGATTACAAGAATGGAATGAAATGTATTACGGAAAACCTTTGTATCATTGTACTTCAAATATCTTTAAAAATAAATGACTTAAGTACAAAATTAATCACTCAAATGCATGTCCTGTAGTGCTAAATGTGCGTCTTGCTGTAAGATAATCTCTGTGGAAGTGTCGTAGTTATTTTCCTCCGAAAGCTAAGTTCTGCAGAAGTCAATGTACTTGCCTCATGATAAACAAACGTGAAATGCTTTGCGTATAGATATCTTAGTTGTTACGCTTATTGTTGTGATGAAGAAATTACTGTGCTGTAACGTATTGTTGTGCTACGGAAAAGGCTGTCTCATTGTAGCTATACCACAAAAGTTACTGTTAAACATGTTTTACTTTCCAGAATAATACAGAAAAACTGTGCAGGTATAAAACAGATACACCACAAAAGCAACAATGTAAATTGTGTCACATATTAGTAGCATCGTGATATAATCATGTAGATGTCAAATAAACTAAAAAACTGTGTCATCTGGTATCTCTCAGAAAGTACTTTAAATCCAGAATGTATTTCAAGTAAACCAAAATGTTGCATTAAAATATTGTTGCATGTTAACAGTTTCTGAAGTCTGACAAAGCGTACTAGCAATGTAAAGTGAAAAGTTATATGGCAAAGACAAAGTTAAAAGGCAGATTATCTTTCAATAAACGGTTTCACATGTGAAATGTGGTGTAAACCTTTACTCTTCCTAGTACATAGTGTTTCAACTTTAATGCAATTATCATGTGGTATACGTCGGTAAAGGATACTGGAATTTTTCTAAAGGTTAGCGTCTATGTTATTTTTCCCTGAGCCAGCGGGCGCAGGTGGCTGTCTGCGGTGCGAGTCATTGTCTGTTTCTTTGTTGGCGCGCGTTGTTACTGGGATTAGGAAACCTAGCTTCTACAAATTCACGTTGTCGAAAGTGCCCTGCTCTATTTGAATCCCGCCAGTTCTGATAAAATTCCGGTCTGTCGTTATGATTATATCGTCTGTCGTCATGTCGGTAGATCCTACAGTTTCTTTCTTGTCGGTTAAGTGGTGGAGAATTTCTCCCTGAATTATCACTGCACGGTGGACCGTTGCGTCTGAAGTTATTCTGTCTCCCGTGATAATAATAGTTCTGGTTGCCAAATTGTCTGTTTCTATGATTGTCTCTGTCATATTCATTACTACGGAAATGCGATCTTTCTCTGTAACTATTACTCTGCCAGTGGTTGTCGTATGGGTGGTGTCTGTTTTGTTCACGATGTGTATTGTGAGAATAACCTTGTCGTATATTATTTCTGTCATCGCAGAATTGTGACGGATGTGATCTGTAATTGTTTTGCTCCTGTTTTCGCTTTCCGCAATTGTCAGTGTCAATTTCCAGTTCTTGTAACAGTCCCTGAAAAGCTTCAATGTCGTCTTTGCAACGTCCTGCTAAAATAATATGTCTCAAATGTTCAGGCAGTTTGATTAAGCAAATGCGGATGAGTTTTGAGGGGCTGTATGGGTTTGACAGGTACTGATTCTTGTGCAACATGTCTTCAAAATATTTCACAAGACTGGAAAATTCAGATTGTTCGAAATGTTTCATCATTATGATGCTATGCTTTACTCGGTATTGTGTAGCTTGAGACCAATATGCTGAGAGGAAGGCATGATAAAATTCTCCTTCACTGTGACAATCGTGAATGACCGATCGCATTCTTACAGCTGGTTCATTCTCCAAGTAGCCACACATTAATTCTAACCTGTGCTCCAATGACCAGTTGGGAGGAAAATAATGAGAAAATTGATGAAGCCATGCTTGTGGATGAATGTCGTTGCCAGAATTCTTAAATGTTTTGAATTTACGTGTAGTAATGAACAGCTTATAGTCGAAATCATCGTGTCGGCGAGTCGCACATCGCTCATTGTTACTTCGTTTCGGCGGTTCCATCTCAAAATCCAATGCGCCTTGCCAATTTCTTTCATAATTTCCGAAGTGTCCTGTGTTATTATTTTGTGGTTGTTCCGTATTTCTATGCCCCTCTTCCCGTACTGGAGCGCAAGTGTCCTCTGAAATACGTAATTCTTGTATTACCTGCGTCAACTGATCTTGTACTTCCCGGATTTCTCTTTTGTGCTGTGTATTGATTTGATTTTGATTTTGTTTGAATTTTCTAATTTGTTCATACTCTTCTGTGTCAGTGAAAGCTACAGGTCTTGTGTCATTCAGATCATCATCTACCTTTGTAGATAAGTTAGTGACCTGATCCGAAAGTTCGGCTACTTTCTCTGATAGTGAACACATTTCCTCAGTGTGTTTTTCTGAACCAAGTTTCAGAGTGTCCATTTGTGTTGAAATCGAATCTACTGTGTCCTTTAAGTTTTCCTGAGTTTTTGCAAGTTGCGTAACCGAATCGGTAGATGCAACTGAGTCAATTTTAGCCCACAAGGTCTCATGATTTTCATGAACAATGGTTTGCAGTTCTTTTATGGCTGCTTCGTGATTCTGTAATGCATTTTCATGCCGCGAAAAAATAGGTTGAAAATGCTCACAAATTTGTGTTTTTACGTCATACAGACTTTTTGACATTTCGATTCAATGTTATGTAACTCAGTAGTTAAATCTTCACGTGTTTGTTCAAGCTTATGTTCCACTGAGTCTAACTTTTGAAGCTCTTGTTCCATTGTGTCTAACTGTTGCTGTGTTTGCCTCTGGTGTTGTTCCATTGTGTCTAACTTTTGAAGCTTTTGCTGTGTTTGTCTCTGATTTTGTTCCATTGTGTCTAACTTTAGAAGATTCTGTTCCATTGTGTCTAACTTTTGAAGATTTTGTCTCATTTGTTGCATTAATTGTAATAACAATGCATTAGTATCTGGAATCTGTTCCTCTACGCTTTTCGGCAGTGCATTTGCACCAGCAACATTCACATTTTGATAAGCAGAAAATGTATCTTGACTTATTTGAGAAAACGGTGTGGACGCAAAACCTGAATCTACAGTATTTGCAAAATTGTGTCCTATCATTTCGGATTCCTGAGGCGAGCTGTTGCCGAGCGATCGATCGATAATGCTTCTTTGTTCACTAATTGTTTCACTGCCTACGCCATTGTTTGCCGCCCGCTCCATTTCCCTATGCGCAGTTACCAAATTACTATGTTGAACATTAGTTAATTCATTACATGGTGGCGCTAACACACTACTTTCGTCTTCACTGTCATTTCTCAGTTTACTTTGGAGCCTAGTATTACGTTTTTCACACGCCATTATTGTCACAATATTTCACACAACAACACAGAAAAACACAATTTGAAGAGCAAAAATAGGGGAATACATTAACATAGCACTGAAAATAATATCTAGTTAATTGCAAGCGCAGCCGCGAAATACTTGGTGCAAATCTACATGCATGCCACAACTGTTTTACTGTACAACAATGAAAGACTGCAACTACAAAGGAGATTCTCAATACAATTACGCACTAGCAATAAACAAAATCTACACTAATCTAAAGGTGGCAGGGGTAAAATACAGGGAGCGAAAGGCTATTTACAATTTGTACAGAAACCAGATGGCAGTTATAGGAGTCGAGGGACATGAAAGGGTAGCAGTGGTTGGGAAGGGAGTGAGACAGGGTTGTAGCCTCTCCCCGATGTTATTCAATCTGTATATTGAGCAAGCAGTAAAGGAAACAAAAGAAAAATTCGGGGTAGGTATTAAAATCGATGGAGAAGAAATAAAAACTTTGAGGTTCGCCGATGACATTGTAATTCTTTCAGAGACAGCAAAGGACTTGGAAGAGCAGTTGAACGGAATGGATGGTGTCTTGAAGGGAGGATATAAGATGAACATCAACAAAAACAAAACGAGAATAATGGAATGTAGTCGAATTAAGTCGGGTGATGTTGAGGGTATTAGATTAGGAAATGAGACACTTAAAGTAGTAAAGGAGTTTTGCTATTTGGGGAGCAAAATAACTGATGATGGTCGAAGTAGAGAGGATATAAAATGTAGACTGGCAATGGCAAGGAAAGCGTTTCTGAAGAAGAGAAATTTGTTAACATCGAGTATAGATTTAAGTGTCAGGAAGTCATTTCTGAAAGTATTTGTATGGAGTGTAGCCATGTATGGAAGTGAAACATGGACGATAAATAGTTTGGACAAGAAGAGAATAGAAGCTTTCGAAATGTGGTGCTACAGAAGAATGCTGAAGATTAGATGGGTAGATCACATAACTAATGAGGAAGTATTGAATAGGATTGGGGAGAAGAGAAGTTTGTGGCACAACTTGACCAGAAGAAGGGATCGGTTGGTAGGACATGTTCTGAGGCATCAAGGGATCACCAATTTAGTATTGGAGGGCAGCGCGGAGGGTAAAAATCGTAGGGGGAGACCAAGAGATGAATACACTAAGCAGATTCAGAAGGATGTAGGTTGCAGTGGGTACTGGGAGATGAAGAAGCTTGCACAGGATAGAGTAGCATGGAGAGCTGCATCAAACCAGTCTCAGGACTGAAGACCACAACAACAACAACACTAATTACACAAACTACAAGAAAAAATCAGAAGATTCCAGTGAGGTATCCTCGGCTAAGTGTCGACATATGAAACGTCCCCTTAGAACAATTGTACACGACTGTGCTTAAACTGACACCCAATATTTTTAGCGCAATGCAATCTGACTTTCAAAAATCCCTGCAAAAGAATGGCCCTGACTAACATTAATCTATACCTTTCACAAATCACTTACCTCACCAAAAACCTCCGTTACTCGAACTACTGCAATACAGCGAGCGCCACTACTGCCAGCTAAATAAAAGATTCAAACTATGGAAGGCACTAACTACTGATAGGCATAGTTAGCAATTGAAAGATGTTAATAGAGAACAAACAACGTATTTACCTTAACAGTCATAATATATATAGTAGTTCATAATATCCAGTATTACAAATATCAAAACTCCGCCATTTCTCTCCCCACATCCACCAGTGCTAGCGGCTCACCTCCAACTGCGCAACGCTACGCGCTGTTCACATCCAGCTGCCGCTGCCCAACACTACAATGGCAGACCACAATGCAAACTAGCCACAGACTGCACACAGCACAGCCAGTGATTTTCATATAGAGCGCTACGTAACGTTGCCAATAAGAAAACATAAACAGCCTACTTACATAAAGAAAACATAAACAGCCTACTTACATGTTATATTTTTCCGTCAGTGTATTTAAATAAAAATAAATTTTTAATATAACACGTTTTTAAATCTAAGTATAAAATAATTTCTTTTACCCCCTTAGAGACGGCCAGCCCTATACAGATAGTCCTAAAAATTTGTGCTAGCGAATTTTTAACATCTATGAGAATAATTGTAAGATTTGTAACCAGAAACGTGGGGCACATGCATACATTATTGATGCATGAATGGTTCACCTTCTAGCTTTTCGTTAAAAATCTTAACAAATATTGTCACAGCTATTAAAAATTGAAAAGTGCAGATTTTCAGGACTACCTGTATTGGATTAGGAATCTGTATGGGCTTAGGACAAATTATATTATACTTTTTAGTCCAGTTTAAAAACATGTTATATTAAAAATATACTGTAATTTCATTTACATAATTATTTTCTACTTTTTAACCTTTTCTGTGTGAAATTTCTCAATGGATTTTAAAAATTTTCCTGAGATTATATTTTTTTATTTGGATAATTAATTATTTATATGCAGAGTGGCAGGAACAGTCTGAAAAGCTTGTAAGTATGTTTCTGGAAAGGTTGTGCTGTGGAATAAATTGTTAACAAAAAATTCGATCGTTGCGCGGTTTCAGAGTTATTTAGCACTGAAATTAGTCAGATAATAGGGCATGGAAATTCATGTGGTGTGCCAGACGCGGTGCTGCCCCTAAAACCGAACAAGAGAGCAACAGAAAAACTGGTCAAAGGACGATAGTAAGAATCTAAACCTGTGTCGACGGTCGAGCACTCTCATGCGCTGTCATATGCGTTTTGAGAAGAGGCTGCTTGGATTTGCGCGCTCAGCGACCTGATTGGCTAGCTGCAGTGCTAAATAGTTCGGAAACGGTGCATTGTATTGGAGTTTCTTCTCAATAATTGTTTCCACACAAGCCCTTCCAAGGTTTTCAGACTGTTTCTGAGGATCCTGTGTATACTAGCTTTTTATCGGAAGCTTTGCCCGTGAATGAATATGCCACATAAATTGCACGCGTCTCCTCCTCTCCCTCTCTCTATCTGTTCTACCCTGTCTCTCTCCTCAGTCGTGCCCGTCCTCTCTCATATTACCATATTACCTGAAACAATTTCAGTGCTACGTGCATGCACTAGACATCGGTGCTACAGGGCAGCTGAGATGAGATGTCAGACGTTACTAAACTTTTTCACTCCCCCCCCCCCCCCCCCCCCCCGCCGGCCGGTGTGGCCGAGCGGTTCTAGGCGCTACAGTCTGGAACCGCGCGACCGCTACGGTCGCAAGTTCGAATCCTGGATGTGTGTGATGTCCTTAGGTTAGCTAGGTTTAAGTAGTTCTAAGTCTAGGGGACTGATGACCTCAGAAGTTAAGTACCGTAGCGCTCAGAGCCATTTGAACCATTCCCCCTCCCTTCCGAACAGACAGACAGAAAAAAATGAGTTAATATTTCATTGTGGTCTGTTTTGATGTTTTGAGCTTTGTATGAAATTTCAGTTCTCAGGCAGCTAGTTTAAAATCAACTGGAGAATTTGTTTCTACTAAACAGGCAGATAGAAAAGAAAGTGACATTCTAAAAACGTGTTAAAGTTCGTACATATTATAAAAATGTGTATATGCATGTGTGTGCGTGTGTGTGTATGTATCTGTTTCACATCTCCTCCTAAAGCAGACTTGGTACACTTGTCGCTTACTGTCAGGCAACAAGTGCTGTGGGGGTAAGAACCACCTCAACTACCACAGTTCAGGAGGTATGACGTCATGAACAACGAGATGCGCGAAAAACTGCCGCATTCTGCACGGCACTCAAACGTCTTACTTCTGAGCTACTAATTTTACTCGCAATAAATTTCGCAGGCAGTATCGATATAGGCCGCTAAATGCACCTACAAAAGTATATCATCGTACCTTCCATACCAAAGAGAAAGTATATCATGGTACCAAACATAGTTCAGGAGATACGACGTCATAAACATTGAGGTACGTGACAAAATTTCGAATCATGAATTTTTATTCTTTATTGCTAAGACACTCCTACAGTGGAATCAACTGAAGGTAATCCCTGACACTTGGAAGACATTTTGACAGCTTTCAACTGCGAGGCGCCAACGGCTGCAGGCGAAAACGGTAACCGTCTATAGAGCTATGAAATTGCGTTGCCGTAGACACTATTACAAAACCGTGTTTTAGACACACGAAGCAGCTGCGCCCAGCGTACACAAAGTGTTCGGGAGCCGTGTTTCATAGTTTGGATACCGTACTGACACATTTGTGCAACTGTTTCATAATATCAAGGGTGTTTTCACGAATAGATGCAAGCGAATTTTTTTCAGTGCTTCACTACAAACACAGTTAATTTTTTTGTTTTCGTTTTTAATAGAAATTGGCGGACTGAATAGTCAGGCAATGCCGAGTTTGTCGGCTAGTGTATAATTGAGCACGCCACGAAAATTCCGTCACAGGTGTAGGTTTTAACCCGCAAAGGAGGCATTGCAATAGATATCAGCGGATACACCTGACCCCTTCACTTGCATTTACGCGCAGCAGAGCCGGACGGGACGAGACGGGCGATATCGGCCTGAACGGCCGGCCGCATCTGCATAGCGGTCGATTGTGGCGCCGGCTCCGGGCTGGCTGTGGCTACTGTGTCCGGCGCGCCGTTTTTGCCACCCGCCGCGCCGCGCCGCGCCGCGTCGTATCGACCGCACCGCACCGCACCCCACCCCGCCTAACCTATCACCGCGTCGCCGTCGCCGTCGTCGCCCACGCTACCAAATGCTGCTGCTGCTGCTCGCGATCTCAGCCCACTGACGCTGCAATCGGGGAAGCGCTGATGCACGGAGCATCTCTAAACGGAGCAGCGGAAATGTCCGTACGGCAGTGTGGGCACGTCGTTACGTTACTTGAGCACAAACAAGACGACCATCAGACCTGTTAATCATGGACTTTGATGAGCCTAAGAAATGTTGCGGACAGGGTCGGTTCGAGACATTTTTGCATTCAAGCGACTTATCACTCTGCAACCCCGACCCCCAACTGTCCCCCTCCTCCACCGGCGTGCTCTCGTTTTCCCTGGAACAGTCTCACTTGCGTCAGTTTTCGCTGCTAATTGTGATACACGCTGTATAAAAATCTCGCAATGCGGTGGCCCCCTCAGCTTGGCGCCCCAAGCGACTGCTACTGCTCGTGTTACGTCCCGTACAGAAATCTTAAAATTGTGGCGCCTCTGGCTCTCCTCTAAGATTAGGCTTGTGTCGCTTGGACCTTAAACCGGCTCTGTGCTGAGTACCTCGCTAGTGGCTTTTTCGAGAAAATCTATGTTGAAGCTTTTTGCGTACTTCTTACATCCATAACGTTACCCGTGTTTTTATTTCGATCAAGTGAAAACAGTGCAGGGGCTATAACCTTCCCAGCTGTCACGGTTGCAACACAGGTTTGAATCCTGTCCGTGTACATTCTTTTTTACTTTTTAATTTCATCGTACAGGATATTATTAAATAGTACATGTCATGCAAAATTATTCAAGGAAACTCATTTTCATAGCTGTCATTTCATTATTAAATCAGTAATTCTACCAAACTTTCTTTAAATGTGTATTCCGTTTGTGGTTCGTAGTTAAAATTCCTCCAACGGCTTTGCCGCCGTGGTAACAGCGGTTCCCGTCAGATCACCTAAGTTAAGCGCTGTCGGGCTGGGCTAGCACTTGGATGGATGACCACCCGGTGTGCAGAGGGCTGTTGGCAAGCAGGGTGCTCTCAGCCCTTGTGAAGCAGACTGAGGAGCAATTTGATTGAGAAGTTGCGGCTCCGGTCTCGTAAACTGACATACGGCCGGGAGAGCGTGTGCTGACCGCGTGCCCCTCCATGTCCGCATCCAGTGACACCTGTGGGCTGAGAATGATACGGCGGCCGGTCGGTGCCGTTGGGATTTCTAAGGTCTGTTCGGACGGAGTTTAGTTTTAGTTCAGTAGTTACAATTCCAATTATTTTGACAACGTTGGCTTGATTCGTGGGAAGCGCAGATTGATCAAAAACTTCACGATTAGATGTTTGTAAATGAAAGAAAAGCATCCACGTGGACACCGAAAGGTGCTCTACTTTTACAAACCCGTGATGTTTATTTTCCCAGGTGGATTAAAATGTTCTCGAAAAAAATTCAAAAAGCTCCCAACTTGCTAAAGACTAGTAAAGAAGTCGCGTCGACTGATGGCTCCATAACAATACAATCCTTAATTCTGTTTCAGTTTAGCGCATCTACTTTCATAGGAATGATGAAATAAGCATGGTTCACATTAAAGTTGATCAAAGAAAGAACAATCTTTTTAAATGCAAACGAACTGATTTTCCCGATATTACTTATTGCGTAACAATCGGAATACACATCTAAAGAAGCTCTGCTGTAACGAATATTATATTAATGAAATTACTTCCGCGAAAATGTCTATTTTTCAATCATTTTGCATGTCACGTACTATCATCGTGACAGCCGGGATCCTTAGGCACTGTGCTACTCTGACTTGGTCGAAACACTGAAACTCTTTTGGGTAAATTACACTCCTGGAAATGGAAAAAAGAACACATTGACACCGGTGTGTCAGACCCACCATACTTGCTCCGGACACTGCGAGAGGGCTGTGCAAGCAATGATCACACGCACGGCACAGCGGACACACCAGGAACCGCGGTGTTGGCCGTCGAATGGCGCTAGCTGCGCAGCATTTGTGCACCGCCGCCGTCAGTGTCAGCCAGTTTGCCGTGGCATACGGAGCTCCATCGCAGTCTTTAACACTGGTAGCATGCCGCGACAGCGTGGACGTGAACCGTATGTGCAGTTGACGGACTTTGAGCGAGGGCGTATAGTGGGCATGCGGGAGGCCGGGTGGACGTACCGCCGAATTGCTCAACACGTGGGGCGTGAGGTCTCCACAGTACATCGATGTTGTCGCCAGTGGTCGGCGGAAGGTGCACGTGCCCGTCGACCTGGGACCGGACCGCAGCGACGCACGGATGCACGCCAAGACCGTAGGATCCTACGCAGTGCCGTAGGGGACCGCACCGCCACTTCCCAGCAAATTAGGGACACTGTTGCTCCTGGGGTATCGGCGAGGACCATTCGCAACCGTCTCCATGAAGCTGGGCTACGGTCCCGCACACCGTTAGGCCGTCTTCCGCTCACGCCCCAACATCGTGCAGCCCGCCTCCAGTGGTGTCGCGACAGGCGTGAATGGAGGGACGAATGGAGACGTGTCGTCTTCAGCGATGAGAGTCGCTTCTGCCTTGGTGCCAATGATGGTCGTATGCGTGTTTGGCGCCGTGCAGGTGAGCGCCACAATCAGGACTGCATACGACCGAGGCACACAGGGCCAACACCCGGCATCATGGTGTGGGGAGCGATCTCCTACATTGGCCGTACACCACTGGTGATCTTCGAGGGGACACTGAATAGTGCACGGTACATCCAAACCGTCATCGAACCCATCGTTCTACCATTCCTAGACCGGCAAGGGAACTTGCTGTTCCAACAGGACAATGCACGTCCGCATGTATCCCGTGCCACCCAACGTGCTCTAGAAGGTGTAAGTCAACTACCCTGGCCAGCAAGATCTCCGGATCTGTCCCCCATTGAGCATGTTTGGGACTGGATGAAGCGTCGTCTCACGCGGTCTGCACGTCCAGCACGAACGCTGGTCCAACTGAGGCGCCAGGTGGAAATGGCATGGCAAGCCGTTCCACAGGACTACATCCAGCATCTCTACGATCGTCTCCATGGGAGAATAGCAGCCTGCATTGCTGCGAAAGGTGGATATACACTGTACTAGTGCCGACATTGTGCATGCTCTGTTGCCTGTGTCTATGTGCCTGTGGTTCTGTCAGTGTGATCATGTGATGTATCTGACCCCAGGAATGTGTCTATAAAGTTTCCCCTTCCTGGGACAATGAATTCACGGTGTTCTTATTTCAATTTCCAGGAGTGTATTTTAAAGGATCTACGGAAACATACGTGTGACGTTCCATCCCTGACAATAATAGTATACTGATGGAAAAGAAACAGAAATATAAGTAGAACAATAAAATTTCTCTTCCCAAGAATTATGAAGAAATCAGTTCTTAACCATCCGACAGCGAGTTTTAAAATATCGTCTAACGTCTAACACTGTTCTACCATGCTCTTGTACGCAACAGACAACTTGCTTCGTCTTGCCACTGCAACTGCGTGATAGATAACAGGCTAAAACATTTCGAAAAGAAACACTGCGATCCATGCTGAGCACAATGCATGGACTTTCTCTCTTTCCAAGCATTTATCCAGACTTGCGGGGTCTGCTGTTATGGTTAACCGGATTTGGCGTGTTAATTTTAAGGGGTGGCCAGAAATGCCCTTCCTGTCGCTACCCGTACCCAGTAGGGGAAGGACGGGTGTACTGACCAGTGCAGGCATAACGGCCATCTGAATTTGTAAATTTGTGAATCTGTACAGCAGCTCAATTGAGGTGTGCGTTGTCCTGCTGAAAAAGAACATCTCCCTGTCGAAGAAAGGCCAGTAGCACAGGGATGACCTCTAATGTAGCAGTCACTGGTTACTTTACTGTGCAGAAATGTCAAGATTTTTCCTCTTGGTGATGTCCGATCAGCCACCGCTGCTGTCACAGTGTGTCGATCTTGACGTGCGTCTGTACTACGCGGACGTCCACACCCTGGTCTACGGACGTGGGAAAGCTCCACAGACCACTGCTAAAAGCAACGACAAACCACCGTGCACTGCGTCGAACACGTGTAGCAATGCAGCGATGCGTCCGTCCAGTTTCCTGCCACAATACGACCCCGTTCAAAGGCTGAAGTCGTTCAGTAAGAGCACATACTCTTTGGCGGGGCATGGTTGAACTCTGGAATGTCTGTTGCAAAAACTGTTCACCTCTTAAACTCATCGCAGTTACTGCCTGCAAAGTCAAAACGGAAGGTGTACAGACAAGCCTGCTAAGCGCCATTTGATCGCCGATGACCGCGACTTATGAATCACTAGCACTGCAACCTCTCAGTATGCACATGTTATACTATTGTGCCACTGAATACACTCCTTGGTGGTGTTGCATTTTTTCCGTCAGATATTATACAATAATATATTGTTTTCAATATGACATTTAATAAACATTGGGGTGCAAAACTTAAGGCCGTAACTCTGGCGTGATGTGTCACTGCCAACTAACACAGTTCGATGAAACTTGGACCATACTTAGAAAGAACTGCTACAGTAGAGTACCGAAGGTAAGTGAACGAAATGTGCAGTGAGACGAAAAGAAATCACACTTTTACCTTGCTGTGTAAAACCTAAGGAAAGAAATAAGTACACAGTCAGCTAAAGTGAAATACAAATACTTCATTAGTTAAGGAATAAATGAACTTTAAATAGATCGCCCCGTCTGCGGCAGTTTATAATAGTGCGTCGTTGGTCGATACTTGGTGGGCGCGTATGAAACAGCCAGATGATGACTGTGTTGCGAGGTAACGGTGGTCTGACAAGCCCGCACTTCTGGTGCAGATGAATAGTCAGTGTTCACACTCAGTAACTTTGAAGACAGCACTATATCGTACGGCATACTAGAGAACTTCCTGTCTCCTACGGTCATTCTTATAACAAAGCCGCGTGGCGGTGGCGCCTGGGAACTCGGAGGTGTGTGGCCCGACGCCCGTTCCATCTGTCCATGCCATATACACATCGCTGGCTTGCGGCATCTTTGAAGTGGTCGACCTCCTGCTTTCAGTTTCGTCAGTCTCTACCCCCCCCCCCCCCCCCCAAATCATACGCACCGGAGCTAGTAAAAAAAGTAAAAAAACCCTAGTTTTTAAATGTAGTAATGGAAAGTAATATGTTCATTACTGTTAAAACTAATCGTGCATACATATCCCGTAAACTGACTGGGCCCACATCACTTCCATAAAAAAAATCGTTCAAATGGTCTTTCTTAAGTGATTTGGGACTGTCAAATCCTGTACAGATGTTGGAAATAACATGGTCAGTTTTGGTTTTAGTCCCATTTGACTCTTGCTAATTCGATTTTCACTTTGTATTCTTCTGGAATACTGAGCTAAGGACAAAGAATTCGTTCTTATCTGCAAATCCTGCTGATGTCATTTACGATATAAAGTCCAATTCCCGATGGAAAGTTGTTATTTAATATTTATCTTCCATTATCATGCCTCTACGAGAAACAAATGCGAAACAGAATAAATGCGAGGCCGTGTATCTCAAGCTGCTGTACTTTAATTTCTCTGTTTGATGTAATGTTCAGATGTTACAAGAACTATGGCCACACACTCCTGTTTGACAACCGTCGTCGTTTTGTATGACTAGTCAAGCAATGAAGAAATGAGTTTACCACTATTAACTTATTCCGTTTGTTGGAACAAAAGATATGGGACAACAAACAACCATTTCTCACCTGGTTTGTGCATCTAGAGTGACACAATGATAATGTGTGTCAGAAGCAGACTCTAACCTGATTGTGTCACCTTGGATGTATGCCATCGCGGACCCCGCAAACAGTGACGCGATTTCCGGAATTCTTACTTCGTGTTTTTTATCTTTCCTTAAAAGGAAAGGAAACCCCGTGATTAGGCTTGGAGACCATGTGGTTTCGACCTTCTGCCGTATCATCATCAGTCATTCATTGTAGGGTACCGTCTGGAAGAGCATGGGGTCAGCACATCGCACTCCCGGCCGTTGTAGACGTTTCACCAAGAAGCCGCCACCTCAGTTGGCATCACGAGGCTGACTGCAGCACGGTCTAGTCCTCCCACCAAGGAAATATCCCTCGCAGAACCGGGATTCGAACCTGGTTCGCCCGAATGAGGATCTGTTGTGTTGACCTCTCGGCTACGGTGCGGAACCGTGTTTATACATATCTCCTATATTGTGTGCCACGTATATCACATATGACTTGACTCTGAGCACTATGGGACTTAACATCTATGGTCATCAGTCCCCTAGAACTTAGAACTACTTAAACCGAACTAACCTAAGGACAGCACACAACACCCAGTCTTCACGAGGCAGAGAAAATCCCTGACCCCGCCGGGAATCGAACCCGGGAACCCGGGCGTGGGAAGCGAGAACGCTACCGCATGACCACGAGCTGCGGACTATATCACATATGGCCAAGTCTTTCAGCTACAGTTCCCACTGTACATCGACAATTTGCCACGATATCTTAAGCATTTCTTTCTCCAGCAGATGGTGAAAATCATTCCACACCGCCGAAATACGACAGATGCACTTGCCGCAACTCTCTGGAGTGCTGTCGACACAATGGGTTTTAGCATCGCATCGTATTGCTCTGGGTCTTTTTCCAGTTGGAATTAATTGCAATATTCCAGAGGAGCATGTACTAATAAAGAGTATTTTGTGATTTAATTTATCGTAATTTTTACTGAAATGACATGCAGAGTTTTAACATTCCAATATTCGAGTGTTTTTACACATTATCCCTTTCAACAGCACTCGTGTGTGAGCATTTTTCACGAATAAGCGACATACCATTCAAATATATTTCGCCTGCTACAGACACGATGGGTGACAACATCAGATTCGTTCGTGGGCTTTATAATCTGGAAGCTGCGTACTGTTTTCCAAGTTTTTGCCACCGATGACCTCCTCTGTTTTCGAGTGTGACAAAGAATCTAATTTCCTTCTGCGAATACATCCATTCATTTTATAAAAATGTATATATGTATGAATGTTCCACATCTCTTCCTAAACTAGTGGACAGATTTGAATCAAACTTAGTACACATATCACTTACTGTCTGGAAATGAGCGCTGTGGGGGTAAGAAGAACCTACCTGTCAAAGTGGAATGGTGGAGGTAAAACAGAATTGTAGCCCACGACGCACAAATTCCAGAATTTATTCATTCACTATTTGACGCAGTCTCTTGCAACAAGCTTTCCACATAATTTCAAACCTTTACTAAACTCCTTTCTCGTTGATACCCCTCACAAAATAATGAAAGGAAAAAAAGTTTATTGTTTGCTACATTTTCAATGTTAAAACAGTAAAACTCTGCATCTGGCATGACGTTTTAATTTATTGCTTCTTTGCTACTAACCCTATTTGCAAGACATTTTGCAGACAGTGTCACATATACCACTGACTTTAGCTGCAAAATTATATCATTTTAAGACACATAGCTCAGGAAACATGGAGCTGCGTGAAAACGAAATTGCAGGGCGAAATTCGCGGGAGACACAGGAGAAATCTGTGTACAAATATGTGTGAAATATGTTAAATATAAGTGTACACGGGTGAAAGCGCAGGTAAAAAGCTCCTCCTAAAGCTCTGGATCAATTTCAACGAAATTTGGTACACATGTTACTTACTATCTGGAAAGGAACACTGTGGGGATAAGAACTACAAACCACTCATTGGGGTGGGGATGGTGGACAAAGAAGGGATAGGGGAGCGAGAGATGGAGAGACAAAGAAGGGGAAGAAGGAGATGGTAGGATAAAGGAAGGGGAGATGGTCAGAGAGAGGAGGAGGAGGAATGGATCGAGAGGGGGAAGTAGAAAGAAGGGGGAAAGAGGAAATGGACAGAGAAAGGGGCATGAGGACGTACGCAGAGAGTGGGAAATGGTGGAGATGGACAGTGAGAGGGAGGAAATTTTATAAATTTGTGGTAAGTTCCTATGGGACCAAACTGCAGAGGTCATTGGTCCCTAGGCTTATACACTACTTAATCTAACTTAAACTAACTTACGCTAAGGACAGCACACACAACCATGCCCGAGGGAGGACTCGAACCTCCGATGGGGGGAGCCGCACGCACCGTGACAAGACGCCCTAGACCGCGCGGCTACACCGCGCGGCAAGTGGGCGGAGGAGGAGGAGGACAGAGAGGGGGGAGTATGAGATGAGCAGAGGTAGGCAGAGGAGGGGGAGATGGACAGAGATAGAGGAGGAAGAAATGCAAAGAGAAGGGGAAGAGGATATAACCGGTGAAGAAGGAGATGAAGAGAGTAAGGGAGGAGCAGGACAGATAAAGGGGGTGGAGGAGGAGATGGACTAATAGAAGATCGGAATAGGTACATGCTTGGGCAACGGCGAGTACTCAGCTAGTTTTTCCTATAATAATTTAATGTCATTCTGTAGCTCTGCTGGTGTGCAAATGTTCCAGCGTTATTTTGCTAGTAACAGAACTCGCAAAGAATTGTTTAGCGATGTGTTTGTTGTAACTAATATTTGCACTTGAATCTTAGGTTCCGACTTAACCAATGGGGTATTTAGTAGTGAATGACATAATTCAAATGTAATGTGGAACATCTCTCATTCCGGCAATCCGCTCAGCTACTTCGATTCTTTCATGATCGTGAATTTAATATTTTTAAAGACACAATTGCAAGGCTAGACAAGGGTGTTTACCGCTCGGTCAGAACTGGGGACCTTCCACGTCCATAATGTCGCTACTCTCTGCCTCCGTACGGCATACCGTATTTTCGCGCAGTCGTCATTGCAAAAGATACTACGAAAAGCTAGTACTTCGCTAACGACCTTCCATTCTTGTTTTTAGCCCGACGGCTAATAATGAGATGAGTATTGCCTAAGTTCCCTCTTCGTTGGAAATGAGTTGTGGATTCGTGGCAGGAACTGAGATACTTACCTTAGGTGACAGAAAAATCAGGAAAGAGCTCTGGCTACATACCGATTAATTTTACACTGTATTTCGGACTGTGAAAGTGGACTGACCTGTTACTAACGGTGTATCACAAAAAAAAACTGGAATAATCACCATGAGTTGCCTTCTGACAGGAAAAGGAACAAAATATTTCGCATCAACATAAGTCGGGAAATGGTCTGTTAAGTTGGTAATAAAGTAGTTAGCACTGATTAATAATACTTGCCCATTACACTGGCACGCCAAACCTGTTTCATAGAAGGAATCCAATACAGTAGTAATTCTGTCTATCACAAGCCAAAAGCAAGACTGTCCGGGTAGCCGCGCGTATTAACGCGACCGCTTCTGGGAAGGAGTGGTATGCCAACCCCGGGTTCAATGCGAGCCGCCGATTATCTAAGAGAGGTCTGTGTGCCAGCCAGCCTGGATGTGATTTTTAGGTTCAAATGGTTCAAATGGCCCTGAGCACTATGGGACTTAACATCTGAGGTCATCAGTCCCCTAGAACTTAGAACTACTTAAACCTAACTAACCTAAGGACATCACACACATCCATGCCCGATGCAGGATTCGAACCTGCGACCGTAGCGGTCGCACGGTTCCAGACTGTAGCGCCTAGAACCGCTCGGCCACCCCGGCCGGCGTGATTTTTAGGCAGTTTCCCATGTCTCACTAGGCGAATAGCGGGTTACTTCCCATGTTTCGCCTCGGACACACATTACTTCAGCGAACGTGCAAGAAAACCGTTATTGGAAAGGCACTGGAATACAATACAGAGGGTAAGGAGAAATCAAACCAGAAACCAGCGGCGCGAACGAAATTCATATTGTGGCAGCTGTGGCTCGTAAGCACCACAACAGATCCTGAGTAAATACGGTTGTCTCTGCAGTAAGTCAGCCCAGCGTTGTTCCCATTTTGCCTGCAAACAGCTACCATCCATATCAAATATCATGTCCCCAGCTGATGAACCAGCGGAATTGTGGAAGACGCATGGAATTTTGTCGCTACATTTTGATATGACATCAAGACAATGGGTTCTTTCTTTAAAGAATTCGCTTTACCGATACAGCTACCTTTAAAAATAATGGAAAGTCGAATGTAAGAAATGTACATTGTTGGGCCGCTGAGGACACACGCTGGTCGAGGCAGGTTGAACATCGAAGTCCGTGGTGTGCGACGCTTGGTGCGGGGTTACTGCATACTGCGTGTTAGGTCCGTATTTCAGTAAAGAAGTCTTAACAGGTAAGAATATGCATAATTTTGTACCGAAGCACTACCGTCCCTCCTTTGTAATACGTCGACGTATGTGGTACCAACACGTTGGGAGCCCGGATCACGATTAGCTTGTGGCTAGGAACGCGCTCATCCATCCATCTCGCTGGTTAGGACTGTTGATATTTTTAAAAATATCTCGAATACAATATATCGATATTTAAAAACTATCATTATCGGCTCTCTATACTTCGGAAAAATGTATCGATATATCTATATAATTGACGAAAAAGTGTCGACGTACCGACCTATAAAAATATCGGATGCACATTGCAAATATACTGCCGCTTTTAGAGTTGTATATTTAAGTAGTGATTTAGCAGCCTACGTATCCCTCTTAGAGCAAGGATTGAAAGGAAAATGTGCACGTTCACGCTTCGCGATAACCACTTTGCTAACAATGGTAACTGCATGTAAATGGCACAATAAAAGGTGTCCGATGTGTCCGTCGTCAGGTTTCGTCACATATCCGATTTGTCCTGAACACTGTACATCGACTTCCCTGTTTTTCATTTCTGCCAATTCTAGCGATCTAGCAGTTATAGTGTCAAAACTGTGTGGTGAAGCTAGACGTTGCAGTTTTGTTGGTAGCGCCGACTACGTCGTCATTTCCCCTCCCAAGTCTCCTCCCACTGCAAAGACCAATCTAGCCCATTTAGATTTTTATTCATCATTTTCAGCAACTGTTTTCGAAGAATGCCGATGTGAAGAAATAGCATTTTAGTTGCGATAAAAGTTGTTTTTTAACGCTAGTGGTGTTCTGTTTCTTCTCATCAGAAATCTTGTTATTTGAATTACACCGCCACCAACGCCCCCCTCCCTTTTCTCTCCCCCCCCCCCCCCACCCCAGTGCAATCGGATTTCTTCTTTTGTGCCACATGTATAGGTACATGCTTCACACATCAAGAAGAAAGATTGGACGTAATGAAAGCACAAAAAGTAGTAAGTCCCCTTCACGCAGTAAAAGCAAAATTACGTTCTACCATAATTTCAAAAGAACAACTTCAAATATTTACCAAAAATTGTGAAAAAATATAACATAAAATAAAAATATCGGCACTCGATGTCTGATATATATCGTTATTTTTAGGAATAATGTCGATATATCCATATTTTATCAACTGCCATAATGTGAAGGTGTTATGAGGTAAGAGGTAGCCTGCACGTTCACCTGATTTGTCCGTCACTGAACATCTTTTTCTGGGATAAGCCCAAAGATGGAGTCTATGCACAACCTCCGACGACACAAGGTGATTTAAAACACCACATTGTGCAATTATATCGCAGGAATGTCTTCACTCTGTCCTGAAATCTTTGCACCAGCGATTGCAAACGTGTTTTACAGTAGACTGTGGGTACTTCGAACACTTGATGACATAAAGGTGATTCTAAGGAAGTGTTGATGACCATTTTCTTTTGTGGTTTCCTTTATCTTGCTGTTACTGAAGTAATTTTTCAATGTGAATGTGTATCTTGACATTCACTTCATGAGAAGCAGTTGTTACTTACGTCTTAATATGCCGTTTCACAAATCCACTCAGTTTTTGACATAAAGGCTCCGACAGTAACAAGTGGAGGACTCTTACCGGAATTTACTGGTGAATTGCCCTTAGATGCTAGGTTCTTTGCTTTTGAGTTGGTGTGTACGTACCATCGCATGTAGCGAAGAGTGATTATTATCATTTTTAAATAAAACTATTCTCTGCTGTTCCGCTTTTGTAAGCAGACTCTCTTAGCTGCGCCAAGCTGGGAGCCCCGTCAGCCTAACGCAACAATTCCGTGTAACAACACTAATTTCCGCACGAGACAGCAATCGATTTTATCTTCAAAAGGCTCGTTCCGATATCTCTGTATTTAATATGGGTGTCATTATTTAATGAAGAATTTTTCTCAGTTCATTTGAGTGAAAAAAGAATTACTTCCGGACCAATTGGACTGCAGAAATAATAGCCTAGCAGTCCAACAAGTTTCAAAACTGGAGTAATAAAAAATTAGAGAAAAATTAACATGGTGGTTTTAACGCTTCAGATGTGCTACAGAGCAACCCCCCGCCCTTCCTACTTCAGAACAATTCACAGAACGTTCAGTCATGTGAAACTGTCAGAAAAGTTATTCTTTGGGATGATGTTCAACTTGCGCGTCACATTCATTTGAATGTCGTCAAAGCATTGCTCCTTCATGTGCCATTCTGCACTTCGCCATTTTGTCGTAAGTTCGTACTGGTGACACCAAGTCTCGTCACCTATAACGATTTTTTCAGAAAAGAACAATCCGCGTTTTGTATTTCAGTCAATTCGCTGCAGGTGAGTCGTTGCTTTTGTTCGAGAGTTGAGGTGTGTGGGACTTTGCACACGCTTTTCTCTTCTTCGTCGGATTGTGGAGAATGTGTTGTGATGTTGCTACACTGTCACACAAAGCTGCCCACTGGCCCCAACCCTTTTTAATGATTACATTGAAGATCTCATTCGTAACTGGTTAACTTTATTAAATGACACATAAAGAAATGATAAGTTTAATTTTACAACGATGTCATTTGCTGCTGATCAGATTGTAATAGGAGAATCTGAAAAAAGGTTCAGTTTTTAGAATACAAATTGAGTCAAACTGCTGCTAAATACTGAATGAGAATATCATCAGATAAAAGAAAAGTGATGGAATTTCGAGAACTGGAACCCATAAGAGCCAAAATTCTTATAGATGGACAAATAATTAAACAAGTAAGAGAGGGTGTAATTTTAAATTTTTCATGTCAGATGATGTAGAGCTAAAATTGGCCAGAATCAGACGTTTCTGTGGAAGTACACATGTACATTAAAACACAACGTGCGGAAAGAAACATTAATTAAACGCTACAAAGTAATAGCGTTACCTTTGCTGTTGTATGGTAGCAAATGTTGAATCCTATAATCTGATCAATTACGACGAATTGAATCATCAGGGATGAAGTTCCTCCTCATTGTTGGACCATAAAAGAAATACCGATATTAGACAAGAAGTAAATGTTGAACTTTTTACTTATGTAATTGAAGAATACCGACTGGAAAAACCATGTCCAACGTATGTCTAATGATAGAATAGCTAAAGCGACAGTGCAATACTACGTTGGACGTTACTTAAACAGATAGCGTGAACAATTCTGAGGTGGAACAGGCCAAGAGGCCTAACTAATCCTTGAAGACAATGATGGTGATGATGCTCCACCGCGATTTTGTCACAACAACGTCAACGCACTACACTATAGCTGCGGAACGTACATAACCCAGCCTGCTCACAATTGACTTGTCAAATGCACATCTGTTGTTTCCAGTTTTTAGTTCAAGCCACCACCGTAGTTACTGCGCCAAATCGTTTAAGCACCAGGAATAAAATCAGTTCGGACGTTTTTGGACGGACAGTATATATTTCAGTAAAATTTCCTTGTTTTCGAGTGTTTCAAATGTTCCACGCGGTCTGAAACGGACCTCGATTTTAAGATTTTGAACATGGCTGCGCTTCAGTAACTGTGCATGCAAGAGCTTCAGTGGATTGGAAATAATAGCCAACCAGTTGCAAAATACAGGTTTATTAAACCTTGATCATGGTTTCGACAGTTTTAAAACTGTCTTGTTTAGAAGGTATTGTACATAGATTCACAACATCTATATCCAAAGTGGAAGTCGTTGAGTTTGTCTACATCTAGTACATGTGCATATCATCCACTTAAACACCATTTAAAATCCATGTTTTAAAAATAGTTGCTCTCTACAGTAGCGAACTGCTATTTTTAAATCATGTACAGGATGTATAAAAAAAAGTCATCTGATTTGCCACGTCTATATTTCTGGAACTAATAAACACATACAGTACAATGAATTTTGTTTTCTGGTGAACAGGAAACTCAGAATTTTTTTCATATCTTTTCATAGGTGATCTATATGACCCCCTTGAGATGCACGGCATTAGTCAATGCGGTATTCAAATTGTTCCCAAACTGCAGTGAGCATGCCTTGAGTTACAACTTCCACAACTACTGTTATGCTGTGTCTCAGTTAATTCATTGTTGTTGGTAACGGAGGCACATAAACAGAGTCTTTTATAAACCCCACAAGAAATAATCACATACTGTCAGGTCCGGTGACCCTGGAGGCCAGTAATGTAAGGTTGAATCATTTGGTCCAGTGCGACCGATCCATCGTTCACTTCCAGATGCCCGTAAGCTGTATACAGCCCCATCCTGTTGGTAAATGAAATTGTTCGAATTAGTCTCCAACTGCGGGAAAAGGAAGTTCTCAAGCATATCGAGATATGTGCTTCCAGTAACAGTGTTTTCGGCAAAGAAAAATGGACCATACACCTTTTCTCGTGAAACTGCACAGAACACATTAAATTTTGGACTCTCCCTCTCATGTTGCACGACTTCACATTATTACCGTCCACCTTTCCATTTAAATGGAATGCTGCCTCGTCACTAAATACTAAGTGTGGAAGAACGAAATTGCAGAACTCCACACGTTGTTGTTTGTCACTTTCGCGAAGAGCTTGCAGTAGCTGAATTTTTTGTGGTTTCTGTGTAAATGTCGACGCAACACACACCAGACGGACATGGGGGGCACGTTGAGCTGTCGCGCTGCGCGGCGAACTGATTTATGTTTACTCCTTGTGAAACTATGTCGGATGCCTTCGACGTCTGTGTCAGACACTCGAGGAAGGCCAGGCGATTTGCCTTTACACAACCAACCTGTTTCTCGGAATTGTTCTTGCCATCGCATAATGTTCTGTGCTGTAGGAGGATCCACACAATACCTAGTACGAAAGTCACGCTGAACAGTTGTTACTGACCCGAACTGCGCAAAACGTTGAAAGGTGGCTACACTGAGCCACAGCGCCAGAGATCGCGCCAGAGAGTTTTGTTCCGCCGCCTCCACTGGCAGTGATTATTGAGAAGTAGCGTAGGGCAGTGCTTGCTGAGATGTCGTAGTGAAGAGTTCTTGTCGAGAGATCGTAGTAGGGAGTGCTTGTCGAGATGTAATAATGAGTGCTTGTTCCATGTTTTATGCAGTTGTTTGATGGGCTACACAGCAGATGTTGTTCGAATGGAGATATTGTAATGATTAGAGTGCTTTTCATCAATATATATGAAGGTAACAAACTCGCTTTTTTTTCATTATTTCGATGTCTTGAATAATGCGTCATTACAGGTTCAGTCAACAAAGCATCTGGCTGGTGTTCTTGTGTTAGAGTTTAATTATGGTTTTCGTGCGTAATTATAGTGTTTCTATTTTTTTTAATTACTTCAATATAAATTGTACTTAAAATTTCTTATCTTATTGAAGAAGAACCGTGCCAGATGTGTACGTTGAGTCACACTTCCACACACAGAACAGCTACACTTGTGTTTGTTGTTTCGTAGGTTTTATAGTTGCTGGGGACTTAATTAATTAATTGTGTTAACAGAAATTTTCTTTCATTCTTTGTTGTTGTTCTATGCAGTCAGATTGCGTACTAAAACTAGTCAGGGCCAACAGTTTACGAGACAGCGTAACCGCACAGACAGTAAAAATATTTTCATAAAAAATTAATTAAGCCCCCATGCAACGTAGAACACAAAACGCTTTCCGTTGTCCCGACACCATTTTTACTAGAACTGAAGTAGGCGCACACTGCTGCTACCTAGCAGGAATCATGTAAAACTCGAGAGTTTACTCTTTCCAAACAGTACGTTGATCACACACACATCTCAAATAACATAATAATTGCATTCATCAGTGCAAATCACTAGTTTTCACTATTCAGTGGCGTTCCTCTTTACACAACCTCGAGTGCTGCTTAGCGATCACTGCAGAAATGCGTGGTTTGCGAGGATCTCCTCGACCATTGCACCCCAGTCTTTTTAACTCCCTACGCACAGTCTGTGCTAGCTGGGCTGCTGGGAGCACTTATTTCATTCGATTTTCGACTACCACCATCCGCAAAGCTCGATGGTCACTAGCTGATCTACCTGGTCTTAACTGAACTGTGATTGTTCCTTCCCGCCTCCACTTCGCTATCATATCACCAATAGTCGACTTGGGTAGCTTCAGTTGGTCGAAATGTCCCTGAAACATTTGTTACTCAGATGACATCCAGCGCCTAGTCCACATTCGAAGTCACTGAGATCCTCTAACCGACCCATTCTGCTGCTGCTGTTTCTTTTGTACTGTCAACAAGATTTTCCCCGCCTTCTTTTATACTGGTGGATTCACCTCTCCTTACATCTAGTTATCAATTCCGCATTACACAGGCGTGTCCGAATACTTTTGATCATATCGAGTATTTGGTAAATAGAAGTACGTTTACTAGTAATGATTTGTTATTTTCAAGCAATGAATGTGGGTCGTGGGACCAGCGGTAAAACAGTGAGCCGTGGAGCTGAGAGGGGAAATTGTCTGGCCGGCGTTGGGGCCCCAGAAGAAGAGGGGGGGGGGGGGGCGGTGCGGTGTCAGCCGCACTCGCGCGCCACCCGACCGTATCATCGCCGCTGCTGACCTCCACTCCTCCCCTCTCGGTGAGCTTCGCCGCGCCACCCCTCCCCAGTCCTCATCTCGCCAGCGGCGCCCACACTTCATTTTAATGCATTTAGATCTCTGATTGCCTACGTCGACGACACCCTCCGATCGCTGAGGGAGGCCTGGCGTGACCTCTGACGGTCGACTGCCGACCTTTTTCCTTTGACGCCGGAGCGGGAGCAACTAACGGAGTATCTCTGCATCTAAACTCCGCAAGCTCCCGTACCGTGTGTGGCGGAGGGTACTTCGTGTACCGTTGCCTCTTCTCCCTTTCCTGTTAAAGACGCGAGTGGTACATAGGGAAGGGGACTGTTGGCAAGCCTCTGTATGAGCTCGAATCTCTCTAGTTTTACTTTTTTTTATCTTTTCGTGCAAGGTAAGTAGGAGGAGGCAATACGCTTTTTGTCTCTTCTAGTAACGTACGCTCTCAGAATTTTATCAATTAACTACACTGTGATGCACAACGCTTCTCTTGTAGCGTCTGTCACAGGGCATGAACGGTTTCGAGCTTACGTAGCAAACCCGTGACGAAATGCGCAGCTCTTCTTCGGCTCTTCTTTTTTTCCCCAAAATTTCCTACAAGGTTAGGGTCCCAGACTGAGGAGCAATACCGAGGTATCGGTAGAACAACGATTTTGTTATAATGCTTTCGATTTCACACACTAAAAGAACCGAACTCAATTTCCCACAGGAACGGGTGTAACAAATTAAACCACGCCTAGTCCATCACTTTTATCAGACACCGTCTCTCACTTTTAACCGCTATCTCCGCGATCTGATATGTAAGAGCTGTGCCCACTGAATGCGTCAACATTTGCAAAACCGAGGCTCTCGCCTAGATAACCGGAAAGTGCCTCAGCGGAGTTCCACGCCCGCAGACGGGAACGCAGTTTAGAGTGCTTGCACCCTTTCCGTACTGGAAAAGAAATCTCGTCGACCACGAATGATCAGAAGTCCCTACTTCCGAAATGATAACCAATTTATGATCAGAAGTTCCTACTTCCGAAATGATAACCAATTTATGATCAGAAGTTCCTACTTCCGAAATGATAACCAATTTACAACACTGAATCCTCTCCAGAGAGCAAACGACTTGCCTCGTAGCCCCGTGAGGGCTACTGGCCGGCACCTCTAGCTCCAAACCGCTCCACGATATTAGTTAACATTCAGCCCTTTCAGCCTAGCAGCGTCAGCAACAGAATAAAGGCAATTCCATTGGCCCCTTTGTGCTTTCACTAACAGCACATTACCTGCAATGTGCAAATTGGTGCCACGACTTTCAGAAGTTTCCATCGAACGGATGCCGCTAAACACCTGGCACAACGGGAAATCACCAACTTGAAGGCCAAATCGTTTAAAAGGATTTTGGGGAGACAGACCCGTCAACTACAGATTGAATGGAAACCTCGCATCTCTGGAATTCGGGAAATCAGCGCTGGCGTCCACAATTGCGAAAAATTCGCCGACGCGGCTAGGAGATGATATGTTATAATTAAAGAAAGGATTTTAAGGTGAAGCTCCTTACCAGAAATAAAGCTATTTCCCCACAGACAGGTCAATATATGCATTTAGAAACATGAAATGAAGTTAAACAAGCGTAGTTTATCGCACCTTTTTGTATCTTTTTGCACCTTTCTATAAGATTACTACATTTTGCACCTTTTCACTCCTACTGCATGCTTAAGCACATTTTCGCCCATTTTTATCTGCGTTTTTAATAAATTAGACAGATTTTTTTGTCTTCTTCAAGAAGATTTTATGTTTTTGATTAATCACAAGTCGACAATGGTCAATAAATATTAAAACATAATTTATGGAAAACGCCAGTAATTATTCAGATCACCAGCAACAATGGCTAGCCTCAGCAACAATAATCAACATCAGTAACAATTTTCAGCCTGCAGCTGTGAAATCAAATAATATTTAAACAATGACGCGACATCGGTTGAAACCTAAATTCAGTCAGTGTTGACATGAATTTAACAGTTCCTATCTATCAATTGTGTGCTGTCTTGTTGGCCACGTTAATGTTTTACCAGTACGAATTTTTCACAACAAAATCATGCTGAAAGTTAAGAACGAGAAGTTGTATGCGCTTTCAGAAGAATTAGAGACTTAGGTTATCGAAACTGAGAGCATCATTCTGTGATGTGCCGTCTCCGAAGTAAATGTTGCAATAAATGGCAAGCATCAAATAAACAGAATAAACCATCACATCCAGAACAGCAAACATTTAAAGAACATTGAACTACCAAGTCGAAACCTAAGTGAACTAGTCTAATACATGTCTTCGCTTCAGGATCTGAAAAGTAGCGCTCATTGAATGAATTTAGTGCGGATCTTGCCATGGCATTAATCCAATCAGGAATTAGAAATCCACAAGGCAGACAGTTCTGCATTCAAATCTTTCCTTGAAAAGTACATACGAAGAATACACGGCTACACCTTCCACGGCTTCCTGTCATTACAAAGTGGAGTACGTGAGTAAGATGCACATTTTTAAAATCATGCACTTGCTATATGCCCGACACGTAATGGACGCATCATTCATCAAGCAGAACCAACAATCAGTCAACAACGAAGACCTATAGTTGGATACTTTTGCAGTGTATGTCTACAAGTATTCGCTTGATGTGATTCAGAGTTTGAAAGATGAAGGCATGGAAAAGGAGGAACAGCGGAAGAACTTAATTCTCTGATGGAATTGATAAACACAGATTCGAATTAAAATTGAAGAATAGCCGAGACATGGAAATCTTTCCGACTTTGATTGAACTTATTTTACGGGTGCTGACAAGATACGCTCCGTTGGTTTCTGTAGCTGTCGAGCGGAGTTTTCGTGATAAGATGCTATTGGGTTCAAAGCGCCAGTGACTTAGTGTCAAAGACACTGAAATGTCATATGTAATCCAGTATAACAGAAACCTTTAAACAGGAGAAAGAAAGTTAATGTAGCTGGTTTAAACCTAATTAAAGTTTTTTCATTAGCACCTTTTTTGCACTATTTTGTGTGTACTTTCAGAACCTTTTTCTTCCTTTTCTGAGAATAATTTGCATCTTAAAATCCTTTCACTAGTTATAAAGTTTCTGAGCACGCTTGTGCGTGTGATTGGCTTGAGAAACTATCGTGCGTGTGTTGACTTTGGAGAAATGTATTTGGCTCCGCAAACTTGATGGTGGCCGGCCGAAGTGGCCGTGCGGTTAAAGGCACTGCAGTCTGGAACCGCAAGACCGCTACGGTCGCAGGTTCGAATCCTGCCTCGGGCATGGATGTTTGTGATGTCCTTAGGTTAGTTAGGTTTAACTAGTTCTAAGTTCTAGGGGACTAATGACCTCAGCAGTTGAGTCCCATAGTGCTCAGAGCCATTTGAACCATTTGAAACTTGATGGTTGCTGCTAATGCGGGAACCTCAAGGACTCAGGCACTTTCACCTACTTATGAGGTGTGAGTGCAACTTGACATGCAAGTGGGGCGAGAAAACAAAAACAGCTGTGATAAATAGCATCAACTGTGTAGTAGACTGCTACAAAAAAAAAAAAAAAAAAAAAAAAAAAAGGAAGTAGCATAAAAATGCATTACGCTTAATGCAGTGGCTCTGTGTGTGGCATCTGAAGTCGAATGTGATGTTATTGGAGAATGAAAATCTCTTCTACAAATATCAACACGGATTCCACAAACAGATGTCTTACGTAACTCAGCTCGCTCTGTTCGACAATATGGAGAGCAGTTAAACAAAGGCGTTCAGGCTGATGCCGTATTCCTCGATTTTCGCAAGGCTTTCGATATAATTCCGCCTTGATTAGTGAATCAAATACGAGCTGAACGAGAATCGCAGCAGATTTGTGACTGGATTCTTGAATGGAAGCAACATTGAAGAAAAATCTAGACACATTTACAGAATCTGTCGACCTGGAAAAAGCGTTTGACAGTTTAAAATCGTACAAGATGTACTAAATTCTGAGAAATATAGGGGTAAGTTGTAAGGAAGACAAGTAATGTACAATATGTACAGGAACAAAAAGGGAACAATAAGACTGGAAGACCAAGAATGAAGTGCTCGGATTAAAAATGATGTAAGACAGGGATTGAGAATTTCGCCCCTGCTGTTCAGTCTATAAATCGAAGAAGCAAATGAAAGAAAGGTTCGAGAGAGAGGTTAAAATTCAATATGAAAGGATATCTATGATAAGATACGCTGATGACATTTCTATCCTCAGAGAAAGAATTACAGGATATATTGAATGGTATGAACAATCTAATAGGTGCAGAATACTGAGAGTACACAGAAAAAAGACGAAAGTAATGAGAAGCAGCAGAAATAAGAACAGTGGGAAACTAAACATCAGGATTGGTGATCTCGAATTAGATGAAGTTAAGTAATCCTGCCGGCCGCGGTGGCCGAGCGGTTCTAGGCGCTTTAGTCCGGAACTGCGCTGCTGCTACGGTCGCAGGTTCGAATGCTGCATCGGGCATGGATGTGTGTGATGTCCTTAGATTAGTTAGGTTTAAGTAGTTCTAAGGGGACTGATGACCTCAGATGTTAAGTCCCATAGTGCTTAGAGCCATTTGAACCATTTTAAGGAATTCTCCTACCTTGTAGCAAAATAACTCACGTCGGACGGAGTAAGGAGGACATAAAAAGCAGACTAGCACTGGCAAAAAGAGCATTCCAGGTCAAGAGAAGTCTACTAATATCAAACATAGACCTGAATTTGAGGATCAAATTTCTGTGAACGTACATTTGGAGTACAGCATTGTAAGGAAATGAAATATGAACTCGAGGAAAGCCGGAACAGAAGAGACTCGATGCAACTGAGATGTGGTGCTACATGTGAATGTTGAAAATGAGGTGGACTGATAAGGTAAGGAATGTGGAGGTTCTGCGCAGGATCGGAGAGGAAATAAATATGTGGAAAACACTAACAAAGAGAAGGGACAGGATGAAAGGACTTCTGTCAAGACACAGGAAATAACTTCCATGGTACTAGAGGGAGCTGTAGAGGGCAAAAACTGTAGAGAAGGACAGAGATTGGAATAGTCACAGCAAATAATTGAGGGCGTAGGTTGCAAGTGCTACACGGAGATGACAGAGTTGGCACACGAGAGGAATTCGTGGCGGGCCGCATCAAACCAGTCAGAAGACTGATGACTCAGAAAAGAAAAAAAAAAGGAATTTTACGTTTATTGGTGTTCAGAGCAAAATAGACAAATGTAAGGGTAATTTCGGAATACCTCAGGGGAGAGTTACAGGGCCACTGCACTTTACAATTAGTATCAACGATTTACTGCATCACGTTGGAGGACCTGTGAGACTATTCGTTGACGGCGCTCTTGCAGCGCCGGATGACTGTCGTGAAATTAAGAAAGACCTGCAGAGGATCGATAAGTGGTGCAGGAACTGGCAGTTGACTCTGAACGGAAATAAATGGTACGTGTTGCGAATAAATAGGTGAGATCCACTGTTGTTCGGTTATACTGTTTGACGACAAGTCACTGTAGAATGACCCCTTAAAACAAGAAGTAGGAAAACCAAAGGCCACACCGAAACTCGTTGGAAGAATCTTAAGGAAACGTAATTCATTCACCAAACAAATTATTCACAAAACACTCATTCGGTATATTCTTGAGTACTGTTCATCAGTCTGGGACCCTTACCAAGTAGGATTAATCTGAGGGGCGCTAAATAAGTAACGCTACATACTTTTTTCTAAAAACAGGTTGGTTTCATTCAAGATCCCAATACACCTTAGTTTGACAGCCTACTTGACAGCCTACGCAACCTTAGTGGGAAGGTCTTTAGGCCCGCATAGTAACACTACTGGTTGTCGTCGGAGCCAAACTCTTGTTGCATCGTGCCCTCCCCATCACCCATGCACTGCTTGCCACGGAGTGCATCCTTCATTGGGCCAAATAGATGGGAATCGGAAGGTGAGCTGTAGAGTGTATGAGCGAGAACACTCCAATGAAGTGTTGTGAGCTCCTTTCGGGTGCGTAGGCTTGTATAAGGCCTTGCGTTGTCATGAGGAAGGAGCAGTTCGTTTGCATTTTTGTTGCCACGACCACACTGATGTCATTTCTTCAGATTCCTGAGAATAGTACAACACACTCCAGAGGTAATCTTTGCAGCATGTGAAACGGCATAAAACACAATAACCCCGTCGCCATGACTTTCCCGGCAGAGAGAGCGGCTTTGAACTTTTTATTCGAAGGAGAGGTGGTGTGGTGCCACTCCATGGATTGCCGTTTTGTTTCCGGTCCCAAAGGATGAACATCTGTTTCACCGCCTGTGACGATGTTTGATAAATAAATGTTCTGTTAGGTGACGAGGAACCCAGCGAGGACACACCTTTGAATACCCCAAATGGTGGACGCGTGTGTCAGCACCAGCAACAGAGGCGTCCCGTTGAGCTGCGAGGAGTTTCACTTTGAACCGACAATCACCTCGCATTAGTGTCTGCGCGACCCAACATTGCAGGAGTCACAGCTGTGTGCGGCCGGCCGGCTCGCGCGAGGTCGGGCAGGTGTGCTCGAACTTCTTGTGATTATGACAGAAATTCCATTCTTGAATGGAAGCAAGAAAATCAAAACACATATGCAGGATTTGTCGACCTGGAAAAAGAGTTCGGCATTGTAAAATGGTGCAAGATGTTCGAAATTCTGAGAAAAAAGATTCAGGCTATAGGGAGAGACGGGTAATATAGAACACGTGCAAGAACCAAGAGGGAATAATAAGAGTAGTAGACCAAGTACGAAGTGCTCGGATTAAAAAGGGTGTAAGAGAGGGACGTAATCTTTCGCCCGCACTGTTCAATCTATACATCGAAGAAAAAAAAAAAGAACCTGGTTTCACTTTTGCTGATGTTCATCTTTTAACAGTTTATTCAAGACACTGTCCATTATGTTCAACTGCTTTTCCAAGCCCTTTGCCGTCTGTGACAGAATTACAATGTCATTAGCAAACTTCAAAATTTTTATTCCTCCTCCTTGAAATTCAGTTCCCTGTTCCGAATGTCTCCTAGCCGTCCTTTACTGCTTCCCCAATGGAAGTCAGTTCCAATGTCGGAACGGAATATACTATTTCCACTAGGACCAAACCAATTTTTGTGATGCGTATATATTGGGTTGATGCATAAGTTCGTATCGTTTGCCCATAAGTTTAATAAACACAACACTTACACATAACAGAAACTTTAGCCACCACTAATATATTCTTTTTCACTATTTACAACTGTCGGCCAACGCTGGAATAACTTTTCGATTCTGCTACTGTAGAAATCTCGTTGTTATGAGTGGGAGAACTCGTCGAGTCATGTTGGGAGCGCTTTTTCATCGGGAAAGGAAGTTCCTTGAAGTTGTTCGACAGAGAGCGGATAAGGTGAAAAACAGAGGGAGCAAGAACAGGTGAATAAGATGGGTGCCAACCAAACTCTTGTACAGTGTTCAAATGGCTCTGAGCACTATGGGACTTAACATCTATGGTTATCAGTCCCCTAGAACTTAGAACTACTTAAACCTAACTAACCTAAGGACATCACACACATCCATGCCCGAGGCAGGATTCGAACCTGCGATGTAGCGGTCGCGCGGTTCCACACTGTAGCACCTAGAACCGCTCGGCCACTCCGGATGGCTATCTATGTTCTCAGTCGTTTAAAAATGACTGGGAACTGCAGTTCTATTTTGTAGCCGTTGGCGAAAACTCACAGTTTGCTGTGCCGCCGAATAATAGGCGGCCAGCGTAAGTTTCCAATTGAAAGACACTTCAATACATATCACAAAGACGAGTGTAGTGTACTCAACAGTGAAGAATGGCAAGCAAAATTAAATGTCCCTAAGAAAATGAATGAGACTCACCAACTCGATTTTACTGTACGTTAAAGTAACTGTTACTTCTTGAACTCTTAGTTTCTTGTGTTACATTTATGTCTATTTTACTATACGCTGTACAATGTACTGTTTTCAGTTTTCCAGAATGCCAACCACACTAAATCTTCACTGGTAGCAAATTTTAAAATTGCACAGTATGGGAAACCATTTTCCGAAGGGGAGTTTGTGAACGGGGATCTGATTGATGCTGCAGAACTTGTATGTCACACGAACGTTAGCAGGTTTCAAGAAATCAGTCTATCCGAACAAACAGTGACAAGACGTATCAGTGCTATGGCCGGCGATGTGCACAGGCAGCTAATAAATAAGGCTAAAGACTTTGTTGCTTTCTCTGTTCCGCTCGATGAAGAAACAGATCTTGCAGATACAGCCCAGGTTGTGATATATATACGAGGTGTCGATAACGCACTTTGTGTAACTGAGGACGTTTTGGACTTAGTACCTTTGAAAGGGACTACTACAGGTGCGGACTAACTCCAAGCTGTCGAGCAAGCGATTGATGGTGTCGGTATGGACTGGAATCGGTTAGTCTCAGTGACCACAGATTGAGCACCATCAATGCAAGGCGATCAGAGAGGACTCATAGCACGGATGCGCAAAAAGCTAGGGCGCACAGACGAGACGTTGTATGGAATTCACTGCATTCTGCATCGAGAAGCGCTTTGTGCAAAATCAGTAACGTTAGCAAACGTCATGCAAATTGTTGTGCGTACTGTAAACTATCTGAAGACCCATCGCCAGTTTCGGCGGTTCTTGGAGGAAATAGGAGCGGAGTACGGCGACATACCTTACTATACCGAAGTACGCTGGCTCAGTCGAGGTAAAATGCTGAAAATATTTTTTGATTTACATTTGGTCATAGTCACATTCTTATATGAGAAGGGAAAAGGTGAATCTATGTTGGAAGACTCTTGATGGACATCAGACCTTGCATTTCTCGTGGACGTTACGTCTCACATGAACAGCCTGAATGTCAGTTTGCAAGGTGAAAATAAATTCTGACATGTTGGAAAAAGTAAATGCCTTTGAAAGGAAGCTTGCACTTTGGGAGAGCTAGCTATTGACACAAAACACTGCACATTTCCCGACTCTTGGACTGGTCCACGAAAGTGCTAGATTTCAAGAATACGTGTCAATAATTGTAAAAATTAAGGAACAATTTCGAGCACGATTTGCAAATGTTACGAGTTTGTCTCCTGTCATTCGCCTCTTTGCTCGACCGTTCTCGTCGTCAGTTGAAGATACTCGAATGATCTACAGATGGAACTGATCGACCTACAGTGCAAAACAAGACTGAAGGACAAGTTCTTTGCAGTGCGAAGTACAAAAGAATTCTACGAAAGTGTTTCACAACAAGAATTTCAACGCCTGCACCGAGAAGCCGCGAGAGTTATGTCAATGTTCGGGTCGACATATGTTTGTGAAAGATTTTTCTCGGTGATGAAAAGGAATAAATCAAGGTTTCGATCAAGCATAAGTGATGGAAATCTTCACAACTGCTTGCGTTCGTCAGTGAGCCGTACTTTTGTGCCCGATATTAACTATATCATTTCTTATGACCAGTGATAAACGTGTTTGGATTAATTCCTTTCATAATTAAAAATTATTGTTCACTAACTGTGCATTATTGCCTCATTGTGCTCCGTGTTACATTATTATCAGGAAAATTGGTCATTAAACCGATTGTTCCAATGTATACTTACATTTAGGATTTTTTTTAATGTGTGAAGGACTACGCTCAGCTGAAGTCGATAAAACATAACATTCATCTAATTGTTGGTTATTATGCAGATTTCAAACGGAACTGATGAAAGATATAGCAATAGTGGTATTGAAATAACAGGTGATCATCGAGAGGTCTGCGGTTATCATTCTGTTCAGAGGTTAGTGAGAGAGAAATTATGTGGGTGTAACTGAGGGCATCGATAATTAGTTATTGGAAATCTTGCATTAATTTAATGTTATTCTAATCATGAATAAGTTTCGTTGGAAGTCGCTAAGCGCTCTCTTTCTTAAATACTAGATCAAAAACATTACGCGTATTTACGTGCCGACAGTCAAGCTGCCTTAATAAAAACCCACGGTTGTTAACTGTATTACTTGTCTTACTGGGTTAAACAGTTAACATAAAAGTAGACGTCTCAATGAGTAGACTGTGACAGTATTTTAAATGTTTAATACGCGAAATACCTTCCCACGGTTGGCTTGCAAGCTGTGGAAAGAGCACTAGAATGCGCCGGTACAGAGTATCCCAGCAAGTCGATAAAGCGACATCTGTGCGTAGAAACGTGCACTACATGAACGCTGACGGCTGCGGCGTGCACGCTGTGACCCGGAAGTCGCACATGTGCAGGAGCACCGCACGCGTGCAGAATTTCTGGCCGGCCCTGGTCTAGCAGAATGCGGGTGGGCGTAGTCGCGGAGTATTATCATTTCATGCAGTCTTCCTGTTCGTTGTTCTCGGACTGCGTCTGGAAGACGTCTTAGTTATTGACAATAATGTCAGCAGTGATGGTTGCACCTAGGGGAAGTAATTCATAATACACCACACCGTCGCTGTTTAATATTTGTGAATGCGCGCAGCTCTTTGTACCGGGAGTTGCTGCTTTGTTTGGGCTCAGCCATTCTTTTCGTTCCCTTATGTTAGCATAACGACACCATTTCTCGTCACCACTAACGACACGGCATTAAAATTGTCGGCGTTGTTCATGAGCAAATTGATGACGAGCAAGCAGAGATGCGAGTAAGGCATACTGCTGATTTTTGTGGTTTTGGCTGACAGCGTGAGGTACCCATACACCCGATTCTCTGAACCCTATCCATAGCATGCAAATGTCGCACGATGGTGGAATGATTACATTTCATCACATCTGCCAGCTCTCGAGTACAATGACGGGGATCATTGGGAATTTCAGCGTTTAGATGATCTTCGTCAAAAGCCTAACGTCTTCCTGAACGTGGAGGATCGCTAATGTCAAAACATTCCTTCTTAAAACGAGAAAACCATTTTTTTGCCGTGCTCTTCCCGGTGAAATTATGCCCACACACGCCAGAAATATTTCTTCCTGCGTCCGCTGCTGTCACCCTTTACTGAAATCAAACAGAAAGGTATGTCGGAAAGGTTCCGATTTCTCTACTTGGCTCTCCATTTTCTAGCACCCACAGCTCCACTCATTATCTCCAAACAACAAAATGACAATAAGTAGCGACAAAGGACCACAAATGAACAATGACAATCCCAATAAAGAAACCCATAGCAATCGGAATTTTTTTTTCATTTAACTTACAGAGAAACCCACCGTCTAGTAGGTATGGTTGATTGTATTGCTACTACAATATGTAGCGTTAGTGGCACTCATGGTCTCTTAGCCGGTGTGAGAACTTCTAGATGGTCATAAAAGTTCTCACACCGTTGCCCGTCCCTAGCCACGTGGAGGCGGACCAGATTTCTTGCACGGTGTGCCACTAACCTTCCTCTGTTTATTATTCCTTTTTTTTGCATATATTGTTAACTCTAAAAATAATTTAGAATGCTTGAAATTTAAGAAATATATAAAATCAAAGAAGAATAAAATTTACATAAGATAGTTTGTAAACTTAAGATCTACTTCCTTAGCAGATGGACAAAATAAGAATGACTAAAACCTGGAAGCTCTGATTCCACGGTAAGCCACACCCACATGAGGGCTCGGCAAATCCTCGACGCTGTCATAGTGGACGTGGCTTTTGTACATGTTACTCTGTTGCAAACGAGAAGCATAAGCATTAGTAATCATACAAGAAAACAAGAATACTATATACTACCGTGTTCATGAGAAGTGTGTACTAATTTTTAATCTTAGAAGTACATTAACATTTGTTACCAAAACATTGCACATAAATATCAATACAGTTCACATTAACATTAGTTACCAAAACAGGAACAATTTTAAGCAATATATAGTGGTTATACGATTATATTATTAATACACAACTACTTGTATGCATGCACACCCAAGCGCGAGGGCTCGGAACTGACTTCGAGCCAGTCGCTCTTGGGATGCCAGTACCTTCATACCATGTCCTCGTCCACAACTGAATCTGAGTCTGAATTTGAGTCTGTGTCAGTGTCGCTCCATTGATGCAATCGGAATACGAACATGAAAACAAAAGTGCTACGAAGTAATGAACCAACCTAATAGAAAAATATTGTGTACGTGCGTAATACAGGGTGATTCAAAAAGAATACCACGACTTTAGGAATTTAAAACTCTGCAACGACAAAAGGCAGAGCTAAGCACTATCTGTCGGCGAATTAAGGGAGCTATAAAGTTTCATTTAGTTGTACATTTGTTCGCTTGAGGCGCTGTTGACTAGGCGTCAGCGTCAGTTGATGCTAAGATGGCGACCGCTCAACAGAAAGCTTTTTGTGTTATTGAGTACGGCAGAAGTGAATCGACGAGAATCCGCGGGAAACAACTCAGTATGAACGTGACTCGCCTAAGGTGAACGTTTTCTGTGCCATTTCAGCCAATAAAGTTTTTGGTCCCTTTTTCTTCGAAGGTGCTACTGTAACTGGACTACAGTATCTGGAGATGTTAGAGAATTGGCTGTTCCCTCAGCTCGAACAAGAAGCACAACAATTCATATTTCAGCAGGATGGAGCGCCACCACATTGGCACTTATCTGTCCGTAACTACCTGAACGTCAACTACCCGAGGCAGCCCGTGACAGAGCACTTCATCACTGGCCTCCAAGAAGCCCTGATCTTACCCCCTGCGATTTTTTCTTATGGGGGTATGTTAAGGATATGGTGTTTCGGCCACCTCTCCCAGCCACCATTGATGATTTGAAACGAGAAATAACAGCAGCTATCCAAACTGTTACGCATGATATGCTACAGAGAGTGTGGAACGAGTTGGAGTATCGGGTTGATATTGCTCGAGTGTCTGGAGGGGGCCATATTGAACATCTCTGAACTTGTTTTTGAGTGAAAAAAAACTTTTTTAAATACTCTTTGTAATGATGTATAACAGAAGGTTATATTATGTTTCTTTCATTAAATACACATTTTTAAAGTTGTGGTATTCTTTTTGAATCACCCTGTATAATTTTTGAGAGCCAGTGTAAGTAGATGTGGGTTATGTGGGAGTCAGTTTACAAGCATAAGAAGCAAAGGTGAGAGGCGCGGAGACGGGGGCGGTTGTGCGCCGAGGCGCTGCTCGCGTGGCTAAGTGGTGGCAGGCGGGCGGGCCGGGCATTAGCATTCAGCTAAGCTCTAATCAGAGCGCCAGCCGCCGCCCGGCCACGTGTCTCGAGGGGAGCGCAAACACCGGCCGCACACCGCGCGCCGCCCGTATTTTCCATCGGGTCAGCGGGAATTTATAACAAACCTCGTCAGCAGCGCAGCGCGCCGCGCCGCGCCGCCTGATTCATAATTCATGACGACATTGAAATTCTGCATCCCGCCCCGCCGCGGCCGCGGCAGGTCTCCTTGTACGTTATAAATTCAGATTGCGGCGGCAGCGGCGGCGGCGGTCAGGGAGGTGTCGGCTGTCTCGGCCCGCGTCCAGCACAAAAAGGCCCCGGCAGCGCTGGCGCCAGTGCCGGTAATTACCAACTTTGCATGCAAATAGCGCGCCAGCAGACGCCTGGCCGTGACGGCGCGCCTGCCCGGCCCGCACGCCCCAAATTAAAACTCGCCCGCCGCCAGGGAGCACGTGACACCCAGCAAGTGATGCCAAGTCAACGCTCTACGCGGCGCTACTGGCTTACGCACGCTTGTGCCGTGGCGCTGTATTCGGAGGTACCCAGTGCGAGTTTATCGTCATCAGTATTTAGGTTACCCAGGAAAAGGAAGAAAGATGAGAGTTTATACTCATCATCATCATCATCATCATCATCATCTCATCATCTTTTTCTTCTCCGTCACCACATCTACAGGTAATCTTCACACTCATAGACACAAATACAAAAACACATAATATACATTGATGAGTAAAAACAATGTGATTCCCCTGCTGCCCCTTGCTCTCCCCTCCTTTTCCATCCTCTCTGCCCTTTCCCTCGGCAGGTCCCGCCTGGCAGTTTTATTCTTCGTCGTGTGTGCTCCAAGTGGGTTTTAAATGTGTTGTTCCGGAGTGTTTTTACTACTGTGGCCGACTTTTAACGTGTGCATGACCATTCAGTGTCTTCTGAGTTTTGAAGAATCGCCAACTGTGTTTTTTTAACTTTCTGGTGACTTTTTTTAACTGTCCTCCATGAACATCTCCGTGTTAGTCTATATTTTTTACCTCCATTTTCCCCCGTTATTCTAACTTCCCCTTTATCGCCTTATGTATGTAACATTTTATTGTTATTTTAAGTTGTCCTGTCACTCGGCTGAAGAGCGGCGGATTGTGCTGCTGACAGCCCTCCCCTGCCCATATGGGGCAGGGGAATGAAATCACAATAAAGAAAAAAATAAAAAAACGATGTGACCACCTGCCAAAAGAGCCACTTCTGGAAAGCACCACAGCAAAGATAGTCTACTACAAGTGTAAGATTGTAACTTTAATTTGGTATGCTGAAGTGTAATATTGTTACTTTAATTTTGGTATGCTGAAATCGGTGCTAATTGACAATGAAAGTGGGTTAAAAGCCGTGATCTGTCTGGGGACGTTAACCGTGGATTACTGGGCAACTGTTTCATCAGATATTTAGCAGACTAACATTAATGATAATCTTTTAATAGTCATACAAAACCGGTAAAATATATACATAAAAAGGAGAATTTAAATAAAAAGAAAGAAATCAGTTTATACTTGGAAATTTATTTTAAGATTGTTCATTGAAATTTCAGCATATTATACGTGACTTATAACTGAGCTGGTGCCTTATTTACGATTGAAAAGAATGTGAGATTGTAATCTTACGGAACACATAAAATATGGGGCCAAGATTGGGAGACTGTATACAACACTGCATTCATAAAATCACACACGAAGAACATTGAAACATAAGCAAGAAGAAATTAACCACAACCAACAGATTCAGTTTTTACCCAAAGAAATTACGTTCATACCACAATCCTGTCCGTCATGTAATTACCACACACTGGTATACTAAATTCATATTAACTCTTTGTGAAGTCTTCGCAAAAAGAATAGCTGAGGGCTACTTTGATGATTACACCACATGCTCCACGTGGTCACTTGGTTTACACAAAGCGTACAACTCCACAATAATTTTGATAATTAAAATACATTAGATCGAAAAGCACTTGACAAAAGAAAAACCTTGAACTGGTTACTAACGTCTTACTATTAACCTGATGGGTCAAACAGTTATATAAGCACGTGGTAGTGGTCTCGCAAAGTACACCCCACGTGAGCTGAACATAAAGAAAAGTTGCTATATTGAAAATATAGTCAAGACGAGACGTTATAATCACACAAACATTCGCATTTAAGATTGATGAACTTAGTTAGAGTTACTGATCAACACGTGGTTCCACTTTACTCACAAAGTAGTAACAAAGCAACTACCGCAAAATAATCTGAATTTAACACGAGAATTACACTCCGCTGCACTTTAAGATAGCATTAGATATTTTAGAGCTAAACCTGAAATCAAGGTGATTAAATTTTCAGTTAGGCTGAACTTAAGAAATCCATTGTCCTACGGACTTAACAGACACGCGCTTAGCCGGAGATCTTACCACTTCAGACGCTCGCCACGGCCACACAGCAACTGCCTACTCCCGAGCGTGCTTTCTCGGTCTCACAAAGACCAACGGAAGTGGCCAGAGGGGCAGCTTCCTATACCAACATGACAACGGACGGACAGGACCATACTAAGGATAGAAACCTCTTTGCTTTTAGGAAGCGTAGCTACCTGTTCCGACGTTGGTCCTACTGTTCTCTAGCAGACAGCCTTGTCTGCTACCCTCAAGCATGCAACTAGAAATACATATGCTCATTCATCCTCTCACACAAAAGGGAAGGGGGATGACAGTATCTTATCATATACAGTATATAAAAGAAAGCGGATGTAGGTTCCGTATGAGACTGTGTGACATGAATTACATATAAGAATTACATATAAACTGTGCTGTAGTAGTGTGACAGATGGTTCTTGTTTATGTGTAAAAGTAACACGTTCCACTGCTCAGTCTCCTCCCAGATAGTCAGAAACGCCACAGTACATTTAGAAGAGGAATTTATTCCATAAATGGCAACAGATTTAAGAATTTAAACATGAAAGGAATCTAACAGAGACCTTTCACAAGGCATGGACTTGACAAGTAGTTTTTCGGAGGTACGTGCATCCAAATGTCTACGCTCTGATTTCCCAATTCCCGTGACTTATGAGCTAGTGTTTTGTGGACATTCCCGTAAATTATGGGTCAGTGTTTTGTGGACCCAGAGCTGTCGCCCTATAGCCTCCCAGAGGTTTAAATGAGGCGAATTTGGTGCCAAGACATCACTTTGTGTTCACTCTCATTCTCTGCACTCTATTGTAGTACGATTCTGAGCTTGTGACCTGACAAGTTGTCCTGCTGGAAGATACTATCATTATTGGGGAAAACATGAAGCATGAAGGGACGCAGCGGCCCTCAGTAATGCTGGTCTACGGATGTCATAGTACCTCTGATTAATACCACTTGCTGCACGGAAACGCAGATATATCTCCCCCCCTCCCTACTACCCTATCGACCTACGTCCTGGATGAAGATGCATCTGGACACAAGCAGCGACCTGGTGTAACAGAAAGCGTGATTCAAAATGGTTCAAATGGCTCTGAGCACTATGGGACTTAACATCTAAGGTCAACAGTCCCCTAGACTTACAACTACTTAAATCTAACGAACCTAAGGACACCACACACATCCATGTCCGAGGCAAGATTCGAACCTGCGACCGTAGCGGTCGCGCTGTTCCAGACTGGAGCGCCTAGAACCGCTCGGCCACCACGGCCGGCGAAGCGTGATTCATCTGGCAAGGCGAGACGTTTTCAATCTAGATGATTCCGTGCTCAATCCAATCGTAACTGACGAAGTTATTGGCTCAACATGGGAAACGTACGAGTTCTCTGCTGGGAGCCCCATGTTTAACAATAAGCGCTGAACGTGCTCTGAAATACTCCTGCCTGCGTCATCATTGTTCTCTGTCGTTTGATGTGCTGCAGACTACCATATATACTGCCTAGTAAAGAGAACAAACACCCGTGGTCTAGAGGTAGTATCTTTCATTAATAATCAAAATCTTCTCGGTCCTGGGTTCCAACACCCCTACCCCACCCCCTAATGATGAAATTTTGAAAAAAAAAAGGATCAGCAATGGCGGCCTAAGATATCCACCATATTAAGTCACTCTCATTCTTCCAACGGCCTCGTCAAGGAGGATGGAGGAGCGGCCAGAGGTCCGGAGCACTCTCTTACTCTTGGGATGGGAAACCGCCCCTAAAGTAGGAAGAATCAGCACTGATCAGTCCGGCTTTATCACCCTAGCAGAGCGGACACGCTGTGTCTCCGCCAGCAGCCCGAGCGCGCTCGCCTTATTTATTCCTTCAGCCGACTCGTAACGTGACGCCGTAGCGCAACGAGATCATGGCGAATCAGTACCGAAAATCAACACTGAAATTCGCGTTTAAAACGACTTTGCTAGGTCAAAAGCACTTTATGTCGTGCGCTTTTCAAAGCAAGAGGCCAAGATCCCGACTGCCGACATCGTCGGCATCCACTTTTCTATCATAAGTAACTCGGTAATGTGAAATTTATTAACGACGTTACATGCGACAGGGTTCTTCGAGACATGAAACAAGGACTCCGCTTCTGCCACGCAGACGGAAATGTCGGTAACGTTGAAGTTGACCATACCGGACTGGAACTGCGGACTATATGCATATTCGAACTACCCTTCGAACTCCCGGCGACGGACGTGACGGCGCCTCGCCTGTATGGCACGCTTCGAGAACATGTGGCTGGAAAGGAGAGTCAGTTTAAGACGTGTCCAGTTCTCAACGGTATGCGCCAGGTGCGGTTTGAAGTCCGATGGCACGTACCATCATACCTACAAATACGAGGCTGCCGAACCACATTTATGATTCCAATCTGAAACGTGTTCCTGATGCGGCAAGGAAGGTCACCTATGTTTCGAGTGACTCCAACGTTGAATCGCACACCTTCCACTGCAGGAGGTGGCACCTCCACCGACGCCGACAATGCTCCCAGTAACTTACAAGGCGGCGCTCACGACGTCTCCGTATATTTAGACGCAACAGACCGCCGTTGCAGTACCGGAGCCACCCTCTGCAGACCGACGCCAGGCCCATGAACCAGCCTGGCCAGCGGCAGAACTCCGTGCAAAGGCATCGATACCACTGGTCACTGCAGGCACCGCTAACAGCCGGAGGCACTGTCAGTGCCATCGCCCCACACGGAAGGCCACAAATGAAAACAGCGTTCACCGATACGCCAAAAGCGACGCCGTGGAGCATGTCGGAACACGGCAGCTTCCACTCGCAGGAGGACGGCGACCGTGAGGTTGACACAACTGCTACTGAATCCACCCCTGCAGAACGGACGGCGGGGCGGACGGAGTCAGTCTGCCTGTCGGGGCAACAGTGATCAGCAGGGAGGTTCCAGTGCAGGCTGCTAAGCCACTCGGGCCCTTGCTATCAATCACCATTACCTTAAGTAATATGAACAGACTTCCACGCCCACATCGTGGGCGGAGGACGTCGAGACTGGGCAGGACCCCGAATCTAGGTCTGGATCGTGAAGACCGCGGTCTGCAAGATTGGTCACCACCCGCGACGTCTACTTATCTCCAGTATCACCATAGGTAACTCTTCTCAACAAGCCCCCTGCCAGGCTTACTACCCGGACACGATAAATATCAACATGGTTAGCTCTCCTGCCAAAGTCCAACTTCTGACAGAAATAATGCCAGTCATAGGAGTCAACTTTGCATCCTGCAAGAAGTGTGAATGGACGCACTCCAAAACTTTTTCGGCTACGCAATGTACGTGACGTCTGTTGGTACCACTGACGTGACTTTAGTGCGTGACGGTATCGAAGCCACCGACATTGTATATCACAAATTGAGACAAGGTCGCGAATTGAACATCGACCCGAAAATAAAATAAACTAAAACCGGTAGTCCGATAACATAAAAATTTGTGACCATAGACGTGAAGTAAAAGAAATTTATGATGTTGTGCGTCTCCCCACCGCACGAGGATTAGCAGTAACGGTACTCGACACTGGCTTCATTAATATTTATGCACAATCGGGCACTACCAAACTTCGTGACTGGGCTATGTTCTACTCCGCTGAAATTGGTCCATTTTACATAGGATGGTACGAACACAGCGTCTTCGGTGGCGATTTTAATCGGGTCCTTTATCCCAAGGACTAAATCGCGGACTTCACGCCTTGTCCAGAGCTGGGTGTGGTGATTCACTGTCTTCACTTGTGCGACACGTGGGAAAAGATACATGACGACAGCTCTGGACACACGCGTCTTAGCTGTCATTTGGCGAGCCGACTGGATCGCATATAGGCGAGCCGATTGGATCAGATATGTGTCACAAGGTCTTACAAAGCGAGTGGTGGCCGCCGAAAGATGGCCTCTGGTCTACTCTCATCACAGGGGGTTTATCTGCACGATGCATCTCCACCCTCAACAAGTCTGGCACGATTGGGACCGAAGCCGGTAAATCGCCGCAGCGTGGGCCAATTGTGAACGACGTCACTCCCGATACCACTCGACTTCTGCAAGGACGGTGCCTCCTATGCGCCAAATCGGCAGTCTGCAAGACACTTAGGCAGTTTGGCAAGAACACGGCTGCGTGGCAGCGGCAGTCCCTGGATTTTTACCATGCGCCGTTCAGGAACCACGATGCTCAATCCCCATCACCGGACATAGAAAAATAATGATATCCAATCGAAGCTCACATAGCATCGTTGATGAGGCACCGATTAGAAGGCGCCGTAGTCCGCTCCCGACGACACTACTGAACGACCGACACCGTCGACGGTTAATCATACGCCTTACGATACAAGAAAGTCGCTCCTGTGAGACCCAAGCAACCATAGTGAAAGCTATGCAAGATCATTATCATCATATTTACCAGATAATGAGCCACTGCGGAAGCATTACAACAGGTGACACACACAGTCGATACGGCAACAGCACGGTGGTTATGGCGGAAGTCTGGTTTGAGGAGGTGGGGGCGCCTTGGGCAATGGTGCGCTCTGTATGTCTCCAGGGCCCGATTGATTACCAGTCGAGTTTTTTTGGACCTTCTGTGACATGATGCGCACTTGTTCCGAAGGCTTATGTCCTGGACTGCACAGTACCGCCTACTTTCGGGGAAGGACTTTTCATACTCGAACACAAGCCAGTGGGGTGACAATCGGTCAATGACTATCGACCACTTATAAGATGTTCGCTTTTTAGGCAGGCCACTTTAAGAAGACTTTGCCAGTGATTCTTGCCCCAGAACAGACGTCTTAGGGGGGAGATGTGAACATACAAATGGCCACCTACGAGAGCAGGGACTTAAGAGCGATCACCTCGGTGTGCCGCCTGCGCGCAACGATCGTCTCCATCGATTTCAATGGCATCGACAGAGTGCACCATAACTTCTTTCTACAGGTGGTGGGCTGTATGGGATTTCCCTCGAGGCTCATATACACCCTGTGGCACCTTCTGCAAGCAGCCAGCTCACAGATCCAGGTCAACGGCTGGACGATGGACCCAATAGCCATGTCTTTCTATGAGGTTGCTCCCTTTCTACCTACATGCAACCGCGCTAGAGCCACTCCTCAGGGATCCTAACTCCAGGCTATCTGGCATCACTCTGCGGATCAGCACCTTCCGCTGTAGGACATTAGCTGAGGCCGATCTCTCACGTCCCGTCGGTGTCACTAGCGCACGTCGTGACACATGGCTTCTGTGGGAGGGAGGACTTATCCGATGAGGTGATAGAACAAGCAACAGGAATCGATATGGTAGCGGTAGGGGAGCCTGTATTAGAATCAGAATTTAGAGGAGCTTTGAAAGACTTAAAATCAAACAAGGGAGAAGGGATAGATAACATTCCATCGGAGTTTCTAAAATAATTGGGAAATGTGGCAACAAAACGATTATTCAAGTTGGTATGTAGAATGTATGACAGTGACGATATACCATCAGACTCTCGGAAAAACATCATCTACACAATTCCGAAGATAGCAACAGCTGACAAGTACAAGAATTATCGCACAGTCAGCTAAGCAGTTGAGACATCCAAGTTGCTGACAAGAATAATATACAGAAGAATGGAAAAAGGGTTTTATGCTCTGTTAGTTGACGATCAGTTTGGTTATATGAAAGATTAAGACAGCAGACAGGCAATTCTGGTGTCGCAGTTGATAATGGAAGCAAGATTGAAGAAAAATAAAGACACGTTCATAGGATTTGTCGACTCGAAAACAGCTTCCACAATGTCAGATGGTGCAAAAGTTCGTCATCTGAGAAAAAATGAGTGAGCCATATGGAAAGGCGGGTAGCATACAATATGTTCAAGAAACTAGAGAGAACAATGATTCTGGAAGACCATGAACGAAGTGCTCGGATTAAAAAGGGTGTAAGCCAGGGATGTAATCTTCCGTTCCTAATGCTTAATCTACATTCAATCCGTACATCGAAGAAGCAATGACAGAAATAAAATAAAGGCTCAAGAGTGGGATTAAAATTCAAGAGGAAAGGATATCAATGATAAGATTCGCTGATGATATTGCTATCCTCTGTGAAATTGAAGAAGAATTACAGGATCTGCTGTATGGCACGAACAGTCTAATGAGTACAGAATATGGATTGAGAGTAAACCTAAGAAAGTCGAAAGAAATGAAAAGTAGCAGAAATTAGAACAGCGAGAAACTTAACATCAGAATCGATGAGCACGAATAGATGAAGTTAAGAAATTCTGCTAGCTAGGCAGAAAAATAACCCATGACGGACGGAGCAATTAGGACATAAAAAGTAGACTAGTACTGGCAAAAACAGAATTCCTGGACAAGACAAGTCTATGGTATTAAACATAGGTCTTAATTTGGGGAGGAAATTTCTGAGAATCTGCTACGTTTGGTGTACAGTATTTAGTGAGAGATGGACTATGGGAAAACTGGAACAGAAGAGAACAGAAGCATCTAAGATTTGATGCTACAGAAGAATGTTGGAAATTAGGTGGATTGACAAGGTAAGCAATGATGATGCTCTCCGTAGAATCGTCGAGGAAAATAATGTATGGAAAATACTTTCAGGAAGAAGGGACAGGATGATAGGTCACCTGTTAAGACAACAGGGATTATCTTCTATGGTAATAGAGGGTGCTGCAAGGGTAAGAACTGTAATGGAAGATGGAGAGGCGGGATACATACAGAAAGTAACTGAGGACGTATGTTTCAAGTGCTACTCTGAGATGAAAACCTTGGCACAGGAGAGGATTTCGTGGCGAGCCGCATAGACCAATCAGACGACTGACGACTCAAAAAAAAAAAGATAATATAGCGAGCAAACCTCCGAATCTATGTTCCACGTTCTGCGATGAGGTGTGGGCGTCCAATATCTCGTTTCCTACTTGAGGCTTGTCCGTCCTTGAGCCACCTTCTATAAATGCTTACAACAGTAGCCATGAAACAGCCGACGAGCTTTGTCGTTCCTGAATTAGTCATTTCCAAGAGCCGTGCCATGAAAGTCTGCCCCTCCCCTTCGCCGCCCCCCCCCCATTTGCCGCCCGAATCGTCAATAGATAATCTCTGCTTTGTTTGTATACTTTCGTTACTACCCTACTGTTCGCAATGGCCAGGCGAAATTGGGTCTCGCTGTGGGTAACGATCGTAATGCTTTAGCTCCTCAGTGTACGTAACATTGATTGGTGCAACTGGAGATGGTATGCCGTTGCCACATTTGGTCATGTGAACAGATTAGTGATTAGCACTGCAAGTTTTGTGGAAATTGCATGTTAACATGAAATCGAAACCTCACGCCAACATTGTGCTATTTCAGACTCAAAAAAACAATGAAAGCAGTGGAACAATACAGAATTGACAGATAGGAAATAATAGGGCCCACTGGGGACCGAAACCCGGACTATCAGTTACCAAGCGAACAACATCCACTGCCAACGTAGAAGTAGTCACCTGATGTTGGAAACACATGCTTCCGATATGTTCTACCAATGACACTCAGTGGGCCACACGAACTTTAAACAGGGTGTCACGAATTTTAAATTCTTGTCACATCTGTCTTCCTGCCCTATCCAATGAGTGACGGCAGCTCTGATCTAGCGCCAGCATTTGGCTTGAAGGCGAGTTTGTGCCACAGTTACCACCGCTCCGAAGTGAGCTGGGGCGACGAGAGCGGAAGGATGCCAGTCGCTTGCTCTATTCTGAACGTCTAACATCCCCTAGAGGTCGGTGTCGTGGCTACAGTGGAGCGGACATGAAGCCTTCGATGCGGCGCCTGTGGTGCACGTGGGGCGTGGTCGAGATTTGGGTGACGGATTGAGCTGTAGGTGGAAGCGGGCTGGGCCTGCAGTTGTTGGGCAGTGGACCAGAAGACGCGGCGGCGACAACTTCAGCCTCCGCCGGGAGCCATGTTGCGAACGTCTTACGATTCTGTGGGTACAGCAGGTCCTGCCATGGGGCGACGGCTCAACTCGTTTTGGACGAGGCGTAGAATGCCCAGGTGTCGCAGTGGGCCGCAGCAGTAACTGATTCATCTGGGAGACAACAGCCTAGGAAGTCAACTGCCAACTGCGTTGAGGCCGGGCTATTGCAGTCCCTAGAAGAACGGCGATCTTTTTAAGAAGATACACAGCCAACGACTTCGGTTACTATAAGAAAAAGGAACACTAGCAGTGTGCTTTAGCGTCCTGCAGTGATCTTCTGTCGGCTAGTCAAAGCCACATTTGTGTGAGGTTAATACAGTGTACAGGGAACAGAAAAAGCGTTGTGCCGTGAGTGTACGGTTCTTGCTAGTCATATGCTGCATGACGGAGCCATGACCAGAGAGTCGTGTGTTTTAACAATTATGTTTCTTACTCTGTGTGAGCTTTTAATTGTGTGTATCGAGAAGAGAGACCTGTGAAATTTGGCACTGTGATTATTACGCTGCGATCGTGACTAAGATCGTATATATGTATTGGTACAGAGATTTGTGAGCTTTACTCTTATTAGCGTTTGTAGAATTCTAGCTCTTTGACAGCAGTATTCGTAGCAGCAAGTAGTTAATTGCGGGGCTGGTAATTAGAGGTAGAGGTATACTTCATTGCATATCAATGAGTGCCCTATTGTAAAGTCTGAGGATGGGATTATTATTTTACTGTTTGTATTATTATTTTTATTTTGATTGAGAGGTAGTTTTGATCCTGTCCTTAATTGTGATTTTGTGGGCCAAGAGGCTGAATATTGTGATTTATAAATTGTTCTTACTCTTCCCCCGTCTGGTGTCACTTGAGGCAGTATTTAACACTGATTTGTTTTACGATTGTGCTGAAAGGAATTTTAATTTACTTGTGTAAATCTGGTGCTTAATTTCTCGAGAACTGGGCAAAATCCTTGAACCGCCTTTGATTAATTTTCTGTTCTCGTAATTTGTCGAGTAAATCACTGTGTTTAAGAATTTTTTATTCATAATGCTACGCTGTGTGCCGTGAATTAACGATTCACTGTAGGTGTACTCCCGCGAGGTCTCGCAGTCGGCGGCAGCGCTGGTGCTGCCTTCGTGATACCAAATGGTTCAAATGGCTCTGAGCACTATGGGACTCAACATCTTAGGTCATAAGTCCCCTAGAACTTACAACTACTTAAACCTAACTAACCTAAGGACATCACACACACCCATGCCCGAGGCTGGATTCGAACCTGCGACCGTAGCAGTCCCGCGGTTCCGGACTGCAGCGCCAGAACCGCTAGACCACCGCGGCCGGCCCTTCGTGATACCGAGAGAGTGGGGAGCGGCTCACAGTTAGGTCCTTAGTCGATGATGTTTGGCAGGGACGTCGGCTAAAACCCAACCATCTAGGTACTGCGTGAATACGGGGTGGGGGGTCTGGTCACAGCGTGGAAGAAACACATTATCTCTCCAGCTCAGGAATCGCCGTTGGCTCACACAGTTTAAGATATCCCCTTAACAAACAACCAAGGCCAGTATCGACCCAGGAAAGCAAACAACAGCCACAATTTAAGGAATTTACTAGTGATGAAATAGATCAACTAAGAAATTGGAATGATCGCCAACACACCTATAGGTATCGATAAGAAAATAACAGTTAAGTCCTCAAAATACAAAACTTAGCTGAAGTTCACGAATCGAAGCTGAAGCTTGCTAGTTCCAAAGGGAGCCCAGAATTCAGCACAGCGGAACTGCCTTCAATTCTCTCTTCGGTGTGCCACGTCCCAGAGCTGGCTAGCCAGGCTACACAAAAAGACAACGCTCGAAGTCAGCTACGGATTCAAATCGGCCCACAAATATGCCCAGCAATCACTCGCCGGACTCTGTATCCAAGAAGCTTGCGCAAGTTCAAATTCAAATGGCTCTGGGCACTATGGGACTTACCATCTGAGGTTCAAGTGGTTCAAATGGCTCTGAGCACTATGGGACTTAACTTCTAAGGTCATCAGTCCCCTAGACTTAGAGCTACTTACACCTAACTAACCTAAGGACATCACACACATCCATGCCCGAGGCAGGATTCGAAACTGCAACCGTAGCAGCAGCGCGGTTCTAGGCTGAAGCGCCTAGAACCGCTCGGTCACAGAGGCCGGCGGTCCTTAGTCCAAGGTTGCTCTGTTCTACAGATGTTGCACAGTCTCCGATTCTGTCCTCGTCGATTAAATTACAGCTTCGATCATAATGTTTCAAGAAATTAAAGAATCTGGAAACTCTTCATATATGAACACCAAAACAATATGCTTACGGGAAATAAAACAAAGTACACTGCGCAAAATAATTAAAGAGCTACTTTTTGAAACACCGTAAATTCTCCTCATTACTACTCAGAAGTTTTAAATTTGGCTCGAAGGTGACTACAACCGTGTGTGCTGTGCATACCAACAGTAATGGCGCGGCACACATTATCGATTCCGCTTTGGTTGTGGGCTTATTTTCAGCAGAACCACGGGGTCTGCTGAGGTCAGGAAAGCCATTGGGGAAGCATGTTAAGATGTTAGTGCGTTAGTGCTCTTGCGTAGACGGGGTTGTTGTTCCAGTGCAAGCGAAGAGGTGACGCCTCGAGAACGTCTGTACGCGCCCGGTATCTTTGGGCAAGATGCCACTCTGCTGCACAAGGTTGAATATTGCCGTTGGCGGCAACCGTTGGAACAGGGCATCGAAGCAGTTAATGGCGTGTGGCTACGTGCACCGGAGTTACCAGGAAAAGCTGGATTTATTGTTTTTCCACCGGACTAACCACTTCATTTTCGGTGAGAACTTTTCTGTTTTGGCCTGTGGTTAGAAAGCGCTACATCTTGGTCATTTCTTGAATTTGTGTTAATTCTTTGTGGCCCGAATGTACTTTGTGAACTAGCTCGTCAGTGTCACATATCTGTTTAATTGGTGATTCTGCTGTATCTTTTTCATATTTGTTCGCTGTCGTGTACCTTCAGTAAATTGTATGGCAGGTCATAAGGCGTTTTCGAGTACCTCCTTTGTCCTCGTGAGTGTTCGGAGTTAACAACGATTGACAGTGTACTTGTTTTTCCATATTTTCCTGGTTTTGCACGTGATTCTACAGTAACTTGTGTCAGCATCTTATTTAAAGTTGTTTACGGTCGTATGTCTCGGGTAATTGTTTGGCAAGTCATACTGCAGCTATAACTCCTTTATTCTGCTCAGTGTTCGGAACTGAACAGCGAGCGGCTGTCTTCCTTTATTTCTTGTTTGTTAACCGGTTTTACGCATATGTGTTGCAGTTGTTTTACGGTAGGCTTGTCAGAAAGCTCAGGTGTGTGTGAAGTTGGCGTCTTCTGTTTAAAGGACACGACCGACGCATGTCATTGGCTATAGAATTTTGAGAAACTGTGTTGAGTGAGGGCAGCCACTGTGGGCTATATATTTTCCGTTTGAAATTGTATTGCTGATCCTGTTAGGTATTAGTTGGCCGCTCGAGACTAAGGGTTTTTCTGCTAAGTGTATGGTGCTGCCAGATTTGTGTTGTAGGTTGTGATTTACCGCTGTGCAACTTGATTTTGTTTGTTTCACTTTCTTCAGTTATATGTGTAATAATGTTACTAATGCTGGAGTCTTGCAGTTGGAAACTGTGTATATGTCTTAAGGCAACGTAACTCAATGCACGTAAATGCCTAGATTATATTTATCTAGTATTTGAGAGCGAGAGTACTTAGTAACTTACAAGAAAGTTTACACATAATTTCAAACTTTTACGAAACTTTTTCTCCTTCACAGCTTCCACAAAATGATCAAAGGAAAAACTTTCAACGCTTACTACATCTTCGCTGTTGTTACAGTGAACCTACGGTGTCAGGCATAGTGTATTACTTCTTTACTACTAACTCTGTTGGTGACACATTTTGCGTACAGTATCCACACGTGCCACTGAACGTACATGCCATATTATACTATCGTATGAGGCATAGTTTAGGAGAAAGGGCGTCATAAATACTGAAATGCGTCAAAAAGTAGCTTTTGCTTAACACGGAGCGCAAATTACCCAGACGCTGGCCAGTGTGGCGGTGCGGTTCTAGGCGCTTCAGTCTGGAACCGCGTGACCGCTACGGTCGCAGGTTCGAATCCTGCCTCGGGCATGGATGTGTGTGATGTCCTTAGGTTAGTTAGGTTCAAGTAGTTCTAAGTTCTAGGGGACTCATGACTATAGATGTTAAGTCCCATAGTGCTCCGAGCCATTTGAACCATTTTGAAATTACCCAGACTATACTCGTCTAGCATTTCATAATGAAGGCACTTCAAAACACTTCGACTTCAAAACATTTTAAACCTAATTCCAAACCCCTTGCATTCTTTTCCTCGCTTACAAGTTTAACGTCGAATTTAACACTTTAACTCATCTGTTAAGTAATCAGAATTTCGAACATATCTGATACACAGGGTTTTTCTGGTTACTTGTATACAGTCGACGTCACCAGGGACATTATTTTCTGGACTTCATATTACTGCACGAGCCATGCAGGGAAATAGCCGAAAGGGCACTACCTCGTTTAGATCCACTACGAAATTTGTGTCGCGAATTAGGACTGTGCGCAGTATAACGCGTTAGGACTCTGCGCAATACATCGAAGGTAACGACGAGAGGACACGTGGAACGATGATAAGCTCTGCCTCTCAATGGCTGGAAATGAAGATGGCGCTGTGTTGACAGTTTAGTACTGCCCGGAGAATTGTGCGACAGTGAGTGCACGGGCAGTGAGCGCGGCGTCCGCCACAGCAAGACAGGGCGAGAAGAGAGCGGCACGGGTGGACGCGTGGACGCGTGGCCGCTCTCGTGGCTGGAGACGGACCGGCGCTTTGTCGATTAGCGACGGGACGGTCTGCGCGGCGCCCGCTTCACGAGTGGGCCGCATCTAATACAGCGAAACTTGCGACACACGCGCCCGCTAATCTGCTCTAATGAAATTCCGAACGTAATATGCCGGGGCAGGGCCGCGCCGCGCCGGGCCGGCGTCGGGTGACTGTGGAGGCAGAGGCGGCGGGCGCGCGTCTACCTGCCAGGCCAGCCAGGGGCAGGCGGCCCTCTCACGGGCCTTAATCGCGCGGCGGGCGGGTCGCAATATGCAGGCACAGAGACAGCGCGGATAATGACCAGGAATCCAATAGCACGGCCCGCTTGATTGACGACCTGCCGCCCCCGTTCCGCCCCCGCCGACTCCCCTTGCGGCGCGCTATCCGCCCCTCGACCGCTTCGGCGAACAGCCGCGAGCCGCCCTGTCCTGCCCTGCAGACGTCCCCCACCTCCGCTTCCCAGCGCAGCGCGGTGCGAGCTGAGCACAGATACCGGAGAGCTCGCGCCACAGACTGACAGGCTGCGGCTTCGTGCATCCCATTACGCTGGGAACTCGATGTATATCATTGAAATTTCATAACTTTCAAATAACGGCTGGATAAAATTCCCTCAGGACTTATAAAATAATTAATTGAGGGACCACCCAACTACTGAAGTTGGTTTGAAGAACTTGCTGGTAAGAGTAATATTCAGAAGAATGGAAAAATCTGTTAGATGACGATCCGTTTGGGTTTAGGAACACTAAACGTACCAGACACGCAATTCTTACGTTGCGATGATGGAACCACGACTGAAGAAAAATCAAGTCGCTCTCATAGGATTTGTCGACCGAGAAAAAAACATTCGACAGTGTTAACTTGGTCAATTTTGGTTAAAAATAAATGCGGAATTTCTTGTGCTACATTGTGGAATAATCGCGATTCAGCCCCTACAGTTTTATGAAGTTCCGGTAGGTGGCGCCGTTATACACAGACTTTCAAAATGGCGTGTGTAATGAAGGTGCGTACCATCCGACAGCTGTCGTAGTTTCTTTTGGCCCAAAACAAGAGCATCGCAGATATTCATAAGCGCTTGCGGGATGTCTACGGAGACCTGGAAGTGAACAAAAGCACGGTGACTCGTTGGGCGAGGCGTCTGTTACCATCGCAACAATGTCTCGCAAACCTCTTCGATCTCGCGCGTGCCGGCCGGTTGCACATAGCTGTAACCCCTGCAATGTTAAAACGTGAGGAAATCCTCATTCGAGGTCATTGACGGATCACAATCAAATACTTCGCCGCACAACTGGACGTCTCTGTTCGTCTCTGTAACACACGGCCACCACTTGCGGCATTCGAAGGTACGTATCCGCTGAGTTCCTCGTCGCCTTAACAGGAAACCATAAAGAGCAACGAAGGACCATCTACGCGGAAATCCTTGCGAGTTTCGAGGCTGATAGTGATAATTTGTTGTCGAACATCGTCCCAGGCAATGAAACATGTGTTTGTCACCGGAACCGGAGGCAAAACAGCAATCCATGTAGTGGCGGCGCACCACGTCTCCTCCGAAGAAAGAGTTCAAAGCCGCACCCTCAGCCGGTAAAGTTACGGGGACTGTCTTTTGGGACTCTGAAGGCATTATTCTTTTTGATGTCTTCCTTCATGGTGCAGCTATCAATGCGAAGCGTATTGGGCTACCCTCAGGAAATGAAAAAAAGAAAAGACGTCAGCCTGTTCGTCGCCACAAAAAGGCAAAGGAACTTCTCCTTCTCCATGACAACGCAAGGCCTCACGCAAGCCTGCGCACCCGAGAGGAGCTCTCGAAATTTCATTGGACTATTTTTCCTCGTCCATCCTACATCACGGATCTCGCACCTTCCGATTTCTATCCGTTTGGCCCAACGAAGGATGCACTCCGCGGGAAGCAGTGTGTAGCTGATGGAGAGGTTATTGTTGCAGCAAGATGTTAGCGCCAACCTCGACCAGTAGAGTGGTACCATGCGGGCTCACAGGCCACCCCAGTAAGATGGCGTGAGGCTGTCACATTGAACGGAGATTATGTAGAAAACCATGGATTTTGTAGCCGAAAGAGTGGGGTATAATTTGATGTAATGGAATCTTGAATAAAATCAACTTGGTTTCAGAAAAAAATTGTTGCGTGACTTATTGAAGACCCCTCTTAAAGTATGTACAAGAACCACGCGGCAACAACAACAATGAAAGACTAAGAACGAAGCGCTGCGATTAAAAAGAATGGAAGACACGGATGCAATCTTCCGCCCATACTGTTCAATCGATATGTCGAAGAAGCAGTGACATAAATAAAAGAAAGGTTAAAGAGTCGGATTAAAATTCTGAGTGAAAGGATGTCAGTGATAAGAGCCACTGATGACATTGCTATCCTCATTTAAAATTAAGAAGAAATACGGGACATGTAGAATGGAATTAACAGTAAAATGAGTAAAAGATATGGTTAGGGTACACCGAAGAAAGCGAAATGCAATGAGGAGTACCAGTAAGGAGAGTAGCGATAAACTTAGTATAATAGTCGCTGTCTACAAAGTACACGAAGAGGAGGAAATCTGCTACCTTGGAAACAAAATAACACATGTCATATGAAGCAAGGAGGCCATAAAAAGCAGACGCGTAGGCAAGGAAGGAATTCCTGGCCGAGTGAAGTCTTGCTACTATCAAACAGGCGTCTTAATGTGAGATAGAAATTTCTAATAATGTGCATTTTGAGCACGGCATTGTATGGTAATCTGTTATGCACTGAGAGAAAACCGGAAAAGAAAGAAATCGCAACATTTGTGACGAGCTGCTTTAAAAGAATGTTCGCTATTAGGTGGACTGATAAAAAATGAGGTCATTCTCCGCAGATTCGGCGAAGAAGGTAACATATGGGAGACACTGTGAAGAAGAAGGAGCAAGGTGGTAGATGTCAATACATCAGGGAATGACTTCCAAGGCACTTGAGGCATCTGTAGAGTGCTAAAGCCATAGCGGAAAACAGAAATTGGAATACATCGAACCAATATTTGCGTACTTCGGATACAAAAGGTGACTGTACATACGATAACTGTCACCACTCTGCTCTTATTACTGCAGCATGCATTAAACTTCTGAAGTCGATCAGGAGATGTGATGTCAACTTCCCTCTGCAGGAAACGCACGCAAGTAAACGCTTTTGGTGGCAGCAGTAAACAGAAGAGCTGTTCCGAGTGCGTTAGATGAGTCCCTTTGTGATCTGTGGAGCAGAAATCTTCATTATTCATTACATGCGTTACGAAACGTCTTCAGCCTAACTACCGTTTAATACCAGGGTATAAGTGTTGCATATTCTTGCTACACAAACGCTCATTCAACAAAGACTTACTCAAGTCGCTTCACAGCAAGCGCGTGGGACTATATTGTGCAACTAATAAAAATTCGTGGGTTCACTGTCTGTAACTATCTTCAATTATGAGTTAATAATCAATTAAAATGAATGACACAGTTTGCTATATTAAGGCCTCGGGATCGCAATTAGTTGGCATTTGCGAGTCATGTACTTGAATCGTATCTTGTTTAACGGCCTACTAGCAATTAAACGCATGTTCAAGCCCATTCTTCCTATTTTACTGGATATAGCGCCACAAAAAGAAAGAACCGCAATCGGTGTTTCATCCTGTGAGTGTGCAGCATTTTCATGTTTCCTTTTTTTGGAGAACGCTGCCTTTATATCGCGTGCTTACAAGCTGGTCAAATACCTAAGTTGATGACTCCTATAGTCCTGGGTAGACGGGGTATGAGACAGATTTTTCGTCCTTCTAAGAAAATTAAGGAGATGACGCGCCCTGTTAAGGATAGTCTCGGCCTCAGGGTCCCTGGAATTTATAATATCCCCTGTGAGTGCGGAAACAATTATGTAGTTAGACCATTCGTACCGTTTCCGACAGCTGTGCAGAACACCAACGCCATATTAAAAATAGAGAACTGGAGGAACCGGCAATTGCGGAGCATAACCTCACGAACAAACATAAAATATTGTTGGTTGAAACAAAAATTCTGTGCCATGCCTCCAGATACTAGGATTCTGGTATTAAGGAGACTGTTGAAAAAAGTATGAGCCAGAAGAACTTTAACCGTGATAGCGGATACTATCTGAGCGGTGCATGAAAACGAGCACTCGATGCAGAGAAGAAGCAGAGACGTTCCTTCCAAGGTTTACGTTCCAACGGAAGCGGTGGCTCCACCAGCGCACACATTGACACAGTCTGCGACAGCAGTACGTAATCGCAGACTAATCACAAGCCGATCAATCAGAAGCCGTCCACGTGCTATAAAAAGACTATCACATAGCAGTGAAGACAGTCAGTTGCTCCTCACGTTGACGATGGAGGCTATCGTCCAAAGCTTAAGATTTCATCCCGAATTCACGCGGCAAGAAAACCGAAAATGTTTTACAAATGATTACTATTTCAGAAAATTTGGATGATGCATTCAAGAGAAAAAGCTTCAGAAAGTTATTCGGCTTGACATTGATTGGTAGAGTCGTTGTATGTCCTCCTGAGGGATATCGTACCAAATTCTGTCCAACTGGCGCTTTAGATCGTCAAAATCGCCAGCTAGTTGGAGGACCCTGCTCGTATTGCTCCAAACGTTCTCAACTGGGGAAAGGTCCGGCGATCTTGCTAGTCAAGGCAGGGTTTGGCAAGCACAAAGACAAGTGGTAGAAACTCTCTCCGTGTGCAGGCGAGCATTATCTTACTCAAATATAAGCTCAGGGTGGTTTGCCATGAGGGGCAACGAAACCGAGCGTAAAACATCGTCGACGTACCGCTGTGTTGTAAAGACTGCCGCGTGTGACAACCATGGGATCATGCAACGAAAAGAAATGGCATCTCAGACCATCACTCCTGGCTGTCGGGCCGTATGATGGGCGACTGTCAGGTTGGTATCCAACGGCTGTCTGAGGCGTCTCCATACGCGTCTTCGGCCAGGAATCTCATTGACTGAAGCGGAATAGTCAATAGTGATGATCCCGCTTCGAACTGAGCCACGGTGACCAGCGAAGACGTGTCTCGAGATGCCCGGGACAGCGCTGGGATACCAACCTGGCTGTCACCTGCATACGGCCCAGTCTGGGGCGCTATCTCTTTTCATAGCCCTTACGGTACAGCGGTATGTCTATGATATTCTAAGCCCCGTTTTGTTGCCTTTCAAGGCACGCTATCCTACGCTTATATTTCAGCAGGATAATACCCTTCCGCACATGGCGAGAGTTTCTATTGCTTTTCTTCGTGCTTGCCAAATTCTACCTTGGCCAGCAAGGTTGCCGGATCTCTCCACAGTTGAGAAAATCTGGAGCATTATAGGCAGGGCTCTACAAGCATCTCACGATTCTGACGATCTATGGCGTCAGTTGGACAGAATTTGGCACGATATTCTTCTGGAGGACATTCAATAGACGTTTCAGTGGCAAGTCAAATAACTTTTCGCATAAGGGCCTGAGGTGGACCAAGCCGTTACTGACCTACTTCATTTGTGAAACTGTATCTCTTGAATAAATCATCCATTTTTTTTCTCTACTTACATATATTTGCATGCATGTCACAACCACCAATACAAATGTATTTACTTTCAGCTTAAACTTAAAGTCATCGATTTGCTAATCTATGAGATACAGACAGATGCACTAATACTTTCTGCGGATAATAATAGATAAAATTCAAAAGTTTTCTGTTTCAAGGCATAATTATCAGTCATCAAATTCATATTAAACCTGTATCCTTTTCAATAAATAGGCTCAGTGCATACAAATGGGTCTAATTCAAGTTAGATGACGTTATAACTAACGAGTATTCTTTTAAATTCAATTCAAGCACAAAATAATATAATTTCCCATTTAGTTTGCTTATTTAAATAGTCAGTGATGTAATGTAAGCTCTCAGATTAGTATACGCGTCTCGCGATCCAAAGAGAGTATTATCAGTATTAAGAAGACTGTGAGTAAGATTGATTATGTTGTTCTTCAGTGCACCTTAAGTAATATAGGAGTCCTACTACTGATACACAAGCTTGGCTGTATATGAAATTATGATTGAAGCACAATGTACGAAGTTAAGGTAATACAGAACCAAATCCTTTCATCATATTGAATGAATGCGACATTTTTTTGTACTTAGGCAGTTATTTATTTAATCTTTCTTTCTTTTCACAGTCGGTTTCAGCTTGTGAAATCATTTACTAGTGATTTTCTGTGTGAAAAAGAACACTATATCTTATCAGTAGAAATGGGAACAATGGTGTGAATGTTTGCGGAAAAGTAATTTCCTTTAAATTTATCAAGCGTCTAAAATGGCAACAACTTCCCAATCTGTGTTCCCATTCGTAATCGTTAACAAAATGCAATTATACTTTATGTTCTGACAATTCTGACATTTGGTATGAGCACGAAGGGAGGGAAATGGGCAAAGATATACTTTATTTATTTTTTTTTACTTGGTAAAAGAATAAAAGACTGGGTGTCCAATAATCTCACTGTCTACATAGAGAAAGGAATTAATAAAATAAGGGATGTCACCGTCATTATTTAAAATCTATATAGATATTAGCCTTAGAACATGGTCTCGTAAATGTAATAGTATGGGATTAGAAATAAGAGATGGAGTTTACCTACATCATTTATTATTTGCTGATAATCAAGTAGTCGTAGCACAAGATGGGGAGGGTGCTAACTATATGTGCAATCAACTAGCAGTAGCCGGCCGCGGTGGTCTAGCGGTTCTAGGCGCGCAGTCCGGAACCACGCGGCTGCTACGGTCGCAGGTTCGAATCCTGCCTCGGGCATGGATGTGTGTGATTCCTTAGGTTAGTTAGGTTTAAGTAGTTCCAAGTTCTAGGGGACTGATGACCACAGATGTTAAGTCCCATATTGCTCAGAGCCATTTGAACCATTTGAACTAGCAGTAGCATACAAAACTTGGGGATTAATTACCAAAAAACAGAATACTTGACTAATGATTCAGATGAGCTATACATTGAAGGAAAAAAAAAATCAAAAAGGTAAACACTTCCTGTTATTTGGGATCCATTTTAGAAATCGAGGGAAAATCAGAGTCAGAAATCAATAAAAGAACTAGTAGCGGACGGAGGGTCATTGGGATGCTTAACTCAGTCTTATGGAGCAGGAATGTAATGAGCAGAACTAAAAAATTTATATACAAATCCATACTAGAGAATGTGGTTCTGTATGGAACGGAGACCTGGACAATTAACATTAAGCACGTTAAAAAATTACAAGCTCTAGAGATGGACTTGTGGAGAAGATCGGCAAGAATCTCCAGGAAAGAAAAGATAAGGAATATCGAAATAATAAGAAGAATGGAAATAAAAGAAAGAATATATGACGTAGTGGATAGGAAGAAATTAGAGTGGTACGGGCATGTACGACGAATGGAGGAAGACAGAATAACAAAATTGATACTGGAATGGGAACCGGAGGGGAGAAGAAGAAGAGGACGACCAGTGACCACCTGGCTCCAAAATGTACAGCATGCAATGAGGAGAATGGGCGCAGAGTAAGAAGACACACAAGATCGAAACACCAGGAGGAGTATTTTGAGAATATAGTTTAAGAACGTTTATTGTTTGTATTGTAAATTCCAAGTAAATTATTATGTTGGAGATAAGCCTCTGTCACGAGGAAAAGCTCAAATAATAATAATAATAATAAACCCCGTAGAGGCCCGGGATAAGAATAGGCCTCCGGTATGTTCTGCCAGTCGTAAAAGGCGACGAAAAGAACAAACCACTGATAGGGCTAACCCCCCTTTTAGTGTGATTACTTGGTTCAGGACAGAACTAAAGGAGCCTCGGACAAGCGCCGTCATGGTCGGGGACGACGCTTGAACCCTATGCCCGCCCACAATGGTAACAACACTGCTAGCCAACTGGAAAATGATTTAAATCCAAATAGAGGTGTTTTGCAGGATATGCTTCCTGCAACCACCCTAGAAGGAAAACAAAGACAGAGGATGAGATGGTCAGATGAAGTCAATAGACACCTCATGTTCTGTTATTACCAAGCAACAAACCTAGGAACCAACACAACTGGATACAGATCACAAGTATACACAACATTTATTACCAGATACCCGGAATTAAAATTTTTAACAGAACAACGACTAGCTGATCAGATCCGTGTAATAATCAAAAATAACAGGATACCCCAGTCAGAATTAGAAAACATCAAACAACAAGTACAACAAATACTGGAACAAAATAATGTGCAATCAGAAGAAGAAGAAAATACAGTAATGGACTCAAACATCCCAGAGCAAACAAACAAAGACCAACACGCATCAGTTAAACAATCAGAGGAAAACGAAATCTTAAGACAGCCACCAGAACAAGCACAAATAGAACACGAAAAGACACATGTGTTAGACATAGAAGAGAAATTTCAGCTGACATATATAGAATACAAAGACACAAATACAGACATTAGACCATTCCTGCATAGACCGCCAAATAACCCACAAGTCGAAACAACAATAAAAACTATCAACACAATCATACACAACAAAATAAATGAAAACACAACTATGGAAGAGTTACAACTACTGGTTTACATAGGAGCACTCACTACACTAAATATACACACTAGGCAGAAATCAGAACAAACCAACACACAGAAGAAACCCACAAAACCAGCATGGCAACACAGGCTACAGATCAGAATAGAAAAACTGAGAAAAGACATCGGACAGCTAACACAACTTATAAGAAATGAAATATCAGACAAAAAACGAAAAAGGTTAGGTAAAATCTCACAACAAGAAGCAACAGAGCAATTAGATGAAAAAAAGCAGAAATTGCAAGCATTGGCCAAACGACTTAGAAGATACAAAAAAAGTGAAAATAGAAGGAAACAAAACCAAACATTCAACACAAACCAAAAGAGATTCTACCAAACAATGGATAACACACACATTAAAATAGACAATCCACCAAACATAACAGACATGGAACACTTCTGGAGCAGCTTATGGTCAAACCCGGTACAACATAACAGGCATGCACGGTGGATACAAGCAGAAACAGACACATACAAGATGATACCACAAATGCCTGAAGTGATAATTTTGCAACATGAAGTCACCCGAGCAATTAATTCTACACACAATTGGAAAGCCCCTGGAAATGATAAAATAGCAAATTACTGGCTAAAGAAGTTCACCTCAACACATTCACATCTAACTAAATTATTTAACAGTTACATTGCAGACCCATACACATTCCCTGATACACTTGCACATGGAATAACCTATCTGAAACCTAAAGATCAAGCAGACACAGCAAACCCAGCTAAATATCGCCCCATAACATGCCTACCAACAATATACAAAATATTAACTTCAGTCATCACACAGAAATTAATGACACATACAACACAGAACAAAATTATAAATGAAGAACAAAAAGGCTGCTGCAAAGGAGCACGAGGATGTAAAGAGCAACTGATAATAGATACAGAGGTGACATATCAAGCGAAAACTAAACAAAGGTCCCTACACTACGCATACATTGATTACCAAAAAGCCTTTGATAGTGTACCCCACTCATGGTTACTACAGATATTGGAAATATACAAAGTAGATCCTAAATTGATACAATTTCTAAACACAGTAATGAAAAACTGGAAAACCACACTTAATATCCAAACAAATTCAGATAACATCACATCACAGCCAATACAGATTAAGCGTGGAATATACCAAGGAGACTCATTAAGTCCTTTCTGGTTCTGTCTTGCTCTGAACCCACTATCCAACATGCTAAATAATACAAATTATGGATACAATATTACTGGAACATACCCACACAAAATCACACATTTGCTATACATGGATGATCTAAAACTACTGGCAGCAACAAATCAACAACTCAACCAATTACTAAAGATAACAGAAGTATTCAGCAATGATATAAATATGGCTTTTGGAACAGACAAATGCAAGAAAAATAGCATAGTCAAGGGCAAACACACTAAACAAGAAGATTACATATTGGAGAACCACAGCAACTGCATAGAAGCGATGGAAAAAACAGATGCCTATAAATACCTAGGATACAGACAAAAAATAGGAATAGATAATACAAATATTAAAGAAGAACTAAAAGAAAAATATAGACAAAGACTAACAAAAATACTGAAAACAGAATTGACAGCAAGAAACAAGACAAAAGCTATAAATACTTATGCTATACCAGTATTGACCTACTCATTTGGAGTAGTGAAATGGAGTGACACAGACCTAGAAGCACTCAATACACTTACACGTTCACAATGCCACAAATATAGAATACATCACATACATTCAGCAACAGAAAGATTCACATTAAGCAGAAAGGAAGGTGGAAGGGGATTTATAGATATAAAAAACCTACATTATGGACAGGTAGACAATTTAAGAAAATTCTTTCTAGAACGAGCAGAAACTAGCAAAATACACAAAGCAATCACTCATATAAATACATCAGCTACACCATTGCAATTTCATAACCACTGCTACAACCCTTTAGATCACATAACATCAACAGATACAAAGAAAGTAAATTGGAAAAAGAAAACACTACACGGCAAGCACCCGTATCATCTAACACAGCCACACATAGATCAAGACGCATCCAACACATGGCTAAGAAACGGCAATATATACAGTGAGACGGAAGGATTCATGATTGCAATACAGGATCAAACAATAAACACCAGATATTACAGCAAGCATATTATTAAAGATCCCAATACCACAACAGATAAATGCAGACTTTGCAAACAACAAATAGAAACAGTAGATCACATCACAAGCGGATGTACAATACTAGCAAATACAGAATACCCCAGAAGACATGACAATGTAGCAAAAATAATACATCAACAACTTGCCATAAAACATAAACTAATAAAACAACACGTTCCCACATACAAGTACACACCACAAAATGTACTGGAGAATGATGAATACAAATTATACTGGAACAGAACGATTATAACAGATAAAACAACACCACATAACAAACCTGACATCATACTCACCAATAAAAAGAAGAAATTAACACAACTAATTGAAATATCCATACCCAACACAACAAATGTACAGAAGAAAACAGGAGAAAAAATTGAAAAATACATCCAACTGGCTGAGGAAGTCAAGGACATGTGGCATCAGGATAAAGTCGACATTATCCCAATTATACTATCAACTACAGGAGTCATACCTCACAATATTCACCAGTACATCAATGCAATACAGCTACATCCAAACTTATATATACAATTACAGAAATCCGTAATTATTGATACATGTTCAATTACCCGAAAGTTCCTAAATGCAATATAACATATACCATACAGTTACAAGGAAGTCACGCTTGACCGAGGTCCGCGTCACGTTCCATTTTTAACCAGACTTAAGTCTGAGAAAAAAAAGTCGATAATAATAATAAGGGATGTTCGAAAACTTAAATTTCATTTAGTATGTAAGAATAATTTTATCTGTCAGTGTGGAAATTGTGCATGACTAATCTTATCTATTAGTGTTGGAATCTATATTTTGATCTATGTTAGTCGTAAGTGGAATGCCAGCAAAACTGTCAAGATATGTTTTGTTTTTCATTTCAGTTTGTTTCAAAAAATGGCTCTGAGCACTATGGGACTCAACTGCTGTGGTCATAAGTCCCCTAGAACTTAGAACTACTTAAACCTAACGAACCTAAGGACATCACACACATCCATGCCCGAGGCAGGATTCGAACCTGCGACCGTAGCGGTCGTGCGGTTCCAGACTGTAGCGCCTTTAACCGCTCGGCCACTCCGGCTGGCTTCAGTTTGTTTGTTGACAAGTTTATCTGGATGACTTTTAAAGTGTCAAGAAACTTAGATTTCTTCCATAATATCCAATTTCTTCCCTTTCTTTGTCTGACGAAGGATTTCGCATTCATTGTAAATGTTTCGAGGTGTGTGTGTGTGTGTGTGTGTGTGTGTGTGTGTGTGTGTGTGTGTGTGTGTGTGTGTGTGTGTGTGTGTGTGTGTGTGTGTTATTAGATGCATGGAAAATGGACATGGATTATTTTCGTTCGATTTTGTATGTTCCTTTAATCTAATCCGAAATATCCTACTGGTTTGGCCAATTTATATCATGTCACGCTCTTAATTTCTAATTTTGTATATGCCTGTTCTATTTAATGGTTCCGTTTTATGGGTAGCTTGCCTTATAATATTTTTAATGCTGTTTCCTGTGGGAAATCCAATTTTGACTTGAAAGTTCTTGCTGTTTTGTCTGAATAGACCATAATATGGGAGAAGTGCAAAATTATTCTTTTGTTGATTCTCTTTCTAGAGTGATATCGTTGGTGGCTGACATCTGTGCAACTTTCAACTTCGGCTAGTACATTTCTTAAATTAGTTCTGGATCGAAATCGTTCCCTTAAGCTAAATTTTCTTTTTTAATTCTTCACCCACCTGAAAATTTATCATTCTCCATAACATTGCGCGGAAGTATGCTTTTTTGTGGGCTGCTGGGCGGCATGATATATTACAGGTTAATGTGTCAGTAGTTGTTGGTTTTCGAAATATTCCAAATTTGTCATTGAGTCTGTTTTCTTTATTATATATAAATAACAACTACTGACACATTAACCTTTAATATACCATGCCGCCCAGCAGCCCACAGCCCCCGAATACGGAGATCCCTTCATGACAGCAATCATAAGCAAACTGGAAGAGCAATATTTCGAGAAAGAAGTACAGTGAACCATTTTGACAAACGTGAAGCATACTCTTGAAGGTGTTGAAAACCAGAAGCCCGAGTAACGCTTGGTCAAAATCCCTTATGTGAATGACGTGGCAACGAATAACATTGGTGATTAGCTGATTGCCTTTCCAAAACATGAACCTCTCTTTTAATGAAAAACAATCATTTTATATTCATAAATATTTTCTGAATGATCACAGCCGCAATCTCAAGCAAAACAATTGTTGAATAGTACTTGTATCAACAGTTTCAAAATGTCGTAATTTCATTGATCATAAGTGATGTTTTTAGGAAGCCTATAACTCTTGTCATTGATAATATAAAAAGTAAAACGCTGAACTAATTAAGAGTTTTTTTACATAGTACGTTGCGTTGCGAGAATTAATTCTCATTATAAAGTAAAATATTTACGTGGGTGTTTTACGTGATGTTTGATTGTGTGTTTCTCTGCTTTTGGGTGGGAGGAGGCGGGGGGTGTGATTCAGTGCCATTGCATGCATTCGATAACAAATTCGCTGATTTGGAATAAACCTCTTTCTAACGACTTTTTTTCGTAAAACTCGTCACACTTTTTTCCTAAACATCAAGTCTAATGATAAGCTACAATTCTACCTTATACATTTCTTAACAGGAAAATGACTTATCTTGGCCTTCCACTTTTGTTACTCCCACTTGAATTTTGTGGATGGAGATTATTCGAACGTCGAGAGCTTGTCGCTCGCGGGCAGTACCACAGACATCCTAAGACATGGGCTGTGACATCCTGAAAGCAAAATCCACAAAAATGTTTGGCGGAATATCAGTGAGGGAGATTTTTAATTCATTCTCATTTTGTAGGGTTCTAACTAAGGGTCCTTGCACTCATCTATATGAAACATTTGGCATGATTAACGTATCATAAATGTAGGGGCAAAACGAGTAGCATGTAGGTAATGGCAACCCTACAACGTTACAAAATATAGATGAATATCACAATTGAAGAAATAGTGTCCTCAGGGCAAGTGACCACTTCCAATGTATAGAAAAACAAATGGCATCACGGTCACATTTTTATTTTATTGCATAGCCGCTTTCGACACCTTTTTAGGCCATTTTCAAATCAATTAGTTGCCATTGAAGAGCATATCGTTAGTTGGTAAAGATTCAGATAAAACTATTTAGGGTTTTACCGGATGTTTGCCAAATAACGACTGCTTTTCGAGGTAATTAATATTTAATCGATATTTTGATGACCAAAAAAGGATAGAAACCAATTATCTGATAAAATAAAAAGTGACCTAAACGTTGTTCGCCTATCTATGTACAGAGCAATCTACAAGCAGAAATTTAAGTAATTGTATTATAATCTGATTAGCTCATAGTTACTTTTAAACATTAGTAAGATTACAATGATTCTATAAATAACTGCGTGTTTTTATAATATTGAAGCATATTACACAGTAGTTAATAACTTTCTTCCATGCCTGTATAAATGATTAAAATATATTTATAGTACTATTCCTCACTGTAATTTTTTACATTACTAACGTGGGAACGATATCAGCATGGGACGTTTATGTTTGTGTCGATCATGGATGTCATATGTAGAAATTTGACAAATTTATATGTTGGGTAACCAACGTAGTTTGCTGTAAAGCTTTCTAATATGAAATGAATCTCTTCTGAAACGATTTCAGTTTTTACGACATTATTGTTAGTGAGTTTCTAGCGAATCATGGAACATTTAAAGTGCTTGTAGAGTCTTGTCTTTAACAAGATGGAATTTGTTAACGTGTGGAGGCGGAGTTAGACCCAGTAGTTACCCCCAAAACTCTGTTACGTTAGGAGACAGCCATAAATGGTATTTAAAAAAGAGGTGTCACCCATTTATCAAGTAGATAGCCTTGGTCAAAACTAGAATAAAGTCGTCTAAAATATGACCAGAAATAAATACTCATTGAAATATGGGACATTTTCTTGCGTGGGGAACAATCAGTGCGCTGTGATGCAGCTTTTATTTCTTTTGACGCTCATTCCCCATTTTTATTGGCTGTCTTTGTCTCTGTACTTGATCTTATGGCTGAGATACTGTTACCAGACGTAGCCACGCAGCCGTTCCGCACACATCCTTTTGAATCAATGAAGCATCAGAGCAAATAACACGCTTATAACCAAACAGTCAGTTTTCCGCATTTGTTTTAGTAAACTTACAAGGACTCTTACAATTAATTCTTGAATAGTATTCTTCATTATAATAAATGCGCTCCAGCGTAGCTCACTTTTATTAGAGCGTTTTAGTAGAGCTAACACATCAATTTTACATGCGTCCAATTTCGTAAAGAAACTGCGTTTGTACGCAAGATAAAGCCGACACCTGTCGCCGGGAGCGCTGCGGTCGTAAATAGCGGTGAGGGGCACGTTCCGTGTGACTTACCAGCTCGTTTCTGAGAGTGCACTGACCATGATGGAAACCATGTTTTATGTACTTCACGTTAATAATCAAGTTCCGCGTGAGAATTGGTTAGGAGTAAAGCTGTTATGTATCGTATGGACTGCTAGGTTATCAAAAATGTATTTAGAATTTCGTATTTATGGGGGTGCACAGACTCCAGATGCTTAATAAATGTAAACATGGTTTGCAACAAGCTGTAATGCGATGTTTATTTAATCGTGCGATTAACTAATTTCGACTAAGTGTCACTGCCAAGCACATTTGTAACATCTGTATTTCATGTCATTTTCAGATCACTCTTAATTACAAGTAAAAAGTTATTATACCCAGTCATTGTACGAAAGGATCCACAGTACAGTGACACCTTTTAAGACTGTATTATGAACTTTGCCGTATGTAAGGAAAACGAGGAAATACGCTGTCACATAAGAGTGTGTACTGTTCTAACACATCTTCTCCGGAATGTGGGACGATGGTTGGCTATGTATGCAAGAGGGCACGCCTGAAAACCAAGAGCTTCAGGATCTTTATAACTTTTTTTGGACCAATGGCTCATAATGAACATACGGTAACGGAGATGTGAAATTGCAGTAGAAGGCGTCATCTCACTAAAAACATCTCAGAAGGATGCAGCCGAAAAATAAACACATTAATATCAAAATGTTTACTCATTAGTGAAAAATCTTCGGCAAGAGGCAGAGTACCACGGCCGCCAGTTCGACCGACTAATTTTAAGCTTTGATGGGAAGAAAGTCAGCAATGAAGACTTACGAAACGGTTGCAACTGCTTTAAATAAAGTCCAGACTGATGGAAATTTAAAGCCATTTCTGACTTGTGTGCCTACGCACACAAGATACAATAACGAAGAAAACGTCAGATTCATCCAAAGACTTGTAAATTTTGAAAAGTAGTTTAATGAAAATCATCGGCAATTCTGTAAATATTGAGAATAAATTTAATAGGGGACTGAAAGAGACTGTCTCTTCCTGGTGTTCCCAGAAAGTCGGCTAAATGTGACTTGAAATTTGTGAAATGCGAATGAAGACTATAAATGAAGATTAACAATACAGTCTCAAAGGCCAAGCCTTTTCTAGGGAATATTCGAAGCATTTGCCTTGAGAGGTTCTTAAAATCAAGATCTGTATGGGCGAACACCGAGTACCACATCTTTGCAGGGGAAACGTAGGCAAATGACGTGCAATTAAACCCATACTTTCTCCCTACGTCAGAAGATGAGCAAACTAGCATGAAACTGATAAATACAAAATAAATTATCATAAAAAAGTGACTGGTCGTACTTCTGCAACCTCTCAACATATGTTAAAACTAATTTGTAGTAACACAGATGCTAGACTACAGTAGGCCTGCTGAGGAAGCGGCTAGACGAGCAGGAGCGCTCACGCTAACCCGCCGCCTGGTTATGAGCGCTTACGGCAAATTGGAACGGTCAGACGTCGTTACGTACGGCAGCACGGCTGACGGGTAGCTCATTAGGGCTGCAAACAATGTGCTGCCTTCAGAGGAATGACCACACAGTGTATGCGGTGCAGTGCTTAAGGGGAGACTCAACGAAAAGATTTAACTTTCCTCCTACTTTGCGGATAGCGACGAAATTTTAAAATCGTTCCTATTATGTGAAGCTGTAGCAACACCCAAGCTTTGAAGTCCTTAACTTCTTTGGTCTTCGAGCTTAATTTTTAATACGATTTTAATGGTAACTTTGAAAACCAACTTGTGGTACTCACACCACAATTTTCAAATGCCAGATTTCGTAGGTACTTTCACAAGACATGGTTCAACGATTCTGTGCATTGATTTTGTGAGAAATATTAATAATTTGTTTTCATTGTTTATTTAAAACTCCAGCCTTAAATTTTGTTTAGTTATCGTTACATAAATGCGCCGATAAAATAAAATAAATTACATTTACGATAGTATTAAAGAATAGCCAAGACTACTTCCTGCAAAAATTTCGTACTGGTTGATATTTACGATAAATAGTTGGCACTGACCTTAGAAAAAGAAACTTGTGATAAAAGGGATTTTAATATTTATCAAAAAATGGATGTCACTACAAGATATATAGCCATTACAATTCACTGGCATTATAAAATTTTCCCTTCCTGCTTATATGAGACTGCTTCAAGATCGGGGTAGCCTTTTTCTCGAATTTTCTAAATAAAAATCTACTCTCAGTCATCTTGAGGAGGTGCGATGGTCGTGATGTCTGATTGTAAGCCAGTATATGTTTCTTGGAGCTTGTTGATTATACTGAACAAGACTTCAGTGTATTCCCTAAATTTATTTTTACAGAGTCAACAGACAAAGCAAATGATTTCTAACTACTGGCTCCAATTGTTTCGCTTCAGTTTTCTTGGAAATCTTGCAACTTAATTTTCTCAGTTTGAGTTTACGCCAAGTTCGGAGCGAAGATGATTATGTTTGATGGTGATAGAAATCAAAAATTATCTTTGGCATCTTTCGGTGTGCCAGTCATTATTTCAAATATTTCTTAGATGTAATTCGAATTCAGCCATATCGTTTTTGGATCTAAGAGTAAAATACTCTAAAGATTTTAACTAGCCAAAAATCCGTTTTTGAAACAAAAGATAGAAGTTTTAGCGTGGAGTCTCCCTTTAAAGCGGAGTGTCGATGTTTTGAAAGGCATGAAAAGTAACATGAAGCTCGACTTAGGAACTTCAAACAGGTCACACACATCAACGTAGCACAGAAATCAACGTCTCAATAATTTTGCCAACTTTTCACTATGAAAATACATTTTTGTTTTCAGGAAGAACACTAAACAATGACTCTGCACCTACCTCAAGTTACCATACTGCTTTTCAGCTTGCAAATGGTTGGGCAGTTTCACTGATTTCCAGGTTATGTTGATAGTGTGGAAACTCGACTACAGTTAGAACTACCTACTGCGTGACGTTTGCGTGATTAGTTTCACAGCAAAATTAGTCCCGGAGACTTCTGTTTCCTCATTGTTAATTTTCACGACTTTGGAAGTCTACAGCTACGATTATGTCGATCTTTAGACTTACATGCACATTCTGCTTTTTTCGCAGTGAAGAGAACCAAATCCACCCACAGAAGCTTATTGACAGACTTGAACTTAAGAGCTTGTCTTTGAATCAGCATTAGTCGAAAAGTGGTACCAGACATTGATCCTTTAGTGAAAAACATAAGTAATATTCAATGACATTCTGCGGTTTTTAAAAAATGGCTCTGAGCACTATGGGACTCAACATCTTAGGTCATAAGTCCCCTAGAACTTAGAACTACTTAAACCTAACATCACACACACCCATGCCCGAGGCAGGATTCGAACCTGCGACCGTAGCAGTCCCGCGGTTCCGGACTGCAGCGCCAGAACCGCTAGACCACCGCGGCCGGCCTGCGGTTTTTAAGTTTAACTTTTAAATAAAATGGTAACGAAATATAAATTTGTCAATTTAAATTTCGTCCAAAAACTGCAGCTATCGTAAGGCTGCGACAATGGTAAGAAATATCATGCTTCTTAAGTCCCTCTCCCTCCTTCCGTTACTTGCATCATCAAAATATTAAAAGAGAACTGAATTTCATTGTCAGTTCTCATTAATACAACAGTCTGAAAAATAAATTGGCCACGAAACGCGTTAATGTGCCACCCTGAGCGATACGTGTTTGCTCTCTGCTATGGTAAGAGTGCGAGGCAGTTCGCACTAGACTTATTAGTGCGCCTGTGCCTGTGAGAAGACGGTTAGCACACAAAAACGCTCCAGGCTCTGTGCAAATGTCACTCCGTGCAAGTGTTCCAACACCACCTGCAGCAGTCTCAACGTGAGTAATATTGTCTCGCCATACCTCAAAATTACCTTGTATTACAACCACAATGCAGTAATGTTGATGGCAGTGCTATTTCGGCCAAATATCGCCTTAAAATGTGGTCCATGTAAACGCACTTTAAGAATGAGTGGTAACAATGTTGATCATCTGTAGTGTCAACAGGGAGACGTCTGTCATACGACAGAATGGCTCATATCTCGACGTGTAAACAGGATGATTCCGTGATGATGTTACAAACTCTCCGGGATGATGGAGAAGGGTACATGTATGAATTTGAGGTAAGGAATCCTGGTCCGGAAAGACCGAGTCGAAAGTTATAAGCGGAATTTTTGTGGTACCTCTGACAGTGCTGGTGCTGTTATCTCTGTGATTATAGGGTAGGCAACTTTCAGAGGTGCTAGTAAGAAACAAAATTTAAAAAAAAAAATGTTTGGTAAACATTGGCTTGAGACTGCATATCTTAAGATAGTTCAAATAGCTCTGAGCACTATGAGACTTAAGATCTGAGGTCATCAGTTCCTAGAACTTAGAACTACTTTAACCCAACTAACCTAAGGACGTCACATACATCCATACCCGAGGCAGGATTCGAACCTGCGACCGTAGCGGGTGCGCGGTTCCGGCCTGATGATCCTAGAACCGCTCGGCCACAACGGCCGGTCATACCTTAAGTGCTACTGGCATTTGTTCAGTAGTTTCACAGTAGCGAAGGTGAACAACTTCTCATAACTCCAAAGGTATCCAAATTAGAGTCCATATTTATTGCACATTTTTTCCTGTTGCAGTCCGTATCACCTGCTACAATAATTTGGCGAACAAAGAGCTTAGGTAGAAGAGATCTGTTCGACAGATCGAAAATGGGAAAATGCCAAAAACTCTTAATATGTGCCTTTTAAAGCCATGTTTACTAGACATTTTTTTAATTATTTTGATCCGTACTACCACATCTGAAAGTTGCTTACCCTACAGTCTTAGCAACAGCAGTATCCGCGCATGAATTCCACTGTCACAAGTGTCAGAACAATTTCAGCTTATAACTTTCGGCTTGGTCGTTTACGAAACAGGATTCCTTACCTCAGATTTGTAGATTAACCCTCTTCCATTATCCCTGAAAGTTTATAACATTTTTACGGTGTAACCCTGTACGTTTATAGGAACTTTTTTCAAGTTTTGCCTAGTACTGCCTCCTGTGAGAATACGGGACAGTTTTTCTGTTTTAAAAAAGAGGCTGTTAGCGACAGTTGGCGAGCCGGCCGGTGCGGGCAGACGGCGCGTTCCCAGGCGTGCTCTATCTGCATCGCGTCGGCCGGTGGCCGGCTCGCCCCCTTCTGCACACGCACTGCCTCCTCCTGCCTACCCTTCCTGTGGGACGGGCGGCCCCAGCGGTTTCCCGTCGCTGTACAGCAGAGGCGCTGCACTACGGAGCACAGTCTCAACGAAATGCGACTGCTGTCGTAAGACACGCCGTGGGATTTTACGGGCGATTGTACTGTTACAGTAGACCGGCGAACTTGACAGCTTAATGAACTGAAGAATTCACTGACTTGGTCACATTTTGAATTACTGAAACACACTATCGGTGTCGACTTTCCATTCGTCATCAGAGCCCAGTTAGAAGAGAAAGCCAGTGGATTACTACAAACAATTACTCAGTGGTGTCACAACAACAAACTCAGGATAGCCGAAAACAAAACAACATACACTTTACTGAAAGGATCACTCCAAAGGAATCCTTCGGTTAAAATTGGGGACACAAACATCAAACGAGCACGCATTACGCGCTATCTTGGGGTACACATAGATGAAAAATTGAATTTCCACGAACACATAAGGCTAACAACAGACAAAGCAGAAAAAATACTCCACAAACTGGTGAGGCTAAATTCAAAACAGTACAGACTACCTCTACCAGTCATACGTACATACCACTGTGCGCTCTTCGAATCAGTACTCAGCTTTGCAGCTAGCACGTGGGCACATAGACTGAACGTGGTCACCAACAAAGATTCCGTCAGACGAGGGCAGAGAAGTGTCCTACTTAGGCTATCTGGAGCCTTCGGTACCACCTCAGCGGATGCACTGTGTGCGGTGCTCGGAATATGCCCCATAGATATCACGATCAAATACAGAGCTGCAAGGTACTGGTTAAAGGTGGGGAGACTAGATAAGGTACACACAATAACCGGTGTGCCCATAGAGACGATACGGCACCTTAAAAGTTGGCGTTTGGATACATGGCAAGATGAGTGGGATGTAAGTGATAAGGGACGTAGACTGCACGACTTTCTCCCCGACATAAGGGAGCGGTTGAGAATGAGACATATCGATCCCAGCCGCGGTATGGTACATTTCTTAACCGGGCACGGACCTTATTCCACGCACTTAAACCGCGTGAGTCTGAGGCAGACATCTACATGCACATGCGGGGAAGAAGGTTCCCCAGAACACACTGTCTTTTTCTGCGGGCAATACGCGAACAATAGACATACACTACACTTAGATTACACAGATACAGACATAGATATATACACAGCAATAAGAGACGAAGAACAATGGGCACAATTAAACGCACTGACAAACAGTACTTCAAAAACAACACATGAAGAGTATATGCGGACACGACATAACAGACATGCCTATGTGCAGTGTAACAGAAATCTCCAGAGGATGGACAGCGATACCCACAGTGACAGCGAAAATAGTGACAATGAGGAGGAACAGGAGGAGGAAGCTGAGATGTGAATGTAAATAAACAAATTGCTGGCAATCTAGCCAAGAAAACACCAAATGCTGTACATGGATGCGCACCTAATGTAGTTAATACATAGGATTAGTAACAAACAGGATAAGAAAAATTATTTCTCTACTAATAACCATTTGTGTGTGCCTGTGTGACTGGCGGTCAACGGCTCGATGAAATCATTCCGAGGTATTCACCGTCAGTCACACTCGGTGATGGTACTAACAAATCTCTCATCTATCCTATCTTCTTTTTATATTCTTCTTAAAAACAGCAAAATTTTATTTATATTTCAACCTCAAATTATTGTTATTTTGAATCATTCTTTGTAAATGTTGTAGATAAAACAAAAGGAAAGAAAACTGTAAAAAGATGAAAAACGAAAATTGTAAGATGTACGACCTGTTTTAAACATCAGGTAACAGGTCTATAATTTGGCAATAAATAAATAAAATAAATAAATAAAAAATTCTTCATCAGACCTTAAAAACAACTTATGTTGGCTGCACAGCCGAAACTTTAGTTTACTGTGATATATACACCTCCCCCATCAGCCACAGTAGTCTTTCCGATCAGTTTCGCTGAAAACTGTGTCTCATGATGGCAATTTTCGGATACAATGCTATCTTTGAGCATTGTACCACTGCTGCCATTTTCTTCTTTTGTTTCGCGAAGAAGAGACAGTCGTGTTTCGTCTCCTGGGCGCCATACATGTCGAGGCGCTAGTACGCCGTATTCTATATCTTTAACTCTGAATAAACGACTGACTTCACGTTCCACATTCTTAATTTGTATTGATCAAGTCTCGCGTGTTTTATTGTTTTAGAAAAATCAACAGATGAGTATGTAGCATTTCCTTGACAACGTCGCAATTTTCTTCGAGCAAAGCAAACATAATCTGGCGAAGCCATTTTAAAAAGAAAAGATGTATTAAAATCCGAATCACAGGTAACGTAGGTGCAGGCATAGATAATCAAAATAAGATAAATATAGTGGCACAAAAAAATCGCAACACCAGAAAGAAATTAACGTAGAGTAATTAAATTTCGGGAATACATTTGTCTGGGTAACATATTAAGTGATCCACATTGCAAGATTACATGTAAATTTGAACACGACATAAGCCACTGCAAATGTGAAATGGTGGTCCATTAATAACCGGTGTAACAACCAAAATTTTGAATGCAAAAATGTAAACGTGCTTGCACTGCATCTTACAATATAGGCGCCGGATGTCAGTTTGTGGGATGGCTTTCCATGTTTGTTCTACTTGGTCGGTGAATATTGGGACGGATAATGCTGTTTGGCCGACTAAGTGGCCATGCGGTTCTAGGCGCTACAGTCTGGAGCAGAGCGACCGCTACGGTCGCAGGTTCAAATCCTGCCTCGGGCATGGATGTGTGTGATGTCCTTAGGTTACTTAGCTTTAATTAGTTCCAGGTTTTAGGTGACTGATGACCTGAGAAGTTAAGTCGCATAGTGCTCAGAGCCATTTGAACCATAATGCTGTTTGTAGATGACACTGGAGTTGTCGTCCGATGTTGTCCCATACGTGCTCGACTGGAGACAGATCTGGTGATCGAGCAGGCCAAGGCAACATAGAGCATAACGGTGGTATGTGGGCGAGCCTTATCCTGTTGCAAAATGCCCCCTGGAATGCTATTCATGAATGGCAAAACAACAGGTCGAATCATCAGATTGACGTACAATTTTGCAGTCATGGTGCGTGGGATAACCACGGAAATGCTCTTGCTGTCATACGACAGCCCAGACCATAACTCCAGGTATAGTTCCAGAGGTCTAGCATGCAGACAGGTTGGTTGCGGATCCTCAACTGGTCTCCTTCTAACCAACACACGGTCATTACTTACACCGAGGCAACTCCAGCTTTCGTCAGGAAACACAACAGACCTCCAACCCGCTCTCCAATAAGTCCACGCTAGACACCACTGAAGTCGCAAATTGTTGTGGTATGGGGTCGTGGAATGCACTCTACGTGGTGTCTGGTTCAGTAGCCGATCTCCAGCAGTTCTTTGTGTCACTTTAAAGCCAACTACTGCACAAATTGCTGATGCAGATGGAGTACGTCGGTCTTCCCTCTCGGTAGTACCAAAAATGGTTCAAATGGCTCTGAGCACTATGGGACTTAACTGCTGTGGTCATCAGTCCCCTAGAACTTAGAACTACTTAAACCTAACTAACCTAAAGACATCACACACATCCATGCCCGAAGCAGGATTCGAACCTGCGACCGTAGCGGTCGCGCGGTTCCAAACTGTAGCGCCTAGAACCGCTCGGCCACTCCGACCGGCCCCTCTCGGTAGTACCACGTAGCCGTCCAGAGCCCTGTCTTCTTGCGACCGTACATTCTCGTGACCAACACTGCCAGCAGTCATGTATGGTGACTACATTCCTGCCAAGTCTTTCTGCAGTACCGCAGAAGAAACATCCAGCTACTCGTAGCCTATTAAATGACCTCGTTCAAACTCAATGAGCTGTTGATAATGACGTCTTTGAGGTTTTAAAGACATTCTTGACCAACATCAACTGGAACCTCAAATGTAATGTTACAACGTGTGTTTAAAGTATCCCTCATAGTGACACTACTAGCGCCACTCCTACGCTATTGGAGCGAAATCTGAATAGACATTCAGATGTAGACATTCAGGTGTAGAAAGACGCCTGCCAACTTTACGTCACACGACAACACGTACTGTGTGTCGATGCTTATTTTTAAGATCTGATGATAGATATGAAGGCAAAAACCTCTTTTTAAGTAAATGAAAAGGTGACAAGACTGAATTCTTCACAGTAATTGACTTCTTGTACAATTATAATAATCGCCGTAGTGAACATTGTGTTGGTTTCAGATTTCTATTTCAGCCACTTTTACACGAAACACACACAGTAAAACTTAAGGGTAATCAATATTTTGTGATTTTCCAAAGTAATTGTACCATTTCTTTCTCATGTACTTGAGCTTCACACTCGCAGCCAGAACATTACGCAGTCCATTGACTGGTAGCTCTTATATTACGTTTTGGTTGTTATCTATTTTGCAACTAAAGGCTGTAAGTCACATTGTTACTAACCAAGCGCCTACAACTCGTATAACATTTTAATATTTATTATAAGTCTACGAAAACCACTAAATCACCTGTAGTTATAGATATATTTTTTCCTCTATTGTCTCGCATGTGCCTTTCCACGATTAGTTTCATGTGTTCGTTTCACTTTAAATCGTTTCGTGGGCGTACTCCCGAACATTTAATGGCTGTGACTGTTTCGAGTTATTGCTCAGTAATTGTGTAATCAGGCAATAACAGGTCATTCCGTCTATTTAAAAGCAATACGTTACTTTCGTTCATGTCTAAGTTCAGCTGACACTCCCAGCACTAAGCGTCGGTCCTCTGAAGCATTCCTGCACTCTGCCACAATTTTCTAGCATTTCGACTTGTCTTGTAAGTAGGCTGTTTAGGTTTTTATGTTGGTAACGCCACGTAGCGCTCTGTATGAAGATCACTTGTAACCTCCCCCTCACTTATCGACCTTAATGACAGTGAAAAATTAAACCGCGTGTACCTAATGGAAATTTGGGAAAAGCAATCGTCACCGAAGTTAATCTGTCGGTAAAGAGGGAGGAAAGGGTTACATCTAAATGGAAGGAAAAATGAAAATGGAACTGGTGGAAATAAATTTTGAAAAGGGGTAAAGTTAATAAAGAAAGTAAATGTGCGGCCGTTACATTAACAATTAACTAGCGGTAATTAGATATTTCAGATTTGGGGGAAATAATGGTCGCCAGTCCTATGGACAATTACTATAGTAATTGAAAAAGAAAGGTTATTACACATATAATTAGCACTAGAAGCGTGACAACTGAAGGTTGACACGTGTAGTGTGAAAACTGAAAGTTTGTCAGAAGTAATAAATTTCGCTACACTCTGACTTAATTTAGCAAAAGAATTAATAAAATCGGAAAATTGAAAGTTAATTTAGTGACTGAAATTAATAGTGAGCTTTGTTTCTGAAGCACATCGAAATTCAGTAAAATACGGTTAGTCTTGGGCTACCTCAATATTCATTTCAAAAGCTACTTGAATCTACGCAATTTACAAATAAGAGATTTAATTTTGAAATTGAATTGAATGATTCTGAACATTTAACAATAGTAAAATTTAGTATGTACCAAGCTGAGCTGCAGTCACAGGTAAGCTAAAATATGGTAACAAAACTCGCACTCTTAATTTGTGCTTGTGTAATCTAACTATTATAGCCAGCTATCAATACCTTAACTGAACTTTGAAATTAAAGCAGTGAAATTGAATGATATTACTTTAATGCTGGCGTTTGAATTTCAACGACACTCGGGTTCATTCCGGAAAAGGAAGGGACCCTGCTTGGTAATCCAATTGGGACAATGAGCAACAAATGTTCATGCTAAGTTGCTGTAATTATAGTTACGAAAATGGAACAGTTTGAAAAGCTGAGGTCTGCCATACAGTTCTAAAACTTTACGTGCTTCCAGTCTTCCTTGTTGGTTGATTGAAGGTTTGAAGCCGTCGATTGAGGAGGTGGCGACAGTCACTCATTGTCGGCCGTCGCTGTTGCAGAAGCTGGATGTTGGCGCGCCTTCTTCTCGACACGGTCACCAGGCGAAACGGGCTCTTGATGCGCGCCAGCTAAAGCTTCCCGTCCGCGACACCGTGTCAGAAACTATCATAGCAATTCGAGCGCAATTACATGCAGCCAAACCCCGAAAGCTCTGCAACTCGCGGGAGCGTCACACAACACACCTGTTCCACTGCACTACTCCCGTCAGACTCCCTCTGCCCGCGCTCCACGCGGCAGAGTTAACACTACCAAAGATCCTAAACACTTTGGTTCTCCACACGTCCTATCGATGTATTCGTTCGATAGCATAGTTTTCTCTAGGCAAGACCCAGCGTAAAAATACAAATAGTATTTACAAAACAAACCAATTATACATCGACATAAATGCATGTATATACAAATAGTAAAACAATTACAATATACAAAGAAACGTCATATCTTCAGGTAACAAAATAAGGAAAAAAATTTATAGTACAATAGATGGAAATAGGAAAAATATGCATTTCCGGCGTTAAACACTGACTGTGCTGTGTGCAGTCTGTGGCTGGTTTGCATTGTTGGAATATTTGCTATTGTAGTGTTGGGCAGTTGGATGTGAAAAGCGCGTAGAGTTGCGCAGTCGGAGGTGAGCCGCCAGCAGTGGTGGATGTGGGGAGAGAGATGGCAGAATTTTGAGAACGGACGATCTGGACGTGTGTCCATCAGAAAGAGTAAATTTGTAATACTGGATATCATGAAGTTTTATATATATATGATGACTTTTGAACATTATTAAGGGTAAATACATTGTTTGTTCTCTGTCAAAATCTTTCATTTGCGAACTATGTCTATCAGTAGTTAGTGCCTTCAGTAGTTAGAATCTTTTATTTAGCTGGCAGTATTGGCGCTCGCTGTATTGCAGTAGTTCGAATAACGAAGATTTTTGTGAGGTAAGTGATTCATGAAAGGTATAGGTTATTGTTAGTCAGGGCCATTCTTTTGTAGGGATTTTTGAAAGTCATATTGAGTGGCCAAGTAAGTGGTCCCGACAGTCGGGATACCGGTTACTTTGGAATAAGGCTGGGCATCTCGGACATATTCTGAGTCGTGGTCACCTTTGTGCTCATACGGCAAAGACTACCAAATCCACCGGTTAGTCCCTCAGCCGTTAGGGGTAAAACCCAATGGGACTCGGGGCAAGTAAGGCTAGCAACCTGCCTCCCTGGTACTTTAAATATGATGCTGGCAACAATCAGAGCAAAATGCCTCGGACCTTTGGAGGTGACGGAGTCCCACCTCTAACTGACAAATCAGGGACTCCTAAGATACGACTTGGCAAACAAATGGTAATGAGATGGGGAGCTATTAATATCAATGGGGGCTACGCTGGGAAGAAGGTAGAGCTGGCAGAGGCTGCAAGTAAGATGGGGCTGGACGTTTTAGCTGTTAGTGACATTCGGGTAAGGGGTGAGAAAGAAGAGGAAGTGGGAGAATACAAGGTCTACCTGTCAGGAGTCAAAGCAGGAATAGCACAATGGGGTGTAGGGCTTTACATCAGGAAAGAAATGGAACCCAGCGTAGTTGCAATAAGGTATGTAAACGAACGACTGATGTGGATAGATTTGACAGTGTCTAGCAAGAAAATTAGGATTGTGTCAGTATATTCGCATTGTGAAGGGACATATCAAGATAAGATGGATAGTTTTTATGAGGCACTCAGTGATGTAGTTGTTAGAGTAAAGGACAAGGACAGTGTTCTGCTCATGGGTGATTTTAACGCCAGGATTGGAAATCGAACAGAAGGGTATGAAAAGGTTATGGGTAAATTTGGAGAGGATATGGAGGCCAACAGGAACGGGAAACAACTCTTGGATTTCTGTGCCAGTATGGGCTTAGTAATCACAAACTCCTTTTTTAAACATAAGAACATTCACCGGTATACTTGGGAAGGCAGGGGAACCAGATCTGTCATTGACTATATAATAACAGATCAGGAATTCAGGAAGGCTGTGAGGGACACACGTGTATTCAGGGGATTCTTTGATGACACTGATCATTATTTAATCTGCAGTGAAATTGGGATTGTGAGGCCGAAAGTGCAGGAGGTCAGGTCCATATGTAGGAGGATAAGAGTGGAGAAACTTCAGGATAAGGAAATCAGGCACAAGTACATAACAGCGATCTCAGAAAGGTACCAGTTAGTTGAATGTAGTCAATTACAGTCATTGGAAAAGGAATGGACAAGGTACAGGGGCACAGTACTAGAAGTGGCTAAAGAATGTCTTGGAACAGTAGTGTGTAAAAGTAGGATGAAGCAAACAGCTTGGTGGAATGATACAGTCAAGGCAGCCTGTAAAAGGAAAAAGAAGGCGTATCAAAAATGGCTACATACCAGAACCCAGGTAGACAGAGAAAGTTATGTTGAAGAAAGAAACAAAGCCAAACAGATAATTGCAGCATCCAAGAAGAAATCGTGGGAAGACTTTGGAAACAGGTTGGAGACTATGGGTCAAGCTGCTGGAAAACCATTCTGGAGTGTAATTAGCAGTCTTAGAAAGGGAGGTAAGAAGGAAATGACAAGTATTTTGGACAGGACAGGAAAACTGCTGGTGAATCCTGTGGATGCCTTGGGCAGATGGAGGGAATATTTTGAAGAGTTGCTCAATGTAGGTGAAAATGCGATCAGTAATGTTTCAGATTTCGAGGTAGAATGGGATAGGAATGATGATGGAAATAGGATCACATTTGAGGAAGTGGAAAAAATGGTCAATAGATTGCAGTGCAATAAAGCGGCTGGGGTGGATGAAATTAAGTCGGAACTCATCAAATACAGTGGAATGTCAGGTCTTAAATGGCTACACAGGATAATTGAAATGGCCTGGGAGTCGGGACAGGTTCCATCAGACTGGACAAAAGCAGTAATCACACCAATCTTTAAACATGGAAACAGAAAAGATTGTAACAACTACAGAGGTATCTCTTTAATCAGCGTTGTGGGTAAAATCTTCTCAGGTATTGTTGAAAGGAAAGTGCGAGTATTAGTTGAGGACCAATTGGATGAAAATCAGTGTGGGTTTAGGCCTCTTAGAGGTTGTCAGGACCAGATCTTTAGGTTAAGGCAAATAATGGAGAGGTGTTATGAGTGGAACAGGGAATTGTATCTATGCTTTATAGATCTAGAAAAGGCATATGACCGGGTTCCTAGGAGGAAGTTATTGTCTGTTCTACAAGATTATGGAATAGGAGGCAAACTTTTGCAAGCAATTAAAGGTCTTTACATGGATAGTCAGGCAGCAGTTAGAGTTGACGGTAAATTGAGTTCATGGTTCAGAGTAGTTTCAGGGGTAAGACAAGGCTGCAACCTGTCTCCACTGTTGTTCATATTATTTATGGATCATATGTTGAAAACAATAGACTGGCGGAGTGAGATTAAGATATGTGAACACAAAATAAGCAGTCTTGCATATGCGGATGACTTAGTTGTGATGGCAGATTCGAGTGAAAGTTTGCAAAGTAATATTTCAGAGCTAGATCAGAAATGTAAGGACTATGGTATGAAGATTAGCATCTCCAAAACGAAAGTAATGTCAGTGGGAAAGAAATATAAACGGATGGAGTGCCAAATAGGAGGAACAAAGTTAGAACAGGTGGACGGTTTCAAGTACTTAGGATGCATATTCTCACAGGATGGCAACATAGTGAAAGAACTGGAAGCAAGGTGTAGCAAAGCTAATGCAGTGAGCGCTCAGCTACGATCTACTCTCTTCTGCAAGAAGGAAGTCAGTACCAAGACTAAGTTATCTGTGCACCGTTCAATCTTTCGACCAACTTTGCTGTATGGGAGCGAAAGCTGGGTGGATTCAGGCTACCTTATCAACAAGGTTGAGGTTACGGATATGAAAGTAGCTAGGATGATTGCAGGTACTAGTAGATGGGAACAATGGCAGGAGGGTGTCCACAATGAGGAAATCAAATAAAAACTGGGAATGAACTCTATAGATGTAGCAGTCAGGGCGAACAGGCGTGGGGTCATGTTACACGCATGGGATAAGCAAGGTTACCCAAGAGACTCATGGATTCAGCAGTAGAGGGTAGGAGGAGTCGGGGCAGACCGAGGAGAAGGTACCTGGATTCGGTTAAGAATGATCTTGAAGTAATAGGTTTAACATCAGAAGAGGCACCAAAGTTAGCACTGAATAGGGGATCATGGAGGAACTGTATAAGGGGGGCTATGCTCCAGACTGAACGCTGAAAGGCATAATCAGTCTTAAATGATGATGATGATGATCATATTGCGCTGCGCTAAAAATATTGTGTTTCAGTTTAGTGCTGATCAGGATAAGTTAAGAGAGAAATGTCTGAGTACGATCAGTTCTGCTCATCTGTTCGTAAATCAAATAACGTAAGAGTTTTATCAGCACAGTAATTCATTAATTTTTCAAAGGGGATGTTTCAGTCTCTATACAACAGATTCATCTACGGGAACCCTCTCTGAGCTTTCGACGTTATCCACCAAGCAATGGTGTGGAGTCTTGCCTTATATAGAGGTGAAACCCGAACGACAGGCAACAGAGGCAAGAAGGGTACAGAATCATTGAAACGCGGTATTATAGATCAGTGCTAAATAAAATATAGGTAGACAGGTTCTGTACTGAGTCAGGGAGAAAAGATCTGTATTGAATAACTTGACTAAAATAAGCGATACTTATCAAGTAAGTGGAATGTATTCAGATATTCATTGGTAGGATTCGAAAGGTCGTTGTACCCCCATAGGAAAAATGTAAAAGAAATACTCAGATAATTTAAACGGGAATATCTGGATGAAAGAGGAAAACCTGTTAGGTAAATTTAGAGAATGGATATTCGAAGAATATCTGAGCAACATGCTACCGCCATCGAACATTTCGCGTAGGGATCGTGAGAATCAGGTAACAGAGACGGCGGCACGCTCGATACATGAATGAAATAGAACAGAAAATCGAGAATACTGGTACGACACACTCTCCACCATGCACTGTGCGTTGGCGTTCGAAGTATAAATGCAGATGTAGATTGGCGGGTTGATGGACGAAGCAGGGAGGGCATAAAAAGTAATTAACACAGACAAAGAGGGAATTTCTGTCGAAGAGAAATCTACTAGTAGCCTTAATCTGAGGAAGAAATTTCTGAGAATGTAAGTCTGGAGCGCAGCGTTGCGTGATAGTGATCGTGGACTGTGGGTAAACCAGAAAGGTAGAGAATCGAAGCTCTTGAGATGTGGTGCTACAGAAGAATGTTGAAAATTAGATGCGTTGATAAGTTAAGGAATGAAGAGGTCAGAAGTTCTCCGCAGAACTGGAGAAGAAAGAAACATACGGAAATCACTGACAAGAAGAGACATCATGACAGGACGTGTTAAGGCATGGTGAAATGACTGCCATGCTATTAGAGGAAGCTGTCGAGGGTAAAACCTGTGAGGGAAGGCAAAGATGGAATACATCAACAAATAATTCAGGACGTAGGATTCAGGTATCACTCTGATATGAAGAGGTTGGCGCAATAGAGAAGTTCTTAACGAGCCGTATCAAACTAATGAGAACATAGATGACTCAAATAAAAAATAATAATAAAGAAATGCTTTCAGGATGTCTCTGTACTTGACAATAAATCTTCATCAGTCTGTTCTTATTACTTCAGAGTGCATTGGACTTTTAGTATTCCTCTGTGAAGTCGGTCAGGGTATAAACATCCCTCGCAGGAAACGCAGATACGCCCTTTTGGTGGGAAGTAGTTAAATTGGTTTTCGAGGGAAGTGACGGGATGAAAATTTTAGAGTAAGCCCAAGGGTCGACTATAATATAGTTTGTCTGCAAACCGAACGGCGAGCAGGTGAGTGACCATTCTCCCTACCTAACTACGTCACAAGCAGCAAGTACAGGCTGTTCACCGGGCCCTCCACAGCGCGCTCTTGAAACCACTGGGCGATGCAGTGCTCAGACGAATTCGAGGAGAGTCTCGCTTCGCTAAGGGCATTAATACTATACGAAATACAGAAATTAGTTACTAATATAACTGACGGAAGAGACGAACACGAATAGAATCTGCATAAATCCCGGTACGCTGCACTATTCTGCAGAACGGGTAACTGATTCTTTGCTTGTACAGCAGTTATGGGGTTCATTGAGGAAGGGCCACTTCTCCTGCCACGAACGCTGCGAGCCGAAACTGGTAATCAAATAAAATAGCAGTTCGGAAATTAGACGGTTGAAAAGTGTTTGATTTGACATTCTAGACTATAAGCGGGTTGAATGTGCTACGCAGAGGTCAAGAAACGTGTGTGGGACAGGGTAGCGTGGCGAGCTGCACCAGACCACTTTTCGGGCCAAGGGCCACAACAGCAGTAACAATGTTGCTATTATACTCCCTTGTGGCACTCCACTTAAATGTCTGAAGATTTCTCTCCACTGAGAAGCAAATGATGCGTTCAATTTGCTAGAAATTCTTCTAACCATTCATGTAGTTGTTCTGATGCTCCGTTATTAGTTAAGGTGACAGCTTGCAAAACCTCCACCCCTTATTCTTTAAAGAAGCGAACTCTCATGTATAAAACAGCTTCAAACGTCTGATTGCTCTACAAATGAGAAGATATGTAAAACATTCGAGGTTAAGCACGTAAGTTAAAAATAGTTTGGAAAAAACTTGAAATTATGCTAAAAGTTTGTTGGAAGTCGTTAATTGCTCTCATTATAAAAAGTGAATAAGTACAGTTCGGGCAATTTTCTCTCCGTTTTAAGCAAACTCTGGTTTCTCAGATAGCTCAAAGTTTATGACGTCATATCTCCCGAACTACAGGACTCGCATTCGGGAGGACGATGTTTCAAACCCGCGTCCGCCCATCCAGATTTAGGTTTCCCGTGATTTCCCAAAATCGATCCAGGTAAATGCTGAGATGTTTTCTTTGAAAGGGAACGGCCAGTTTTCTTCCCCATCCTTGCCACAATCCGAGCTTGGCCTCCGTCTCTAACGACCTCGATGTTGACGGGACATTAATCCCACTCTTTCTTCTTTCCGAACTACAGGAGGCTAGATCAGAATATTGAAACAAGGCAAGAAATGCATGCATGGACATCAGCACAGATGATGGTCAAACTTGCAGGTTGTGCTGCTCTGTTTGACGACTAACGGCACCTTTGCAGTGCCCTTTACGATGCAAGTGTCTTGAAAGGTGGCTACACTGAGCCACAGCGCCAGAGATCGCGCCAGAGAGTATTGTTCCGCCGCCTCCACTGGCAGTGCTTATTGAGAGGTAGTGGCAGGCAGTGTTTGCCGAGAAGTTGTGGTGGACACTGCTTGTCGTGAAGTCAGAGTGAGATGTGGTAGTGGAGAGTGTTGTTCCATGTTTTATGCAGTTGTTTGATGGGAGAGATAGCAGATGTTGTTCTAATGGAGATATTGCAATGGTCAGAGTGCATTTCGTCAATATATATGGAGGTAATAAACTCTTTTTTCTTTTATTCTTTCAGTGTCCTGAATAGTGTGTCATGACAGGTTCAGTCGACAAAGCATCTGGCGTGTGTTCTTGTATTAGAGTGTAATTCTGATTTTCTTGCGCAATTATAGTATTTCTAATTTTCTTTTATCGCGTCAGTATAATTGGTATTTAAAAATTCTTGTCTTGTTGAAGAAGAACCGTGCCAGATGTGCGTTGTGTCATACTACCACATACAGAACAGCTACACTTGTGTTTGTTGTTTCGTAGGTTTTATAGTTGCTGGGGACTTAATTAATTAATTGTGCTAACAGAAATTTTCTTACATTCTTTGTTGTCATTCTAAGCAGTCAGATTGCGTACTAAAACTAGTCAGGGCCAGCCGTTTACGAGACTTGCGTAATCGGACATACAGCTACTAAAAAAAATATATATATTTGCATTCAAATTTAATTAAGCCCCCATGCAGTCTGTCGTGGACAGAATAGCGTTTTGTGTAAATGTGCGTGCATTATGTCGGAGCTAAGTGACTTGGAAAGTGGGAAAATTGTTGGAGTTCGTATGGTGGACGCTTCCGTAACCGAGGGAGCCGAAATGTGTGTTTCAAGTGGCATCGTATTGAAGATTTATGCAGCATACAGGGAAAGCGGAAAAACATCGTACGCTACGTAATAAAGCAGGCGAAACAGTTTTGTTGAGTGATCTTGAAGAACAGTCATTCAAGAGGATTTTGACGAAAGAAAATAGTACCACAAGTGCAAAATTCACTGTTGAACTGAATGTCGCACTCGCAAAGCCTATCCGCATCAGAACACCACGAAGGGAGTTCAATAAGCTGGGAATTGCAGGGGAACTGGACTATGAAAAAATAGAAGACTGCAAGTTGGTCGGATGAGTCTTGGGTGACAATGTTTGCTACTTTAGGCCCAGAGTGAAACGTGGTGGGGGTTCGGTTATGATTTGGGCTGCCATATCATGGTATTCCATGAGCCCCGTGTGTGCCTTGCAAGGTCGCATTACTGGCAGGGATTATGTGACCATTTGGGTAATCGGGTCCATCCCATGGTACAATGTATGTTCCCGGATGGCAATGTTGTCTTCCAGTGATGCGACGGAAGTGTGATAACAGAAGCATAAGTGGAAATAGATGTCATAAGCCAGTTTTAGCGGAAGTGGAAGCGGACGCGGAAGCGAAAGTGTATATATTAAAATATGTAACACATCTTTATCAAACACTATTTTTTATTATATTAGCACTCAAAATTTATCAGTGGCAGGTTATATGTTGAGAGGCACCCACATGCCTTGCTCATACTGTGGCATCAAGCACTCAGGCCTGCCAAGCGAGTGGATTCATTCTCAAAAAATGGTTCAAATGGCTCTGAGCACTATGGGACTCAACTGCTGTGGTCATAAGTCCCCTAGAACTTAGAACTACTTAAACCTAACTAACCTAAGGACAGCACACAACACCCAGCCATCACGAGGCAGAGAAAATCCCTGACCCCGCCGGGAATCGAACCCGGGAACCCGAGCGTGGGAAGCGAGAACGCTACCGCACGACCACGAGATGCGGGCTGGATTCATTCTTATCTGTCGAGTAACATGAACTCTAGTACTCACAATAAAGTTACAAATTATCCTCCTGTATGAATAATGCGCAACGGAAACGCACATCTGACTATCAGTAATTTACAGAACTCTGACTGTTCACTACGCACTGGCAATACCACATTTTCTTTTTATTTTATTTAACGGCTTTTATCAACACGTGGCCATCGCACTGAATATGAGTGGCGCACACATTATAAATTCTGGATATCATGGCAACATACAATTCGAAGGAAAAGGCCACCAATCTTTTTCTTTTCACTATCTTGTTTATTCCGATAAATTCTATAACCTAAACACACAAATCCTATAACCTACAACAATGACACATGAGAAATTCCGCCCAGTGGGCATGGCTTTACATTGGTGATTCTCTATCTTATGGTCTCGTAATTATTCAACGCTACAGTGCACTTTCTGGATAGGATGGTGGATCTTTTTTGCTATATCTCACACTTCGACTCTCACAACCATCATCACGAAACTTTCCTCCAGACCGAGCGGTACAAAAGGAACACGCATAACCCACTACCGCTGCAACTACCTAGCTACTCTCCCATGAAAACCACACATACCCAAATTACATGACATACACCACGCTACAACATGGAATACAACACAATAAATAGTCACAACACTATCACTTTCAGCTTTCCCACTTCAATTAGTATTTATCCCAGTTTCACACGACACTGCCCCACTTCGTAATTCTTCTTTCCTACTATGAACTCTGGAGATATATGCCCGTCTTCCTGTGCAATGCAAGCCAAGTGGCGTTGCTGGATAGACGGCTGACTCACCTTGCTTCTCTCTCAGAGTATTATAGTTTGAATCAAGCGTCACACGGAAACATAACATGCAAAGTAATATTAAGAGCATATTCATCACACACGCGAGTCCTCAACTGATACAATGGACTAGTACTTCTCTTTATCCTTTGTCTCATACACAGATTGAGACTCACACAGTACTCACCATGTGGAAGTACTCGTCTCTAATTTCAAGTCCTGCACACGCCATTCCTTAAATATTTCAACTTATAGTACACACGCTAGTCATTCAGCTTAACTTAAGCACACGGAAGTATTTCAACTTATTGCTACACGTGGTTTCATTGTGACCGTTGGTCACTTCCGAAGATTACTAAGATTCCATTAATATTAACTGCCTGACATGTAATTCTCCCCACAAAAGTTCCTGAAATAGAGAAATTATTATTTCAAACTACTCTTAAATATTCCACGTGCATACCATGTCTCCACTCTTTTGTCTTTACGGAGCACACCTAAGACAGGTCTTAACAGCACAAGATCCAGCGGCAGAGTGCTGAAACATGGCCGTTCTTCAGGTTCTCTCGCACCTCTGCCGAAGTGGGGGAGCACCTTGCTACCGTATTGGTCAGCCACATTTCAGGCGCTCAAAGCTCAGGTAAATTTCATCTCTTTGGTCCCACCAAAGGTGGCCAAAGGATCGTCTCAAAGATGATCATATATTCACATTCACTATCTGCAGTTAGCAGACGACCATACATTCATTCATTTCACAGATCTCACCAAACTGGATGTAGGGATTTATTTTGTGGGAGTGCACATGTAATCAATTAAATAAGTAGGTTGTCATTCTTTCCCACACTGGTATCCGGCTTCGCTGTATTAATTGAAATTGAGTTATTTTACAAAAAAAAAGTGTTGTTCTGACAAAAATAATGAAGTATGTTGTACCTATTTTCAATGACGTGCGGTACTGTACCCTTTCAATGTAACAAAAAGTAATTTTGCCGCCTTTTCACCCTGCAGACTATTTCGACGTTCTTCATATATAATTGTTCACTGGCTACGCTGCTGTGAGGAGCTGACAAATACTGGCGAGGTAGTGGATTGGATAGTGATACTTGTGCTCATTTGATTTCCACCAGATTTTGTGCTCCAGTAGGTTTGACTGTTGCATCAAAAGCAGATTGTCGTTTTCGTTAGTAGTAGTCGCGTCTTGCTGATCTTCATTCACACTTAACATGAATTCTAACATTTGTAACTATGTTTCTAATAGAATTCTGTGATTAAGCCACAGCTTGTTAAAGGCTGATTTTCAGATCCAAATCGGCACCTTTTAGAGCTAGTAGGTTTGCAGTCATCTTGAGATGAGTTTGGATCTCTGGCTTTCATCATCATCAAATGAAGTATTTGGGACTCAACGTGCTCTGTGAAGATGCCATTGAAAAATTTTGACTTGTATCGCAGACCTAAATATATCGTAATTTTGTACTTATTTTTAGTTAGTTCTCCAAATCTCGTGCTTGAATTCAGTTCATCACGTAATTTCCTTGTAAAATTTGGAATTGTTCCGAAGAGTCAGTCTTCGTTACTTCTTGCTGTAAAGTGGTCACAAAAACTTGAATCGGCGGTACGACTGATGACATATTCGCTTGAGAACTGCGTAGGTTTGTAGTAATTTCTTCGAATAGTTTTATTATTTCCAATAATTTTTGAACATTTGTCTAGTTTCCAGTGGAGATCATCGTGATTGGATTTGAAAATAGGTGCAGATTAGAGTATCCTTGAGCTTTGAAAATCGCTCTATCGTACAGAAGTTGTTTCAGCTGAAAATAGTGGAAATTAAATTAACATTTAGGGTTTTCATAAAAACAAAATACCCAATACGTAAACTAAAGATATAACAAAATTAAAATTCATTTATATATATTTAACAATATTTACCTTGTTGGGCAATACTGATTGACAGATGAAGCAGATTGATTAATGCGTTCTCTCTGAACTTTTGCCAGCTCGTTTTTTGCGACCAAGGAATTACTGAAGTAGGTGGTAATATTTTTTTTAGTGTAGCAGTAGGTTGAAGGAGCCACACTTATGATCCCACAGCAGCTCGATTACAAAGTTCTGTCTGGTGTATTGGACAACTCACATCAGCAAATCCAGACGACTGCAATGTTTAATTACGTTAGATCCACGATCAAGAACAATGCAATGCACTGATTGGTGATTTACGTCCCATTCTTGAAGTATTGTTTCAAATTTTGTCGATATTACGTCACCTGTATGACGTCCAGGTATGACCTCACATTTCAGAGCTAAGAACATTTTGTGAAAATCCTTTGAAATACTATGGGGAACCCAAAATAAGAAGGGGAGGCCACGGCTTTGGGATCACCTATTTACTTCAAACTTTGTACACCTTTAGTAGGCAATTAAGACAACATAATGCGCAAGTAGTAAGTAATTTTGAGAAAGTCGCAGGACAAATTTTAAGCGTTTATTATGTAACTGATGTATCAGTATATGGCGGGCGTTAAGAGTTCATAATGGTCAAGTTCCGTGAGCTCGATGCTCTCCCTCCATCACCTGACACCCATAGGGAACGACAGCGTACTAAAGCTCGCCTCCTCTCTCTCCAACGTGCACGACTGCATGGTGTCGTGGTGCGTTCCCGACGACAAGACCTCCCCACGACGAAACCCCATCCACAATCCATGCTGCATCCGACCATAGTCGTCGACGTCGACTTATCGTCCCCAACGTCACGACCGCCGATGGTGTTCACCACACAACACAGGCGGCAGTGCTGTCTGCCTTTGCTGAACATTATCGCCAATTCTATGATGATGAACCGATGGCAACGCCAATTCCTGATTATCTCCGTCCTTCCCCTGATCGGATCCTCACCGTAGCGGAGTCAACGTCCATGATGTCTGCAATCACCGCAGACGAGGTGGTAGATGCGATCAACAAAGGGGCCAAGAACAAATCACCAGGACCAGATGGTCTCCCAGTGGAGTTTTACCGGGCGTTCACCACGTTAATGCTTCCTCACTGGACGGAAATGATTCAGGAACTCTTTACTCCGTCCTTCCCAATTCCACCTGAATTCGTCACTGGCATTCTTATACCTGTGCCTAAGCCGAAGGGACGGTCTCACGTCTCTGCATATCGCCCCCTTACACTACTGAATGCAGACTATAAAATCTATGCACGCCTCTTAGCAGCGCGCATACGCACCGTCTTACCTACGGTCCTTTCACCTGAGCAGACTGCACGTGGTTGTGGGGCCACCTTACAAACAGCCCTAGGAGAATGCCATGACCTCATCGCACTGGCGTCGGTTTGTCGCCTTCGTGCAGCACTGGTATCCGTCGATTTCACGAGTGCCTTTGATCGCGTTCCACACCCATTCCTCCTCATGGTGGCGACACGTATGGGGTTTCCATTACTTTTTGTCGATGCCATTCGCCGGTTACTACTTCCCGCGGTCTCGATGGTACAAGTCAATGGCAGGCTTGTAGGACCGATTCCTATACGCCGCTCTGTGCGCCAAGGATGCCCTATGTCTACTTTACTATATGCCATTGCACTTGAGCCCCTCATCACTGGTCTTACCTCTAGACTGCAGGGTCTCACTTTGCGTGACTACACCTTTCACTGCAGGGCTTATGCGGACGACCTCCTCTTTCTCACCTGCTCCTCCACGGAACTCAATGACGTCATCCAATGGATCCACCAGTATGGACGTCTTTCTGGTAGCATTCTTAATGTCCGTAAATCGACTATGATGCACATTGGGCGCGGCCTCCCGGCTATGGTGCTGACCCCATTCCCAGTCAGTACCACCCTTCGTTACTTGGGTATCGAATTTACGAGCTCCACACACCGCACAGTGGCCCTGGGTTACCGGCGGCTTTTGCAGTCGATTCGGCACCACGTCCGCGGTCAAGTGCACCGTAACTTAAACCAACTCCAACGTGTGTCCTTGTCAACCTGTATGTCGCCCCTAAACTGGTACACGTCGCCCAGATCCTCCCAATGCCGTAACTCCTCGGCCGCCGCATCCAATCAGCCTTTGGATATTTCGTGTCAGCAGGGGCACTTTTCAAAGTCCGCTACAACACTCTAACACTGCCTCCTGCAAAAGGTGGCCTCGGACTCGTCAACGTGCGGGCACGATCTTCTGCACTCTTTGTCCACACTCTGTTGCGGCACTGGCGGGGGCCGGTCCCGTCCTTAACACGCAGTCTCTTAGATATCCTCCGAGCAGCTTCTCTCGATCCACCGATTAATGTGGCACCTATTTCTCCATTATTGTACCACGTCGCCAATTGTTTCATAGAACTCAGCTACGTTCGGGTCGATCTTCCAGTCACCCGTCCTCCCCGTACAAAAGATTATTATCGTTTGTTTATGCTGTCCAACCCTTGCGACCCCATGGTGCTACAGCATCCTGACATTAACTGGCGAACGGTTTTGGGGTGTGTGCATGCACCCTTTTTACCGTCGTCTGTGTCTGCACTTTGGTATGTAAAGTCTATGGAAAATTTCCGACTAGTAGTCGACTTTATCGCATAGTACTGGCCACCTCCCCACTCTTCCCTGACTGTTAGCTCGAAGACACCGACGAGCGTCGTCTTACTTGCCCCCTGAAACAAAACGTATGGATCCTCATCCAACGAATCGTGAGCTTTTAACTCCGTGGCCCACCAAAGACGGTAACCACAGATTTCCCGTTGTTGCCCCAGACATTTCACTACCCTCTTGCTAAGCACCCTAATCTAATACCCTAATCTGGTTTTGAGGACAGGCTTTAGAATACCTATTTCAGAGTGGCCCGCATACAGTCCTTGACTTCTGGTACAAAGTTGTGACCGCGCATAGCACCCTCACCCGAAAACCATCTTACCGACAAACTTTTGCCGATTATCTCCGCAGCGTCTTCCTTGACCCCCCCTCAAAGTTGGGGTGTGCCATGCCTACCTGTCACATGATGCAACACCCATATCCACGTTCTTATGCATCGGCCGAAAAACAAATTTAAAAAAAGGAAGAAGACAGAATATGTTATATTTTGTTTTATTTAATATTTTTTTTAAATTTTTTTTGTTTGACTAACAGTCATTTGTATATGTTTAAATGGTACCTTGAACTCTTGCATAGTTAATAAATATGTACTTCTAGTTTGTTCAATAAAAATTATTAAAAAAATAAAAAAAGAAAACAGAATATGTTATATTTTCTTGTATTTAATGTTATTCTAATAATTAGTTTACCTAACGTTCATTTGTATATGTTTAACTGGTACCTTGAAGAACTGTTGCTTTGTGTATATATATGTACTCTCCGTTTGTTCAATAAAGATTTTAAAAAAATTAAAAAAAAACAAAAAAGTACACAAAGAGACCCATGATTAAAAAAAAGCGGGTTCGGTCAGTGCCTTATCTTACCTTTGTATTAAAAAAACTGGGCGAACGGATGAACTAACAAACTGAACGGGTGTCATCAGACGTCCGCCCTGTACCAACACGACCCGACCAGAACCAAGGGTGGAGTGAACGCCTTAAAATTTTATCTATCGTACTGTGAATCATTCGGATAAAACAGCTTTGCACCCGCAGTGGATACAACTCATCCTATAATAAAAGAAATATATTATTAGTACCGACTACATTATAGTGTAAATATTGACTAATATTTTGCTTTTTCTCCTCCACTGAAGGTTTGATAGTTTCATATAACTTCTCAAACTTGACTATAATGATTTAAGATGACTCTTCAATGCAGTGGCCGTGCACCCTTTTCGCGAGTATATTTTGTCACAGACTTTGAATGATTCATTCAGATCATTAATCTCAACGAAATAGTTCGAAATAAGACTTTTTTATTTCATTATTGCACTCTTAACGTTTTTTTTCCAACATTACACCACAAAACTGACGACTAAAAAACACTGTACGATATAGTAATACACTCCTGGAAATGGAAAAAAGAACACATTGACACCGGTGTGTCAGACCCACCATACTTGCTCCGGACACTGCGAGAGGGCTGTACAAGCAATGATCACACGCACGGCACACAAGAAACCGCGGTGTTGGCCGTCGAATGGCGCTAGCTGCGCAGCATTTGTGCACCGCCGCCGTCAGTGTCAGCCAGTTTGCCGTGGCATACGGAGCTCCATCGCAGTCTTTAACACTGGTAGCATGCCGCGACAGCGTGGACGTGAACCGTATGTGCAGTTGACGGACTTTGAGCGAGGGCGTATAGTGGGCATGCGGGAGGCCGGGTGGACGTACCGCCGAATTGCTCAACACGTGGGGCGTGAGGTCTCCACAGTACATCGATGTTGTCGCCAGTGGTCGGCGGAAGGTGCACGTGCCCGTCGACCTGGGACCGGACCGCAGCGACGCACGGATGCACGCCAAGACCGTAGCATCCTACGCAGTGCCGTAGGGGGCCGCACCGCCACTTCCCAGCAAATTAGGGACACTGTTGCTCCTGGGGTATCGGCGAGGACCATTCGCAACCGTCTCCATGAAGCCGGGCTACGGTCCCGCACACCGTTAGGCCGTCTTCCGCTCACGCCCCAACATCGTGCAGCCCGCCTCCAGTGGTGTCGCGACAGGCGTGAATGGAGGGACGAATGGAGACGTGTCGTCTTCAGCGATGAGAGTCGCTTCTGCCTTGGTGCCAATGATGGTCGTATGCGTGTTTGGCGCCGTGCAGGTGAGCGCCACAATCAGGACTGCATACGACCGAGGCACACAGGGCCAACACCCGGCATCATGGTGTGGGGAGCGATCTCCTACACTGGCCGTACACCACTGGTGATCGTCGAGGGTGTAACGCCGGAAATGCATAGCCTCCTATTTCCATCTATTGTACTATTTTTTTTCCTTGCTTTGTTACCTCAAGATATGATATTTCTGTCTCTTTGTATATTGTAATTGTTTTACTGTTTGTATATATATATATTTATACATTTATGTCGATGTATAATTGGTTTGTTTCGTAAATATTATTTGTATTTTTACGCTGGGTCTTGCCTAGGGAAAACTGCTATCGAACGATTACGTCGATAGGTCGTGTGAAGAATCAAAGTGTGTAGAATCTTTGGTAGAGTGAACTCTGCCGCGTGGAGCGCGGGCTGAGCAGAAGGAGTCTGGCTGGAGTAGCGAGTGGAGCAGGTGTGTTGTGTGACGCTCCCGCGAGTTGCCGCGCTTTCGGGGTTTGGCAGCATGTAATTGCGCTCGACTTGCGATGATAGTTTCTGACATGGTGTCGCGGACGGGAAACATTAACTAGCGCACATCAAGAGCCCGTTTCGTCTGGTGACCGTGTCGAGAAGAAGGCGCGCCAACTGAAACGTCCCCTTAGAACAACTTATACATGAAACGTCCCCTTAGAACAATTTATACAAGACTGTGCTTAACCTGGCACACAATAATTTTAGCGCAACGCAATCTGACTATCAAAAATCCCTGCAAAAGAATGGCCCTGAGTAACATTAAACTATACCTTTCAGAAATCACTTACCTCACAAAAATCTTCGTTGCTCGAACTACTGCAATACAGCGAGTGCCACTACTGCCAGCTAAATAAAAGATACAAACTACGGAAGGCACTAACTACTGATAGTCTTAGCAAATGAAAGATTCTAATAGAGAACAAACACTGTATTTACCTTAATAATCATAATACATATAGCAGTTCAATTTCAAAACTTCCGCCATCTCTCTCCCCACATCCACCACTGCTGGGGGCTCACCTCCAACTGCGCAAGGCTACGCGCTGTTCACATCCAGCTATAGCAGTTCATGACAACAATGGCAGGCAACAATGCAAACTAGCCACATACTGCACACAGCACAGCCAGTAATTTTCATACAGAGAGCGCTACGTAACGTTGCCAATAAGAAAACATAAACAGCAAACTTACACAACATCCAGCTTCTGCAACAGCGACGGCCGACAATGAGTGACTGTCACCACCTCCTCGATCGACGGCCTCAAACCTTCAATCAACCAACAAGGAAGACTGGAAGCACGTAAAGTTTTAGAACTGTATGGCAGACCTCAGCTTTTCAAACTGTACCATTTTCGTAACTATAATTACAGCAACTTACCATGAACCTTTGTTGCTTATTGTCCCAATTGCATTACCAAGCAGAGTCCCTTCCTTTTCCGAAATGAACCCGAGTGTCGTTGAAATTCAAACGCCAGCATTAAAGTAATATAGCTAACTCGTTTTCACTGCTTTAATTTCAAAGTTCAATTATGGCATTAATAGCTGGCTACAATATTCAGATTACACAAGCACGAATTAAGAGTGCGAGCTTTGTTACCGTATTTTAGCTTGCCTGTGACTGCAGCTCAGCTTGGTACGTACTAAATTTTACTATTGTTAATTGTTCAGAATCATTTAATTCAAGTTCAAAGTTAAATCTCTTCTTTCTAAATTGCGTAGATTCAAGTAGCTTTTGAAATGATTGTCGAGGTAGTCCAAGACTAACCGTATTTTACTGAATTTCGATGTGCTTCAGAAAGAAAGCTCACTATTAACTTCAGTCACTAAATTAACTTTCGATTTTCCGGTTTTATTAATTCTTTTGCTAAATTAAGTCAGGGTGTAGCGAAAATTATTACTTCTGACAAACTTTCAGTTTTCACACTACACGTGTCAACCTTCAGTTGCCACGCTTCTAGTGCTAATTATATGTGTAATAACCTTTCTTTTTCAATTACTATAGTAATTGTCCTTAGGACTGGCGACCGTGATTTCCCCAAATCTCAAATACCTAATTGCCGCTAGTTAATTGTTAACGTAACGGCTGCACATTTACTTTCTTTATTAACTTTACCCCTTTTCAAAATTAATTTCCACCAGTTTCATTAGCACTTTTCCTTTCATTTAGATGTAACTCTTTTCTCCCTCTTTACCGACAGATTAACTTCGGTGACGATTGCTTTTCCAAAATTCCCATTAGGTACACGCGGTTTCATTTTTTACAGTCATTAAGGTCGGTAAGTGAGGGGGAGGTTACAAGGGGACACTGAATAGTGCACGGTACATCCAAACCGTCATCGAACCCATCGTTCTACCATTCCTAGACCGGCAAGGGAACTTGCTGTTCCAACAGGACAATGCACGTCCGCATGTATCCCGTGCCACCCAACGTGCTCTAGAAGGTGTAAGTCAACTACCCTGGCCAGCAAGATCTCCGGATCTGTCCCCCATTGAGCATGTTTGGGACTGGATGAAGCGTCGTCTCACGCGGTCTGCACGTCCAGCACGAACGCTGGTCCAACTGAGGCGCCAGGTGGAAATGGCATGGCAAGCCGTTCCACAGGACTACATCCAGCATCTCTACGATCGTCTCCATGGGAGAATAGCAGCCTGCATTGCTGCGAAAGGTGGATATACACTGTACTAGTGCCGACATTGTGCATGCTCTGTTGCCTGTGTCTATGTGCCTGTGGTTCTGTCAGTGTGATCATGTGATGTATCTGACCCCAGGAATGTGTCAATAAAGTTTCCCCTTCCTGGGACAATGAATTCACGGTGTTCTTATTTCAATTTCCAGGAGTGTATTATACCCACAAAGACTGACGAGCGAAAAACGCTACACTTTTGCGGCGATGAACAGAGACCATTCCGTAATAACACAGTAAATGCAACAATCGGTACGGGCACGTGTCGTGGGTGCTACTCGCCCCGCCCAACACCCGTCAGCGTAGTAGCTGGCGCGTTGGGCCAATAAACGCGCGCATCGACAATCTCGCCATTGTTGAAAGTTCCGATAAACTTCCAATACAAGAATACGGAAGCAGATGTGAAAAAAATGTGCGGAAGCGGAAGCAGAGATCTTTCGCGTCACTAATGTCTTCCAAGACCACAGAATCCCTGTTCACTCAGCTCGCATAATTCAGAACCGGCCACCACAGTAATTAGTTCTCATTATTATTGCGCCTTTGTGGACTGCTTTGGAGAGAAGAGTGTGTGATCGCCATCCATCTCCGTCACCGTTATCTGAACTTGCTACCATTTTTGGGGAAGATCAGATTCCCTTGAAAAGATACTCGAACTGTATTTATCCGTTCCGAGACAACGGGAATCCCAAGGGGGTTTTCCTGTACCGTATTATACATGGTAATGTGTTGTGTTTTCGGTGTTTCCATATTTTTGTCCAACCCTTGTATGACTCGTACGATGTTACAATACTTTAGGTGTATTCAGTGGTAATATGTGGACACTACCTGCAAAATGTGTAGCGAATAGTTGGTGGTAGAAACGTAATATATTAAAATGTCATGTCAGATGCTGAAGTTTTACTACATGAACAGCGAAAATGTAGTAAGCGATAGACTTCATTACTTTCACCATTTTGAGAGGGGATGATGGGGTTCGAGGCGAAGGGGGGGGGGGGAAGAGTAGCATCAGCGAGAGAAGTTTTGCAAAGCTATAACATTGTTTTTCGGAAGTAGCTAAGTGTTGTCATTTTCAAATACTGGAAATGCAGGATGAATGAATGAATATAGTCTTGGTAACTTGCACGCAGTGGATTACGCTGCCTCAAGTTATATACACTGTTTCTGACTGTAATACTTGTCTTACTGTGCTAAAACCACTAACGTAAGTCTACACTCTTAATGAGTAGATCATGACAGCGTTTTGTTGTTGCTGCTGTTGTTGTTGTTGTTGTTGTGGTCTTCAGCCCGAAGAGTGGTTTGATGCAACTCTCCACATGCAAGCCTCTTCATCTCCGAATAACTACTGCAACATATTCTTCTGAATCTGCTTATTGGTTCAAAATGGTTCAAATGGCTCTGAGCACTATGGGACTCAACATCTTAGGTCATAAGTCCCCTAGAACTTAGAACTACTTAAACCTAACTAACCTAAGGACATCACACACACCCATGCCCGAGGCAGGATTCGAACCTGCGACCGTAGCAGTCCCGCGGTTCCGGACTGCAGCGCCAGAACCACACGGCCACCGCCGCCGGCGAATCTGCTTATTGTGTTCACCTCTTGATCTCCCTCTACGATTTTTACCCACCAATGTTCCCTCCAGCACTAAATTGGTAATCCGTTGATGTCTCAGAATGTTTCCTATCAACTGATCGATTCTTCTAATAAGGTTTTCCCACAAATTTCTTTTCTCGCCAATTCTGTTTAGTACCTCTTCATTATTTACATGACCTACCCATCTAATTTTCAACATTGTTTTGTAGCACTATATTTGAAAAGCTATTTTCTTCTTGTGTAAACTGTTTGTCGTCCACGTTTAACTTCCAAATGAGGCTACACTCCAGACAAATATCTTCACAAAAGACTTCCTAAGAATTAAATCGATGTTAAATTCCTCTTTTTCATAAACGCTTTTATGGCCATAGCCATTATGCATTTTGTATTCTCTCTACTTCGGCCACCATCAGTTATTTTGCTATCCAAATAGCAAAACTCATCTACTACTTTAAGGCTCTCGTTTCCTGATCTGATTCCCTCTGCATCGCCTGATTTACTTCGACTACATCCCATTATCCTTGTTTTGGTTTTGTTGATGGTCATCTTATACCGTCCTCTCAAGACACTGAGCATTCCGTTTAACTGCTCTTCCAAGTCCTTTGCTGTCTCTGAGAGAATGTGTTCTCCAAATCTCAAAGTTTTTGTTTCTTTTCCCCGTACTTTAATTGCTAATCCAAATTTTTCTTTGGTTTCCTTTACTGCTTGCTCAATGCACCGACTGAGTAACGTCATCGATGGGCTACAACCTTGTCCCACGCGCTTCTCAACCACCGCTTCCCTTTCATGTCTCTAGACTCTGGTTTCTGTACAAGTTGTAAATAGCCTTTCGTCCCTGTATTTTACCCTTGCTACATTCAGAATTTCAAAGAGAGAATTCCAGTCAATATTATCAAAAGCTTTTTTCTAAGCCTACATATGATATAAATGAATGTTCGGCTTTCCTTAATCTATCTTCTGAAAGAAGTCGTAGTGTCAGTAATGACTCGCGTGTACCCACTGACCTTCCCCGAGATCGGCCGACCATGACTTATTAAGCTGATAGTTCGGTAATATCCACACCTGTCAGCACGAGCTTTCTTTGGAATTGGAATTATTATATTCTTCTTGAAGTCTGAGGGTATTTCTTCTGTCTCGTACTGCTTGTCGCATCTGATGGAAAAGCTTTGTCATGGCTGGTTCTCCCAAGGCCTCCAGCAGTTGAGAAGAGTCTTGTTCGACTTAGATCTTACTCTGTCAAATTCTTCTGACAGTATCGTATCTTCCATTTCATCTTCATGTACGTGCTCTTCCACTTCCATAATATTGCCCTCAAGTACATCTCCCATGTATAGATGGTGGTTGTGGTGGTGGTTAGTGTTTAACGTCCCGTCGACAACGAGGTCACTAGAGACGGAGCGCAAACTCGAGTTAGGGAAGGATTGGGAAGGAAATCGGCCGTGCCCTTTCAAAGGAACCATCCCGGCATTTGCATGAAACGATTTAGGGAAATCACGGAAAACCTAAATCAGGATGGCCGGAGACGGGATTGAACCGTCGTCCTCCCGAATGCCCATGTATAGACCCTGTATATACTCTTCCATCTCTCAGCTTTCTGTTCCCCGCTTGGGACTGGCTTCCCATCTGATCTCTTGATGTTCATGCATCTGCTCCTCTTTTCACCGAAGGTTTCTCTAATTTTTGCTGTAGGTAGTATCCATCTTTCCCCTAGTGATATATACTTCTAAATCCTTACATTTGTCCTCTAGTGGTTCCTGGTTACCCATTTTGCACCGGCAGTTTTTAGATGTTTGTATTCCCTTTCGGCTGTTTCATTTTCTGCAATTTATATTTTATTTTTTCATCAATTAAATTCAATATTTCCTATATTATCCTAGATTTCTACTAGGTCTTGTGTTTTTTACCTATTTGATACACTGCTGCCTTCACTATATCATTGCTCAAAGCTACTCATTCGCCTTGTAATGTATTCCTTTATCCTGTCTTAGTCAATCGTTGCCTAATACTTCCTCTGAAACTCTCAACAATCTCTGGTTCTTTCAACTTATACAGAACCACTCTCCTTAATTTCCAACCTTTTTGCACTTTTTTTCAGTTTTAATCTACAGTTTATAACCAATAAATTGTTGTCAGAGTTCACATCTGCCCCTGGAAGTGTCTTACGATTTAAAGTCCGGTTCCGAAATCTCCTGGTTACGATTACATAATCAATCTGAAACCTTCCGGCGTCTCCAGGTTTCTTCCACGTGTACAAACTTCTTTAAAGATTCAACTGTCGGCGATGATTAAATTGTGCTCTGTGCAAATCTCTACCTGGCGGTTTCCTCTTTCATTCGTTTTCCCCAATCCGTATTCACCTATTTTCAAATTGGGTTAGTAGGCGTGCGAATTACTGACAATCAGACTTTTATTGACCATCGAAGCTATTACGTAGGCAACCATGAATTGGGACTGCACCATGAACTGGGTTAACCGTTTGGGGATATACACTACTGGCCATTGAAATTGCTACACCAAGAAGAAATGCAGATGATAAATGGGTATTCATTGGACAAATATATTATACTAGAACTGACGTGTGATTACATTTTCACGCAATTTGGGTGCATAGATCCTGAGAGATCAGTACCCAGAACAACCACCTCTGGCCGTAATAATGGTCTTGATACGTCTGGGCATTGAGTCAAACAGAGCTTGGATGGCGTGTACAACTACAGCTGCCCATGCAGATTCAACACGATACCACAGTTCATCAAGAGTAGTGACTGGCGTATTGTGACGAGCCAGTTGCTCGGCCACCATAGACCAGAAATTTTCAGTTGGTGAGAGATCTGGAGAATGTGCTGGCCAGGGCAGCAGTCGAACATTTTGTGTATCCAGAAAGTCCCGTACAGGACCTGCAACATGCGGTCGTGCACTATCCTTTTGAAATGTAGGGTTTTGCAGGGATAGAATGAAGGGCAGAGCCACGGGTCGTAACATCTGAAATGTAAAGTCCACTGTTCAAAGTGCCGTCAATGCGAACAAGACGTGACAGAGACGTGCAACCAATGGCACCGCATACCATCACGCCGGGTGATACGCCAGTATGGCGATGACGAGTAGACGCTTCCAATGTGCGTTCACTGCGATGTCGCCAAACACGGATGCGACCATCATGAAGCTGCAAACATCCGAACAAATGACGTTTTGCCATTCGTGCACCCAGGATCGTCGTTGAATACACCATCGCAGGCGCTCCTGTGTGTGATGCAGCGTCAAGGGTAACTGCAGCCACGGTCTCCGAGCTGATAGTCCATGTTGCTGCAAACGTCGTCTAACTGTTCGTGCAGATGGTTGTTGTCTTGCAAACGTCCCCATCTGTTGACTCAGGGATCGAGACGTGGCTGCACGATCCGTTACAGCCATGCGGATAAGATGCCTGTCATCTCGACTGACAGTGATACGAGGCCGTTGAGATCCAGCACGGCGTTCCGTATTACCCTGCTGAACCAACCGATTCCATATTCTGCTGACAGTTATTGGATCTCGAGCAACGCGAGCAGCAATGTCGCGATACGATAAACCGCAATCGCGATAGGCTACAGTCCGACCTTTATCAAAGTCGGAAACGTGATGGTACGCATTTCTCCTCCTTACACGAGGCATCACAACAATGTTTCACCAGGCAACGCCGATCAACTGCTGTTTGTGCATGAGAAATCGGTTGGAAACTTTCCTCATGTGATTACGTTGTAGGTGTCGCCACCGGCGCCAACCTTGTGTGAATGCTCTGAAAGGCAATTATTTGCATATTACAGCATCTTCTTACTGTCGGAATAAATTTCGCGTCTGTAGCACGTCATCTTTGTGGTGTAGCAATTGTAATGGCCAGTAGTGTAGATGCGGAACTGTATGGAACACCTTCCGAATGGCAGGGCACGCAGTATCAACCTGTGCGCGATACTTGCTGTGTTCTGTGCGCCGTGGAGGAACACAACGGCAGGTATCTTCCGGCTGAGACGAGGACGTGACGGAGGGCAGCAGGCGGCAGGCGGCAGGCGGCGCGGCGCCTGGCACGCGACCGCGGGGCGGCCGTGGGAGCCAGCAGACAGGCAGGAGCCAGGCAGTCTGCGCCCTGCGCTGCGGGGCCTCCTTTGTGCGCGGCACAAAGGCGGCCGGCTCGCCATTATCGAGTCACGTCTCGCCGTTATTTAATCCTAATCAAGGGCCGCGGTGGCGCCACGGCGCTCCGGTTACCCGAGGAAGGAAGGAAGAGCGCCGCCGCCCGGAAACGCCTCCGGAAGGAAGCGCCGGACGCCCTCATGAGCCACAGCTTCCGCCACCAGGTAGACGTGTCTCACCCCTCTGCTGTCCCACCACCACCTGCCTTGTCTGCTACGTACATTTCGAGAGCAAATCACTTAGAAACACGCAGTTACGAGGGTAATCCCAAAAGTAAGGTCTCCAAAGCTCTGGAGCGGCAGGGAAACCGTTTGATTAGCTGTTGGTTACACTGTTTTTTTCCTTGTTCCCTTCACTCTGACAAAAATTCTACACTACTGGTCATTAAAATTGTTACACCACGAAGATGACGTGCTACAGATGCGAAATTTAACCGACAGGAAGAAGACGCTGTGATATGCAAATTATTACCTTTTCAGAGCATTCACACAAGGTTGGCGCCGGTTGCGACACCTACAACGTAATCACATGAGGAAAGTTTCCAACAGATTTCTCATACACAAACAGCAGTTGACCGGCGTTGCCTGGTGAAACGTTGTTTTGATGCTTCGTGTAAGGAGGGGAAATGCGTACCATCACGTTTCCGACTTTGATAAACGTCGACAGCAGTTGACCGGCGTTGCCTGGTGAAACGTTGTTTTGATGCCTCGTGTAAGGAGGGGAAATGTGTACCATCACGTTTCCGTACACAGAATATGGAATCAGTGGGCTCAGGAGGGTAATACGGAACGCCATGCTGGATCCCAACGGCCTCGTATCACTAGCAGTCGAGATGACAGGCACTTTATCCGCATGGTTGTAATGGATCGTGCAGCCACGTCTCGATCCTTGAGGCAACATAAGAGTACGTTTGCAAGACAACAACTATCTGCACGAACAGTTGGACGACGTTTGTAGCTGCATGGACTATCCGCTCGGAGACAATGGCTGCGGTTACCCTTGACGCCGAGTCGCATACAGGAGCGCCTGCGATGCTGTACTCTACGACGAACCTGGGTGCACGAATGGCATACCGTCATTTATTCGGATGAATCCAGATTCTGTTTACAGTATCATGATGGTCGCATCTCTGTTTCGCGACATCGCGGTGAACACACATTGGAAGCGTGTATTCGTCATCGTCATACTGGCGTATCACCCGGCGTGATGGTATGGGGAGCCATTGGTTACACGTCTCGGTCACGTCTTGTTCGCATTGACGGCACTTTGAACAGTGGACATTACATTTTCAGATGTGTTATGACCCGTGGCTCTACCCTTCATTCTATCCCTGTGAAACCCTACAATTCAGCAGGATAATGGACGACAGCATATTGCAGGTCCTGCACGGGCCTTTCTGGATACACAAAATGTTCGACTGCTGCCCTGGCCAGCACATTCTCCAAATCTCTCACCGAATGAAAACGTCTGGTCAATGGTAGCCGAACAACTGGCTCGTCACAATACGCCAGTCACTACTCTTGATGAACTGTGGTATCGTGTTGAAGCTGCATGGCAGCTGTACCTGTACACGCCATCCAAGCTCTGTTTGACTCAATGCCCAGGCGTATCAAGGCCGTTATTACGGCCAGAGGTGGTTGGTCTGGATACTGATCTCTCAGGATCTATGCACCCAAATTGCGTGAAAATGTAATCACATGTCAGTTCTAGTATAACATATTTGTCCAATGAATACCCGTTTATCATCTGCATTTCTTCTTGGTGTAGCAATTTTAATGGTCAGCGGTGTAAACATCACAGTTTTCTTTGTTAGTCAGATCAATACGACAATTATGGCAGCGAGGTGCCTTCAGTTTGGTAGTGGTAATTCTAGTTGCACGTACCTACCGAGGGACACCAAGAGCAAAAGTTAGATTGTGGACTACACGACTTCATATCCATATCTTTACAAATCTTGCAATGTCTAAATGTCACGTTCAATCCGCAAATACTTTCAGTTTGGAAAGTAAATGGGATTAAGAGTGGAGCATCAAGGCACCTCTGCTGTGACATCGGAAAGGAAAACAGAATACTGCGCACCGGGATTTGACCTATTCCGTCCCCTATGGGCTAGATTCAACGCAGTGGGTACAACTACGAGTACTGTACCTCTTCAGTAACAAGCAGGGTGTGCAAAACCAGCTGCCTGTCACTGTGGAATTGAAAACCAGGAAGCCGACCGCTTCGTCTTTCAGTGTTTCCTCAGGAGGTATCCAGGTAAGAAGGAAGATTTCATCAATTTCACACATTTTTTTCTTGACTTGAAAACTATAATAAAGTCCACTCCTGCTTTTTAAGTATATTTTAATTTTAGCTGAACATTGATCTCAACTTTTGTGTTCTCTTTTTATATGCGCATTTTGTGTCATATGATAAGTAAATTAATACTTCCTTTCCTGTTATTATCCCTATTATTAGATGTACTGGTAGCAGTAGCAGGAGCAGTCCCCATTACTAAATGTGGTGGTGGTTATAACAATTGTCAATGTTGTTTCTTTAATATATGCGTAACACTATCATACTGATGTACAAAAGTTAGCTTGAGAAATTTGTAAGGTGACTATAATTTCACACCTTACAAGCACTCATCTACATAATTTGCCGTGATTTAAAACCGGAATCGGGTATCATTTGATAGGTTGTACATGGTATATATGAATATTTAAAGAAGACTGGTATTGTCACGTACACCTTGTAAATAGTTGTTAACGCTTACTGCATGGAAGGTGATGGATTGTCTGTATTATCAAAACGGCGTAATGAATGATTGCCTATACTAGCAGAGGTTGGTACACCAGTGGAAATGAAACGGCAGGTGTAACTCAGGCCCTAGGTGGAGAAGGCCACACAAGTGTGTTGGTCTACTTAACACAGGAAGTATCCCAAGACGGACGGTCGGGGCACCTGAGCGCGAAGCACAATACAGCGGCGGCCAGCCGGTTAGTGTTGAGGCAGGAAGGATAACCGGGTAATACTTCGGGAACTCTGAAGAACTTGGGCACCACAGGGATGAACGAGGAAGCGTTACCTCGGAAATTATGCAGGCTGGGTTATTTCCAAGGATTTTTACTCTGAGAAGCGTACCATTGTATCAATTCCTAATTAACGGGTGTAGGTGTTTCCTCGCAAAATTTCCGTGCTGGACGATAAAACTAAACTATGGTTGGTCGGCGTTCGGAATAATCTGTAGAGAGGGAGAATATTCCGTGGTTTCGAGAATATGATTCGCCATCTGCAGTTATGAGAGAGGGGAGCCGAGCTTTGCTCAAAAGCCAGCGGTGGGCAGAAAGAGGTCTTGTTTTGAGCGCCTGTGTCCGACAGTCGCTCAGTATCAGCTTTGTTGCTACAGACGGACTTGCTGCCCTTGCTCTCAGGAGACTGTGTACTTAGAACAGTTAGGCACTGTACTGTTGCGAACTTATACGATTCTGGACTTCGCCTACGGGTAGAAAATCGTCGTTGAGTATGTAGCATTCAGTGACAGTGCACTTCTTCTGCCTATACTCATGTTGAGACGTTGTCTGAATTCTGCCCTTGTGGCTGGGAGTTCGAGTTTCTTGTCTCTAGAACACAGAGAGGAGAAGTCAGTATTAGATTATACAAGTCAGAGGACCGCCTTCTGCGGTCCTAGTGTTTGAAAGAGCTTTTATTTTGTGGCTGGAATTCTTCCACCCTCGCAGACATTTACGAGAACCATCACTCCGACGCACCGGATGCAGTACGCTTGGTGATATTGCTAATTGCTTCGGCATATTAGGGCTAAAAAGCTAAACAGCTGTGGTCAAATGGTTCAAATGGCTCTGAGCACTATGGGACTTAACTTCTGGGATCATCAGTCCCCTAGAACTTAGAACTACTTAAACCTAACACCCATGCTCGAGGCAGGATTCGAACCTGTGACCGTATGGGTTCCGGACTATAGCACCTAGAACCGCTCTGTCACCCCGGCCGGCAGCTGTGATCACGTAAGTTGTATTTCCAATGAGGTTGCACACCACTGTGGATCATCTTTGAAAGTATTGTCTTCTAGTGTCTGGTACATAGATGATGTCAGTCATCTTGCGTTATTTATGTTAGATCGCTTAGCCATAGAAGGGGGCAGATTTGGGCTAATTGATCAATCATACTAGTTAGGGAATTCATATGTATCTCTTTATGTCCATTGGACATTGATATATAAACATTTGTAATATATAAAAGGGTTTTTAATCTACAATAAATGTATAAGCAGAAACTACATTTATCATTTTGTAGTTATTAGTCCCCTTAACAATTTATTCATGTTTATGTCGTAATTTATATGTTAAACAGCAAGAAGGAGGAAATAATACCATCAAGAGATCCTAAGATCTGCTTTCGGGGGTAGTCAGACAGGGCCAAATCTTTATTTTCACGTTCAGCATTTTCCGTTGCGCACATTCATTATTTCATCCGCCTGGAGTAGCAACTTGGAAATCATATTTTGTAAATATTTTGTTTTGGATTGTTCCCAAGCGTATGTAATAAACTATTTAAAAATCTCAATCGAAATAAATAGACACAATATGCTACAACTTTTCTAATCACTAGAATTTTTTCTAAATTGCAGGTCGACGTTCAGTTACAGTATTTTGGTCTTCTATTATCGCTTTCTCACTCGTTACAATATCTTGTAATTGCCTTCTTCTTGAAAGTTCTTGGTAGAATGGAATATTTTCAATTTGGATCAGATACACCTTGCTACATTTGTCTTCGGAGATTGGTTCAAATGGCTCTGAGCACTATGCGACTTAACTTCTGAGATCATCAGTCGCCTAGAACTTAGAACTAATTAAACCTAACTAACCTAAGGACATCACACACCTCCAAGCCCGAGGCAGGATTCGAACTTGCGACCGTAGCGGTCGGTCGGCTCCAGACTGTAGCGCCTAGAACCGCACAGCCACTCCGGCCGGCTTAGGAGATTCTCACTTACTTTTAATACCACGTGTTGTAAGCCAGTTCTCACAACTGGGCTACTCATTCGACTGAAGAGTCATCGTGCTACTGGTAAAATATTGTGGATATTATTGATTTATAGCTTACCTCTTATTTTATGGTTGATCTTATGCACGGATGACATGAGAGACAGTGGTGGGAAACATTGTGATACACAATTTTTCCAGCAAGCGGCTTGTCTTAGCCTCTGATATGGCTGTAAGCTACTCTTGGCAAACCGTAATACATATAACAGAAGACAGAAGGCCGATATGGTACACTTGGCAGTAATACTGCCCGCAAGAGAGCGACGGAAAATAGCTTCTTGTTCTAGAGACCAGATACCCGTCAGTTAAACTGTGAATTGTCCGCATAAGTTCATTATAGAGTGAAGTCCTTCATCATCGATTTAGAAATAACTCACACAGACCAATGAACAACACGCTGTAAAAAAGAAGTCGGTTTAATAAGCTGTAGAAAATGAGAAAGGCATATAATCGGAGCTGTTTGCGACGTAAAGAAGATATAATACAAAAATTCAGCTGTAAAATTCTGCTGTTTCAAATAGTTGTGTACATTTACTGGTCTCCCCTTTTAACTACGGAAAAGGCAGGGAAACGAACTGACACCAAAGCCAGTTGCGGTATTGTTGCAGCAGGCAGTAGACATCTTACACCTTAATCTAAGAGAAGACATGACTTGTACGCCATTTATCTGTCAATTGTGTAAACTGTTGTACGATGTTACATCCGGATCGCAAGTGTGTGTTAGTTTCTGTGGCTATTGTGTACACCAGAGAAAGAATATTTGTCCAGCCTGGAGTTAATGATTCGATCTTTCCCTGATCCTCATGAATGGACGGTGACCAGAGCCGCATTGGCTGATTTCAATGGCGAGTAATTTCCCAATGATGGCCGATGTTTTCCGAAAATCATTTCAGAGGAAGTTCTAAAATGTCCTTCCAGGTAGCAGCATCTTACAGGAGAGCTGTAAGTGGATCAGGTAATTGGCAATGAATATGCCTACATTCTGCTCCTGATTCTGGTTAGCTGGAAGACATAAAGGTTAAATAATTTCCGGAAAGCGGTTTGGGAGGCCGAGAAGTCGTGAAGTCGGCCTACAGCCCTTGCCAGTGTAGGTGGTGTGTGCCCACTGGGGTGGAGGTAGTGTGTATTTCTGAAGTAAGTAGTTGCTGACGCTGAGTGATCAACAGAATTATTTTTCCAGTTCGGGAATCCTACAAGATTGGGAAGTGCGTTCTCATGAGCCAGCGTGGAATACTTAAAGGCTCTCTAAGCGAGTGTTGCCATAAGTGACCGTACACAAGCCCGTTAGCCAAATGCCTTTACTCAGACCGCGGCGCCAGTAGCTAGCTGGACGGCGATCTTTCTCTGAAAGAAGAGGACTTCGCGAGGTTTAATTGAAGCAAACAGTTCTGTTTGTTTCCGTGGAAATGTGAGTGTTGTGTTTTGTAAGACATTTTCCGTTATTGGCATATTTCTGTTTTGTTATGGGAAATTTGTTGGCGGAATTTGTTAGGAGCCAGCTGCAGGCGGAGTAGGAACTGCAAGCGGTGTTCAGTAGTCTAGTATCGGAATCTTTATGAACGTGGTTGGGTTGCTACAGGGCTCTGATAACTAACAGTGAGAAGCTTACGCTGTCTCGCAGGTCAAAGCGAGGTAGGCGACCCTTATAATCGACAGTGTAGAACTACAGAGAATTAATCGGTGTCTGTAAACGCTTCCAATTAAATCCGTGGAGCAGTACGTCGAGTAATTTGACTAGCGCGTCAGACATCGCTCTAGGGTGTTATCCGACTACGATATTAATGCACATGGTCTCCAGTGGCAGTTATTCGAAACACGCAGTAAGCAAGTAGAGTAATGATTCAAGAAAATGCTTAATTGTGCATATACTATCAAGCGCTTCAGCGTGTCCTCGTGAAACATCACGATAAAAAGTAACGATGAGCCGACCGAAGTGCCCTTATCCCTGGTGCAATAATATTGTGGTCAACTAATACGTGGATTCAGGCTGTGACCGCGAGTACTGGGACGCTACGAAAGCGTCGAGGTACATACGAAAGGAGCGTTTTACTCTGTGCGTTTCGCTGTTCCGCCTTTGAAGTGTCTTATTTCCAAGACAGAGGCTAGAAGACAGCTTGGTATACAGTGCAATACAGAGTCTCCCTCGAGCAGTAAAAAATATTATATGACCGGTTTTGGATGTCAGAGATACATTCTCAAGTTTTCTAAAATAGAATAAAATTTAAGGTTACTGATATGAATGCCCAAACTCTACAAGAAATCTATTTATATACTGGAACTGCCGGGATGGCTATAATTAGCGGTGAACCCACTAATTTGTGAGCATTCTGCCAGTTGGATTACCCAACAAGAGTTTGTAGGTTAATGTCAGTAGCTATAGCTGTTATCTGGTTGTCGGAAACTTTAAACTGGATACGTGACATCTGAATAATTATCACTGTGTAATAACACATTTTTTTTACGGAATAAAACTCTCAGATACTGTGCTGCGGTTAAGAATCAAAGAAGTCACTCATTGCATTATCTCTGATTTTTATGATCGCTGTTGTTGAATGTAATGTTATTGATTCTGCTTTTGTTCTTGCTCTAATAAAAACGACGGAAATTTATAATTGTGAATATTACGTATTATAACTCGATAGTAAAAGTTGTATTGAAGAAAGAAATAAACGAATGCTCATCTCCGATAAATAATTAGGCGAGACTCGAAAGTAAAGATTACGCTTTCTAGTAATTCTAATTGCCTTAGAGAGTTTCAGCTACACTACGTCGACGTCTAGTTGGAGAGATGCTGGGGGGATTTGTGAAGGAATCTGCAAACAAACACGGAGACTTTCAATGGACTCAAGAGCACGGAACAAGAAATCTGCCACAGCTCTTTATCAGCAAGGAGAGTTGAGTTTCAACGGACATTCAATACACTATTTGAAAACAGAGACTGCCTGGTCATCTTGTGCGTAAAACCATAAAACATGACAAAAATAATAATATAACCTGTCTACCATTGACAGGATTAACCTTGAGTCTGGAAATACAAAAAATGGTTCAAATGGCTCTGAGCACTATGCGACAACTTCTGAGGTCATCAGTCGCCTAGAACTTAGAACTAATTAAATCTAACTACCCTAAGGACATCACACACATCCATGCCCGCGGTCGCTCGGTTCCAGACTGTAGCGCACGGCCACTCCGGCCGGCCTGGAAATACACGTATCATACATAACATATTGTTTTTCTTATAAATATTGTTTGTGTTGCTATTGTGAGGTACTAACATTGTATTTCTATTGGATGTACGACTGCTGGAGTGTTGCAGTGAAGATGTACTTATGAACATGAGCAAAAATTAAAATCGCAAGAACTGTCACATCGGACGACTACATGGCAGTCTACGGAAAATAGGTGTATAATTATTTCCATCTCTGATGATTCTTCTAATGGGTGTGGAAGAGATTTATTAGTAGTAGATAGGTACTTTCTTTTTGTGTGTTAGGTGTAATCAGTCTGAATAATTTGAGTCAAAATCCGAAATTGTGCTGAATGCTTTCTCCGAAAATTATTTTGAACAGTTAGTTTATGAGCCCACTCGAAGAGTAAATGGTTGCGAAAGCATACTTGACCTCTTAGCAACAAATAATTCTGGAAAAACAGTGAGAATCGTGACGTATACAGGGATTAGTGACCACAAGGCAGTTACTGCTAGGCTGAATACCCTAACACCTACAACCATCAAAAAGAAACGCAAAGTATATGTTTTTGAAAAAGCTGGTTAAATTGCTGTTAACGCCTTTTTAAGAGACAGTCTTCACTCCTCCCGACCTGATCATGTAAGTGTAGAAAGTCGTAGAATGATTTCAAAGAGATAGTATCGACAGCAATTGAGAGCTATACCACTCGTATACCGCATAAATTAGTAGGTGATGGTATTGATCCTCCATGGTACACAAAACGGGTCAGATCGCTGTTGCAGAAACAGCGAAAAAAGCATGCCAAATTTAAAAGAACGTAAAATCCCCAAGACTGGCAAATTTTTGCTGAAGTTCGAAATATAGCGCGTACTTCAATGCGAGATGCTTTTAATAGTTTTCACAACGAAACTCTGTCTCGAAATATAGCAGAAAATCCAAAGAGATTCTGGTCATACATAAAGCAGACTAGTGGCAAGACGCAATCAATACCTCCAATGCGCGATAACAACGGTGAAGTCACAATTGACAGTGCCACTAAAGCAGAGTTATTAAACACGGTATTCCGAAACTCCTTCACCAAAGAAGACGAAGTAGATATTCCTGAACAACTGCCAAGATGAGAAACATAGGAGTAGATATCCTCGGTGTAACAGAGCAGTTTAAATCACTTAATAAAGTCAAGGCCTCTGGTCCAGATTATATACCAGTCAGGTTCCTCTCAGAATATGCTGATACAATAGCTCCATATTTAGCAATTATATACAATTGCTAGATCACAGGAAGATCCGTATCTAAAGACTGGAAAATTGCTCAAGTCACACCAATACCCAAAAAGGGAAGTAGGAGTAATCCGCTGTCTTTTAGATTTCCAGAAGCCTTCGACACCATTCCTCACAAGCATCTTATAACCAAACTACGTACCTTTGGAATATCGCCTCAGTTGTGCGACTGGATTTGTGATTTCCTGTCAGGAAGTTCACAGTTCGTAGTAATAGACGGAAAAGTCATCGAGTAAAACGGAAGTAATATCCGGCGTTCTCAAAGGTAGCGTTATGGGCCCTCTATTTTTCCCGATCTATATTAACGACATAGGAGACAATCTCAGTGGCCGTCTTAGATTGTTTGCTGCTGATGATATTTACCGACTTGTAAAGTCATCAGAGGACCAAAACGAATTGCAAAATGATTTTGATAAGATATCTGGATGGTGCGAAAAGTGGCAATTGAACCTAAATAAAGAAAAGCGCGAAGTTATTCACATGAGTACTACAAGAAATCCGCTAAGTTTCGATTACGCCATAAGTCACACAAAACGTAAGGCTGTAAATTCAACTAAATACTTAGGGATTACAATTACAAATAACCTAAAATGGAACGATCACATAGATAATGCTCTGGGCAGAGCAAACCAAAGACTGCGATTCATTGGCAGAACACTCAGAAGGTGCAACTGGTCTACTAAAGAGACTGCTTACACCACGCTTGTCCGCCCTAGTCTGGAGTTACTGCTGTGCGGTGTGGGATCCGCATTAGGTGGGACTGACGGATGACATCGAAAAAGTACAAAGAAGGGCAGCCTCTTTTGTATTTTCGCGAAATAGGGGAGATGGTGTCACAGACATGATACGTGAATTGGAGTGGCAATCATTAAAACAAAGGCGTTTTTCGTTGCGATGGGATCTTCTCATGAAATTTCAATCCCCAGTTTTCTCCTCCGATTGCGAAAATATTCTGTTGGCACCTACCTACATGGGGAGAAATGATCACAATAAAATACGAGAAATCTGGGCTCGCACAGAAAAATTTAAGTGCTCGTTTTCCCGCGCGCCGTTCGAGAGAGAAACGGTAGAGAGAGTTTGAAGGTAGTTCAATAAACCCTCTGCCAGGCACTTTATTGTGTACAGCAGAGTAATCACGTAGATGTAGAACTATATGTGCGACGTTACTGCTCCACATTCCACGTTAAGATTGTTTCTGGCGTGCTGATTCAACGTCACAATCAAGCACGTTATTGCAAGAAGAGACTTTTTTCGACTGAAATGTAATAGGTTTAATCATTCTGAACGGCTTACGACAATCTGAGCAGGAGACTAAAATTTTCATGGTTGAAACAAGCGAGCGGATTAGAAAGGCCCTGCAGACGGAACAAAACGTACAGCAGGCGGTGAACGTAGAGAAGGTTGCGCATCCGTTTACATTAATGTTGGCGCATATTGGGCAGATGTCGACCGCACTGAAAACCGAATTCCTGTATAGTAGGCGGCATTGCACACAGAATTACAGGGCACTGAGGTAGCATTACAAAATCGTCATAGACTCTCAAACGGTTCTTAACAGTGCCATCCTATAGATTTCAAGTACACAGAAAAGTTTAACTGACGAATTCGATCAAAGAGACTGTTTTCGGCTCAAATGTAATTGGTTTAATCACTTTGAACGGCTTACGATAATCTGAGCAGGAGACTAAAATTTGCATGGTTAAAACAAGCGAGCGGATTAGAAAAGCCCTGCAGACGGAAATATTTGCCAAATGTTTTTGATGCCTTAAAATTTGAAATCGACAATGTAAAGCTAGAGCAAGACGAGTTAAATAACACTGTTGCCGAGCTGTCACAAGCAGTAGGAAACATTACTCGTGGACAGTGTGGTATTAGCAACGCGCAACTCACACTATAAAGAGAACAGTTTACGGAGGTTTTCCACCAGTGGTTAGAAACAAAGATACCCAACTGACAACTGCTGTTGAACAGAAGGTGCAGACATCGATAAACCAAGCCATGTTTTTGCTAACCAAGAATTTTTCAGGGGTTTCCAAGAAGATCGAACTCAATTGAGCTAACAATTTTCTGAATGGTGTGTAACTACAGACAAACGGATGAAAGATGTCAGTCAGCAAATGAAAAATCTACAGACACCAACGTCGCCATACGAGAATGTAATGTCAGATCATGAAAGTGATTATGCAGTATTACACATGAAAGAAAAATAAATTATCTATAGAAAATGTCCATCCTTTAATCTTGGGAAGAGGACTGTACACCAGTCGTTTTCATCATGTCGTTTAAAGGTGTTTTACCTAAAATATGGATGGAAAGTCGGAAGATAAGTTACATGAATGGAAAGATCTTAGGTGACGGAACACTTTGGGCACTTGAAGCTGCTGAAACTTGCAGTACATACGCTGAATTCGGGAATGCATTTATTGCAAAGTATTGGACTGCTGCGATACAAGAGAGAATCCATAAGCAGACTTACATCCAGAACCATACAATTCACAGACAGGTACTCTACGCCGATACTTTGAGCGGTACGATAGTTAGTCGAAACTGATCTATGACGGGGTTGTTGGTATCGCCTTTCGAATTCCTGGCGCCACTAGCTAGATCTCTCGTGTGATGTCCCTCTGGTTTGAGGCCACTAAGGTCTTTTTTCTAGGTCGTTGATAGGGGCTGGGGGGAGGATTGTGCCGTGGCACGTTGGGGAGTGGTAGCAGAGCATGGCTGCTATCCACGAACCTCTGGGTTATGGGCCCAAAATGCTTCCACTTTTTTTGTTTTTAAGGGCGATGACGTCTGCAATGCCCGAAGGTATCTCGAAAAAGGCACCCGGCCACATTACAAGGGATAGGTGCTTATACGATGTTCGATGATGTTTGGCAGGGACGTCGGCTAAAACCCAACCACCGAATACGAATGCGTGAATACGGGGCGGAGGGGTCCGTTCACAGCGCGGAAGAAACACATTATCTCTCGTGCTCAGGAAACACCATTGTCTCACACAGTTTAAGATATCCACTTAACAAACAACCAAGGCCAGTATCGACCCAGGAAAAGCAAGCAACAGCCACAATTCAAAGAATTTACTAGTGATGAAATAGATCAACTAAGAAATTGGAATGATCGCAGCACACCTATAGGTATCGATAGGAAAATAACAGTTAAGTCCTCAAAATACAAAACTTAGCTGAAGTTTGCGAATCGAAGCTGAAACTTGCTAGTTCCAAAGGGAGCCCAGAATTCAGCACAGCGGAACTGGCTTCAATTATCTCATCGGTGTGCCACGTCCCAGAGCTGGCTAGCCAGGCCACACAAAAAGACAACGTTCGAAGTCAGCTACGGATTCAAATCGGCCCACAAATATGCCCAGCACTCGCCGGACACTGTGCCCAATATGCTTGTGCAAGTGGTCGCCTTAGTCGCCGGTCGACGGGCGGACCTCTCACACTCACATTGTGTTAACGTGTTTCTTCTATGCGGTCCCTCTCCCCCCCCCCCCCCCCCCTCCTCCCCGCCGTCACCCAGTACTTAGATGGTTGGGTTTTAACCGACCTCCCTGCCAAACGTCCACTCCCCAACTCGCCACGCCGTAACACTCCCTGTCCCCCTCAACAACCTCGAGCAAAGATTTTAGTGGCCTCAAACCAGAGGGACAACACACGACAGATCAAGCTAGTGGCGGCAGGAAATCGAAAGGAGACGCCAAAAACCCTAACACGGCTCAGAAATATTTCTCGGAATCAATATCTGCTAAATATCTTATTAGAAGATTAAAAGCGAAGCTACCATTTGACACTGGAAATAAATTATTGCATGTCAGTGATATCAGTTTTGACGAATTTTTGTCTGCTCTGGATGCAGTAGACATTTTGACGGAAGATACAAAAGCCAGAGGTAACAATGGCAATAGCCAAAACAGTTCTAACAGAAAGTATTATTCAAATAGGGATATGAATAACTTACAGCAGCAATCGAATGCTGAGGAGACTCAGCAAGGAGATGCTTACAGTACTATGTACCATAATGTGGCTAGCTCAAGAAATGGAAATGGGAATAACCATTGCAATAAATACGGAAACAAGAGACATGATACAATCCCGCCTGTCAACAGAATCCAGCTACTCACACTGGAATGCGAATTCTAACAATCAACCAAATTCTATTGAGGCAAGTAATGATTACAGAAATCATTTGCCTATTATTACTGAATTTACTGATGAACAAGCTGTACCTGCCAACCAACTTCGGGAAAACTCAACGCAACCAACTTAAGCCTCAAAAGGCTGGTCGGAATAAGCTAATGGGGTTGTGACAGTAATATTAGGATGATACGGTATAACCATCGAGCTGACATTAGGAATGAACTATTGTTTGGTGACTAATTCTATAATTTTAAACCAAAAAGCAAGCCACAAGCTGCTATCAATGTTAGTATTGTGGGACTCAATATTTTGGCAAAAATGACGCAAGTGTGAATGCTGTCTCCACGGCTCTTATGAGGCGACTACAGGAACGAGCTAGTTTGTCGATCTTACACCTGACTAACTTCAAGATACTTGGTGCGGTAGGAGGACGATCTGGTTCAATTAAAATAGAAACCAGATTTAAAATTGACCTCTGTAAAGAAGCTATTGATTGCTTGTACCTAGTGGTATCTAAACTTGCTGTGGGTTTCATTTTGGGACATGAAGTACTGAGAGCGATGAATGTAATGACAGACTTCTTCTCCAGTAAACTCATGTTAACTAAAGATGAGTTCCTCTAACAGTCAATTTCTGCAGCAACAAGAATTATATGGACGGTATTGACTAGGAGTTACAATAAAAATAATTACTTGGACGCTAACAGAAGGATCACCAACATATTGACCAATTCTTCTAGTTTAAGAATACTAGAATAAATTAACCAAAATTAACTGAATCTAATACCCTAATGCCACGAGACATTTACTACAAGAATATTCTATGGCATTGGATGAGAAACCAGGCATAATGAAAGAAAATCTATGTCATCTAAACGTGAAATCGCATAGCATATACTGTCAGAGATATCACTCCACCATGAGCACTGACGTCTACCACTGATAGTGATAGAAAAATGCAGCGAAAGCTTAGCTGAGGCATTATAAAACCATCCAACAGTCAATATTGTAGTCCACTACTCATGGTACCCAAGTCAGATGGGAGTGTTTGTTTAGTTCTGGATGCTAGAACACAACACAACCTCCAAATCTGGATAGATTTAAGATTTTCGTTTTGGCAAGTAACATTAAACATGGAATCAGAAAAGTACGTAGCATTCTTTTACTTGGGACACAGTTACCAATTTACAGTATTGGCATTTGGCCTTAATGGAAGCTCAGGCGTTTTCAGTTGAGTACTAGACAGTAGGGGCCTGAGTTTTGTGATTTGGTTACACTTTTTGTTGATGATATGTTAAATGCAAAAACTTATTGGGGAACAACACATTGAGATGCATCGTGGAAAATTTTCGACCATCAGGGGTGGCTGACAACTTTAAGAAGTCAAGGTTTGCACTGACAGATATTAACTTCCTTGGACATTTAATTTCTTCATATGGGATTTTACCTACCAGAAAAAAGATTAGTGCAATAAACAACAATTGAAGGCATTTTAGGATTAGCCGTATTTTACCATAATTTTATACCAAATCAAGTCTTAAATTTGGAGACTTGTTAAATTTATTAATGAAGTATGCCATGGCAATCGAGTTCATGAGTGTCAGATAGCATTTGGCAATATAAAAACCACTCTCATTTGTGCACCAATATTACATCATCCAGACATAACAATAGATTCTGGATTAATGACAGATACATCGTCCTGTGGGTTAGGAGCCTGTCTGTTTCAAATTAAGTTAGTTGATGGATTACCTATTTTTTGCTCCATAGCTTTTGCAAGTTGAACACTTACAAATTGTTAACAAGCATACATGACAAGAGAATTGGAAGCATTGGAAATATGAGCATTTCGCAAATTTCATTATTATCTGGCTGGATCTGATACAAAGGTGTATTACGAACATCTAGCACTGAGCTTTTTGAATAACTAAGTTGTTACATCCAAAATTATTCCGACAGATGCTTACACTACAGGAATACTGTTTTGATACTATTTATGTGCACGGCAAAGAAAATATTATTGCAGATGTCTTATCAAAATTTTAGAAGGATTAACAGACCTTACTGAAATAGAAGAACAAACAACAGTGTTTAAAGTTTTGCTTACGAAGGATGTAGAAAATTGTTGAGCCTATCTCAGAATGCATAGAAACATGACACGTCTGCATTGAACTGATCTTTATCGGAATCATCTCACCCATCAGATTCAAGCAGGAAGTTCACCAAAGATAAGAGAGCTTTATCAGTTATATGATAATGTTTTATTTCACACGAGACATTCTCAATCAAACAACTGGTGTGTTTGCATTCTACAAGACAGTGTAGAAAAATTAATCTGGCATACGCAGGTAATATGGGGTAACTGTGGCGTCTGCAGATGCTCAGAAACGATTGGAAGATATTGTCATGTTCCTAATCTAAGAAGAAGCGTTCAGTAAATAATAGTGACCGGTAAATATGTCAAAATGCTAAACTTTCAAAACAATTTTACATCCGATCGTGTTAGAACAACCACTATTTGTTGCGAGTGTTGATGTAATGGGACGACGACCTTATGTGAGAGGAAATGTTAAATACACTCTACAATTTTACGACCTATTTAGCAAATGTGTAAAATTATATCCTATCAAGACGAGTACCATGCAGCCCATTATTAATAGACTCCCAAATAATTACATTCCGGATGGTGGCAAGCCATGCATGTTATTGTCAGGCAAAACTGCCACCTTTATGAGATACAGGTGGAGAAGATATTTGCGAACTAACGGGATTAGGCAAATTTTGATCTCCGAGTTCCATCTGGAAGCCAATCAATAGGGAGGTTGTTTGGTGACTTGAACAGATTTATCCACACATATTATCACCATAAACAAACATTTTGGATGGACTATTTAAAGCCATTTGAAGAAATATAGAATAATTTGACTCACTCATAAGTGAAGCTAGCCAACAGAACATCTGTTGCATTAAAGGAAAAACAATGAATGGATCAGTTGTTTACCGAAGGTGATGGGTACAGAAGAATCTAGGGATGCCAAGATTCGCCGAGCACTAGATGCGATGAAGGCAAAAGCACAACAAAAGAAGAAGTACTGTAACCAGCAATTGAAGAGAGCGCAACTATGCCCAGTGGGAACGAAGGGCGTCTCTACAGAGTCACCCAAACAACTCAGGACCATATCCGATTATATCAAACCGAATCCTAGTGCATATATCTGATATCACCCACTAGTAAGAAGTTGAAGCAATGTATCCTGATCGTGAACTAAAACCGCACTATTCTAACGACTGATGTAATCAGCCAGAGAAATATTTTCTTATAATATTTAGTGATAATTTTTGGTTTTGTGTTTGTTCTCAACTACATTCCTATATCACTGACAAACAAAACTGAGATATGCCATTAGTTGAAATATAATTTTGCCGTTATATATGTTATTTGTGTTCAGTGCATATTAGTATTACGTGTATGTGATATTGTTGCAGCAAATATACTATGTAATTTTGATATTTTTTGTAGTATTACGTTAGGTTTTATTTCACTGAAGAGAATGCAAGTGACCTGTTGCTGCATTACATACACAGTAAACATACTCCACCACGCCTCCACGTGCTTTAATCTTAGTTGTTTCTATCTGTTGCTAATATCCGGGCGATGTCCATTCGACTCCTTTGGGCATTTGTCAGCCTTTAGTCATTTTTTCCCGATTAGGATACCCGTTCCTGTGAGATGAGATGAGTCAGTAGATAAGGTACAGTCACAATCCATGCAAGTATCCATTGGAATTTTGTGTACTTTGGCTTACTTAAAATAAAGAGTGAAGGACATGCGTACACAGAAATGACTATTGGACTATCTATATCCTAAAGACGTTCGGACAGAGTGTTTCCACAGAACAGTTTAGTGATGTGATCCCCGGTGTAATGACTTTCAAGGATACATAATCATATGTATAAACTTTGTGCCGTGATTAAAATGAACTTTATCTTGAAACTGGTGTTTCAACAAGAAAAATCAAATTGTAATTTTGTGATAAGTTATGCTACCACGGGATGTAATGTGATCCGTCATGAACGCTAAATCAGTCTCATAGATTGTGCTCAAATCTATTTGCACGATCTGCAATGAACTGTCGTGTCGTAATAGATCATTACACTTTCACGAGTGATGTGTTACAATTATTAAATGAAGCGGTCACTAAAGACATTTTGTGTTCTTATGATAATCAGAACATTATGCCCTGAAGTTTTCGCTAATTTATGCGAATCAGAGGCTACATATTAGTTACGTTAAAACTTCATAAGATTCGCGGGGGAAAACCTGAATCCGAATCTCTAAGGACCGCAGATTCGTCGCGTGAGAATGGCTGACATATAAGATCTCATCCATTTCTTCGGCCACAGTTTACAGAAATTTCGTGTCGAAATTCTAATACCCTATTACGATGATTATTCCATGTCCCATCATATAGCTGCTTCCTGTACCAACCCGACGGAAGGTTACTGTCTATATCCAACGCCTAACGTGGACGGTTCTTCCTTCGATTCAGACTTTGTGCCGCCTGTCCTGTCAAACTCATCACGTTATCACCGACGCGACGACAGGAGAGAACAGCTGTCTATTAAGAAGAATGTAAAGTTCAATGTTCAATGGTTATGATGCCAGACATGCCTGTCTGAGCAGCTTGACTAAGACTAGGACAATGAAAAGTTTATCGAACGTTATTCACCAAACACAATTAGATCTATAAACATACATTAACACAAACACTGCATTTCTCAATGATTAATGTCTCGATGCGGTTTTTCCTGGTTTCCCCATTAATGTATGCTCGAATGAGGACGCAAGTTATAATCCAGGATAGTTTTCCAGTGTTGAGAACTGTAATGAACATACTGAAAATCATAAACACTTAAACCTACATCACTAACCCGGCAAACCGCATTGTTTCGTCAATTGTTTCGGTAAATGAGGCGAAAAACCTGAAGAATATTGAATTGCTAAAAACATCTTGTACGAAGGGAACAAGCCGACTCGGGAAGGCAAGTACCAGCGCACAGAAGAAAGGGCATTAAATACTTTAGGCAGTGTAGCGAACAAGACTAACGTTCCTTAAAGAAAAGGCTGAATTATTCGCTGTTTCTATCGGCACTGAAGAGTTCACCACTCATAAAAAAATCAAATAATTCTTTTTGCGTTCTTCCAGGAACAAATCCACCCCCAGAAATTTTCTCCCTTCTACATCTACATCCATACTCCGCAAGCCAGCTGACGGTGTGTGGCGGAGGGTACCTTGAGTACCTCTATCGGTTCTCCCTTCTATTCCAGTCTCTTATTGTTCGTGAAAAGAAGGATTGTCGGTATGCCTCTGTGTGGGCTCTAATCTCTCTGATTTCATCCTCATGGTCTCTTCGCGAGATATACGTAGGAGGGAGCAATATACTGCTGGACTCTTCGGTGAAGGTATGTTCTCGAAACTATGACGAAAGCCCGTACCGAGCTACTGAGCGTCTCTCCTGCAGAGTCTTCCACTGGAGTTTATCTATCATCTCCGTAACACTTTCACGATTACTAAATGATCCTGTAACGAAGCGCGCTGCTCTCCGTTGGATCTTCTCTATATCTTCTATCCACCCTATCTGGTACGGATCCCACACTGCTGAGCAGTATTCAAGCAGTGGGCGAACAAGCGTACTGTAACCTACTTCCTCTGTTTTCGGATTGCATTTCCTTAGGATTCTTCCAATGAATCTCAGTCTGGCATCTGCTTTACCGACGATCAACATTATATGATCATTCCCTTTTAAATCACTCCATATGCGTACTCCCAGATAATTTATGGTATTAACTGCTTCCAGTTGCTGACCTGCTATTTTGTAGCTAAATGATAAAGGATCTATCTTTCTGTGTATTCTCAGCACATTACACTTGTCTACATTGAGATTCAATTGCCATTCCCTGCACCATGCGTCAATTCGCTGCAGATCCTCCTGCATTTCAGTACAATTTTCCATTGTTACAACCTCTCGATATACCACAGCATCATCTGCAAAAAGCCTCAGTGAACTTCCGATGTCATCCACCAGGTCATTTATGTATATTGTGAATAGCAACGGTCCTATGACACTCCCCTGCGGCACACCTGAAATCACTCTTACTTCGGAAGACTTTTCTCTCCACTGAGAATGACATGCTGCGTCCTGTTATCTAGGAACTCCTCAATCCAATCACACAATTGGTCTGATAGTCCATATGCTCTTACTTTGTTCATTAAACGACTGTGGGGAACTGTATCGAACGCCTCGCGAAAGTCAAGAAACACGGCATCTACCTGTGAACCCGTGTCTATGGCCCTTTGAGTCTCGTGGACGAATAGCGCGAGCTGGGTTTCACATGACCGTCGTTTTCGAAACCCATGCTGATTCCTACAGAGTAGATTTCTGGTCTCCAGAAAAGTCATTATACTCGAACACAATACGTGTTCCAAAATTCTACAACTGATCGACGTTAGAGATATAGGTCTATAATTCTGCACATCTGTTCGACGTCCCTTCTTGACCTGTGCCCTTTTCCAATCCTTTGGAACGCTACGCTCTTCTAGAGACCTACGGTACACCGCTGCAAGAAGGGGGGCAAGTTCCTTCGAGTACTTTGTGTAAAATTGAACTGGTATCCCATCAGGTCTAGAGGCCTTTCCTGTTTTGAGCGATTTTAATTGTTTCTCTATCCCTCTGTCGTCTATTTCGATATCTACCATTTTGTCATCTGTGCGACAATCTAGAGAAGGAACTACAGGAAATCTTCCTCAGTGAAACAACTTTGGAAAAAGACATTTAGTATTTCGGCCTTTAGTCTGTCATCCTCTGTTTCAGTACCATTTTGATCACAGAGTGTCTGGACATTTTGTTTTGATCCACCTACCGCTTTGGCATAAGACCAAAATTTCTTAGGATTTTCTGCCAAGTCAGTACATAGAACTTTACTTTCGAATTCATTGAACGCCTCTCGCATAGCCCTCCTCACACTACATTTCGCTTCGCGTAGTTTTTGTTTGTCTGCAAGGCTTTGGCTATGTTTATGTTTGCTGTGAAGTTCCCTTTGCTTCCGCAGCAGTTCTCTAACTTTTTTAGCTATTACATGAATGCACTATATATTGTTTAATATGGCTAGCGAATCTCCTGAATTTTGGGCGCAGAATCAGGAATTTGAGCCTTAAATTGCAAGATGCAGGAATGCAACGCCTTCGAGCTGAGAGAACCCATTGCGCTGGGAATCCAGGGCTAACTCATGAAAAATAACAAATATGTCATGATGTTTTAAGCGTCTTTGGAACTGCCATTGTTGTTTCTGTTGTGGTCTTCAGTCCTGAGACTGGTTTGATGCAGCTCTCCATGCTACTCTATCCTGTGCAAGCATCTGCATCTCTCAGTACCTACTGTAACCTACATCCTTCTGATTCTGCTTAGTGTATTCATCTCTTGGTCTCCCTCTACGATTTTTACCCTCCACGCTGTCTTCCAATACTAAATTGGTGATCCCTTGATGCCTCAGAATATGTCCTACCAACCGATCCCTTCTTCTAGCCAAATTGTGCCACAAACTCCTCTTCTCCCCAATTCTGTTCAATAACTCCTCATTAGTTATGTGATCTATCCATCTAATCTTCAGCATTCTTCTTTAGCACCACATTTCGAAAGCTTCTATTCTCTTCCTGTCCAAACTATTTATCGCCCACGTTTCACTTCCATACATGGCTACATTCGATACAAATACTTTCAGAAACGACTTCATGACACTTAAATCTATACTCGATGTTAACAAATTTTTCTTCTTCAGAAACGCTTTCCTTGCCATTGCCAGTCTACATTTTATATCTTCTCTACTTCGTCCATCATCAGTTATTTTGCTCCCCAAATCGCAAAACTCATTTACTACTTTAAGTATCTCATTTTCTAATCTAATTCCCTCAGCATCACCCGACTTAATTCGACTACATTTCATTATCCTCGTTTTGCTTTTGTTGATGTTCATCTTATACCCTCCTTTCAAGACACTGTCCATTTCGTTCAACTGCTCTTCCAAGTCCTTTGCTGTCTCTGACAGAATTACAATGTCATCGGCGAACCTCAAAGTTTTTATTTCGTCTCTGTGGATTTTAATACCTACTCCGAACTTTTCTTTTGTTTCTTTTATTGCTTGCTCAATATACAGATTGAATAACACCGGGGATAGGCTACAACACTGTCTCACTCCCTTCCCAACCACAGCTTCCCTTTCATAGCCCTCGACTCTAATAGCTGCCATCTGCTTTCTGTACAAATTGTAAATAGCCTTTCGCTCCCTGTATTTTACCCCTGCCACTTTCAGAATTTTGAAAGAGTATTCCAGTCAACATTGTCAAAAGCTTTCTCTAAGTCTACAAGTGCTAGAAACGTAGGTTTGCCGTTCCTTAATCGTTCTTCTAAGATAATTCGTAGGGTCACTATTGCCTCACGTGTTCCAATATTTCTACGGAATCCAAACTGATCTTCCCCGAGGTAGGCTTCTACCAGTTTTTCTATTCGTCTGTAAAGAATTCGCGTTAGAATTTTGCAGCCGTGACTTATTAAAGTGATAGTTCGGTAATTTTCACATGTGTTAACACCTGCTTTCTTTGGGTTGGAAGCCGTAAAAGTCAAAAAAGCTAATTCCCTTGTTTTACCTCCTTAACCCTGCCCATGACGTATTGTCCTTTCTGTGTTATAATAGGAGAATTTTTTATTCTTGTTTATTTTTAAATTCCAAGTGCGGGAAGTAATTAAAAACTTCTTTTACGGATAACTGACATTTGACTATCGTGCGCCACATTGTACACCCGAATGAGACAGTGCAGTCGGGGTATTTACACTTCGCTCCTCAAGCCTGCGTTTGATACACACAGCGACACATAGGTGCGACTTGCCATTCATTCTGGTTCCCAGCTTTTACCCTGCCATGATTTTGACATTAGACCACCACAACTTGGCAGCCGACTCGGGAAGACGCTGATCCGGTACAGGTTTTGTTATGTCTTTCGAATAGTGTTGCTTATATAATGGTAATGGATAAAAGCTTTCACAAAGCAATAGGACGGCCATTAATTACACGTATTTGTCTACCTTCATACAAAATTTGAACCGATTCGAACAAATCTGAATTGCACGTAAAATCCGGCGCGCTTAAAAAAGCCCTCACAAAAACGTGTTTTTTGCACGGAAAATCCGAATGAAACTAGATTTTCTAAAGCAAGTTTTCAATTTACTGTAAGAATGCGTTTTTTACTTATTGGATTCACTTTAAACCGTTTCCGCACCTTCAGTTCACCTAACAATGAATTCTGCGTGCTAAAAAATTTCTTTTTCAGTTTATCCATTTATCTATCTTCGAGCAAAGTCTGAACTGATTTATAGATTAAAGCATAGAAATAGCACGCTTCAAAAGCCTCTCAGGAAAACGTGTTTTTCTTGTTTTTGCACGTAAAATCAACGGCGCACACGTAAAAGGCGCCATTAGCTGAGCATTAATTTCAACCCATTTAAAATCTTTTAGAAAGTAATTAATGAATTCGCATAATTTACCGGTTCGTCGTTCAAACCTTGCTTAATATACTGTAACATAGCTACGCTAACACAGATTCTCGAATGGCTTTAGAAATGGCCGCTGGTTCGGAGAGACCCCAAAAAAGTTTACCGCATGTTCCTAGTTCAAATAGCAACCGCGCACCAAGGCCACCCCCCCATCCCCCACCCCCGCAGCGATTCTGCGCACGGTCTGCTGTAGAGATACCGCCGGTAATGCGAAACTTCAATTCTTTGCTGCGTTTATCACTTGGGAATTACAACCGCTTGATCAAGCCTTCCACCTTGATCAGTCAAAGTCTGAATTACTCGAACTTTATCTGGAGACCCTTGCAAATCGATCGAGAGTCGACTATACAGAACAGAGAGCAGTAGCGTTGTTGACTGTTTTAAGCACTGCAACAATGCACTGTATCATAAGAGATGAAATTCCTGTTTAGATCAATCTTATCACATGAGCAAGTGCTAGCGAAGGAACCGTCTTTATCTCTGTTGCCCTAATCAGCTGGGGCGCGAAGCACGGACCCTAAAGGCCGATTCACACTAGAGGTCAACGGACAGTCAAGTCACGTCACCGTCACTTCCGGGTGTATTCACACTGGATGTTACGGCACATCACGTCACGTCAATTCGCTTAAGCCCAGTACCGAACGGTGAAGGGATATTATGAGAACAAAAAGTTGGCCGGCCGGAGTGGCCGAGCAGTTCTAGGCACTACAGTCTGGAACCGCGCGACCGCTATGGTCGCAGGTTCGAATGCTGCCTCGGGCATGGATGTGTGTGATGTCCTTAGGTTAGTTAGGTTTAAGTAGTTCTAAGTTCTAGGGGACTGATGACCTCAGAAGTTAAGACCCATAGTGCTCAGAGCCATCTGAACCATTTTTTGAACAAAAAGTCGAAGTATAGTGTCGGAACTGAGAAACCAACAACAATGTTTACTAATTGCCATAGCAAACTTCATAACTTACTTTGTTAATCACTTGATCAGTTTAATATGGTAAAGTGCCGAGAAGTGAAATAACATTCCAAAACATGGACATTTATTTGCTATCGAAAATAAATATATACAAAAAATGAGACAATGTTGAAAAATAAGAAACAGCGATCTGTTTTACTTGGTGAGAGGATCGCTAAGCCCGCTGGGCAGAAAAGGTGATTAGGACTGTGGAAAGGTCCAAATAAGGTTTCGGTCAGTTTCCCTTCAAAATTGTAATTTATTGTAATTTAGTAACACCGTTAAACCAAAACGGCACGTAGCCCGACCTTTACAGCTGCGAGTTTCGAAATCCAATTATTTCGCAGCTGAAGGCCTCCAAACAAGAAATCTTAAAACGCTACAAGATAAATTTAAAGTTACTGGAGACATGCAGTTAAAATTGGCAATAAAATAATTATATATCACAGCTAGGCGGAAAGCCTTAAGACAAAAGTGGATAGAACAAACATATACAAGGTGCAATACAAACGGCTGAAGGCCACAATTAAATTTCAAAATTTTAAAATATATTCCCATAATCTTTTAAGGCACAAGGCTGCAATGTTTTCGCTTAAGGGGAAATTCTGAGAATAAGGCTTTAAGCGGCTGAAGGCCCACAGTTGATTTTCCAAAAATTCAAAAACGCACACTAAATGAAAAAGCAACGCAACGACAATAATTCAATTTTAGAAAAAGGTTTTAAGCTAGTGAAGGACCTCAATTGATTTACATAAAACAATAAAAAATTTCTTTTAAAGCATTGGCTATAATAGATTAGCAACAGACCCATGAAAAAGACAGTATAGACAACGGCACTCTGACACCTCCAGGGGGGGGGGGGGGGGGGGGGGGCTGCCCTCGAAACATTAACGTTCACTTAGGTGAGACAGGTGGTGGGCCCCAACTACACTTGATCTGTCGGTAACCCGACCAAGAGACAGTCACGGACTGACCGACCAAACGACTCGCTAGCCACCAATCGGTACATAAAAACTCGAAGACCAAACTATTACAGACGTGATTATTCACAATGAAATATGTATTAAGCTGTCAAAACATCACATCATGTTGGACAGCGACACCATATGAGGAAACGATGCTGCCTGAAATTACGTTAGTGGCCAGGGCAGGTAATCGGAACACTAACGGCCACAAGGCAGAAAATTCCGCTGGTGCACTTGAATTGTAGTGAACCAATATAGTTAATTCCACTGCACGGCGGCTCAATTTCACCACTACAAACACTCTATGTTGCTCACAGGAAAAACTCCCCGACAGCGAACCACTGAAACCAACGACACAACAACTGATGTTGCTTGGGTACTTAAGACACCACTCAACTTTGACGTCCTGGCTCGGTGAGCCACGAAGCTCGTAGCGACTGGACAGCTCCAGACACGCTCTGACACTGCACAGGGACCGCCAGCGGACCCAGTCGACTGCACCGTATGGAGAAATCCTCCCTGGTCCGCACCAACCGATCGATTGCCCGCAGACCCCCTATCCGAAAACTATATGCACAAGACCAAAGATGGTACACGGTGCAATATCGATTATCGATACACATCACTGTTGCCAAACGTAGAGGGAGGAAGAACCACGACATAACCGCAAAAACGGCGGGAAACCAAACACAGATAGACAGACAAGTTCAAGGAAACGCATAGTTCGGAGTGAGCACGGCTCACTTGGTAAAATACCTTCTATAGCAAAGCTCGCATAAACACTTATTTATTTCTGATAACTGGTTTCAAGAGGCTTTGCTGTCATCTTCTGGACTTCAAAAACGTTTGTTACAAAACGTGTTTATAGTGAATTGGAACCTCATGCCAATCTGCCTAATTAGTTAGTAAAATGTACACATTATACAAGAGTTTGTCAGAAATAAAGCAGTTACAAACCAAAAACACCTTGTGCACAATTGCCATGCCCGCATATGTAGTGCTCACAGATGATTATTAAGACTTAAAAAAAATACAATGAAACGTAGAGTAACACATCTGTTTACGGTAGCCTGGTATGTCTATTCACCTTAGACGGCTTATATGGTACATGCTCCTACTGAGGTGGTTTGTCAATGAATGGAACATGTCCAGGCTAACGTAAACAGATGTACTATTGTAATATCATTCTCCATTGTGTTTTTTAAGACTTCACAATCATTTGCGAGCGCTTTGTATAAGGCCATGGCAATGTGCACAAGGTGCTTTTTGATTGTAAACGTATATCTGACAATCCTTTCATTTTACAACTAATAAGACAGCTTGGCATGAGGTTGCAAGTCTCAATTAAACGTATCGTAACAAACATTTTTGAAGACCAAAAGATGACAGCAAAGCCTGTTGAAAAAGATTGCCAAAAATTTATGTTCATGCTATAGAAAGTTTCTTGAATAAAACACTATTTATCAGGAATAAACGGAGCCGGTTTGTACTTTATTCATTTTGTATTTTTCCTTGGGTAACTAATAACGTAATACATAACTGCATCTTTCTCCCTCGTTACAGCTCACTTTTGCACTTAAAATTCTTATTTAATCAAAAATGTTTCATCAACAGATGTTCTTCTTTACACACAGCGTAGGTGGCAGCTCTATTCTGTTATTACGGAATCTACATATTTTTTTCCTTTCAAATGTCTCACCTGGCTTATGGTAGAACATTCAATGCAAAAAATTTCGAAGCCATCATGGGACATTCGGAATTTGCCATATAAACAAAGCAAAATAAATAAAGCTTAAGAACAAATAAAAAGCACGAAATCCATTACTACACTGCTGGCCACTAAAATTGCTACACCAAGAAGAAATGCAGATGATAAATGGGTATTCATTGGAGAAATATATTACACTAGAACTGACATGTGATTACATTTACACAGTTTGGGTGCATAGATCCTGAGAAATCAGTACCCAGAACAACCACCTCTTGCCGTAATAACGGCCTTTATACGCCTGGCCATTGAGTCAAACAGAGCTTGGATGGCGTGTACAGGTACAGCTGCCCATGCAGCTTCAACACGATACCACAGTTCATCAAGAGTAGTGACTGGCGTATTGTGACGAGTCACATGCTCGGCCACCATTGACCAGACGTTTTCAATTGGTGAGAGATCTGGAGAATGTGCTGGCCAGGGCAGCAGTGGAACATTTCCTGTATCCAGAAAGGCCCGTACAGGACCTGCAACATGCGGTCGTACATTGTCCTGCTGAAATGTAGGGTTTCGCAGGGATCGAATGAAGGGTAGATGGTTGAAATGGCTCTGAGCACTATGCGACTCAACTTCTGAGGTCGTCCGTCGCCTAGAACTTACAACTAATTAAACCTAACTAACTTAAGCAATTCACACACATCCATGCCCGAGGCAGGATTCGAACCTGCGACAGCAGCGGTCGCTCGGCTCCAGACTGTAGCGCCTTGAACTGCACGGCCACTCCGGCCGGCTGAAGGGTAGAGCCACGGCTCGTAACACATCAGAAATGTAACGTCCACTGTTCAAAGTGCCGTCAATGCCAACGAGAGGTGACCGAGACGTGTAACCAATGGCACTGCATACCATCACGCCGGGTGATACACCAGTATGGCGATGACGCATACACGCTTGCAATGTGCGTTCACCGCGATGTCACCAAACACGGAAGCGACCATCGTGATGCTGTAAACAGAACCTGGACTCATCCGAAAAAATGACGCTTTGCCATTGGTGCACCCAGGTTCGTCGTTGAGTACATCATCGCTGGCGCTCCTGTCTGTGATGCAGCGTCAAGGGTAACCGCAGCCACGGTCTCCGAGCTGATAGTTCATGCTGCTGCAAACGTTGTCGAACAGTTCGTGCAGATGGTTGTTGCCTTGCAAACGTCCCCATCTGTTGTCTCAGGGATCGCGACGTGGCTGCACGATCCGTTACATCCATGCAGGTAAGATGCATGTCATCTCGACTGCTAGTGATACGAGGCCGATGGGATCCAGAACGGCGTTTCGTATTACCCTCCTGAACTCACCGATTCCATATCGACCAACGCGATCAGCAATTTCGCGATAAGGTAAACCGCAATCGCGATAGGCTACAATCCGACCTTTATCAAAGTCTCCTCCTTACACAAGGCATCACAACAACGTTTCACCAGGCAACGCCGGTCAATTGATGTTTGTGTATGAGAAATCGGTTGGAAACTTTGTTCATGTCTGCATGTTATATGTGTCGCAACCGGCGCCAACCTTGTGTGAATGCTGTGAAAAGGTAATCATTTGCATATCACAGGATCTTCTTCCTGTCGGTTACATTTCGCGTCTGTAGCACGTCATCTTCGTGGTGTAGCAATTTTAATGGCCAGTAGCGTATAACATGAGTTGTTGTTGTTGTGGTCTTCAGTCCTGAGAGCTCTCCATGCTACTCTATCCTGTGCAAGCTTCCTCATCTCCCAGTACCAACTGCAGCCTACATCCTTCTGAATCTGCTTAGTGTATTCATCCCTTGCTCTCCCTCTACGATTTTTACCCTCCACCTTGCCCTCCAATACTAAATTGGTGATCCCTCGATGTCTCAGAACATGTCCTACCAACCGATCCCTTCTTCTAGTCAAGTTGTGCCACAAGCTCCTCTTCTCCCCAATTCTGTTCAATACCTCCTCATTAGTTATGTGATCTACCCATCTAATCTTCAGCATTCTTCTGTAGCACCACATTTCGAAAGCTTCTATTCTCTTCTTGTCTAAGCTATTTATCGTCCATGTTTCAGTTAGATACATGGCTGTACTCCATACAAATACTTTCAGAAACGACTTCCTGACATTTAAATCTATAGTCGATGTTAAGAAATTTTTCTTCTTCAGAAACGCTTTCCTTGACATTGCCAGTCTACATTTTATATCCTCTCTACTTCGACCATCATCAGTTATTTTGCTCCCCAAATAGCAAAACTCATTTAGTACTTTAAGTGTCTCACTTCCTAATCTAATTCCCTCAGCATCACCCGACTTAATTCGACTACATTCCATTATCCTCGTTTTGCTTTTGTTGATGTTCATTTTATACCCTCCTTTCAAGACGCTGTCCATAGGCTACAACCCTTTCTCACTCCCTTCCCAACCACTGCTTCCCTTCCATAGCCCTCGACTCTTATAGCTGCCATCTGCTTTCTGTACAAGTTGTAAATAGCCTTTCGCTCCCTGATTTTACCCCTGCCACCTTCAGAATTTGAAAGAGAGTACTCCAGTCAACATTGTCAATAGCTTTCTCCAAGTCGACAAATGCTAGAAACGTAGGTTTGCCTTTCCTTAATCGTTCTTCTAAGATAAGTCGTAGGGTCAGTATTGCCTCACGTGTTCCAACATTTCTACGGAATCCAAACTGATCTTCCCCGAGGTCGGCTTCTATCAGTTTTTCCATTCGTCTGTAAAGAATTCGCGTTAGTATTTTGCAGCTGTGACTTATTAAAGTGATAGTTTGGTAATTTTCACATCTGTTGAAACGTCCCCTTAGAAATATTTGTACATGACTGATCTTAAACTGACATACAATATTTTTAGCGCAACGCAATCTGACTTTCAAAAATCCCTACAAAAGAATGGCCCTGACTAACATTAACCTATACCTTTCACAAATCACTTACCTCACAAAAATCTTTATTACTCGAACTACTGCAATACAGCGAGCGCCACTACTGCCAGCTAAATGAAAGATTCAAACTACGGAAGGCACTAACTACTGATAGGCATAGTTAGCATCATCATCATCATCATCATCATTTAAGACTGATTATGCCTTTCAGCGTTCAGTCTGGAGCATAGCCCCCCTGATACAGTTCCTCCATGATCCCCTATTCAGTGCTAACATTGGTGCCTCTTCTGATGTTAAACCTATTACTTCAAAATCATTCTTAACCGAATCCAGGTACCTTCTCCTCGGTCTGCCACGACTCCTCCTACCCTCTACTGCTGAATCCATGAGTCTCTTGGGTAACCTTGCTTCTCCCATGCGTGTAACATTACCCCACCATCTAAGCCTGTTCGCCCTGACTGCTACATCTATAGAGTTCATTCCCAGTTTTTCTTTGATTTCCTCATTGTGGACACCCTCCTGCCATTGTTCCCATCTACTAGTACCTGCAATCATCCTAGCTACTTTCATATCTGTAACCTCAACCTTGTCGATAAGGTAACTTGAGTCCACCCAGCTTTCGCTCCCATACAACAAAGTTGGTCGAAAGATTGAACGGTGCACAGATAACTTAGTCTTGGTACTGACTTCCTTCTTGCAGAAGAGAGTAGATCGTAGCTGAGCACTCACTGCATTAGCTTTGCTACACCTCGCTTCCAGTTCTTTCACTATGTTGCCATCCTGTGAGAATATGCATCCTAAGTGCTTGAAACCGTCCATCTGTTCTAATTTTGTTCCTCCTATTTGGCACTCAATCCGTTTATATTTCTTTCCCACTGACATTACTTTCGTTTTGGAGATGCTAATCTTCATACCATAGTCCTTACATTTCTGATCTAGCTCTGAAATATTACTTTGCAAACTTTCAATCGAATCTGCCATCACAACTAAGTCATCCGCATATGCAAGACTGCTTATTTTGTGTTCACATATCTTAATCTCACCCAGCCAGTCTATTGTTTTCAACATATGATCCATAAATAATATGAACAACAGTGGAGACAAGTTGCAGCCTTGTCTTACCCGTGAAACTACTCTGAACCATGAACTCAATTTACCGTCAACTCTAACTGCTGCCTGACTATCCATGTAAAGACCTTTAATTGCTTGCAAAAGTTTGCCTCCTATTCCATAATCTTGTAGAACAGACAATAACTTCCTCCTAGGAACCCGGTCATATGCCTTTTCTAGATCTATAAAGCATAGATACAATTCCCTGTTCCACTCATAACACTTCTCTATTATTTGCCGTAAGCTAAAGATCTGGTCCTGACAGCCTCTAAGAGGCCTAAACCCACACTGATTTTCATCCAATTGGTCCTCAACTAATACTCGCACTTTCCTTTCAACAATACCTGCGAAGATTTTACCCACAACGCTGATTAAAGAGATACCTCTGTAGTTGTTACAATCTTTTCTGTTTCCATGTTTAAAGATTGGTGTGATTACTGCTTTTGTCCAGTCTGATGGAACCTGTCCCGACTCCCAGGCCATTTCAATTATCCTGTGTAGCCATTTAAGACCTGACATTCCACTGTATTTGATGAGTTCCGACTTAATTTCATCCACCCCAGCCGCTTTATTGCACTGCAACCTATTGACCATTTTTTCCACTTCCTCAAATGTGATCCTATTTCCATCATCATTCCTATCCCATTCAACCTCGAAATCTGAAACATTACTGATCGCATTTTCACCTACATTGAGCAACTCTTCAAAATATTCCCTCCGTCTGCCCAAGGCATCCACAGGATTCACCAGCAGTTTTCCTGACCTGTCCAAAATACTTGTCATTTCCTTCTTACCTCCCTTTCGAAGACTGCTTATTACGCTCCAGAATGGTTTTCCAGCAGCTTGACCCATAGTCTCCAACCTGTTTCCAAAGTCTTTCCACGATTTCTTCTTTGATGCTGCAATTATCTGTTTGGCTTTGCTTCTTTCTTCAACATAACTTTCTCTGTCTACCTGGGTTCTGCTATGTAGCCATTTTTGATACGCCTTCTTTTTCCTTTTACAGGCTGCCTTGACTGTATCATTCCACCAAGCTGTTTGCTTCATCCTACTTTTACACACTACTGTTCCAAGACATTCTTTAGCCACTTCTAGTACTGTGTCCCTGTACCTTGTCCATTCCTTTTCCAATGACTGTAATTGACTACATTCAACTAACTGGTACCTTTCTGAGATCGCTGTTATGTACTTGTGCCTGATTTCCCTATCCTGAAGTTTCTCCACTCTTATCCTCCTACATATGGACCTGACCTCCTGCACTTTCGGCCTCACAATCCCAGTTTCACTGCAGATTAAATAATGATCAGTGTCATCAAAGAATCCCCTGAATACACGTGTGTCCCTCACAGCCTTCCTGAATTCCTGATCTGTTATTATATAGTCAATGACAGATCTGGTTCCCCTGCCTTCCCAAGTATACCGGTGTATGTTCTTATGTTTAAAAAAGGAGTTTGTGATTACTAAGCCCATACTGGCACAGAAATCCAAGAGTTGTTTCCCGTTCCTGTTGGTCTCCATATCCTCTCCAAATTTACCCACAACCTTTTCATACCCTTCTGTTCGATTTCCAATCCTGGCGTTAAAATCACCCATGAGCAGAACACTGTCCTTGTCCTTTACTCTAACCACTACATCACTGAGTACCTCATAAAAACTATCCATCTTATCTTGATCTGTCCCTTCACAATGCGAATATACTGACACAATCCTAATTTTCTTGCTAGACACTGTCAAATCTATCCACGTCAGTCGTTCGTTTACATACCTTATTGCAACTACGCTGGGTTCTATTTCTTTCCTGATGTAAAGCCCTACACCCCATTGTGCTATTCCTGCTTTGACTCCTGACAAGTAGACCTTGTATTCTCCCACTTCCTCTTCTTTCTCACCCCTTACCCGAATGTCACTAACAGCTAAAACGTCCAGCCCCATCTTACTTGCAACCTCTGCCAGCTCTACCTTCTTCCCAGAGTAGCCCCCATTGATATTAATAGCTCCCCATCTCATTACCATTTGTTTGCCAAGTCGTATCTTAGGAGTCCCTGGTTTGTCAGTTAGAGGTGGGACTCCGTCACCTCCAAAGGTCCGAGGCATTTTGCTCTGATTATTGCCAGCATCATGTTTAAAGTACCAGAGAAGCAAGTTGCTAGCCTTACTTGCCCCGAGTCCCATTGGATTTTACCCCTAACGGCTGAGGGACTAACCGGATAGTTAGCAAATGAAAGACTTTTTTAGTGAACAAACAATGTATTTACCTTAATAGTCATAATATATATATCAGTTCATGACATCCAGTCTAACAAATTTCAAAACTCCGCCATCTCTCTCCCCACATCCACCACTGCTGGCGGCTCACCTCCAACTGCGCAACGCTACGCGCTGTTGACATCCAGCTGCCGCTGCCCAACACTACAATGGCAGACAACAATGCAAACTAGCCACAGACTGCACACAGCACAGCCAGTGATTTTCATACAGAGAGCGCTACGTCGCGGCGGCGTTACCAATATAAGAACCTAAACAGCCTACTTACATAGCCCCCATGCTCCCCACAAAAATTTTTACAAATTGTTTTGGGCAGTGGCCAATAATGATTTGATAAAATTTTTCATAATTACAATAACAAAGATATCAAATGCACTCACTTATTGATACAATGTTGGTCATAAGCTAAAATGTTCTCACAGTCCATAAAGACAGTCCTGATCATTCATCACAGTAAAATTGCAGAGTTTTTCTCAAAGTCTGAGCAGTAGAAGAAAATGCACACGGAAGTAGTGGATTTCCCTGCAGTCTTGAAGAAGTAGTGTTGTCCTTCCAACGGAAAGACAGTGCTGACTCTTGACATGCAGACAGGTAATGGGCCACAACAGAGCAAACCCACAGCAGAGTCAGTCGAAGTTTTGAAGAATATTGGTAGGTTATGTAAGTAGGCTGTTTAGGTTCTTATATTGGTAACGCCGCCGCGACGTAGCGCTCTCTGTATGAAAATCACTGGCTGTGCTGTGTGCAGTCTGTGGCTAGTTTGCATTGTTGTCTGCCATTGTAGTGTTGGGCAGCGGCAGCTGGATGTCAACAGCGCGTAGCGTTGCGCAGTTGGAGGTGAGCCGCCAGCAGTGGTGGATGTGGGGAGAGAGATGGCGGAGTTTTGAAATTTGTTAGACTGGATGTCATGAACTGATATATATATTATGACTATTAAGGTAAATACATTGTTTGTTCTCTACAAAAATCTTTCATTTGCTACTATGCCTATCAGTAGTTAGTGCCTTCCGTAGTTTGAATCTTTTATTTAGCTGGCAGTAGTGGCGCTCGCTGTATTGCAGTAGTTCGAGTAATGAAGATTTTTGTGAGGTAAGTGATTTGTGAAAAGTATAGGTTAATGTTAGTCAGGGCCATTCTTTTGTAGGGATTTTTGAAAGTCAGATTGCGTTGCGCTAAAAATATTGTATGTCAGTTTAAGCACAGTCATGTATAAATATTTCTAAGGGGACGTTTCACTGTAAACACCTGCTTTCTTTGGGATTGGGATTATTATATTCTCCTTGAAGTCTGAGGGTGTTTCGCCTGTCTCATACATCTTGCTCACCAGATGGTAGAGTTTTGTCAGGACTGGCTCTCCCAAGGTTGTCAGTAGTTCTAATGGAATGTTGGCTACTCCGTGGGTCTTGTTGCGACTAAGGTCCTTCAGTGCTCTGTCAAACTCTTCACGTAATATCATATCTCCCATTTCATCTTCATCTACATCCTCTTCCATTTCCTAATATTGTCCTCAAGTACATCGCCCTTGTATAGGCCCACTATATACTCCTTCCACCTTTCTGCTTTCCCTCCTTTGCTTAGAACTGGGTTTCCATCAAAGCTCTTGATATTCATGCAAGTGGTTCTCCTTTCTCCAAAGGTCTCTTTAATTTTCCTGTAGGCAGTATCTATCTTACACCTAGTGAGATAAGCCTCTACATCCTTCCATTTGTCCTCTAGCCATCCCTGCTTAGCCATTTTGCACCTCCTGTCGATATCATTTTTGAGACTTTGTAATCCTTTTTGCCTGCTTCATTTACTGCGTTTTTATATTTTCTCCTTTCATCAATTAAATTCAATATCTCTTCTGTTACCCAAGGGTTTCTACTAGCCCTCGTCTTTTACGCATTTGATCCTCTGCTGCCTTCACTGTTTCATCCCTCAAAGCTACCCATTCTTCTTCTACTGTATTTCTTTCCCCCATTCTTGTCAATTGTTCCCTTATGCTCTACCTGAAACTCTGTACAACCTCTGGTTTAGTCAGTTTATCCAGGTCCCATCTCCTTAAATTCCCACCTTTTTGCAGTTTCTTCAGTTTTAATCTACAGTTCATAACCAATAGATTGTGGTCAGGGTCCACATCTGCCCCTGGAAATGTCTTACAATTTAAAACCTGGTTCCTAAATCTCTGTCTTACCATTATATAATCTATCTGATACCTTTTAGTATCTCCAGGCTTCTTCCATGTATACAACCTTCTTTCATGATTCTTGAACCAAGTGTTAGCTATGATTAAGTTATGCTCTGTGCAAAATTCTACCAGGCGGCTTCCTCTTTCATTTCTTAGCCCCAACCCATATTCACCTACTATGTTTCCTTCTCTCCCTTTACCTACTGACTAATTCCAATCACCCATGACTATCAAATTTTCGTCTCCCTTCACTACCTGAATAATTTCTTTTATTTCATCATACATTTCTTCAATTTCTTCGTCATCTGCAGAGCTAGTTGACATATAAACTTGTACTACTGTAGTAGGCGTGGGCTTCGTGTCTATCTTGGCCACAATAATGCGTTCACTATGCTGCTTGTAGTAGCTTACCGGTACACCTATTTTCCTATTCATTATTAAACCTACTCTTGCATTACCCCTATTTGATTTTGTATTTATAACCCTGTATTCAACTGACCACAAGTCTTGTTCCTCCTGCTACCGAACTTCACTAATTCCCACTATATCTAACTTTAACCTATCCATTTCCCTTTTTAAATTTTCTAACCTACCTGCCCGATTAAGGGATCTGACATTCCACGCTCCGATCCGTAGAACGCCAGTTTTCTTTCTCCTGATAACAACGTTCACTTGAGTAGTCCCCGCCCGGAGATGCGAATGGGGGACTATTTTAGCTCCGGAATATTTTACCCAAAAGGACGCCATCATCATTTAATCATACAGTAAAGCTGCATGCCCTCGGGAAATATTACGGCCGTAGTTTCCCTACGCTTTCAGCCGTTCGCAGTACCAGAACAACAATGCCATTTTGGTTAGTGTTACAAGGCCAGATCAGTCAGTCATCCAGACTGTTGCCCCTACAACTACTGAAAAGGCTGCTGCCCCTCTTCAGGAACCACACGTTTGTCTGGCCTCTCAGAAGATACCCCTCCGTTGTGGTTGCACCTACGGTACGGCTATCTGTATCGTTGAGACACGCAAGTCTCCCCACCAACGGCAAGGTCCATGGTTCATGGGAGGGGAGTTAGGGCGAAGGAAACGTTCGATGTTGGACACAACGACATACTCGAAACTTTTCGCTGGGAAACCTTAACGGCGACTTGAGGCTACCTGACTTGACGGACCGTTGACGGACTGCGTAAGTGCTGCCATTAGAAATGCAATGTAGAATGTTTTGACGTAACGCGACGGCGAGGGCGAATTGGCCTTAAACCGAGCTGTGCTGTTGGGGATGGGAGCGGGCGTCACACCGGCCGGGAGTGCGGTGTTTGCCGGTGTGTGGGCCGGCTGTGAGTGAGTAGTGCGCAGTCACGCATTCCGTGGCGGCGGCGGCCACCCAGCGCGCTATTAGCGGCCGCCGCTGTCAACACGGCGCGGCGCTGCGCTGGCACCTGTCAGCCGCGCAGACTGGCACCAGGTAGCCGGCTGTCTGCCGCTCAATGAGCCGCCCGCCACAAAAGGCCACCCCGGGCTCGCCAAAAGCCGTCAACTCGCGCTGTCACACCTACGGCCGAGACAATGCCACCAAAATCTCCCCGGCCGTCCTCTTTTTGTGGCCGTGAAACGCCGGAACGAATAACTCGTGACGACTTAATGCCCCGCTGTACAAATGTTATGGGCCGGCAGGCGATTGGGTCCCGCTTGGCGTTCACTTTTACTCACTGATATTAAGTACGGGTACGAATGTGCTTTCTCCTGTGTGGGATTCCTGTTTCGTCCTCTTGCACTAGATGAGTTAGACTCGTACTTCACGTGAGCTGCCGTCATTTCAGAAGGCTATTCGACTTCTGGTAATGTTTCCTATGTTTTCAGAAATTATCAGTCAGTCGCCTTTTTAAATGGATGTATTTCAGTAAACTGTGACCGGTTTCGAACTGCCTGACAGCTCATCAGATGGTACATAAATACATTCAGTGCCGGCCGGGGTGGCCGAGCGGTTCTAGGCGCTACAGTCTGGAACTGCGCGACCGCTACAGTCGCAGTTTCGAATCCTACCTCGGGCATGGATGTGTTGTGTGGATGTCTTTAGGTTAGTTAGGTTTAAGTAGTTCTAAGTTCTAGGGGTCTGATGACCTCAGAAGTTAAGTCCCACAGTGCTCAGAGCCATTTGAACCAAATACATTCTGTCCTTTTTCGTTGTAGCTTTGTGAGCCTTGTTGTGTATTTGTGGTAAGACAGAAAACGACAGCAAATAAGCGCTACTTGTGGTATAGTTTCACGAAATATTTACAAGACAATTCCTACTTAAAGGTGTTACTTACATTTAACAGATTCTGCAGATTTTTTTTTTTACGTGTAGCACTTTGGAAAACATTATTCCCGTTTCCGAATTGCTTTCACACATTATAATATTTGACTTTGCCACAAACACCAACTTCCACGCTTCATACATTGTAAACAAACCAAAGAGTGTTATTAAACTACACGCTCAAAGATTTCGTGCTGAATCAAATACGTTGTCGGTTAATACATTGATGAAGGCTATATCTTACTCACAGGGAATGTAAATGCCAAATTAACTTAAATTCGTAAAATTGTATCTTTCTTACAGGAAACATAAACACCAAATTAGCTTAAATTAGTAAAAACTAAGCTGGATGCAGATTAATATGTGCAATTTGCTAGGTGTATGAAAGTAGCTTTTTAGATGATATTTCTAGTACAATGAAGAGTACTGGTGTTGGGATTTTTTAACAGCTGTTTTATTGCTTCATATATTGAACTGTGCATACGAAATTTGATATTAGCAGGTTAAAGGTTAATTTAAAATCAATGGGTAATGTGGTTATTTGGTAGGAAGTGGTAAGGGGCTAGGGGGTGGTGGGAATGAGAAGGAAGAGGGAGAGAGATCTTAGAGTGAGAGTAATGGGGGGGTTGGGGGAGGGAAGGCGAGGGAGAGATGGTAGACAGAGAAAAGGGCAGAGGGGGGAGGGGAGACACAGAAAGTGCATGTGCGTAGGTGTGTGTGTGTGTGTGTGTGTGTGTGTGTGTGTGTGTTTGTGTGTGTGAGGGTCCATATTTATTCCCTTGTCTGCAGTGTGAAGTGAGTTAGGTTTTTACATCTGTAATGGAATGCTTATTTTCTGCGAGATGGGTGGCAAACGTGGATCTACTCAAGTTGCTTAGATGGAGTGCGTCAGTGTGCTCTTTGTATTGTGTTTGAAAGCTTATTTCTGTTTGCACTGCTGCACTCTGTCTAAGCAACTTAAACAGATCCACGTTTGGCACCCATCTCGCAGACAATATGCATTCCATTACCGATGTAAAATCTAACTCCATATCCTTCACACTGCAGACAGGGGAATAAAGATGGACCCTCTTGAAGAATTAGACATTTTCACCCACAAACATAAATCACCCCGCACCATTTTAATTGTACAGACAGAATTAGCAAATAATTCCTTCTTTCAAAATTTTACAGACTCTTTAAGCTTGAATAACTAAATTGTCATTCAGAAACGAAATACACAACACACACACACACACACACACACACACACACACACACACACACAGCCGGCCGTTGTGCCCGAGCGGTTCTAGGCGCTTCAGTCTGGAACCGCGGGACCCCAACCGTCGCAGGTTCGAATCCTGCCTCGGGCATCGATGTGTGTGATGGCCTTAGGTTAGTTAGTTGTAAGTAGTTCCATGTTATAGGGGACTGATGACCTCAGATATTAAGTCCCATAGTCCTAAGAGCCATTTGAACCATTTGAACACACACACAAACACACACACACACACACACACACACACAACACACAACACACAACACACACACGCTCCCCGCCACCCTTTCACTCTCACTTCAATAGTCTCTCTTCCTCTTTCCCTCTTCCACTCCATACCAAATGCCTACATTACTTACTAATTTTAAATTAACCTATCTACTATTTTCAAATGCCGTATGTCCAGTTAAGCCAATATATCAAGCAAGAAAATAGCTGTTAAAAAAATCCGAACTCTATACTCTTAATTGTAATAGAAATATCATTTAAAAAGCTAGTTTCATACTCCTTGCAAATTGCACATATTAATTTCAGCTAGCTCAGTTTTTACTAATTTGAGTTAATTTGGCATGTATCTTTCCTGTAATCAAGATACAATTTTACTAACTTAAGTTAATTTGGCATTTATATTACCTGTAAACAAGATACAACCATCACCAATGTGAGTGTTGACCATCAACGTCTTTGGTTCAACAGGAAATCTTTGAGCGAGTAGTTTAATAATGCTCTTTGGTTTGTTTACAATTTATGAAACGTGGAAGTTGGGGTTTGTGGCAAAGTCTGTTAATTATAGTGTGTGAAAGCAATTCGGAAACGTGAATAATGTTTTCCAAAGTGCTACACATAAAAAAATCTGCAGAAACTGTTAAATCTAAGTAACACCTTTAAGTAGGAATTATCTTGTAAATATTTCGTGAAACTGTATCACATGTACCGCTTACCTGCTGTCGTTTTCTATCTTTCCACAGATACACAACAAGCCTTACAAAGCTACAGTAAAAAAAACATCGAATGAGTGTATGTACTATCTGATGATGAGGTGCTAGGCAGCTCGAAACCGATCATGGTTTGCTCAAATACATGTATTTAAAAAGGCGACTGGTTGTGATTTCTGAAAACTTTTTCGTATTTCAATCGCACTGTTCCATATCCACAATGGATAAAAGTTTCCTATGTTTATCTCAGCTCTCTTCAAGTGGACGGTAGTTTGATTTCTTCTACACTACCATGGCCGATTACTATAGTGATTGGTGCGCGAAAGTGCGTTTATAAGGGCCGTATTCAACGGGACTGTGTAGCCGCAGGAGTGTTATCGTCAGTATTACAGCCATGACAGCAATGTGGCTACAATACACGACAGTATTTCCGAATGGCCCAACTCATGGAGCAAGCTGTTGCAGGTTGTTCCTGAGGTGTGACCTATTATGTTACCACTATTGTCCACCACGAGTGAAGAATATCTCGTATGTATCTACCTCTACCATGTGCATAAAGGATTTACTATAACGTATCCTTGCTTCCTCTTTCCCTAGCCGACAACGCTGCAGAAACGTCACGTAATCTCAGTAACGGAACGATAAGGGGTGGGCCACTGCCATCCTCCGATTACAGTGATTGCTGCTAATGTTACTTTTCGATAACTGCTATTTTCAGTTGTGATTTCTAACAGTTTTAAATAACATTTCACAATTTCACAACCTTCATTTCTCCGCACTCCAGCAACGTTAAGACGTTCCTTTTGCCGGCCGCGGTGGTCTCGCGGTTCTAGGCGCGCAGTCCGGAACCGCGCGACTGCTACGGTCGCAGGTTCGAATCCTGCCTCTGGCATGGATGTGTGTGATGTCCTTAGGTTAGTTAGGTTTAAGCAGTTCTAAGTTCTAGGGGACTGATGACCACAGCTGTTAAGTCCCATAGTGCTCAGAGCCATTTGAACCATTTGAACCACGTTCCTTTTCTTATTTATCACTGTAGAGGCGTTGCTGTGATTAGTGGTAAGTAACACTAAGAGGCACTGGCAAGAACTGGGGTTAGGCAGGAATATGGGAACCCGCGACAAATGCTTAAATGTAAATGCAGATGCTGGCCAAGCCTGCAGGCTGCGCTGTTGTATTTGACCATTAACGCCACCTATGCAATGTGCTCAACACGGTGCAAGTGTCAGATGTGGTCAAAACAGTGTGCTGTGTAGTTTTGAGGACACGATGTCGGAGCTAAGTGGATTCGAACGTGAGCAAATAGCTGGTGCTCGCATGGCAGGTGCTTCCGTAACCAGTGTAGCTTAAGCGCTGCGTGTTTCAAGAGGCCGCATACAGGGAAAGCGGAAAAACATCATCAACTAGCTAGGCCACAAGGCGGACCGTGTGGTGCGTGACCGTTACGAACGGGCACTGAAGAGGGTTTGACGAAAAATAAAGAGGACGACAGTTGCAAAAGTCCTCGTAGAACTGAATGTCGCACTCGTGAATCCTCTCAGCACCAGAACAACACAAAGGGAACTTCACAATTTGGCAGTTACAGAGCGAGCTTGAATTCCAAAACCACTCATAAGGTAAGTGACGCAAATGTCCGTAACAGGAGAATGTGGTGCCGAAGCATAAAACCTGGACTATGGAGCAATGGACGAAAGGCATTTGGTCTGATGAGCCTTGTTACGCACTATTTACAACTCCTGGCCATATTTACGAGCCGAGCGATTCTAGGCGGTTCAATCCGGAACCGCGCTGCTGCTACGGTCGCAGGTTCGAATCCTGCCTCAGTCATGGATGTGTGTGATATCCTTAGGTTAGTTAGGTTTAAGTAGTTCGAAATCTAGGGGACTGATGACCTCAGATGTTAAGTCCCATAGTGCTCAGAGCCATTTTGATTCAAATTTACGGTCCTAGAGTGATACTTGGTGGGTGTTCGGTGATGACTTGGGCAGCTGTATAGCGTGGTATTCCATGGGCTCCATCGTTACTCTGTAAGCTCACATTGCTGCCAAGGATCGTGTCACTGTTTAGGCTGATCAAGCTCATCCTATAGTACGACATTTGTTCCCCAATGGTGATGCTGTGTTCCAAGACAACAGGAGCACGGTTCACACAAGGCTGCTTTTGTGAACACGAGAGTGAATGTCGCATCTCCCCTGGCCATTACTGTCATCGGATGTCAATATTATTTAGCTTTTGTGGTCTGCTTTGTAGAAAAAGTTTCTTGATGGCTGTGCACCTCCATCATGGTTAGCTGAACTTGTCAATATTTTGCAGGAAGAATGATACAAGGTATCCTTGAAAATCATGCAGTACTTGTATTTATCCATTACGAGACGAATGGAAGCTGTTTTGTATGCCAACGCTTTTCCTGCGCCGTATTAGGCCTGATTACGTGTTGTGTTTGTGGTGTCTCCACATTTTTGTCCACTCTCTGTATATATACAAGCTGTTATACCGAGCCAATGCCAATGCAACTGAAGGGTTACAGGGTGTCCAACGAAGCAGTTCCCTACTTCAAAATTAGATGTCTCGAAAACTAAGAAGCCGAGCGGTCTAAGGCCCTGCAGTTATGGACTGTGCGGCTGGTCCTGGCGGAGGTTCGAGTCCTCCCTCGGGCATGGGTGTGTGTGTTTGTCCTTAGGATAATTTAGGTTAAGTAGTGTGTAAGCTTAGAGACTGATGATCTTAGCAGTTATGGCCCATAATATTTCACACACATTTGAAAATTTTTGAAAACTAAGATTGATACACGACTGAAACAAAACGTATATTTATTGTGAAAGTTGTAAGAATTTTATACAGAAGTTATACAGTGGATTCGAAATGCAGCTAACAGATAGCGCTGTACTCTGTGCAGTCGTACAGAATCAGCTTATATAATTAAACTCGTCCTCTGCAAGCAGTCTTTGCAATCATATCACAATCTTTTCGAAAAGTCCATCACTCGCAATACATTGAAAATTGCCACCTCATTCTGTAATGTCTCAACATATGTGACACAGATCATCGAGTCAAGCTCGTTCAGTGTAGGGGCGATGGTTCTGGTGGACAGTGTCCGCCAATGTGCCCCACAAAAAATAGTCACAAGGAATCAAGGCGGGTGAATTTGGAGGCCAATCCATCCCTGCGCCGGTAAATTAGCAATAATCCAACGGTGTGGCTCTTTGCCCGAAGCATTCCTAAAAAAAGTGAAACATCTTGTCGGTGCTATGTGGCATGGCCCCATCTTGCACGAACTACTCGGTGCCTGGTCGATCCTCCAACGCTAGCTGTGTGGTGACAGACTGTACCAAATTTGCAACGTAACGTTCACTAGTGATAGTTTTTCTCATGAAAAAAGGGCTAATAATGCCTATACTACTTACCGCACACTAATAGTGACTTCTGCTTACCGCAGCCCAAATAGTGACTTTGAGTGAATACACTGATTTCAGAATCTCGATATTTGTCGAGACGTTGCATCGTCTTGCCACAACGATTCGACGAGTTTCCTGCTTAACGTCTTAAGACGAAGTATGAGGTTCACGTGCAGTTCGTTTCTTTATACCCGCTGGACAGTACACCCCTACGTCGAAGGGCCATGTGTGGGCCAGCCGCGCGCGCCTCCGCGCCTCCACAAGAGACGTCGTCAATGGGAGTGGGATCGGGTGGTACGGAGTCGGAGGGGGTGGGGGGAGGAGGGGGGCGAAGGGGAGGGGAGGAGGTTCGGGCATTGATTCCTGGTCCTGACTGCCTATTCCATCCGCTGCCTCCGACACTTTCACGTTTGAGCGTTCGTGAAGTATTTTTGCTAACACCACATGCCACGAGGCACTCAGTTGGAATCTACCGTCCTGGGTGAGGAGATGGTCGTGTACTCTTACTTCCACTGCCTCTTTAATGATCCAATCCCAGAGTGCGTTGTAGAGGCACAACACTATGCCGGTTCAAAAAAAAAAAAAAATGTTCTTCATCGAAGCTGTTCTGTGTCGCTACAGATTTGTCGATCTGGCTGAAGCGAATGCTCATCACATACATGTTCTGAACAGCATTGTGGGCTGCATCGCTGCATGAAGCCCCACTTAGTCTTTGATTGACCCTAAGACAGTTGAGTGGGAAATGGTTTTTATGCTATGCTTCTTCTTTATCCCTCAGTGTTGGCTATGGGCGGTCCGGTGTGCGGAAAGAACGCTAGGCACTCAGTACCTTCTTTCGGATTGTTTTCTTCATTTTCTTTGCTCGGCTAGAGAGCATATCTTACAAGGTGTCTTGGTTATTCCTATTTGTGTTGAGCTGTCACTATCCAGCGCGACGCAAATTTGTGTTCACCATCCTGGTATGCAGGATGCGAACCATATGCGACAAGGAAAGTCTGCCTAACGAGTTAACAGTTTCTGCGCGAAGCCTGTCGCAAGAACTGCTACTCTAAGACGCAAACACGACGTACTTTCCAGCCAAGCAAGAAGAAGAACGAAAACGACCCAGAAGAAGAAAACAAGCGCTTGACGTTCCCGCCGTACTCAGGGCCACCCTTAGCAAAGATTTCCAGGATAATGGAGAAGCATAGCACAAAAACCATTTTCCTCTCAACGATTAAAATCAAGGACATGTTTGGGTCGCTCAAAGATCAGCTAGGGCTACGGTCATGTGGCGCTGCAGCATCAGTTACGAGTGTGACAGGCAGCAAATTGGTCAAATGCAGCGATTCATCTCGCAGCAGTGTCGGAACACGTGAGGAGAGTTCGCATCATCCAAAGCGACAAGTCTGCAGTGACAGAGCACAGCTTAACGAAGAGTATATGATTGCTTTCGAATAGACAAATGTGCTATGCCGCACCAACACATTCTGGGATTCGGTCATCAGTGAGGCAGTCGAAATAAGATTGGATTGGATTGTTTTCGGGGAGGAGACCAGACAGCGAGGTCATCGGTCTCATCAGAGTAGGGAAGGACGGGGAAGGAAGTCGGCCGTGCCCTTTCAGAGGAACCATCCCAGCATTTGCCTGGAGCGATTTAGGAAAATCACGGAAAACCTAAATCAAGATGGCCGGATGTGGGATTGAACCGTCATCCTCCCGAATGCGAGTCCAGTGTGCTGCCCACTGCGCCACCTCGCTAGGTCGAGATAAGAGAGCGCGATGATCTTCCCGACTAGAATGCGGCATTAGCAAAAACAAATCAGGAACGCTCTGATGTGAAAGCGGCGGAGACAGCAGGCGGTTTATTTATTAACACGTCTGGTCCCGTAGGACCAAATTGAGGAGCGAATCTCCAAGGTCATGGAACGTGTCAGTACATGAAATTACAACATAAGAGTAAAAACGCATAAAATAAAATGTTTATGAACCCAAAAAAAGTCATGCCATAAGTTTAAGTAAACGCCATCAACAATATAACATAAGAATCAGGCTAATTTTTCAAGGAACTCCTCAACAGAATAGAAGGAGTGACCCATGAGGAAACTCCTCAGTTTCGATTTGAAAGCGCGTGGATTACTGCTAATATTTCTGAATTCTCGTGGTTGCTTATTAAAAGTGGATGCAGCAGTATACTGCACACCTTTCTGTATAAGAGTTAAGGAAGTGGATCCACATGCAAATTGGATTTCTGCCGAGCATTAACTGAGTGAAAGCTGTTAATACTTGGGAATAAGCTGATATTGTTAACAGTAAACGACAGTAATATATATATATATATATATATATATATATATATATATATATATATTCGCGTACCAGGATGGTGAGCACAGATTTGCGTTGCGCTGGATAGTGACAGCTCAACACAAATAGGAATAACCAAGACACGTTGTAAGATGTGCTCTCCAGCCGAGCAAAGGAAATGAAGAAAACAATCCAAAAGAACGTACTGAGTGCCTAGCGTTCTTTCCGTGCACCGGACCGCCCATAGCCAACACTGAGGGAAAAAAGAGAAGCACAGCATATATATATATATATATATATATATATATATATATATATATATATATATATACACAGGGTTATTACAAATGATTGAAGCGATTTCACAGCTCTACAATAACTTTATTATTTGAGATATTTTCACAATGCTTTGCACACACATACAAAAACTCAAAAAGTTTTTTTAGGCATTCACAAATGTTCGATATGTGACCCTTTAGTGATTCGGCAGACATCAAGCCGATAATCAAGTTCCTTCCACATTCGGCGCAGCATGTCCCCATCAATGAGTTCGAAAGCATCGTTGATGCGAGCTCGCAGTTCTGGCACGTTTCTTGGTAGAGGAGGTTTTAACACTGAATCTTTCACATAACCCCACAGAAAGAAATCGCATGGGGTTAAGTCGGGAGAGCGTGGAGGCCATGACATGAATTGCTTTTCCAATCTCCTGTTTAAGAAATGCCGAACATCATGATGGAAGTGCGGTGGAGCACCATCCTGTGGTACGTTTAGCTCCCTGCTTGCTTTATTCGTCGACTTCCGCGAGCTACGCGTGAAACTTGCCCGCGCGCGTTCAACCGTTTCTTCGCTCACTGCAGGCCGACCCGTTGATTTCCCCTTACAGAGGCATCCAGAAGCTTTAAACTGCGCATACCATCGCCGAATGGAGTTAGCAGTTGTGGATCTTTGTTGAACTTCGTCCTGAAGTGTCGTTGCACTGTTATGACTGACTGATGTGAGTGCATTTCAAGCACGACATACGCTTTCTCGGCTCCTGTCGCCATTTTGTCTCACTGCGCTCTCGAGCGCTCTGGCGGCAGAAACCTGAAGTGCGGCTTCAGCCGAACAAAACTTTATGAGTTTTTCTACGTATCTGTAGTGCGTCGTGACCATATGTCAATGAATGGAGCTACAGTGAATTTATGAAATCGCTTCAATCATTTGTAATAGCCCTGTATATATATATATATATATATATATATATATATATATATATATATATATTGAGAGGGCAATGTCAAAAAAACCAGACTAGTGAACAAGGGTCGACAAGAGGTTCGCGAACTTACATCACTTGTTGCCCGAACAGGCCGTTTCTGAGCCAAAAATATCCGTTTAGAATGGGAAGAGTTACTCCAAAATATAATACCATACAATATAAGCGAATGAAAATAAGCAAAGTCGAACGTTCACTTACTTCAGATACCTTTCGAATAGTAAAAATGGCAGCATTAAGTATTTGAACACGATCCTGAACGTGGGCTTTCCACGACAGTTTACTATCTGAACACCTAGAAATTTGTACTGCTCAGTTTCACTAATCATATGCCCATTCTATTAAATTAAAACGTCGGGTTTTGTTCAATTGTGTGTTAGAAACTGTAAAAACTGAGTCTTACTATGACTTAGCTTTAGTTTATTTTCTACAAGCCATTCACTTACGTCATGAACTGCACTATTTGAAACCGAGTCAGTGTCGCACACGACATCCTTTACTACAAAGCTAGCGTCATGAGCAAACAGAAATATTTTAGAATTACCCATAATACTAGAGGACATATCACTTATATAAATAAGGAACAGGAGTGACCCCAACACACCCCCAGTTGATCTTACCCCACTCAGACCCTACATCACAGCCATTCTCAACACTGTGAATAATGACGTTTTGTGGTCTTTTGTTAAAGTAGGAGATGAACCAGTTGTGAACTACTCTCCGTATTCCGTAATGGTTCAACTTCTGGAGCAATATTTTGTGATCAACACAATCAATTATTTAAATAAAAATATGCCTAGCGTTCGAAACATTTGCTTAATCCCTCCAGTACCTCATAGAGAAGAGAGAATATAGCATTTTCGGTTGTTAAACGACTTCTAAAGCCGAACTGTACATTTGATTCCTCCTCCCCCCCCCTCCCTCCCTCTTGCTTCTAACCGATGGTGGCGAAGTCTCTTCCAGAAGCTCGCGACTGGTCCACCCGTAGGCCCATCGACACAGGAGCCTGCTGTCCACCAACTATGAAGAAACGAATTGGACCTGAAACCGATACTTCGCCTGAAGATAAAGAATAGGAACTTGAACGAAACATTGCGACGAGACGACGTTACCACACGGTTGGTAAGCAGAGATGATTTCTTCAATGAAATTCGTAAAGAAAGCCTGCATTCTCACTGAAATTGTTGTTCAAGGCCTCTGTGTTTGTGATTACATGCAGTTACCACGTACCTGTTACGTTATTCAATGATTAGCGAACTATGGCTTAGACATAAGGGCGTCGACCTTCCAAAATACCCGATAAAGGCACTCGTACATAACATAACGGTTGTCTGTAGGCCGAGCAGGTTACGAAATACACGAGTACGGGTTGTGTTACTAATCCTGGATACTATCAGGATACATGAACACTTCACATTAATTGATTCGGCGTTATTGAAATTTAAAGAACAGTATCAAAAGAGGCCCACAGGCCGTTACATTATGCATCACATTGTTGGAGAGGACATTTTGGTAGAGTCATATATTGTGGATAATTGCACAGCGCTGTCGTTATACTCTGATGAACCAAAACATTATGACCACTGTCCATCTCAAGATTGAATCTGTCTGGTGGCATTGCAGGCACACGACTCTACGAACGATTAGGATCACAAAAGGGGAAATTCAGTGCCATAAGTGACTTTAACAAACGGCAAATTGTTGTGGCCAGCGCCTGAGAACGAACTACCGGGAACGGCGAAAGTTCTTGGGTATTAGCGAGCTGCTGTTGTGAGCATCTACGGAAAGTAATTGAAGGATGGTGAAATCACAAATAGCCCACAAGGTGTTGGACATCCAAGCCTCACTATAGAAAGTAGAGGTCGGATGCCTGCCCGCTCTGTAAAGCTAACTCTGTAAATGTGTAACGCGGAGCAATATTAGAAGTGGCCGCCGCACGGTATGTCGCAAATGAGAAATGCTCGTCGACAGTTGATTTTAACTGACTAATGACACAACGGCGCCAGGAGACGCTTCTGTAGCCCTGGATTTAAACTCATGTCCTAAGCTAACCAAAACTTCGTGATGTGTAATGTATCTGAGAAAACGGTGTCAAAAGTCTGTGGCATAACTAAAATCACGATCTTTCTGTTCACGGTTATTAAAGCTAACCTCAACGATCAAACTCAAGACGGAAAAAGTTCAGTTTCATTGCTAAAAGTAAACTATTCTCCTGCTATAAATGGTTACCTGAAATTATCTTCTACTGGCTAAACGAGCTGCCGAATTACCACAACAGACAAGCAGTCCTCGTTGGCAGTTGGTGGCAGATTATAGACGACAAAGGCAGATTCCAGACGAAAAAAGAATAATAGGAAGAAATAAAAGAGCAAATAAAAAAGTCAATACGACGATGAAAATGACATGGCAAAGAATTAGAAATAAAAAACCTTCTATAACTGCAGAGTGAAATTGCTTAATGAAACTGAACCATCAAAACTGATGCGTGAAACTGAAGTACTCTTTCTTTACTTGTTTTTATCAATTTTTTTTAGTTACATCGCTCAACTTGTTTTTATCACCTCAACACCGACCTACAGAATTTGTCCTGACGAGCACAACTCAAACTCCTCCTATTCATTAATTACCCATAATATCCGAGGATAACGCGATCCGACTGCTTTAAAATTAACTCAAAAGAATGGACCTGAATTAGAAGAAATCCTAACAATAACCCATACATTTCATAAGTGACTTCCCTTACAGAAGATCTTCATTACACTAACTACAGCAATACAGCAAGCACCAATACAGCTAACTAAATAAAAAGATTCTGACTACTGTAGGCTTTAGCCGGCCGGTGTGGCCGGGCGGTTCTAGGTGCTACAGTCTGCAGCCGAGCGACCGCTACGGTCGCAGGTTCGAATCCTGCCTCGGGCATGGGTGTGTGTGATGTCCTTAGGTTAGTTAGGTTTAACTAGTTCTAAGTTCTAGGCGACTGATGACCTCAGACGTTAAGTCGCATAGTGCTCAGAGCCATTTTGTAGGCTTTAACTACTAATAGGCACGTGGTTAGCAAAGGAAAGATTTTGTTGCAGAGCAAAAAATGTATTTAGGAAATTTTACCTTAACAATGTGACATCCAGTTCAAAAAATTATATAATCGTCCGTGACATCCGGTTGCAAAAAAAATTATGTAATTGTCAATAATATTAAATTTCCATGACGGACACTTCCAGACCGTCCGCTCGCGCTAACACTTCAAACCTCTAACCTCCATCACTGCTAACTATAAACTTCCAACTTCCATCACTGCTGGCTATTCACTCCCAACTGCGAGTCCGACCCGCACAGAGTTTCTTACAAGGGGCGCACAGCGCTGTAAGTGATATTAATGCAGAGCGCAGCATAGCGCCGCCAACATACACACACGTGAACAGACTACTTACATAACCACCCTGCTCCTCACAAAAAATTTTACAAAGTGTTTTGGGCAGTGGTCAAGACCAATGTGTTAAAAAAATTTTATGTTAACAATATCAAATAGATCAGATGCACACAATTAGTATTATACTATTGGTCAATAAAGCAAACAAAGTGACTCAAGTGGCACCAGTAAAGTTGAATGTCTACACAACAATGGGTATATTTCAAAGCGGCTACCGCGCAGCTGGGCGCAGCATTACATCAAGGTCACGTACACATTTTACAAAAATATTTACAACATCAGTTTGAGCTGCAAGAACAGTTTGATACCAATAAAAAATTTCACAAGTCGAAAAATTACAGTAGAAGTGTGTAGAAACGAAATCTCATCAAAAAAAGTGTCCAAAATTTCCATCAGCATTCTGGTAATCACATTCACATACATACTCACTTTTCATGACTCTTAAAGTACGATTCTTGGTTTCCAACATTCTTTTCCACAAACCAGAGTCCCTAACCGCTGCTCATTATGCATATACTATACATTGATACTGCTTCAATACTTCATCATGATAAACACATAACATAATCATATTCCTCATATAGCATCGGCTTATTGATCGTAAACATATCTCAACATCATAATAACATCATCATAACAGATCAATCAAATCTCAAAATCGTCGTAGCTTCCTTCAATAATCTCAAAACCTTTAAAAAATGCTTTCTTGCTCTTTCCAGTAGTGTCTTCTACCTCAAATGTACTTAAAAAACCATGACTCCATGCAAAATACTTCACTAAAATGTCTCAGAGTATCACAGTGGTTCCAAAAGTAAATGTGAACAGTTCCCAAAATGCAGACAATATACAATTTCATACGTGCAAAGTAATTCAACTGCGTTATTACATAGACGTGTCACTGATGTAGGAAAAAAAGGTTCATTTCTCTCTATTAAATGACCAGATAGCTGTGTAATGGAAGCTACAGTTTTTGTGAAGTTTAGGAAGCGAAGATTAGTTCAACAACTGGTTTGAGATCGGTCATGGTGGCTTTGTAAGTCAGTCTTTGGACCCTCAGCCCATTGTTGATCCCAACAGGTTACAAGTCTCTCGCAGAGTTGATGATGTGGAAGGACTCTCGGAATAATCAGCAAGGTAAGTGCGTGTATGTTTTGAAACAGCCTAGTTTTCGTCGAATTTGCTCACAGTATGAGGGAATTACAGTCAGGTAGGATCTTTATGGGTCACCAAAAATTCTTTTGCGTAGGTTGAGAGAAGTGTAATGGTATCTGTTCTTCAGTTCTTCATGTTCCTTCTTTTGTGTGAGCCTTTTCTTCCGTGTGTTCCTACTCTTCTGTTCTTCATGTCACTTCTTTCTTTTGATATAAATATTGTATTCTGGATAAGAATATTGGTAATTTGGACATTCAGGTTATCTGTTTGGTGACATTATACATGAAACTTGAGTCGTTGTGTGTGACAAAGATTGCCGGCCGAGGTGGCCGAGCGTTTCTAGGCGCTACAGTCAGGAACTGCGCGACCGCTACGGTCGCATGTTCCAATCCTGCCTCGGGCATGTATGTGTGTGATGTCCTTAGGTTGGTTAGGTTTAAGTAGTTCTAAGTTCTAGGGGGTTGAAGACCTCAGCAGCTAAGTCCCATAGTGCTAATAGCCATTTGAACCATTTTTTTGTGACTCAAGATTCCTCAGAAGTCAGTGCCAGGTGACTGACTGCTACAACAAAAGGAAAAGCAAATAGAGTTCACAGTTCCATACAGATATTAGCATTGTGCTGTAGGGTTAACTGACTGTATCACGTGTGAAATTTGCTTATCTTGTCTGCATTGTGTAATACAATAGTGGAGACAAGTCATTAGTTGCCGTTTAAACACCTATCTTCACCCAACCCAGCAACCTGCTCAGTCATCGCCCGCCGCCCGTGGTCTTCAGGTAGCTGCATTTGAATAGGCCTGCTGTTTGCCATGTCCGCAACATGGCTTTGGCTTACTGACAGTGTGCCTTGAATCCGCTTTTCTCTCCTGCTGTGCCGTTAGCCTAGAGTGCCATCCGCACAATACGTTGTTACTTCCAGTGTGTCTTGCCAAAGTATTTTCTTTTTTTTTGTGAATCCTGTACACACTAATTCATACAATTAGTTTCTGATTTATACAAGTGCTATACAGTACTTAACACAAAATCATTGACATGTTTCTGTTATGAATTTTTTTTAAAGATGCACTCACCAGTTAGGTCATTTATCTTTACATTTATTATTGTTCTAGTAGTACAATCAGACAAGATGCTCAGTTATTTACTCTTACTATGCTGATCAAAATTTAATTTGCAAAGTTAATGTTAATTATAAAAGAACATATTCCTCAACCTATGTAATTTAATTATTAAATATCTGTTGCCACCTGTATACCTATGAAAAGTACATGTTCATTACTTATCCATTTAACAGTAGAATTATAATCATCACCAGATCCCAATGTTAATAATTGCAAATACTACTTGTTAAACTACTGGCCAGTAGGATGTTTATACTAGTGTAACTACAACCCTATTCAGAGTACAAGACTATCGTTGGAAATCACAAGATCGTCTGATCTGATCGCTCTTGGTTTCGTCTTGGATGTCGTCGTGAATATCTGTGAACAATAAAGTGCACGTCTGCACAAACATACACAGATGAATGATTAGGTGGGCTTCTTCTTCATTTCATGCTTTGGCTTGCTCCCTGTGGACAATCACAAACTACATAGCAAATTTAGTACAAAATTACCGATACTTTCTTTAAACACATTGTCATTTACCTTCTTTTATGTTTTTACTCAGTAATACCTTCTCTGTCATTGTCTTTTCTCCGGAGCTGCTGCTATTGCTTTTGTCTGTCATTAACTCTTACTTTTATGTTAATAAAGTTACATTTTATTTTACTGGTAGTACCTGCAAATACAAAGATTTTAGTACAGTATGTAAAACCACTGCTCATCAATACGATTTCCATGCCCTTATGTATTATCCATGATGTCATGTACTTTGAACGTATAGCATTTCGTACTTTCCTTTATTAATTTTTACGTATTGATATCCCCTTATTACATGTCCATTTCATGACGCTATAACCCTCGAACAATATTTCGGTGCACTCATATGGTATTCCACAAACTGGTCACCATGCACACAATTCGTCTGTCTCTCTGAACAGCATAAATACACTCCTGGAAATGGAAAAAAGAACACATTGACACCGGTGTGTCAGACCCACCATACTTGCTCCGGACACTGCGAGAGGGCTGTACAAGCAATGATCACACGCACGGCACAGCGGACACACCAGGAACCGCGGTGTTGGCCGTCGAATGGCGCTAGCTGCGCAGCATTTGTGCACCGCCGCCGTCAGTGTCAGCCAGTTTGCCGTGGCATACGGAGCTCCATCGCAGTCTTTAACACTGGTAGCATGCCGCGACAGCGTGGACGTGAACCATATGTGCAGTTGACGGACTTTGAGCGAGGGCGTATAGTGGGCATGCGGGAGGCCGGGTGGACGTACCGCCGAATTGCTCAACACGTGGGGCGTGAGGTCTCCACAGTACATCGATGTTGTCGCCAGTGGTCGGCGGAAGGTGCACGTGCCCGTCGACCTGGGACCGGACCGCAGCGACGCACGGATGCATGCCAAGACCGTAGGATCCTACGCAGTGCTGTAGGGGACCGCACCGCCACTTCCCAGCAAATTAGGGACACTGTTGCTCCTGGGGTATCGGCGAGGACCATTCGCAACCGTCTCCATGAAGCTGGGCTACGGTCCCGCACACCGTTAGGCCGTCTTCCGCTCACGCCCCAACATCGTGCAGCCCGCCTCCAGTGGTGTCGCGACAGGCGTGAATGGAGAGACGAATGGAGACGTGTCGTCTTCAGCGATGAGAGTCGCTTCTGCCTTGGTGCCAATGATGGTCGTATGCGTGTTTGGCGCCGTGCAGGTGAGCGCCACAATCAGGACTGCATACGACCGAGGCACACAGGGCCAACACCCGGCATCATGGTGTGGGGAGCGATCTCCTACACTGGCCGTACACCACTGGGGATCGTCGAGGGGACACTGAATAGTGCACGGTACATCCAAACCGTCATCGAACCCATCGTTCTACCATTCCTAGACCGGCAAGGGAACTTGCTGTTCCAACAGGACAATGCACGTCCGCATGTATCCCGTGCCACCCAACGTGCTCTAGAAGGTGTAAGTCAACTACCTTGGCCAGCAAGATCTCCGGATCTGTCCCCCATTGAGCATGTTTGGGACTGGATGAAGCGTCGTCTCACGTGGTCTGCACGTCCAGCACGAACGCTGGTCCAACTGAGGCGCCAGGTGGAAATGGCATGGCAAGCCGTTCCACAGGACTACATCCAGCATCTCTGCAATCGTCTCCATGGGAGAATAGCAGCCTGCATTGCTGCGAAAGGTGGATATACACTGTACTAGTGCCGACATTGTGCATGCTCTGTTGCCTGTGTATATGTGCCTGTGGTTCTGTCAGTGTGATCATGTGATGTATCTGACCCCAGGAATGTGTCAATAAAGTTTCCCCTTCCTGGGACAATGAATTCACGGTGTTCTTATTTCAATTTCCAGGAGTGTACAACACTTCCATACACAAATAACGGTGCGCTCTCGCTGGAGCAGGACACCCAGTGAACTCGCGTTTCTCTGAATGGAGACAAATTCTTCTTGGACGACACACCTGCGTGTCACCGCAAACCACTACTAACATGTCACTCATTTGTGACCCCATTGCCAATAAACATGGAAAATAGACATTCATTTCATGAAGTAGTTCTAAAATCTTTTCAAAATGCAGATATTCTCTGCTAGTACGTTCCACATCAATTGGGTAACAAACTTGTCTACTGACACATCTTTACAACATTTTATTTATTTATTTATTTATTTACAGTACCACACGCTTCTCATTATTACTTTATTCCTTCATGAACTGATAGCACATATTAAACTCCAGACAGAATTTAAATTCTACATTCAGGTTGCTCTGCACATAGTTATAGTCTAAACAAAGAAACGTACAATAATTTTCTCACTCTCGACTTCCTGCCCTTTCATGTACTGTACTGCCTCTTTTAACATGATGACAGTAAATAAAATATTGATAAATTTACATATCCCTTCAGTGCAATAACTTAATTTAATTCCTAACTAATTACAATTCACTTCACTTTCGCCATACAAACTTACTTTAATTCTTCCTACTTTTTCTATAAATGGCTTGAGATGGCTCACATGATGGAGTCCCGAAGATTTTCCTGATATCACAGCCTCAATTTCAACCGCATTTGCTTGCACTAGTCTTCTTATACGTACAGGGCCGCTGTATTTCTTGAAGAACTTTTGACATAGCTTTATTTGTTTATTGGACAACCTACAAGATTTAACCAAGGCTTTTTGACCAACTACAAATTCCCTTATGTGCGCCTTTTGGTCTTCGCGCACCTTGCGCTTCTCTCCAACGATCCGAATATTGCGCAAAGCCTCCTCCACTATGACTTTATGTTGTCGGCACATCCTTAATGGAAAATGGATCGGTCCTCGAATTTTATCTGGAAGGTCCTTATTCTTCAGAACCATCATAGGTGGCAATAGTGTAGTACTGTGGGGAAGCTCGTTTATCACATCCTGAAAATCTTTAAGAAATACATCCCAGCTAGCATGATTCTTTCCACAGTATAGTCTACATATATTACCCAAATCTTTCATCGTTCTCCCTGCGGGGTTCGAACTTGGATGAAATCTACTAATAAATATGGCATTTATTTTGTGCCCTCTCAGTGTTCTTTTCGATACCTGAGATTTATATTGAGGTCCATCATCTGAAATAATATAATCTACAGTTCCCACTTGGTTTATGAAGTCTCTGCACAAAGCACTACCCACAGTTGCATCAATCACCCTTTTTAGCGGAGTCAACGTCACAAATTTTGATGTCATCTCCAGTACTACCAATATGTATTGATGGCCCCTCGGTGTGTTGGGTAAGGGTCCCATTAAATCCGTCGCTGCCATATGCCTTAGTTTCTCAGGAATAATTGGGTATAAAGGAGCCTGGGTCCCTACAGTTGGGGATTTCGCCTTTTGGTCGTTTTTACAGATGGCTAGTACTTTCCTTATACGTTTCTCCATGTTTTGAAAATAGCAGACACTCCTCATTTTCATAAAACATTTTCGTGGACCGAAATGTGCGTTACTTAGGTGTGTGTACAGTATAAGCTTATTTATTAACTCATTTGGTATGCAGGCCACCCACAACAACTCATTAACGTTTGTCCTATAAATCAGAGTCCATTTTCTCAAGAGGTAGCGCTGTCTTATGTGGTCCTGCGTCCGATCCTTCCATTTTTCCTTTATTTTGACTAAATCTGGGTCCTTGTCCTGCTCATTCTGGATATTCCGCATCGTTACAGTGACGAAGTTTTCAAATGCAACCCTTTTGAGGTAGAACAACGAAAAGTGCTCTTGATATAATGTTTCAGCCGTCTCTTCTGTTATACCAATAGATGAGCGGGACAGGGCGTCAGCAATGACGTGTCTCGGACCAGGCACATAGACTGTTGAAAGCTGGTATTCTTGAAGCACAGCTACCCATCTTGCTAGTCTTCCATGCGGAAGTTTGGCGGTTAGGAGAAATTCTAGGGCCCTATGGGCCGTATAGACTTTTCTTTTTCTACCAAACAGAAAATATCTGAAATTTTTAAATACCCATACTATTCAAGGGCTTCAAGTTCGGTAATAGAGTAATTTCTTTCACTTTTGGATAGTACCCTGTTACCGAAGGCGATTGTTCTGTGTACTAATTTTCCATATTGTTAAAACTCCTGAAACACCACAACTCCCAGACCGGCCTTCGCGCTGTCAGTGGCCATACAAAAATCCTGTGATAAGTCAGGATGTGATAAAATAGGAGCATTGACGAGAGTCGCCTTCAAATTACTGAATTCTCTGTCTGCACACTCATCCCACACCCAGGGTGTCCCTTTTCCCGTCAGTTGGCAGAGTCGGGAACTAGCTAATGTTTATACACAGATAAACTTTTTATAAAAATTTGTTATCTCTATAAACCCCCTCAGTTGTTTTCTGGTTGTAGGAGTGGCAAACTTTGCAATTGCTGCCATCCTCTCAAAGCTAAACCTATTGCTCCCAAAACAAGACTTATCAATATTTGCAGTCACCCCATACCTTTTCAAACTGCTTAACACTTCCTCTAAGTGTTTGTTATGTCTCCCCCAGGCATTTTCTGCTATCAATGTATCGTCTACATAGCACGTGATCTTCTCTTTTAACTCTTCACTCAATATTTTGCTAAAACCCCTGGTAAATGCAGCTGAAGATGTATTCAATCCAAAAGAGAGCCTTTTGAATTGAAAACCCCTTCCGAAAGCAATAAAGGCCCTGTATTTTCGGCAGTCAGGATCGAGCTTTATCTGCCAAAAGCTCGATCGCAAATCAAGTGAGGAAAACACCGAAACCCCGTGAAATCTTCGAATGAGCTCCTCAAGCCTTTCAGAGCGATCCGTCTCTGGCACAATAATGGTATTTATTTGGTGTGAGTCTAACACCAATCGAATTCCAACGTCCTTTTTGTCTACTATGCGTAGTGGACTATTATACTCAGATCTCGCGCCTTCAGTTACACCTTCGTCCTCCATTCTTCGTAGTTCACCGAGAACCCTTTCCCGGTATGACCATGGGATGGCATAAGAAGATACACGAAATGGTCTATGTTTCTTTACTTCAAATTTATATTGAGACTCTTAATGCATCCGGTTTTAGGTAAGAATATCTCTGCGTTATTTTTGAGTGCAAGCTCCAATTCTTGTCTGTCCATATTATATATGTTTTCCAGCTTATCGAGTTTTGAATCAATCTTACTGTTAATTTCATTAATCTGCTCACGTTCTGACTTGAACTCTGCTCTATTCTCATTATTTTTTCTACACTCTTCCCTCTGAACTGCATGTTGGTCCATGAACTGTAGTTTTAAACAGCTCGCCGGAATTTGAGCTTTTATTGCCTTCTCATCAAATCTGATTTTTATTTTATTCTCTTTCCCTAACGTTAACTCCTGTCTTCCTATATCAATGATAGCTTTCTGCGCTGAAAGAAAATCTACACCGATTATTATATCAGCTGTTAGTTTCGTTATTATGAACAGATTTGCAGTCGTATGGTGTCCTTGGCATTCAAAATCTAGACGTGTTTGTTGCGATATTTCCATCCCCTTTCCAACGAACGCACCTCGTACCTTTGGTTTTTGTACTGTGAGCACCGGTGGATTAACTGAATCCTTGCATTTAGCGAACAGCCTACCTGAAATAGCTGAGAGTTCGCTTCAACTATCTGTTACAGCAGTACCTGTAATCCCTCCAATATGTACTTTTACCACCGGATAGATTCCCTGTTTGGGTAACGTTTCCTTTTCTTCAAGTAATATCTCCCTCATGTCCTCATATTCTATAATATTTATGTTATTACTTCCGAGAAGGTTTACGGGCGTATTTTCGCTAGTGCCCGTCGTCTGGCATAGTCATTGTACACTTTCTATGTCGTTTTGGCCTACTCTCGCTGGGTTAGGTGGTCTAATTTCAATTGATTGTTCCCAATTCCTGTTGTTGGTCATTCCACCCCACCTTGGTCAGACCGTTGACGAGTTTCTCTATTGTCGCCCCATGATGCGCCATTACTTCGTGGCTCCCATTTGCGTTCATTTTGTTGCCTATATTCTCTCCCATAGTTTTTCCACTGTACATTGTTCCCACTATATCTATGGTCTATGTTTAGGTGAGGCGGCCGATTTACATTGTTTTGGCAATTATTTATTATTCGCTCCGTTGTTCTCCCTTCTTTCACTTTGCACGTCTCTCTGCCTACGTTTTTCTCGCGCCTGGTGCTCGTTGAAAGCGAACTCCAACTCTCTTAGGATACCCTTGAATCCTTCTACATCACTTCCACATCGGCCGACGAGCGTTTGCTGGTGGGAAATTGGCAACTTCATGTAACACAATCTTTTGATCTCAGCCGATGTGCATGGATCGTCCAAATACTGATTTTTCTTGGTCAAGTTTTCGAAATACTTCACCGAACTACGGAACCCTGAACTCTCCAAGTCTCTGCTCATCATTATTTCCTGTTTGATCCTGTCCATTGTCTCCGTGGCCCAGTATTTGTTTAAAAATGCGTCACAGAACTCTTCGTGATGACGTGCACGTTTTTGCAATGTTTCGCATGCATTCGGCCGAAGTTCTCTCGATATGTGAACATGTGAAGTCTAGTTTGTACATCAGAGATCAGTGAGGAGGTAATGATAAATCATATTGTCCAATAAAAGTTTTTGGGTTTAAACATTACCCTCGTCTTTGTAATGCTGGAATTTTCGTATAGAGATAAAATGCTTAAATTCGAAAAATTTCATTAGAATTTTTACTAGCTCGGCCTACCACATTCTCACTTGGTACTAACGTTTCCTGTCTATCGTTACCTTGGCCGTCCTCCCTTCTACTCCCTGTCACGTTTTCATCGCTGGAAAAATGTCCCATGGTGCGCATTATCGGGTAAGAATTATGAATATGAAATATCTCATTGCTGTTTTCCGTATTCGCAATTTGCGACCCAGTCGTACCCTGTGTAGACGTGGGGGCCATATCTCTAGCGATATTTCGCTCCTCTGCAGATACGCTTTCAGTCTGTAGTTGACGAGCAACTCTTACATTCGAGCTCATTCTAGTATCGTCTGGGCTTCGACGTGATCGTGCTGAGTTTGAACTGGCTCTTTCCGTTTCTGTTATTTCCAAATCGCCTACTATTTCTTTTCTGAGATGTGATTTTTGACTAGGTTGCAACCTTACTTCCTGAGATAATTGCTTAATTTCGCTTTCTATGTTTTGTTCAAATTGTGAGGGCTCCGCGTTCAATGCCTTATTTGGCGCAATTTCTGTCTTTTGCAGCTGCGTTGTTTCTGCTTGTTTCAAGCGCCTCTGCAACTTCGTTAATGCACATCTACCTATCTTCGTCGTATTTTCTGTCTTCTCTAATGTTTCAAGAGCAATCAGCTTTGCACCCCTCGCTAGTATTCGCGCCTCGTTCGCGGTTCTTCTGACCTACGCAACCTCTCATTCCAGTTTTGCTCGCAGCGTCACTACCTCAATTTTCACTTCCCTCGTTTCACGTTTTATCGACTGGATCTCGACACTAACGTTTTGAATTTTACTTCCCATTTCAGAGCGTACTTCATCATTCCCCTTTTTTATTTGGCTTGCCAATTCAGAGCTGACTTTTTGAATTTTACTTCCCATTTCACTTCCCAATTCAGAGCTGACCTTTTGAATTTTATTGCCCATTTCACTTCCCATTGCTTTTAAGTATGCAAGGGTGTGTAACACACCTGTACTATCTAAATCTTCTCTCCTATTGAGACTTTCTCTTCCACTACTCGTAGGTGATCTTCTACCCTATTCCCTTTCCATTTCTTGGTATTCAGATAAGTCATCACCGCGCGCCCCTGAAGTACTGCCTCGTGACTATGTCACTGACGGCGATCTGTTGTTCTGCGTTCACTTGGACACCCTACATTGCGGTCCCGTATCCTTACGATTGCCCCAGTGTGTCTCTGTTCCTAAGCTACGGTATCAGATTGCCCACCACAGGCTTGACTGTGTATATCATCCTCAAAAAGTTCCCTTAGATAGATATTCCCCTCACCTGTGCCTTGTGCTGCTAACAAAGCTAACTCTTTCTCAGGCCACAGGCTTTCTTGACTACCCCGTGTATCTGCCATTTCTATATCGTTACTGTGGTGTCACCGCCAGACACCACACTTGCTAGGTGGTAGCTTTTAAATCGGCCGCGGTCCGCTAGTATACGACGAACCCGCGTGTCGCCACTGTCAGTGATTGCAGACCGAGCGCCGCCACACGGCAGGTGTAGAGACACGTCCTAGCACTCGCCCCAGTTGTACAGCCGACTTAGCCAGAGATGGATCACTGACAACTACGCTCTCATTTGCCGAGACGATAGTTAGCATAGCCTTCAGCTACGTCATTTGCTACCACCTAGCAAGGCGCCTTAGCATTTGGTATTGAGATTATAACATGTACCGTCAAGAGCGATGTACACCAATTGTGGATTAAAGTTAAGTATTATATCAACTACGTACTTTATTTGCTGCTATTAATTCCCTTAGCTGTTCCAGACCTCACGCCAGTCAGCGTGTAATTAAACGCGTGCATTTCGGCTTCCTCCAAACTCCGTGAATTGGCTCCTGCCAATTCACAACAGTTATAACTAGTGACCTGTTGTGCTACTAAATGCGCCTTCGCCCTAGTTATCATGGAGTGACCTGTGATAACAGTTCTCTCTTAAAAGTACACACGCCGGCCGGAGTGACCGTGCGGTTCTAGGCGCTACAGTCTGGCATCGAGCGACCGCTACGGTCGCAGGTTCGAATCCTGCCTCGGGCATGGATGTGTGTGATGTTCTTAGGTTAGTTAGGTTTAATTAGTTCTAAGTTCTAGGCGACTGATGACCTCAGAAGTTAAGTCGCGTAGTGCTCAGAGCCATTTGAACCATTTAAAAGTACACACAATTTACACTACCCACATTTATTATGTAACGGGCACATGAGATAAAATATCTACAACAACGAAGTGAACTAATGGCAACGTGGTGAACGAGCAGAGTCGTTACAACACAAACAAAATACAACGACAAAGGACATAACACTAATATCAATAAATTGCAGCCAGCGGACTGAAGTGCAACGATTCTGAAAAGAAATGCAATAATATAAACAAATATTATTTTTTATAATGTTATCGCCTGACTTTACTACTGCAAACTATACTCGTAAGTTGGTGATCACTATCAATAACAACGAAGCATTATAAACAGGAAAAATTTTTTTTTGAAAATTTCCGAGTTTTCACACCACTTTATGACTACTATCACAAGACTCCCTCATGCTAATAAGTTGTCAGTCGATGATTTACACTGGGATCTTTACCGTGCCTGACTTCCTTGGGGATGATCAAGTAGTATCCTGGCAGGGTAAGCAAGATGGTACTCCAGGCGGGTGTAAAAATGAATCTGCCCAACGGAAAATACTGATCGCAAAGAAAGAAGATTTGGCCCTGTCTTACTACCCCCTGAAGCAGATTTTAGGATCTCTTAATGGTGATAATATTTCCTCCTTCTTGATCCTTAACATGTAAATTGCAACATAAACATAAATGAATGATTAAGTGAAGCAGTAACTACTAAATGATAAATGTTGTTTCTGCTTATACATTTATTGTAGATTAAAACCTCTTTTATATATTACAAATAGCTATATATCAATGTCTAATGGACATAAAGATATACAAATGAATTTCTAACTAATATTACTTATCAACTGCCCAAACACTAGAAGACACTACTTTCAGAGATGCTCTACAGTGGTGTGCAACCTCAGTGAAAATAAAACTTACGTAATCACAGCTGTTTAGCTTTATAGCCCTAATAAGCCGAAGCAGTTAGCAATATCACCGTATGTACTGCGTCCGGTGTGTCGGAGTGATGGTTCTTGTACACGTCTGCGACGATGGAAGAAATCCAGCCACAAACTAAAAAACTCCTTCAAACACTAGGACCGCAGAAGGAGGTCCTCTGACTAGTATAATCTAATACTGTCTTCTCCTCTCTGTTTTCTACAGACAAGAAACGCGAACTCCCAGCCAAGAGGACAGAATTCAGATAATGTCACAAGGTGAATATACACAGAAGAAGTGCTCTCAATCACTGAACGCTGCGTAATCAACGACGACTCCCTACCCGGAAGCGAAGTCCAGAATCGTATAAGTTCGCAACAGTGCAGTGCCTATCCGTTCTAACTTAAAAATGGTTCAAATGACTCTGAGCACTATGGGACTTAACTTCTAAGGTCATCAGTCCCCTAGAACTTAGAACTACTTAAACCTAACTAACCTAAGGACATCACACACATCCATGCCCGAGGCAGGATTCGAACCTGCGACCGTAGCGGCCGCGCGGTTCCAGACTGTAGCGCCTTTAACCGCTTGGCCACCACGGCCGGCTATCCGTTCTAACTATAAAATGTCCTGAGAGTAAAGACAGCAAGTCCGTTTGTACCAACAAAAGCTGATACAGAACGACTGTAAAACACAGGTGCTCAAAACGGAAGACCTCTTTCTCTCCACCGCTGGCTTCCCAGCAAAGCTCGGCTCCCCCCCCCCCCCCCCCCCCTCTTAATTGTGGAATGCGAATCATATTCTCGAAACCACAGAATATGCTCCCTCTCTACAGATTCTTCCGAACGCCGACCAACCATATTTTAGAGTTTTGTCTTCCAGCGTGGAAAGTTTGTGAGGAAATAACTATACCCGTTAATTAGGAATTCATACAATGGTATGCTTCCGAGAGCAAAAATCCTCGGAAATAACCCAGCCTGCGTGATTTCCGAAGTAACGCTTCCTCGTTCCTCTCTGTGGAGTCAAAGGTTTTCAGAGTTTCCGAGGTATTGTCCGGTTATCCTTCTGACCCCGCTACAACACCAGGCAGCCGACGCTGTATTGTGCTTCAGAGTTCAGGTTCCCCAACCGTCCATCTTGGGATACTTCCGATGTTAAGCAGACCAGCACACCTGTGCGGGCTTTTCCACCCAGGGCCTGAGTTACGCCTGCCGTTTCATTTCCACTGACGTTCCAACCTCTGCTAGTATAGGCAGTCATTCATAGCGCCATTTTGATAATAAAGGCAATCCATAAAGCGTTAACAACTATTTACAAGGTGTACATGACAATGCCAGTCTTCTTTAAATATTCATATATACGATGTACAACCTATCAAATGATACCTAATTCCGGTTTTAAATCACGGGAAAGTATGTAGATGAGTGCTTGTAAGGTACGAAATTATGGCCACCTTACAACATTTCTAATAAATCATAGTTACACTATTATAATATAGGGAGGCATCAAAGACGACGCGTCCTTTTTATCAAAGTACTTAGAAAATATGCCAGAACAATTTCTGATGTTTTTTCGATGGAGTTTGGATTCACACTGTAATGTTTCTAGATCTGAGTTTTCCCTCAGCATTAGTCAGGCGTTCTTGAATGAAAGAGAGCAATTTAGAGAAACTCCAAAGTACACTATCTGATCCAAAGTATCCAGTTGCTTATAAGCTGAAATCAATAAAGCTGTGTTCACCCTCTGCTTGGCTTGAACTCTGCTGGGAACACTTTCAGCGAGATGTGCATAACATTTTCTGTCCTTCTGGGCGCATTGTCAATATAAAATGCGGTCAATAGCCCAGAAAAATTTTATTGGCAGTAACAACGGCCGCGGAAGCCTACACTTATGCCTTCAATGTAATGTCATGTGACTAGCGTCTCCCGTCGGGTTGACCGTTCGCCGTGTGCAAGTCTTTCGTTTGACGCCACTTCGGCGACTTGGGCGTCGATTGGGATGAAATGATGATGATTAGGATAACACAACACCCTCTCCTTGAGCGGAGAAAATCTCGGCAATCGAACCCGGTCTCTTCAGACTGACATTCTGTCACGCTGACCACTGAGATACCGGGGGCGGAGTTACACTTACAATAAGGTGTATGAATGTCTGTGGAGGGCTGGCATTCTTCCTCAACAGCCGAAACCAGAGAAGGTAGTGGTGTTGAACACTTGGGTCTGTAGACGTGTAGACGCTCTAACGGAACAACTTTAGCATGATTTTTTTTTTGTACGCCCTAAAACCACAAAAAAAATCATTCTAAAGGTGTTCCAGCGGGTTTAGGTCGGGGCTATTGGCAGTCTATTCTTTTTCAGGAATGTTGTTGTCCACAAGATGTTACCTCTCAGGTTCTGATTTTTAGTGCTGGTACAAATAATCATCGTCTCCGAAATGTTTCCGTGCTGTATGCAGTACACAGTTCTGTAAAATGTGTTAATATCCTTCCGGATTTAGCGGTTTCGTAAGCGTAATAAGGGGACTACAACCCAACCACAAAATACACCTTAATACCGTAGCACTAAATTCTCCATATTTCACTGTTGAATATTGCTGTAAATTGGAGTGCAAAGGAAGGTAGAAAGATCTTTCTGTTTACCAAGATTGTCAAGAAACAGATTTAAGATTACTTGACAGTTCAACATAAAAATTTCATCTGCAGCACTGACGAAGTTGAGCGTCAGTGGACAAAGTTCAAGCACAGTACGCTTTAGACAGGTATGTAGCAGTAAGTATTTGACGTATGGAAAAGACCCACTGTGTTTCGACAACCGTATTAGAAAGCTCCAACGAAATTAAAAGAAAACTTCACTGCAGATTGAAATGTAGCCAAAGTCTCACAGACAAATAAAAACTAAATGAAAGGCTAAATTAGCATGGCCATGCATGAATCGTTCAATGAATTAGATAGCGAAGTTCTATCTACCAACTTGCAGAAAATAGCCTACCAAGAAGTTTTGGTCTTATTTTAAGTCAGTAAATGAATCGAAGCCACCTGTCCATACATATGTTACCCTAAAGGCTTCGAAACGGAGGCTGAAACAAAATAGGGCGACATTCCAAATTTGTTCTCCCAACAGAGTTTCACAGAAGAAAATCGTCTGTTATTCCTACTTCAAATCGTCGCACGAACGACAGAATGACAGATATCGAAATAAGTGACCACAGGATAGAAAAGCAACATAAATTGCTCAACAGAGGAAAGGCGAGTGGACCTGACGGAATAGCAGCATAGTACGCGAAGGAACTTACCCCTCTTCTGGTAGCAGTGTGCTGTAAGTCTCTGGAGGAGTGAAGCGCTCCTAATAATTGGAAAAAAGCACCGGTCATTTCCATTTTCGAAAAGGATCACCGAACAGGCGTGTAAAACTATAGGCTTATATATCTGACGTTGGTTTATTGTAGAACTATGGAACATGTTTTATGCTCGCGGATTATGGAGATCGAAATCGGCTCTACATAGACGACCACGTAAAATGCAACTCGCTCTGTTCGTAGGCATTAGATTATAGGTACCACGTTTCTTGACTTTCTGAAGGCGTTTGATACAGTTTCGCACTGGCGTAGAGACAAGGGTACGGAACGTGACATCAGCTGTGTGGCTGGACTGAAGAGTTTGTAGCAAACAGAACACAGCACGTCATTCGTTACGGAAAAAAGTGTTCAGACGTAAAAATAAATGCGGGCGTGCCCCAAGAGAGTGTTACAGGACGATTAATTTTCAGTTTCAGTACATGCCGTCGAAAGTTTCACGAGACTTTTTGTGGATGATGCTGTTGTATACAGAGAATTCGCAACGCTAGAAAATTGTAGCGAAATGCAGGAACACCTATAGAGAATCGAAGTTTGAACTATGGAGTGGGAATTGGCCCTCAGCATAAACAAATCTAAGGTATTGTGTACACATAGACAGATGGACTCTTTATTGTACAATTACACATGAAGACAGGTAACGTTCTTCAGATGTTCGCCAAACTCAATCGTTCCATCTGTTACCACAAGGTATAGATGGTTCAAATGGCGCTAAGCACTATGGGACTTAACACCTGAGGTCATCAGTCCCCTAGATTTAGAACTACTTAAACCTAACTAACCTAAGGACATCACACACATGCATGTCCGAGGCAGTATTCCAACCTGCGACCGTAGCAGCCGCGTGATTCCGGACTGAAGTGCCTAGAACCACTCGACCACAGCGGCCGGCCAGGGTATAGAGTAATTCGTCGCTCCAAATCGCTTGTTTCCAGTAATTTACAGTCCAGTGTCATCACTATATACACTTAGTCTTTTAGTGTTGATTACAGAAATGTGTGGCTTATGAGGAGCTGCTCGTTCATTGTATCCCATTCTTTTTAGCTCCCAAGGCACACTGTGCTAGCAGGAGTCACCACCAGCAGGTAGCACTTTGAAAATCACGGGTGATTCCTTCTGCTGATTTCATGCGATTTTGTTAACTATCCTCGGCATTGCCCGACGGTTCCAATGGTTCAAATGGCTCTGAGCACTATGGGACTTAACATCTGAGGTCATCAGTCCCCTAGAACTTACAACTACTTAAACCTAACTAACCTAAGGACTTCACACACATCCGTGGCCGAGGCAGGATTCCAGCCTGCGACAGTAGCGGTCACGCGGTTCCAGACTGAAGCGCCCGACGGTCCCTGTTTGTCATTACAATAGATGTGCTCGATCTTGGTTTAGCTGTCGTTGTTCCTTCGCGTTTCCGCTGCCCAATCATATCCCCATTATTCCACTGGTGCAGCTGTAGAAGGGTTGAAACGTCGCTGATAAATTTGTTATTCCGGTGACATGTAATGACTGCTCCACGTTCGAAATCTTGAGCTCTCCTGAACTACCCATTCTGCTGTTACTGCTCATGTACTGATCACACAGTATTTCCTGCCTCCTTGTACTGTGACGGGTCCGTGCCTCTCGTGACATCCAGTGGTCAGCTCCGCATTACAGTCCGGGTAGTTCTGATCAGGTAGCGTATTTTGGAAAATGGTGATGTCACAGTAGCAGATGTGCGAATAGTGCTCAAATTGTCATGTATTTTTCTGTACTGCGCAATAAACTCCATTTTTTGACATCGTAAACGAGAGTGTACGGTAGCTTTTGGTAGCGAGCTGAGTCAGTGAGTCGCAGATGTAGGTGGAGCGAGTGCAGAGCGCGAGAGGAGCGGCTTTCACGGCCTGCGCTGATGCGGGACGCACTTAATGCGGCGCAGGCAGGCCGGAAGCAGGGGTGCGTCCGCGTCTGCGTCACGGGCTCGGAAGCGGCTTTGGGGCGGGGATTATGGCGAGGCCCGCAGACCGGCAGCGGGCGGGCAAGGGTTGGCAGCGGCGGCGGCGGCAGCGGCGCTAATGGCGGAATGATATTGCTGCTCAAACAGCGCGCTGCGCCGTCAATATTTGCGCCCGCCAAAATTTATGTATGTCAGTGTAGCAATATTGCGCCGTGTGGACACATCCGGCGCGCCGGCCCGGCAGATATTGTCCCGTGTGCATACAGAGCCGGCCGGGCCAGCGACCGAGCCACGGCGCGCGGCCGCCGCTCGCCGTCCGGCCCAGGACGACGCGCCGCCGCCGTAATAGTCGCTGCGCGGCGAAATTGCACCGTCGTGGCGCAAGAGCGTTCAGCACACTAGTCGAGTCAGTGGCAAAATACCGAGTGATTCCCTGATGGTGTTACAAGCTTTCAGGGACGATGGAGAAGGGTGAATGTATCAATTTGAGCTACGAGTCAATGGCCCAGAAATGACTGAGTCAAAGTTATTAGCGAAAATCGTTCTGATGCCTCTGTCAGTAGACCAGTGTACACAGTGTTTATCAGAGACGTACTATCCATGTTCTTGGACATATTCAACTTCGGTAAGTCGCCAACAGATGTGGTTCCAACATGATGAAGCTGTACCTCACTACAGACTGAGGATTCGTGAACACCTGTATCAGATATTCAAATGAAAAGCGTATAGGCAGAGGTGGTCCTGTTTCGCGGCCGGTACGTTCATCTGATCTCACCCCACTTGATTTCTTTTTGTGGGGCCATACGAAAAGTCTTGCATACGAGACGCCTATCGAGACTGAAGAGGATCTCCCAGAAAGAGTTCTCACTGTATGCGACAATGTTCGAACGACGCTGCGGATATTAGAATGAACACGACAGAGCTTTGTGCAACGGTGCCATGCCCGCACTGACGCTGTGGAACGCCATTTTCAACAACTGTTATAAATGTAGCAGCTCACGAAACTTGTGGCGTAAATGGAATTCATTTTTACTGTACCATAGATTTACGAGTTTTGGTGTCTCTGACATCAAGTTAAGTGCGCCGTTACTGGTCCATCAACAGGGAAATTGTCTCGGGGTATTGAGGAGTATTTAGCGGGAATTCGGTAAGACATGATCAGGGTGCGGAAGTTGAGATCCTTACTACGAGCGCTGCGCGGCCCAAGGAGGAACTTAGTTAGACTTTAGATTATACCTGTAGATTCGGTCTTTCCGGACTAGGATTCCGTAACTCAAACTGATATATTTACCCTTCTTCATTATCCATGTAAGTTTGTAACATCATCACGGAATCACCATACATAGCTCCAACACCTTTCGCAAATCAGTAACATTAGAAATGACGAGTTGCAGAGTAGCAAGCCTTCGTCAACATAAAGAATCTTACAAATATGATAAAAATAGAAAAATAAAGAAAAACATTAAAATTCTTAGTAATTTCCCTTGTAGCCAAGTCTTCTTAAAACCTGCTTCAACATCAGTCATCCAGTATTAAAAATAAAATAAATCGGCGTATGTGATCCGTCAGCTTACACTGTGTGATCAAAAGAGTACGGACACCTGGCTGATAAAGGCTTACAAGTTCGTGGCGCCCTCCGTCGGTAATGCTGGAATTCAACACGGTGTTGGCCCACCCTTAGCCTTGATGACAGCTTCCACTCTCGCAGGCATACGTTCAATCAGGTGCTGGAAGGTTTCTTGTGGAATGGCAGCCCATTCTTCACGGAGTGCTGCACTGAGGAGAGATATCGATGTCGGTCGGTGAGGCCTCGCACGAAGTCGTCGTTCCAAAACATCCCAAAGGTGTTCTATAGGTCAGTCCATTACAGCGATGACCTCAGAAGTTAAGTCCCATAGTGCTCAGAGCCATTACAGCGATGTTACTGACGTGTAACCACTCCGAAACAGGCCGTGCATTATAACATGTGCTCGATCGTGTTGAAAGATGCTATCGCCATCCCCGAATTGCTCTTCAACAGTGGAAAGGAAGAAGCTGCTTAAAACATCAATGTAGGCCAGTGCTGTGATAGTGCCACGCAAAACAACAAGGGGTGCAAGCTCCGTCCATGAAAAACAAGACCACAACCATAACACCACCGCCTCTGAATTTTACTGTTGGCACTACACACGCTGGCTGCTGAGCGTTCACCGGACATTCACCATACCCACACCCTGCCATCGGATCACAACACTGTGTACCGTGATTCGTCACTCCACACAACGTCTTTCCACTGTTCAGTCGTTCAATGTTTACTCTCCTTACATCAAGCGAGGCGTCGTTTGGCATTCACCGGCGTGATGTGTGGCTTATGAGCAGCGGCTCGACCATTAAATCCAAGTTTTCTCACCTCCCGTGTAACTGTCATAGTACTTGCAGTGGAACCTGTTGCAGTTTGGAATTCCTGTATGATGGTCTGGATAGATGTCTGCCTGTTACACCTTACGACCCTCTTCAACTGTAGGCGGTCAACAGACGAGGTTAGCCTGTACGCTTTTGTGCTGTACGTGTCCCTTGACGTTTCCACTTCACTATCACATCGGAAACAGTGGACCTAGGGAAGTTTAGGAGTGTGGAAATCTCGCGTACAGACGTTTAACACAAGTGACACCCAATCACCTAACCACATTCGAAGTCCGTGAGTTCCACGGAGCGCCCCATTCTGCTCTATCACGATGCCTAATGACTACTGAGGTCGCTGATATGGAGTACCTTGCAGTATATGTCAGCACAATGCACCTAATATGAAAAACGTACGTTTTTGGCTATGTCCGGATACTTTTGATCACATAGTGTAGGTAGTGTGAGAGATGCTTTTTGGCTTAACAATTTTGAAAAGTCTGCCGTAGCCATGCACATTCATAAAACTGGCTTCATTTGTTGGGAACTGAGGAAGACAAAATTTTGCACATACTTGTACATCTACATCTGTACTGCAAGCCACGTTACTCACGGTGCGTGGTGGAACGTACTTTACGTCTCAGTGCCACTTCCACATTCTCCTGTTCTGGTCGCGAATGGTTAGCGGCAAGAACATCTGTGAGGGTTCGAATCTCTCCTATCTTCATGGCCTTTTCGTGAGATATACGTAGGAGGAATCAATTCATTAGGTGACTTCTAGGAATGTGCGGCCCCAGAAAGTTAACAGTTGACCACACCTTGAAGTCGAACGCGTCTTCAGCAGCCGCTTCCACTGGAGTTGATTGATCATCTCCGTGACGCTTTCGCTCTTGCTAAATATAGCAGTAACGAAACTTGCTGCTCTTTTGTGGTTCCTCCGTGTTTTCTCTATCAATCCTACCTGCTGCGGACCACAGACTAACGAGCAATATTCAAGTATTAGTCAAACGAGTGTTTTCTAAGTTACCTCCTTTGTTGATGTACTAAATTACCCGAGGATTCTTCCAGTGAATCTCAGTCTGGCATCTGCCTTACCCGCGATTAATTTTATGTGGCCGTTCCACTTCAAATAGCTCCGGACGCTTACTCCTAGGTGTTTTATTGAAGTAACTGCTTCCAGTGATTGTTCTACAATTCTGCAATTATACAGTAAAGGGTCTTTCTGTCTACGTATACGCAGTCATTACCTTTGTATGTTGAGGTTCAGTTGCCACTGCGTGGTTGGAGCGTCGATCCTCTTCAGGTCTTCCTGCATTTCACTGTAGTTCTCTAGTGTTGTGAATTCTCTGTATACGTCAGCATCATCCGTGAAAAACCTCATATAACTTCCGATGTTATCTAATACGACATTTATATATAGAATATACTGAAAAGCAATGGTTCTATAACACTCCCTCTGGGGTACTCCCGAAGTTACTTTTATGTCTGAAGACTTCTCTCCGTTAACAATGACATGCTGTGTTCTGTTCGCCAGAAACTCTACAGTCCAGTTGGTCCGATATTTCATAAGCTCGTATTTTGTTTCTCAGCCGGCAGTGGGGATCCCGGAGGAGGTTCGAGTCCTCCCTCGGGCATGGGTGTGTGTGTTTGTCCTTAGGATAATTTCGATTAAGAAGTGTGTAAGCTTAGGGACTGATGACTTTAGCAGTTAAGACCCATAAGATTTCACACACATTTGAACATTTTTTTTGCGGTGGGGAGCTGTAGCGAACGCCTTGGAGAAGTCAATGAACACGGCATCTACCTGGGCGTCTGTTACCTAAAGCTTTCGGCGTCTCGTGGGCGAACAAAGCGAGTTGAATTTCACACGATCATTATATTCTGATGCGATTTTTGATCTCCAGGAATATCATAATACGCGAGCACAAAACATGTTTCAAAACTCTACAAAAAACCGACATCAGACATACAAGCCTATAGTTTTGTGCGTCTGTTCGGCGACCCTTCTTAAATGAGGGATGACCTGTGCTTTTTGCAGTAATTAGAAACCCTTCACTCTTACGGTGACCTATGTATGGTACATTGCTGATAAAATAGGGGCAAGTTCTTTCGCATACTCTACCATGAATCGGACAGGTATTCCATCAGCTCCATTGGCATTTCTTCCGTTGAGCGATTTCATTTGCATTTCCATCCTATGGTAACTCATTTCGATATCTGTGATTTTGTCGTTCACAATATGAAAGAAGAATTACAGAACTATCTTTTTCTGTGAGACAGTTTTGGAAAAACAGGTGTAGTATTTCGGCTCTTTCTGTGTCATCGTCAGTTTCAAAGCCATTATAATAACAGAGTGTGTGGACAAATGGTATCGATCCGTTTAATGATTTAACGTAAGACCAAAACTTCTTAAGATTTTCTTTACGTCGGTAGATAGAAATTTGCTGCCTAATTCATTCAATGGTCATGCATGGCTCTTCTTATGCTAATTTTAGCTTCGTTTAGTTTTTGCTTGTCTGTGACGCTTTGGCTACGTTTCAATTTGCAGTGAAGTCCTCTTTTGCTTTCGTAGCAACGTTCTAACACGGTTGTCGAAGCACACCGGGTCTTTTCCATAGCTGGCAACTTTGCTGCCGTGTAACTGTCTAAAGCGTATTGTTCAGTGCTCTTGAACATTGTCCATTGACGCTCAATATTGTCAGTGCTGGAGACGAAATTCTTATGCTGATCTGTCAGACAATCTTAACTCTGTTTTTCGACGCTCTTGCTAAACAGAAATATCTTCATACCTTTCTTTGTATCTCTGTTTACAGCAGTATTCAGTGACACTCAATGACAGTATGCTCACTGATTCCCTGTTCTACTCTGAGCCGAAAAGTCTGGGCTTCTTTGACACCAGCAGGTCTATGTTGTTACTCTCCTGAGTCAGTTCCTAGATTAACTGTTCAGGGTAATTTTCCGATAAGGCGCTTACGGAAGATAGGGTTTGGGAATTAGATCTACCGTGACAGTTAGAGGATGTGATAAATAGCGGGAAAAACAGATTAAAGATGAGGCAAATAACATTTTTACATCTTTTGTGAAAAGTAGTCCCGTAGTCAAGGAATGAGCGTAAAGGAGCATGTGCAGGAACCCAACTTCGACGGTCCAGGCAAGGTCCTACTGGAAGTGGTTTACCGATGTCTTCCTTCAACCTGTTACGAAGTACAAGTGCGCATCTGCGTAATGTGGATGACAGTGATGAGTTCTTTTACAGTGTAGGGAAGGGAGAGGGTGCAGGGAAGGGAGAGAGTGAAACCTGGTACTGGCATATAGCCTACTCCTTGTGAATAGCATCAGGGAGACGGCCCGCCAAGCTTAACGTCTTCATCCGATGGTCTGATTGCCATCAATAGTGTCACATTCCCTCACTTCATGAGACGCTGCTGAGAGGTTTGGAATTTAATACACGACATTGGCGCAAAAACTGGTGATCAGAAACTTACGCCACCATCTCATCTCCACATGCCGGCTAAATACAGCCAGTGCAAATTTTCCGCCACCAGAAATCCTACTAGCTTGGGTTAAGACTTTTGTAGATGTGTTATAATGTCACAGTCTGGGATTAGATATTTTACAGTGATACTATTCACATTCGGTGCACCTTTGATTCCTTGATTATGCAAACCAAGTACTCAGCCGCGTTACAATCGTGTTTATTTCCGGGTGTATTCTGTGCACGCGACAATCTGTTGCAGTGTCATTACCTACGTTCATGTACAGCAGAAGCCGACTAATTTTATTTTACTGACGAGGTGAATGATGATAAAGTAAATTTTAGGAAGACACAGATATAAGAGAAGTGGCGATGATGGCTTTTGTAAGGTTGAAATGACTCTAAGCACTATGGGACTTAACATCTGAGGTCATCAGTTCCCTGGACTTAGAACTACTTAAACCTAACTAACCTAAGGACAGCAAACACATCCATGCCCGGGCAGGATTCGAAACTGCGACCGTAGCAGCAGCGCGGTTCCGGACTGAAGCGCCTAGAACCGTTTTGTAAGGCTTTTTAGAATAATTCTGAGCGACTCCCCCAGTCGGAGGTTCGAGTCCTCCCTCGGGCACGTGTGTGTGTGTGTGTGTGTGTGTGTGTGTGTGTGTGTTTGTGTGTGTGTTGTCCATAGCGTAAGTTAGTTTAAATTAGATTAAGTAGTGTTTAAGGTTAGGGACCGATGACCTAAGCAGTTTGGTCCCATAAGATCATACCACAAATTTACAATTTTTGACGTGCTCCTTTGATATGCGTCAATACTAAAGCTTGTGAACTGCAAAGGTGCTTGAGCCTAAATTTCAACACTGAATTTAACAATCATGACCTCGTAGTCATGACGGCTAGGTGTAGAACAGTAGCCGAAAATGAACGATAGAACGTCTTGAAGCAATCGTTATTCAAAAACATTTATGTGCGTTTTCTACCAATTTATACTGGGTGTCGTAGTAATTTTAGTCACACCCCTACGGACAATGTTTAGGTGATCTGGACCTATCCATAATGGGCGTAGGTTTGACCCGTGTTATAATGATGACGTTAGACGCACAGAGATTGAAAAGAAAAACACGAGAAACGAAATTCTGATTGCTCAATGCACAAATTGAATAACGTGAGGGATAAGCTCCAACGTTGACTAACTCTCCTCTCAGCTACTGCTTCCTTTACTTATCCCTCGACTCTTATCGCTGCCACATGATTTCTGTACAACTTGAAAACAACCTTTCTCTCCATGTATTTCATCCCTGCTACATTCAGAATTTCTAGGCGTATAGCTCAGTCAACATTCTCAAAAGCTTTTCTAAATCCACAAATGCCACAAACGTAGACTTGCCTTATTTCAGCTGATCTTATACAGTCAAGCGACAAAGAAAGTGGTATAGGCATACATATTCAAATACAGAGATACGTAAACAGGCAGAATATGGCGCTGCGTTCAGCAGACGCCTGTATAAGACAAGTCTCTGGCGCAGTTTGTTAGATCGGTTACTGCTGTTACAATGGCAGTTTGTCAAGATGTAAGTGGGTTCGAACGTGGTGATGTAGCCAGTGCACGAACGATGGAACACAGCATCTGCGAGGTAGCGATGAAGTGGGGATTTTCCGTACGACCATTTCACAAGTGTACCGTGAATATCAGGAATCCGGTAAAACATCAAATCTCCGACATCGCTGCGGCCGGAGAATGATCCTGCAAGAACGGGACCAACGACGCCTGAAGAAAGTCTTTCAACGTGACAGAAGTGCAACCCTTTCGCAAGTTGCTGCAGATTTCAGTGCTGGGCCATCAACAAGTCTCAGCGTACGAACCATTCAACGAAACATCGTTGATATGGGTTTTCGTAGCCGAAGGACCACTGATGTACCCTTGATAACTGCGTGACACAAAGCTTTCCGACTCACATGGGCCGGCCGATGTGACCGAGGGGTCCTAGCCGCTTCAGACTGGAACCGCGCGACCGCTAAGGTCGCAGGTTCGAATCCTGCCTCGGGCATGGATGTGTGTGATGTCCTTAGGTTAGTTAGGTTTTGGTAGTTCTAAGTTCTAGGGGACTGATGACCTCAGATGTTAAGTCCCATAGTGCTCAGAGCCATTTGAATTTGAGTCTCGCCTGGGCCTGCCAACACCGACATTGGACTGTTGATGACTGGAAGCATGTTGCCTTGTCGGACGAGTCACGTTTCAAATTTTATCGAGAGGATGGACGAGTACGAGTATGGAGACAACCTCATGAATCCATGTACGTTGCATGTCTGCAGAGGACTGTCCAAGCTGTTGGAGAATCTGTAAATGTATGGGGCCTGTGCAGTTGGAGTGGTATTGGACCCCTAATACATCTAGACACGACTCTGATAGGTTAGACGTACGTTAGCATCCCGTGTCATCACCTGCATCCATGCATGTCCATTGTACATTCCGACGGACTTAGCAATTCCACCAGGACAATGCGACACGCCACATATCCAGAATTGCTAAAGAGTGGCTCCAGGAACGCTCTTCTCAGTTTAAACATTTTCTCTGGCCACCAAACTCCCCAGAGATGAACATTACTGAGCATATCTGGGATGGCTTGCAACGTGCTGTTCAGGAGTGACCTCCACCCACTCGAACTATTATAGATTTATGGACAGTCGTGCAGGGTTCATGGTATCAATTGCCTCCAGCGCTACTGCAGACATTAGTCGAGTACATGCCACGTCGTGCTGCGGCACTTCTGCGAGCTCAGGGGGCCGTACACGATTTTAGGCAGGTGTACCAGTTTTTTTGGCTCTTCAGTGGAAAATAAGACGTGAGGACAGTATTGTCTCACGTATTTCTACATTTCCCCGGAGGCCAAACCGATCTTGCCTGTGTTCGGTTTCTATCAGTTTTTTTTTACTCCTCTGTGAATAATTAGTGTCAGTACTTTGCAACCATGACTTACTAAGCTGATTTCTCGGTAAAATTAACATCTGTCTGCACCTGACTTTTTTGGAATTGTAATTATTACATTCTTCTTGAAGTCTGAAGGTATCTTGCCTGTCTTGTACACTGATCAGACAGAACATTATAACCACCTACCTAATGTACGGTCTGTCCTTCTTTGGCCAGGATAACAGCGACGACGCGTCGTGGCGTGGAAGCAATGAGGCCTTGCTAGGTCGCTGGAGGGAGTTGACACCATATCTGCGCACACGAGTCACCCAATTCCCGCTAAGTTCGAGGGTGAGGGTGATGAGCTCTGAACCCGCGTTCAATTAGATCCCAGATGTGTTCGATCGGGTTCATATCTGGCGAGCTGGGGGGCCAGCAGATCAACTGAAACTCGCCACTGTGTTCCTCTAATAGTTCCATTACACTCTTGGGCTTTTAAAATGGCGCATTTACCTTGTTGTAAAATTCCACTGCCGTCGAAAAACATGACCATCATGAAGGGGTTTACGTGGTCTGCAACCAGTGTACGATACTCCTTGGCCGTCATGGTGGCTTGTACGAGTTCCACTGGAACCATGGATGCCCACGTAAGTGTCCCCCAGCATATAATGGAGAAGCCGCCAGTTTGTCTCCGTCCCGCAATGCCACTCTGAAAGACGACGGATTCGCGTCCTCCCATCAGCATGATGAGTAAAGTATCGGGATTTATCAACCATGCAACGCCCTGTCACTGTACTAACCTCCACTCCGAGGGCCAGGTGCCGATGTCGTGGTTTTAACATTGGCACATGCATGGGTCGTCGGCTGCGGAGGCCCACCGTTAAGAGTGCTCGATGCACTCACTGTCTGTTCAGACACACTTCTACACTTTCTATAGGCGGCATCTATTTTTCCCCTAGTCACGCACATTTCTACAGCCTTGCATTTGTACTGTAACCATTCCTGTTTAGCCATTTTGCATTTCCTGTTAATCTCATTTTTAGACATCTGTAAAAAAAATGGATCAAATGGCTGTGAGCGCTATTGGACTTAACGTCTGAGGTCATCAGTCCCCTAGAACTAAGAACTACTTTAACATAACTAACCTAAGGACATCACACACATCTATGCCCGAGGCAGGATTCGAACCTGCGACCGTAGCGTGCTCGTGGTTCAAGACTGTAGCACCTAGAGCCGCTCGACCACCCCGGCTGGCAGACATCTGTATTCTCGTTCACTGTTTCATCTCTCCGAGCTTCCCATTCGTCCTCCACTGTAGCCCTTTCTCCTGTTGCAGTCCAACGTTGCCTAATGCTCCCTATGAAACTCTCAACAACGACTGGGTCTTTTAGTTTATCCACAGCCCATCTCCTTAAATGTCTACCTTTTTTCCAAGTTCTTTAGTTTTAATATGCAGTTCGTAACTAACAAATTACGATCAGAGTCCACATCTGTCCCTGGAAACGTCTTCCAGTGTAAAGCTGGTTTAGAAATTTGTCTCTCACCTTTATACTAAACAATCCGAAACCTTCCAGTGTCCCCAGGTCTCTTCGACGTAGACAACCTTCTTCCATGATTCTTAAATCAAGTGTTATATGTGATTAAAGTATACTTTGTGCGAAGTTCTACCAGGCGGCTTTCTCTGTCATTCCGTTTCCCAGGCTTCTACTACCTTCACTTATCCTGCTTTTCCTACTATAGGATTTCAGTCCCCCATCATAATTAAATTTTCGTCTCCCTTAATTTTACTTCACTGTACATTGTTTTAATGTCTTCATTATCTGCGCAGCTAATTGGCATATAAATTTGTACATGAAGATGGTATCTGTTCCTTCGGACATGTCGGATACCATCACGCCGGGTGTTACGCCAGTATGGCGATGACGAATACACGCTTCCAATGTGCATTCACCAGGATGTCGCCAAACACGGATGCGCCCATCATGATGCTGTAAACAGAACCTGGATTCATCCGAAAAAGTGACGTTTTGCCATATTTGCACCCAGGTTCGTAGTTGAGTACACCATCGCAGGCGCTCCTGTCTGTGATGCAGCGTCAAGGGTAACCGCAACCATGGTCTGAGAGCTGATAGTCCATGTTGCTGCAAACGTCGTCGAACAGTTCGTGCAGATGGTTGTTGTCTTGCAAACGTCCCCATCTGTTGACTCAGGGATCGAGACGTGGCTGCACGATCCGTTACAGCCATGCAGATAAGATGCCTGTCATCTCGACTGCTAGTGATACGAGGCCATTGGGATCCAGCACGGCGTTCCGTGTTACCCTCCTGAACCCACCGATTCCATAGCCTGCTAACAGTCATTGGATCTCGACCAACGCTAGCGAAATGTCGCGATACGATAAACCGCAATCGTGACAGGCTACAATCCGACCTTTTTCAAAGTCGGAGACGTGATGGTACGTATTTCTCCTCCTTACACGAGGCATCACAACAACGTTTCACCAGTCAACGCCGGTCAACTGCTGTTTGTGTACGAGAAATCTGTTGGAAACTTCCCTCATGTCAGCACGTTGTAGGTGTCGCCACCGGCGCCAATCTTGTGTGAATGCTCTGGAAAGCTAATCATTTGCATATCACAGCATCTTCTTCCTGTCGGGTAAATTTCGCGTTTGCAGCACGTCATCTTCGTGGTGTAGCAATTTTAATGGCCAGTAGTTTATATGAAGATGGTATCTCGGGAATCGGCAGTAAAGTCGCGAGTAATGAGTATAATGGGCAGGGGAACTATGAATATAGTGCGGGACAATAAGTTGAGAATGTGGGGGTCACGGGAGGCGTGTCGCAGATAAGTCCCTGCAGTCGCACTGTCCTCTGTGCCCTCGGTGGCTCAGATGGGTAGAGCGTCTGCCCTGTAAGCAGGAGATCCCGTGTTCGAGTCCCGGTCGGGCTACACATCTACATCTACATCTACATACATACTCCGCAATCCACCATACGGTGCGTGGCGGAGGGTACCTCGTACCACAAGTAGCATCTTCTCTTCCTGTTCCACTCCCAAACAGAACGAGGGAAAAATGACTGCGTATATGCCTCTGTACCTGCCCTAATCTCTCTTATCTTATCTTTGTGGTCTTTCCGGGAAATGTAAGTTGGCGGCAGTAAAATTGTGCTGCAGTCAGCCACAAATGCTGTTTCTCTAAATTTCCTCAGTAGCGATTCACGAAAAGAACGCCTCCTTTCCTCCAAAGACTCCCACCCGAGTTCCCGAAGCATTTCCGTAACACGCGCGTGATGATCACACCTACCAGTAACAAATCTAGCAGCCCGCCTCTGAATTGCTTCTATGTCCTTCCTCTATCCGACCTGATAGGGTTCCCAAACGCTCGAGCAGTACTCAAGAATAGGTCGTATTAGTGTTTTATAAGCGGTCTCCTTTACAGATGAACCACATCTTCCTAAAATTCTATCAATGAACCGAAGACGACTGTCCGTATTCCCCACAAATGCCATTACATGCTTGTCCCACTTCATATAGCTCTGCAAAGTTACGCCCAAATATTTAATCGACGTGACTGTGTCAAACGCTACACTACTAATGGAGTATTCAAACATTACGAGATTCTTTTTGCTATTCATCTGCATTAATTTACATTTATCTATATGTAGAGTTAGCTGCCATTCTTTACACCAATCACAAATCCTGTCCAAGTCATCTTGTATCCTCCTACAGTCACTGAACGACGACACCTTCCCGTACACCAAAGCATCATCAGCAAACAGCCGCACATTGCTATCCACCCTGTCCAAAAGATCATTTATGTAGATAGAAAACAACAGCGGACCTACCACACTTCCCTGGGGCACTCCATATGATACCCTCACCTCCGATGAACACTCACAATCGAGAACAACGTACTGGGTTCTATTACTTAAGAGGTCTTCGAGTCACTCACATACTTGGGAACCAATCCCATCTGCTCCGTCCACAGCTCGTGGTCGTGCGGTAGCGTTCTCGCTTCCCGCGCCCGGGATCCCGGGTTCGATTCCCAGCGGGGTTAGGGATTTTCTCTGCCTCGTGATGACTAGGTGTTGTGTGATGTCCTTAGGTTAGTTAGGTTTAAGTAGTTCTAAGTTCTAGGGGACTGATGACCATAGATATTAAGTCCCATAGTGCTCAGAGCCATTTGAACCCATCTGCTCGTACCTTAGTTAGGAGTCTGCAATGGGGCACCGAGTCAAACGCTTTCCGGAAGTCAAGGAATATGGCATCCGTGTGATACCCTTCATCCATGGTTCGCAAGATATCATGTGAAAAATGGACGAGTTGCTTTTCGCAGGTGCGATGCTTTCTAAAGCCGTGCTGATGCATGGACAGCAACGTCTATCGCTGTCCGCGTTGACTTATATCAACGCCTGTATGCAGCTAGGGTTATTCATTTCATTGTAATTTCATATAAATTTGTATTACTGTGTGTCGGCTTCGTGTCTATCTCGGTTACGATAATGCGCTCAGTATGCTGTTCATAGCAGCTTACCCCAATTCTTAATTTCTTATTCATGAGTAGACCTACTCCTACGTTACCCCTATTTGATTTTGTGTTGATAACCCTCTACTGATCTGCCTAGAAGTCCTGTCCTGCCTGCATCGCACTCCACTGACTCCCAGTATATCTAACTTCAACCTATCCATTTTTAAATTCTTTGATCTACCCGAGTAAGGGATCTAATGGCCCGTGCTCCGATCCACAGAATGGTTCAAATGGTTCAAATGGTTCAAATGGCTCTGATCACTATGGGACTTAACATCTATGGTCATCAGTCCCCTAGAACTTAGAACTACTCAAACCTAACTAACCTAAGGACAGCACACAACACCCAGTCATCACGAGGCAGAGAAAATCCCTGACCCCGCCGGGAATCGAACCCGGAAACCCGGGCGCGGGAAGCGAGAACGCTACCGCACGACCACGAGCTGCGGACCCACAGAATGCCTGTTTCGTTATTCCTGATGACAACATCCTGCTGAGTAGTCCCAGCGTGGTAAACAGAATGGGGAACTACAGAGTATTTTACGCAAGAGGATTACATCAACATTAAGCCATCAGTAGAGCTGTATGCACTCGGGGTGGGGGGAGGGGGGGATAAGGGCTCCAGTTTCCCCTTTCTTTCAGCCGCTCGTAGTACGAGCATCGTACCAGCACAACAAGGTCACGCCGCCTGACGTAACAAGGCCGGATCAGTCAGGTATCCAGACTGTTGCTCCTGCAACTACTGAAAACTCTGGTGATCTCTACAGGAGCCGCAGGTTAGTCTGGGATCTCCACAGATTCCAGTCGTGGTAAGGTTACTATCTTATTTGTTTGGTATTCAGTGAAACTGATGTGAACTCACTTGTTATTCGATAGGTATACTTCACATTTGTGCACGGGATATTTTTTCAAACAGAAGTCTTCAGTAGGCAATACGCCATAGAGGTTCTGAGTACAAGTAATTAGATCTTTGGTTGTCAGTAGCATTTTCTTTGCTGTAGAGCTAAGTAAGGTAGCCGGGCGTGGATTACCCTGCTGTGCGGTCTGGGAATAACTAGCAGAACACAGAGATGCGAATGCAGGGGATGTTACTTCCTGGAAATATGATTTGGTAAAGACGTATTTGAAAAGTGTAAAGATTTTCACGTAATGCTGTCGCTACATTGCTTTCTCGCACGTAATTTACCGTGAGTTTGAGAAAGACAAATACTTAGCAATTTTTGCGTTATGGGTTCTGGTTGGTTAATTTGATTGTCCAGACGCGACTAAATAAAATTATATGCTCACATTGTTTGCACTCAGTGTTATAGTTCCACCGCTACTTTACCATTAGAGTAATGTATTATATGACAGAGTAATATTTTTTATAAGAAGTTTTTTTTGTAATGGTGGTTGTACACTCCTGGAAATGGAAAAAAGAACACATTGACACCGGTGTGTCAGACCCACCATACTTGCTCCGGACACTGCGAGAGGGCTGTACAAGCAATGATCACACGCACGGCACAGCGGACACACCAGGAACCGCGGTGTTGGCCGTCGAATGGCGCTAGCTGCGCAGCATTTGTGCACCGCCGCCGTCAGTGTCAGCCAGTTTGCCGTGGCATACGGAGCTCCATCGCAGTCTTTAACACTGGTAGCATGCCGCGACAGCGTGGACGTGAACCGTATGTGCAGTTGACGGACTTTGAGCGAGGGCGTATAGTGGGCATGCGGGAGGCCGGGTGGACGTACCGCCGAATTGCTCAACACGTGGGGCGTGAGGTCTCCACAGTACATCGATGTTGTCGCCAGTGGTCGGCGGAAGGTGCACGTGCCCGTCGACCTGGGACCGGACCGCAGCGACGCACGGATGCACGCCAAGACCGTAGGATCCTACGCAGTGCCGTAGGGGACCGCACCGCCACTTCCCAGCAAATTAGGGACACTGTTGCTCCTGGGCTATCGGCGAGGACCATTCGCAACCGTCTCCATGAAGCTGGGCTACGGTCCCGCACACCGTTAGGCCGTCTTCCGCTCACGCCCCAACATCGTGCAGCCCGCCTCCAATGGTGTCGCGAGAGGCGTGAATGGAGGGACGAATGGAGACGTGTCGTCTTCAGCGATGAGAGTCGCTTCTGCCTTGGTGCCAATGATGGTCGTATGCGTGTTTGGCGCCGTGCAGGTGAGCGCCACAATCAGGACTGCATACGACCGACGCACACAGGGCCAACACCCGGCTTCATGGTGTGGGGAGCGATCTCCTACACTGGCCGTACACCACTGGTGATCGTCGAGGGGACACTGAATAGTGCACGGTACATCCAAACCGTCATCGAACCCATCGTTCTACCATTCCTAGACCGGCAAGGGAACTTGCTGTTCCAACAGGACAATGCACGTCCGCATGTATCCCGTGCCACCCAACGTGCTCTAGAAGGTGTAAGGCAACTACCCTGGCCAGCAAGATCTCCGGATCTGTCCCCCATTGAGCATGTTTGGGACTGGATGAATCGTCGTCTCACGCGGTCTGCACGTCCAGCACGAACGCTGGTCCAACTGAGGCGCCAGGAGGAAATGGCATGGCAAGCCGTTCCACAGGACTACATCCAGCATCTCTACGATCGTCGCCATGGGAGAATAGCAGCCTGCATTGCTGCGAAAGGTGGATATACACTGTACTAGTGCCGACATTGTGCATGCTCTGTTGCCTGTGTCTATGTGCCTGTGGTTCTGTCAGTGTGATCATGTGATGTATCTGACCCCAGGAATGTGTCAATAAAGTTTCCCCTTCCTGGGACAATGAATTCACGGTGTTCTTATTTCAATTTCCAGGAGTGTATTTTTTAGTATTCGCAATACAGTTTTCGAATGCTAGTTTCTTTTCAGTCATTTAGTAAGTCCAGTTTCTATCACCGTCTTCTCATGCAAATTTTGTTTTGTAACTAGGTGTCGCCATATTGCAGTGAACGGAACACGGTCATCCAAAGTAAAGCGTATTTTCCTTTAATTGCACTGGGGCGAGGTTTCTTTTCCTTATCTAGTTTGCTGCTGTGCTACGTTTTTGTTTTCCCCACTTTCGAGCAGCACCGAGTTTTCGTTGCTAGTTTAGGTAAAATTCAATTCGAATCTCATTTCTTATGTAAACAGTTTTGTTCTCACAGTGCAGTATTACATTCTAGCGTGGATCATTTACGTTTGTAATTTTATTTAATCAATTTGCGTAAATTAATTTACAGGGTATTTTATAGAAGCATTTTGGACAATTATTCTTTCAAATTTCGATTTTTAATTTTGTGTACACTTTTTATTGTATTGGTTTTGTGTGTTTGAACTGCAAGTCTCGCAATGTCATGTCACGCCTAGTGGATCTGTTTACTGCAGTGCGAAATGCAGAATTTTACAGGACAGCTTTTTTGGGGTACAATTTGACCTTTTCTAATTATTTTTGGCTAAAGCTAATTGAAATACAGTTATGCAATTTCAGACGTTTGGTGACACGTTTTATTGTAAATCGTTTAAGTACTCACACCACTTATATTGTTCATGATCACATTCTATACAGACATACATGAAAATTTAAGAATAGAAAACCAATTTAGTTTACAAAAACAACATAAAACATATCAGTTACAACGCACAGTACGGTTATTTGCATCACTGAGGTTCGGAATACACCGTACGTCGGCCAAATCCATTGTTGAAATCGGTGGAGTGGAGGGGGGGGGGGGGAAGTCTTGGGGCTAATATATTAATACTATGAAAAAATTCCGTTTTTCCGATTTCTGCAATTTATGGGGTTGATATACTTCCCCCTTTGACATCAGAATATAGGTCGTCGGACCTGTGTAGGAATTTCTCTATCCTAAAAAGAAAAAGAAAAATAGAACAAACAATGAAAAAAAATCTGCAATCCGTATATCCTCCGCTACGTAATGGAGGTTAAACCTAACTTTCCCTCCGGGCGCACACAACTTCGCTTCTTGGGCAGAATATTAGCAGCGGCAGACAGCGGGTCGTACCAGAGATGGGTTTCCGCCTTTGCGGCCCGCCTGCAGGCAATATCGCTGCGAGAGGTCGAACGCGGAGAACACCTCGGCAAGTAGCATTTCACTTGAGCGCAGTCGCCGATACCGGCTCGAGTGGCGAACAACGCCAGCGCACTTCATTGGAGTGGAGAGGCCGATATTTTACTGAGCGAACAGCCAAGTATTTTAATCAAGTTCGCCGGGTTTGAGAGAACTAACAAAGCTGTACTTGATTTAAGTATTCTTACTGTCTAGCGACCGAGCAACATGAAGACCAAGTGCGGTCTGCCTGCGGGAAATACACAGCAGTACCGGCGCGGCGGCCGCGGTAATCACCTCAGCCGAGCTTTTCCATTCCAGAGCAGCGCATCAGTAGTGCTGCCGGACTTATACCAGACAAACACGTTTCTTTTCACTTCTCGGGTGCTACAGAACAACGGAGACGACCAGACTTGTGAAACGTATCCTGAGAAGAGATAGTCGCGACAAATGTCAGACGACAGAAGGGTTCGTCGTTTACACATAGTCCTCCGACTGGTTGGACGCGGCCCTTCACTAAATTCTCTCCTGTACTAAACTCTTTAGCTCACAGCAGCATTTCACTCAAAGTCGTCAGTTAATTGTTAGATATAGTCTAGTCTCTGTTTTTCCTTGCACTTTTTACCATCTACGCGCCGGCCGGGGTGGCCGAGCGGTTCTAGACGCTACAGTCTGGAACCGCGCGACCGCTACGGTCGCAGGTTCGAATCCTGCCTCGGGTATGGGTGTGTGTGATGTCCTTAGGCTAGTTAGGTTTAAGTAGTTCTAAGTTCTAGGGGACTGATGGCCTCAGAAGTTAAGTCCCATAGTGCTCAGAGCCATTTTTTTTACCATCTACGCCTCCTAAAGTACCAAGGACGATATTCCTTGGTATCTTAACTCCATGCCTGTGGCAGCCTCTTCCTCTGACAGTACGACGAGAAACGGAATTACTACACGTAGAATAAGGAACGTGATTTACTTTATTCTTATTAGTTGATAGTTCCACGATGAACAGACAAATGACAGCTCTACCTCTAATTTCAAACTCTCACTAATGACATCTTTGGTAAGATGTGTGATTGTGAACAGTAGAACTGTCAAAAACATGGCTGTCAGTAGAAGTAACGTTTGCAGTGTTCGTGTCACAAAACGTCTTTCGGAGATGATTTGTAGAAATACGAGGATGCAGGGAATAATTGCGGCTGAGATAAAGAAAGTAAAGAATGTTGTGAACCTTACCACAATTTACGTGGATTTGACATTGTGATGGCAGTAATGGATTACATTTTGAGATTGTTATACCTCATTAATTCAAAACTAAATAACTCAATTATTAGTATCGTAAACAGAAACAGTTCGGGCCTTTTAAATTTGTATTTTTGAGAGGTTTCATAGTACCGTTTTATTAACTCGCTCTCCAAGTAAACAGTGGTAAGTCATGGATAACCGATCTTAAGTGCAGTCAGTTTGCAAATAAGTCCACTAACGTATTTCCAAGAATAAAATTTTGGATAGGATTTACGATATTAGAAATATGTCGTTCCTCTAGAAATATCTGAAGACGATGAATTATCTGACAAAAATAAATTACAAAATGGATGTACTTCAAATATTTATGTGATTTTATTGAAACTTGACTCTGCAATTTCCGAAAACAACAACTTGTACCTTACCATCTCCGTCTTCTGCTACGCTTTTTTTACCATCTTCAGAGCTCTCAGGTACTATGAAAGTCATCCTTCATGCCGTAAACCATCATTTTATCATGTATCTTATTGTTGTAAGTGTTTTCCAGACGTTCGTCTCCTCGACGATTCTGCGGAGAACTCCAGCAATTATTCCCATTCCGCCTTGCATCTTCATTTTTATTTTCAGCCTAGCTCTTAATTGTGCTTAAAGCTCACGTTACATGCGTGCTCATTCATTTAATCCATGATTCCCATTTAGATATAATGTAATAGCTAAATACGATTCATCTGCTCCCCACTATCAATAAAGCCTTTCTGTTGTCACAGTGTAATGCAAAATAATAGCCAGTAAATGGCTTAGGATAAAGAACTTGTTTTACTCGCCATCATAGTTTCAGTAATTTAATACAAATCATTATCATTCTTGTCATTCTCACTGTAATGTGCAGGTTTGAGAGCTCCGTCTCGCAACCTGTTACACTCCTGGCCATTAAAATTGCTACACCAAGGAGAAATGCAGATGATAAACGGGTATTCATTGGACAAATATATTATACTAGAACTGACATGTGATTACTTTTTCACGCAGTTTGGGTGCATAGATCCTGAGAAATCAGTACTCAGAACAACCACCTCTGGCCTTGATACGCCTGGGCATTGAGTCAAACAGAGCTTGGATGGCGTGTACAGGTACAGCTGCCCATGCAGATTCAACACGGTACCACAGTTCATCAAGACTAGTGACTGGCGTTTTTTGACGAGCCAGTTGCTCGGCCACCATTGCCCAGACGTTTTCGATTGGTGAGAGATTTGGAGAATGTGCTGGCCAGGGCAGCAGTCGAACATTTTCTGTTTCCAGAATGGCCCGTACAGGACCTGCAACATGCGGTCGTGCATTACCCTGCTGAAATGTGGGGTTTCGCAGGGATCGAATGAAGGGTAGAGCCACGGGTCGTAACACATCTGAAATGTAACGTCCACTGTCCAAAGTGCCGTCAATGCGAAAAAGAGGTGACCGAGACGTGTAACCAATGGCTCCCCATACCATCACGCGGGGTGATACGCCAGTATGGCGATGACGAATACACGCTTCCAATGTGCGTTTACCGCGATGTCACCAAACACAGATGCGACCATCATGATGCTGTAAACAGAACCTGGATTCACCCAAAAAAATGACGTTTTTCCATTCGTGCAGCCAGGTTCGTCGTTGAGTACACCATCGCAGGCGCTCCTGTCTGTGATGCAGCATCTAGAGAAACCGCCGCAATGGTCTCCGAGCTGATAGTCAGTCCATGCTTCTGCAAACGTCGTAGAACTGTTCGTGCAGATGGTTATTGTCTTGCAACCGTTCCAAACTGTTGACTCAGGGATCGAGACGTGGCTGCATGATCCGTTACAGCCATGCGGATAAGATGCCTGTCATCTCGACTGCTAGTGATACGAGGCCATTGGGATCCAGCACGGCGTTCCGTATTACCTTCCCGATCCCACCGTTTCCATATTCTGCTAACAGTCATTGGATCTCGACCACCGCTAGCAGCAATGTCGCTATACGATAAACCACAATCGCGATAGGCTACAATCCGACCTCTATCAAAGTCGGAAGCGCGATCGTACGCATTTCTCCTCCTTACAAGAGGCATCACAACAACGTTTCAGCAGGCAACGCCGGTCAACTGCTGTTTGTGTATGAGAAATCTGTTGGAAAGTTTCCTCATGTGATTACGTTGTAGATGTCGCCACCGGCGCCAACCTTGTGTGAATGCTCTGAAATGCTAATCATTTGCATATCACAGCATCTTCTTCCTGTCGGTTAAATTTCTCGTCTGTAGCTCGTCATCTTTGCACGTCATCTTTGTGGTGTAGCAATTTTAATGGCCAGTAGTGTATGTACAAAAGTACCTCGCGCCCATGGTATTCGTGCCTGGAGAGTATTGGATTCCAACGGAAGCAGTTGCACGAGTTGTCGGCACTAGTCCGTCGTTCCGTCGTCTAAGTTGTGATACGTATATCCTGGTGAGCCAGAAAATTACGATCTCATGCTTCCTGATGAGCGAAAACATTACGCGTACATGCTTAGTAGCGTGTTGGCACAGCTTTGGAGCACGATACAGTAGCGATTGTGGATATCATAGATGCGACAAGTCCTTAGTTTGTTTCCGAAGGTAAGTGGCAACTGCTCATGCAATGCCCGTAAGTTACGGGCAGATACTTTCTAAGTTGGAGTCCGATAGCGTTCCAGAAGTGTTCCTTCGGGTCCAGATCAGGCAGATTTGGTGGCCAACATATCGACGTGAGTACAGTATCATGCTCTTCAAAACACGACCGAATGCATTCCTTGAACTGAATAAACAGATTTTCGAAGAAAGATTGTTTCGGTTTCCCTGTGCCGCTGTCACGGAAGAAATCAAGCATGAAGGGATGCAAGTCGTTCGAAATAATGATCATATTGTCTACAGGTGTCATGGTACCTTCGATTACTACTACATTCATGTAACGGTACGGGTATGTAGGCGAGCTAATCGGCCGCCGGTAACTGGTGAGGTGGTTTACTTGTGAAGCTATACGGCCCCAGGGCGCAGCGTGGCCGGCTCAGCCAAAGTGGTGAGGCCGGGCCAGCCGCAGTGACCGTTGCTGACGAGCCAAGGTGCGTGTACAAAGGCTTGGCAGGAACTGGGTAACTCCTTGCACGGGGAATTTGGACAGCAGTCGTAAGCTTTGAAGAAGAGACGATGCACCAGCAGTCTGAAAGATAGCTTCTTATAGTGCTTTGAAATTCGACTGTACATCACTGAAAATCTGAATCCATCGGCGATCTGAGATGAATGAGGTACATCCAGGATCCATCTTAGGGCCATTGCTTTCTCTTGTGTACATTAATGATCTCTCATCAGTTACACTGCCAGAAGCAGAGTTCGTTTTTTTTTTTTTGTGCAGATGACACAAGTATTGCAATAAATAGTATCTCGAGTGTAGTTCTTGAAAGATCTGCTAATGATATTTTCATGGATATTAATAAATGGTTTAAAGCCAACTCACTGACATTAAACTTCGGAAAGACTCACTGTATGCAATTCAGAACCTGTAAGACGTTTCCACCCAGCATATGCATAAAGTATGAAGAAGAGCAGATACAAGAGGTTGACACTCTTAAATTCCTGGGATTACAACTTGATAATAAATTCAGTTGGGAGGAGCACACCACAGAACTGCAGAAACGTCTTAACAAATCTGTAATTGCTATACGAGTGTTAGCTGACATAGGCGACATAAAAATGAAAAAGCTTGCATACTTTGCCTACTTTCATTCCATGATGTCATATGGTATAATATTTTGCGGTAACTCTTCAAGTCAAACAAAAGTTTTCAGAGTCCAAAAGCATGTAATACGTATTATTTGTGGAGTAAATTCACGGACGTCCTGTAGAAACCTCTTCAAAGAACCGGGTATACTAACTACTGCCTCTCAGTATATTTACTCCTAAATGAAATTTGTCCTAAATAATATATCTCGTTTTTCAACAAACAGCTCAGTTCATACATACAATACCAGGAACAAAAATGATCTGCACAATGACTTAAAAGCACTTACACTAGTTCAAAAAGGGTTCCACTACTCAGGAACACTCATCTTCAATAGTTTTCCAGCAAATATAAAAAATTTAGTTATAAATAAAGATCAGTTTAAAAGGAGCCTGAAAGACTTACTAGTGGCCAACTCCTTCTACTCCATTGACGAATTTTTAAATAGAAACAAATGATGTATTGTATATATTCATACTATTAGTATTGTTATTTCAGCTTTAAAAAAATTGAGATGTTCCTCATCCACGAGGATCTCCTCAGCACGGATCTATGGAACGAAAAACTAATCTAATCTATCTAATCTAATCTAATCCAGTGACACAATAATTTCAATATCTTTAAAGCTACAGAAGTTAATATTTCACATTGACCAAACATTTTCACACTGAACCTCTGAATAAACAACTTTGAAACACTTTATGCGATTTCAAAACACGATATCTCAGATGACAGCATTGCACAATAGCTATCACCCCTGAAAGTTTCATATCTGTATCTATTTTATTTATTGATGTATGGGCTTCTTTCATATCTTTTTTATTACGCAAATGTCTGACAGAACATCGTATTCTCCCCACTAACAGAACAAGTCAATGCAGAATAAATGCTTCACGCCTTGTCATGCTTATGTATTTACTTAATAAGTTACAATTTTTTCCATGTATTTAACTATTGATTACAATTGCTAATACGAAATCATAGTAACTTAGGAATTGATCAATCACACATGTTAGCTGACACCCCTATTGTAACGAGTCCAAAAGTCGCTTCTGTCAAGCAGGCCTAAGTAATTGTTTAAACAATATTTAATGACAACCTGTTGTCGTCTAACGTGAGCGCGCTTGTGCGAGACTGCAGATTTATGAGCAAACTATTATTTATATTTATTGTAAATGTTCTGAGTTTGACCAAATGTTTATAACATTTCTTTATTTAAATATTGTTGTAATACATTAGTTTAGTGCAGAAAGTCGTCAAGTTGAGTCAAATCTGTGTAGAACTTAAGAAGGATCTGATTTTGGTGGTGATGGCTTTCAGCCAATGAAAAAGCAGGCAGTGGCGGAATACCACTGGAGTCAAGTTAAGACACACTTTTTTTTTCGGTGAACAGTCGCTACGACACTACACTACTGGCCATTAAAATTGCTACACCAAGAAGAAATGCAGATGATAAACGGGTATTCATTGGACAAATATACACTCCTGGAAATGGAAAAAAGAACACATTGACATCGGTGTGTCAGACCCACCATACTTGCTCCGGACACTGCGAGAGAGCTGTACAAGCAATGATCACACGCACGGCACAGCGGACACACCAGGAACCGCGGTGTTGGCCGTCGAATGGCGCTAGCTGCGCAGCATTTGTGCACCGCCGCCGTCAATGTCAGCCAGTTTGCCGTGGCATACGGAGCTCAATCGCAGTCTTTAACACTGGTAGCATGCCGCGACAGCGTGGACGTGAACCGTATGTGCAGTTGACGGACTTTGAGCGAGGGCGTATAGTGGGAATGCGGGAGGCCGGGTGGACGTACCGCCGAATTGCTCAACACGTGGGGCGTGAGGTCTCCACAGTACATCGATGTTGTCGCCAGTGGTCGGCGGAAGGTGCACGTGCCCGTCGACCTGGGACCGGACCGCAGCGACGCACGGATGCACGCCAAGACCGTAGGATCCTACGCAGTGCCGTAGGGGACCGCACCGCCACTTCCCAGCAAATTAGGGACACTGTTGCTCCTGGGGTATCGGCGAGGACCATTCGCAACCGTCTCCATGAAGCTGGGCTACGGTCCCGCACACCATTAGGCCGTCTTCCGCTCACGCCCCAACATCGTGTAGCCCGCCTCCAGTGGTGTCGCGACAGGCGTGAATGGAGGGACGAATGGAGGCGTGTCGTCTTCAGCGATGAGAGTCGCTTCTGCCTTGGTGCCAATGATGGTCGTATGCGTGTTTGGCGCCGTGCAGGTGAGCGCCACAATCAGGACTGCATACGACCGACGCACACAGGGCCAACACCCGGCTTCATGGTGTGGGGAGCGATCTCCTACACTGGCCGTACACCACTGGTGATCGTCGAGGGGACACTGAATAGTGCACGGTACATCCAAACCGTCATCGAACCCATCGTTCTACCATTCCTAGACCGGCAAGGGAACTTGCTGTTCCAACAGGACAATGCACGTCCGCATGTATCCCGTGCCACCCAACGTGCTCTAGAAGGTGTAAGTCAACTACCCTGGCCAGCAAGATCTCCGGATCTGTCCCCCATTGAGCATGTTTGGGACTGGATGAAGCGTCGTCTCACGCGGTCTGCACGTCCAGCACGAACGCTGGTCCAACTGAGGCGCCAGGTGGAAATGGCATGGCAAGCCGTTCCACAGGACTACATCCAGCATCTCTACGATCGTCTCCATGGGAGAATAGCAGCCTGCATTGCTGCGAAAGGTGGATATACACTGTACTAGTGCCGACATTGTGCATGATCTGTTGCCTGTGTCTATGTGCCTGTGGTTCTGTCAGTGTGATCATGTGATGTATCTGACCCCAGGAATGTGTCAATAAAGTTTCCCCTTCCTGGGACAATGAATTCACGGTGTTCTTATTTCAATTTCCAGGAGTGTATTATACTAGAACTGCCATGTGATTACATTTTCACGCAGTTTAGGTGCATAGATCCTGAGAAATCAGTACCCAGAACAACCACCTCTAGCCGTAATAACGGCCTTGATACGCCTGGGCATTGAGTCAAACTGAGCTTGGATGGCTTCTACAGGTACAGCTGCCCATGCAGCTTCAACACGATACCACAGTTCATCAAGAGTAGTGACTGGCGTATTGTGATGAGCCAGTTACTCGGCCACCAGACGTTTTCAGTTGGTGAGAGACCTGGAGAATGTGCTGGCCAGGGCAGCACTCGAACATTTTCTGTAACCAGAAAGGCACGTACAGGACTTGCAACATGCGGTCGTGCATTACCCTGCTGAAATGTAGTGTTTCGCAGGGATCGAATGAAAGGTAGAGCCACGGGTCGTAACACATCTAAAATGTAACGTCCACTGTCCAAAGTGCCGTCAATGCGAACAAGAGGTGACCGAGACGTGTAACCAATGGCACCCCATACCATCACGGCGAGTATTACACCAGTATGGCGATGACGAATACACGCTTCCAATGTGCGTTCTCCGCGATGTCGCCAAACACGGATGCGACCATCATGATGCTGTAAACACAACCTGGATTAATCCGAAAAACTGAAGTTTTGCCATTCGTGCACCCAGGTTCGTCGTTGAGTACACCATCGCAGGCGCTCCTGTATGTGATGCAGCGTCAAGGGTAACCGCAGCCGAGGTCTCAGAGCTGATAGTCAATGCTGTTGCAAACGTCGTGGAACTGTTCGTGCAGATGGTTGTCGTCTTGCAAACGTCCCCATCTGTTGACTCAGGGATCTAGACGTGACTGCACGATCCGTTACAACCATGCGGATGAGATGCCTGTCATCTCGACTGCTAGTGATACGAGGCCGTTGGGATCCAGCACGGCGTTCCGTATTACCCTCCTGAACCCAACGATTTCATATTCTGCTAACAGTCATTGGATCTCGACCAACGCGAGCAGCAATGTCGCGATACGATAAACCGCAATCGCGATAGGCTACAATACGACCTTTTTCAAAGTCGGAAACGTGATGGTACCCGTTTCTCCTCCTTACACGAGGCATCACAACAACGTTTCACCAGGCAAAGCCGGTCAACTGCTGCTTGCGTATGAGAAATCGGTTGGAAACTTTCCTCATGTCAGCACGTTGTAGGTGTCGCCACCGGCGCCAACCTTGTGTGAATGCTCTGAAAAGGTAATAATTTGGATATGACAGCATCTTCTTCCTGTCGGTTAAATTTCGCGTCTGTAGCACGTCCTCTTCGTGGTGTAGCAGTTTTAATGGCCAGTAGTGATTTAACTTTTTCCGATTGAGGTTCAGAATTGCAAACAGAGTTTCTACTCGTTATCTCATGCGTGTTAGTTAGTAAATCATGTTGAACCTTCAACTACTTTGAGCTGGCGAATATTTCGTGTATTGTCATCACGAAATGGACTTAGGTTTGCGCATGTTGGATGACTAATTAGTTCGAGGATTCAGTTACCATTCTTGGAACGTTCTCAAAAAGCTTTACTGCATTTGGAAGGTTATTTTATGTCCATGTTAACTGGACATCGCAGGACCACTTTCCGTTTGGATGAGGAATACTTCGATGAATAATCGTTATTCAAAAAATTCTCTGCCGTCTACATCAGTTACAGACGTTAGAATAGAAATTATTCCTATATCTTTTATTTTATGTTGCTGTGTTGTAACCTCCCCGCAAAGAATGTCAATGAAAATGAGCCAAGTGTAACCTCCCCACAAAGAAAATGAAAATTGTAAATGGAGATTGAGCCAAGTGTAGCCTCGCCACAAAAAAATAATAATAATTAAATGAATTTTTCTAATATTGTGACCTCTGAACAAAATTGATTTTAATGTAACCTCTGAACAAAATTTATTTATATATTGTAACCTCTAAACAAAATTAATTTTAATGTAACCTCTGAACAAAATTGGCTCCCATTTGTTGTCTGTGTGCAGAAACGCATTCACACTTAATATTCCCACAAAAATTCTTTTCTCATGTAATGTCTAGTTCGAAACAGAAAAATTCCTAAACACCAAAATAATAAAAAAGTTTTGTAACCTGATGAATTTTATGAGGACAGCTGCGCTGACCTTCGGCTCTGTATTCTGAATAAAAAAAAAGGCAAAAATTCTTACCTCAATAAAAACCGCAATTATATCTGCTCTTAAGTTGCAATTTTTCGACACAGCTTCGTGCAATGCTGGCGTATATTTTTTTTTGGTTCTTGGAAGCAATGATAATGCATTGGAAGTATTCTTTAAATTGAAATGAATGCTTTTCTTTAAAAGAGTTACTTTATATTTTAAAAATTATTATTGGGGCATTTCTTGTAACAAATTAAATTACAATTAACATACATTATTAAATATGCGCAAGGCTGCTTCTTTACCTTCTACAACAATACTCATCCTCCAGAGTCCTGACCAGAGTCGCGACCAGAGCACACAGCCGACGCATGCCGACTCCCGCCGACTAGCACGGACTAGCACGGACTGACGACTGCTGTCGACTCACCACTATTACTACTGTCGACAGACTACTACTACTGGACTGACTACTACTACCGGACTGACGACTACTACCGGACTGACTACTACTGTCGACTCGCGCAGTCAAGCGCAGACTAGCAACGGCTAACGATAAACTACTCTCTAGTCAGAGATTCTGTCATGCCTCGCTCATTGCTGGCAATGTATACGTCTTTCAGTGTATTTTATTAATTCGCAATTGTAGCCAATACATAGACCATTTGACTACAGGATCACAGCTACAGGTTATTATTTGCAGCGAGTTAGCTGCTGGTCATGAAGGCAGATGAGTGCGGTTCGACCCTATAACTATGTCGAGTCATTTCTTTTAAAGAGAGCCGAGCATAGCCCAATTACCTAGGGTACGAGCAATAGTAGGTAAAGTCGCAATTGGTTTGCCTTTGTACCATTCAATTTACAGAGCAACTACTCAGCAGAAAACCGTTATGTAACGTCGCAGACCCTGTGGAATGCCAGATGTATACATGCGATGCATGTTTGGAGCAGTCGTTTTTCTGGAAGACGGCGTACCCAGTCACTTCCATCGAGTTGACGTAACAAGGAACGCGATTTCACAGACCAGGCGAATCATTTCCATTGATGCGTGGTCCAATGTCGATGACATCGTGTCTACTGCAGTCGTACTTGACGACATCCTTGTGTCAACAATGGATCATGTATGTGGGCGTCGTCTGATGCGGAGTCTCCTGTCCGCCGCTCGTGGTCTCGCGGTAGCGTTCTCGCTTCCCGAGCACGGGGTCCCGGGTTCGATTCCCGGCGGGGTCAGGAATTTTCACCTGCCTCGAGATGACTGGGTGTTTGTGTTGTCCTCATCATTTCATCATCATCCAGGAATGTGGCGAAATTGGACTGAGCAAAGATTGGGGAATTGTACGGGCGCTGATAACCACGCAGTTGAGCGCCCCACAAACCAAACATCATCATCGGAGTCTTCTCTTCGACAAAGTGCGCTGAACGATGTTCTTCGAAACTCTCGTGCCTGCACCAGCATCATACTCTGTCGTCAGAGCTGCCACAGGTCGCAGCCTATCCCGCTCTATACAGCTTGCCGGCTACTTGAGGCTTAACCGTCGTTCAACCACTTTCCATAGGTGCTCACGATAGTAGCACGCAAACAACACGCTCGCTCTAGGCTCGAGACGGTAACAACCTGAGCTTTGTCAGTGTAACTTGCGAGGTGTGGCAATAAAATAACGTGACTGATGCTGTCACAGAGTAAGTAAGTCTAAACCAAAGATGAACGACCAATGGCTGTTGTGAAGCGTCAAGCCTTCTCAGTCAAATGAGGCATCTCTGGTGTCTGCGGGCAAATAAGTGTCGCTGTGGCCTTTCTTTGTGAATAGCTGCTATTTTATTTTGCCGAAAAGTACGTGTTGTAATAGAGCAACGAGTTGTCGTGAAGTTTCACAAGCAACTTGGAAAAACTGCATCTGAAACATATCTTTTACGAAAAGAACTGGATAGGTAAGATTGTTTATCACGTTTGGAATTTTTGGTCGTTCAGGTTTACAAGATAGCCGAGAAGACACTGAAAATGACTCACACCCGGAACTTCTTTCAACATCGAAAACGGATGAAAATATCGAAAAAGTAGGTAAACGGATTCCAGATGACCGCCGAATGAGAATTCGATCGATTCGTGAAACTATACGAATTGACAAAGAATGAGCAAGGAAAATTTTACATAACCAAATGGCTAGTTCAAGTGGCTCTGAGCACTATGGGACTTAACATCTGGGGTCATGAGTCCCCTAAAACTTAGAACTACTTAAACCTAACTAACCTAAGGACATCACACATCCATACCCGACGTAGGATTCGAACCTGCGACCGTAGCAGTCGCGCGGTTCCAGACTGAAGCGCCTAGAACCACGTGGCCACCGCGGCCGGCTACATAACCAATTTAAGATGAGAAAAACGGGTGTATCTCACAATCGAACAAAAAGAAACTCGTAAAAATATTCACAGTTACACTTTGAATACCACTGCAAACGATCCAGATTTCTTGAAAAGTTTATTTATTTATTTATTTTTTTTTTTACTTACGGTCTAGATGCTAAGTGCCAATCCATGCACTGGAAGGACCCAACTTTACCTAGAACGAAAAAAGCTCGGACGAGCAAATCAGTACTCAAAGCGATGATGACCTTTATTTTTATTAAGGAATTGTGTTTCTTCCCCAGTTTTCAGAAGGTCAGAATATTAATCAAAGTTATTACCTTGAGGGTCTCGCTCAATTCCGTGAGAAAATAAGAAAAAACCACCCGCACGTGGAAGACGAACAAGACAATGCGCCGGTTCATACCACCTTGTCTGTTAAGAGGTTTCTTGCGAAGTACATCGTCCCAGTGTTCGGTCACCCACCTTAATCGTCCGACCCATCACGTTACTTTTATCCGTTGTCCAACTTGAAATCTGTATTGAAAGAAGTGAGATTCCAGTGCGCTTAAGCAGTGAAAGAAAAAGCGGGTCGCGTCATGAATGAGCTCACAGAGGAAGACTTCCGCCACGGTTTCCGTCATTTGCATGGAACGGTGTAGGGATGCGGGAGGGGAGCACATTGAGGGTGTGAAGAACTAAACTTCTGTGTTTCTGAAATAAAATTTTGTACAGCAGTAGTCTTGCTATTTTATAGCCGCCCCCCGTATGCCAGTGGATTTCCCCTCTAGTGTCGCGTATCGCTATTAGAATGAGTCGCCCACTCGTCTTTGTTCCACTACTACACTACTGGCCATTAAAATTCCTACACCACGAAGGTGACGTGCTACAGACGCGAAATTTAACCGACAGGAAGAAGATGCTGTGATATGCAAATGATTAGCTTTTCAGAGCATTCACACAAGATTGGCGCCGGTGGCGACACCTACAACGTGCTGACATGAGGAAAGTTTCCAACCCATTTCTCATACACAAACAGCAGTTGACCAGTGTTGCCTGGTGAAACGTTGTTGTGATGCCTCGTGTAAGGAGGAGAAATGCGTACCATCACGTTTCCGACTTTGATGAAGGTCGGATTGTAGCCTATCACGATTGCGGTTTATCGTATCGCGACATTGCTGCTCGCGTTGGTCGAGATCCAATGACTATTAGCAGAATATGGAATCGTTGGGTTCAGGAGGGTAATACGGAAGGCCGTGCTGGATCCTAACGGCCTCGTATCACTAGCAGTCGAGATGACAGGCATCTTATCCGCATGGCTGTAACGGATCGTGCAGTCACGTCTCGATCCCTGAGTCAACAGATGGGGACGTTTGCAAGACGACAACCATCTGCACGAACAGTTCTACGACGTTTGCAGCAGCATGAACTATCAGCTCGGAGACCATGGCTGCGGTTACCCTTGACGCTGCATCACATACAGGAGCACTTTGCGATGGTGTACTCAACGACGAACCTGGGTGCACGAATGGCAAAACGTCATTTTTTCGGATGAATCCAGGTTCTGTTTACAGCACCATGATGGTCACATCCGTGTTTGGCGACATCGCGGTGAACGCACGTTGGAAGCGTGTATTCGTCATCGCCATACTGGCGTATCACCCGGCGTGATGGTATGGGGTGCCATTGGTTACACGTCTCGGTCACCTCTTGTTCGCATTGACGGCACTTTGAACAGTGGACATTTCAGATGTGTTACGACCCGTGGCTCCACCCTTCATTCGATCCCTGAGAAACCCTACATTTCAGCAGGACAATGCACGACCGCATGTTGCAGGTCCTGTACGGGCCTTTCTGTGTACAGAAAATGTTCGAGTGCTGCCCTGGCCAGCACATTCTCCAGATCTCTCACCAACTGAAAACGTCTGGTCAATGGTGGCCGAGCAACTGGCTCGTCACAATACGTTAGTCTCTACTCTTGATGAACTGTGGTATCGTGTTGAAGCTGCATGGGCAGCCGTACCTGTACACGCCATCCAGGCTCTGTTTGGCTCAATGCCCAAGCGCATTTCTTCTTGGTGTAGCAATTTTAATGGCCAGTAGTGTATATTTTTCCTATGGCGCCACGTGCCCGCAATGCCATCAGGTGACTTTCAGTCACGCTGTGGGCAATGGTCATAATATTTGGCTCATCTGGTGTTAGCAGAAAGCGTGTAAGTTGGGGGTGCACACAGGCACAAGATGACAGGTAGCTAATGATTGAGAAGCGCAGGCATCGTGGCGGCAGTGAGCTAGCAGCCCGTGGGCGGTGGGTGGCGGGGACGGCGGCGGGGGCGGCAGGCAGGAGGCGGCCATCGATTGGCGGCGCAGCCCGGGCGGGCCGGTGCGGCTTGGCGCGGCGCGGCGCGGCTTGGCGTATTGACTGAGGGCTCCCAGGTGCCGCGGGCCCTTGCCGCCTGTCTCTCACCGCTGCGCTCGTCTCCCGCCCTTCCCTCGCCTAACAGTGCCGAAGGCAACGGCAGTGAAATTAGCCGTCGTCAACCTGCAACGTTATGTGCGAATCTGTACTCGATTCAGAATAATTTACAACTAGACTGTGGCTGAAGTGCGTCAAGGCACTGAGCAGAGTCGCGACATTCCACACGAAACACAATCAAAATCTCTTATTTGATTCACCTTGCTTAAATTCACACACTTTTCAGTATACGAAGTGTTGCAACCAGAAGGTCTGTACATCACGCTTGAGCGTTGCGAAAGTTCAGCACCTGGCTGCTCGCTGAGAATTGAAGTGGCTATGTGTTCTGTACTGGTCTTGGCTATTTGAATAAACCGTCGAGGAAGAAAAGGAAATTCCAAGGAACCAGCATTGAAGTTCAGTAGAAATATTTATTTTCTGCTCTCGAGTATAAGCAACTTTACAAGAAGTACGAAGACGGTGCAGAAGAATTGTACAAAAATTCGAGTCCTTCTGGAGGTAAAGTACTGCCTGTGCTTACTGCGGAGAGGTGACACGCGAAAAATAAAAGTTCTACATCACCGGTTCGAAATCGGCCGTCACAAGTTCGGCACACCTGTGACTGACGCCGAGGCAGCCAGTCCCGCGTGTCGGATTTCCTATATAATCACGGGACGTCCGAATTGTGCTCGTCTCTCTTCGTGCGAAGGAGGGTTCCTTGCCTTTATGGTATAAGTAATACACTGTATGGAATGCGACGGAAATCGCTATACGTGGTTTAGATATACAGACAAACAAAAGACTACAATTTCAGAAAAAATTAAACACTTTATTCAACAGAAAGAGCTTCACAAATGGAGCCATTCAGTAAAGCGTTAGTCCACCTCTGGACCCTAGGGAAGCAGTTATTTCGCTTGGCATTCACTGATAGAGTTGGTGGATGCACTCCTGAGGGATAACGAGCCAAATTCTGTCCAACTGGCGCATTAGACGCATTGGATCGTCAAGATCACGAGCTAGTTGGAGGACCATGCCCATAATGCTCCAAACGTTCGAAATTGGGGAGAAATCCTGCGACCTTGCTGTCCAACATAGGGTTTGGCAAGCACGAAGACGAGCAGTAGAAATCTCGCCAGATGCGGGCGGGCATTATCTTGCGGAAAAGTAAGCCGATGACGTCTTCCCATGAAGGGCAACAAAACGGAGCGTAGAATATTGTCGGCTTAAGATGCTGTAAGGTTGCCGCGGAAAGGTTTCTGCTATGAAAAGAAATGCCACACCAGCGACAGTCAGGTTGGTATCCTATCGTTGCCCGGGATGTCTCCAGATATATCTTCGCTTGTCATCGGGGCTCAATTCGTAGCGGAACTCCACGCAATGAGATTCGAGGCAGGAGACTTCGTGCTGCGTCGCGTTTCTTATTTTTTCGTCTTGCAGCGTATTCACAGTTATTTCTGGTGATCTCCCACTTGAATGCATTTGCTTCGATTTGCCAAAACCTAGAAGACTGCTTGGTTATCAGTTCGCGCGAGTGGAAGCTAGCATCCACGTTCTTGCAGTAGGTTTGATATATCTGTGGCGTCACTGAAAACCTCGATATGACCAACAGAGGCCCATCGTTTAAGCTGACAGCTGCCTTCAGAGGCACATAGGGGCGACCCAGCAGGGTAGATCCAGGGATGGAATTGTAGACGATATATCCCACAGAAAGCGCGACTGATTTGTTCATCAGTATTACGTCACGCTTCTGGTTTCGTGTATCGGCATTTCCACATAACACAGACGACTATAGTTGCGTAACACAGCAAAAGACGGAATTGGCATCAGTGTGCTCTGATTCGGCTATGCTTCTTTCTTTGTAACAATGAAAAACTCTTCTAACATTAGTCTCCTCGCTCTCACACGTGGTTGAATTGACACTGTCACTGGTGTTTCTTAATGCGTGACTGTTTGGTCCACTGAATTTTCCAGCAGAGCTTCATTCTGCCATGAATTTTTCTGTGTTGCACTACTATGATTGGCGGCTTTCTTCCAGTCTTCAGAGGTGATACTCCTAACAGCCTTGTGTTGGTGGGAGCTTCAACAACAGAAAGAGTATTTTCTATTACTCCTCACAACGTAACCCTTAACTTGAGACCACATCTATTCTTTTGGCATCATCATCCAGCTCGAATAATTAACCCTCAGAAAGATGGTATCATCACAGGGGAAGACCTGAAGCGCGGAGGGATGCAGGTCTTGTGCAATGATGTTCACGTAGTCCACAACTGTCGATTACTATCACAGCTGGTGAACATCCCTCATAGCGTAACAAGCGAAAAAATTCTCCTTTCGGAACACATAAAATACAAATATATGCCTGTTTATTTAAAAGACTTTGAGTGAGAAGTAGGATAGCAACTGCCTCATTCTACCTTACTCAGAGCCTTTAAAAATGTTCCCAAAAGCCGGCCAGAGTGGCCGAGCGGTTCTAGGCGTTTCAGTGTGGAACCGCGCGACCGCTACGTCGCAGGTTCGAATCCTGCCTCGGGCATGGATGTGTGTGATGTCCTTAGGTTAGTTAAGTTTAAGTAGTTCTAAGTTCTAGGGGACTGATGATCTCAGATGTTAAGTCCCATAGTGCTCAGAGCCATTTGAACCATTTTGTTCCCAAAAATGTTGCCATGCGAACATACTCGCGCTTGTTTTAACATGCAACTCATCCCAAATTCTCATAACTCCTCTAACTGTAGATCTTCAAGATCCCAAGATCCCGAGCTAGTTGGAGGGCCCTGCCCAAAATGCTCCAAACTTTCTCAACTGCTGTAAGTCGCTCATACGCATCCACTCCCAGTTGTCCTTCTTCACTCACTCATTCAGTCCGACTCATCGTCATTGTCTCTTTGCATCTTTCTGTCACTGTCTCCCGTGCCACAACCACAGTTCAATTCGTTCAGTCCTACTACTACAATCTTCTCTCACTGTCTCTGCCTCCATCTTGCTCTCCCTTACTGCTTATAACTCATCCCCTCCTTCCTACTGCTGCTGTCTCTCCTCACTGTCATTACCTCTCTCTTCAACTACATCATTGCCATACACTCTGTCTCTCGCTATCACTGAGACAGTGGAAGTGAGCGACAGCACCTCAGACTATCGTATTCACTCTTTTCCTAGCACTGTTCTGTCACTGTCAACTATGTTCCACTGCTACTATTTTCCTTTCTTTCTCTCATACTGCCAATGTTTCTTTCGCTCAAACACGACCACTGTCTACTATCTTCCTTTCCGTCTCTTTGGCCGTGCCAGTTTCTTTTTCTCTCTCAGAATTAAAAAGCACGAATGTGTTCGGACTCTAAAATTTTTGGGAAAATTTTTAAGAGTGCCGAGAAATATAGAGAGTCAGGGTTTTTTCAAATAAACAGGAACATAGGAGCATTTCTCCGCTGGTCTTCTTCTTTGCTCTGCAGCAGCAGGGCACACAACTCGTATGAAAAATGTATTGATCAGTAAAATTTAGATAGTTTACTTATGTAAAATGAAATAACGCAAAACCAGTTTTACACCTCAGAGCGGGTTTTTCGTGAAAACCAGTTTTACATGTGCTTCAGTACTACAACTGGGGTTGCCACGGAGACATTTTATAGCATATTTCTCCGTACTACATCACTTCGTAAACTACGTTTTCACCTCACACCGGATTTTACGTACGTGTTTTACGTGCATAAGTAGGGTAACTTGGAATCTCTGTACGTCGGGAGCGGATAAAGATATGGAGAAAATTTTCAAGGTTGTTCGCGATCGGAATGTTACGAATGCATCGTAAAAATTACAGCCATTTGCTGTGCACAGCCGTCTCGGAATATGCCGCTGCGTTTTGGTAGCTCTCGATAACGAATAAAGATTTTTGAAAAAGGAGAGATGGCCCTTCCAGACAAATGCCTAGAGAATGTGCCAGCCGACCGCTGTAGCCGAGCGGTTCTAGGCGCTTCAGTCGGGAACCGCGCTGCTGCTACTGTCGCAGGTTCGATCCTGTCTCGGGCATGGATGTGTGTGATGTCCATAGGTTAGTTAGGTTTAAGTAGTTCTAATTAGTCTAGGGGACTGATGACCTTAGATGTTTAGTCCCATAGTGCTCAAAGCCATTTGAAACATTCAGAATACTCCATTAAAATTTGAGCAATTTGCTGCCGTTGTTTATTAGTTAGGTTTCACCACATATGGGATTTTACGGGTAGGAGTAAGGTAACTTTGAACATCTGTAATTTGAAAACGCATGAAGATTTCTAGAAAATTTTCAAGATTGTTCGAGATGGGCATCTTAGGAATGTACACTACTGGCCATTAAAATTGCTACACCACGAAGATGACGTGCTACAGACGCGAAATTTAACTGACAGGAGGACGATGCTGTGATATGCAAATAATTAGCTCGGAGACCACGGCTGCGGTTACCCTTGACGCTGCATCACAGCCAGGAGCGCCTGCGATGGTGTACTCAACGACGAACCTGGGTGCACGAATGGCAAAACGTCATTTTTTCGGATGAGTCCAGGTTCTGTTTACAGTATCATGATGGTCGCATCCGTGTTTGGCGACATCGCAGTGAACGTACATTGGAAGCGTGTATTCGTCATCACTATACTGTCGTATCACCCGGAGTGATGGTATGGGGTGCCATTAGTTACACGTCTCGGTCACCTCTTGATCGCATTGACGGCTCTTTGAACAGTGGAAGATACATTTCAGATGTGTTACGACCCGTGGCTCTTCCCTTCATTCGATCCCTGAGAAACCCTACATTTCAGCAGGACAATGCACGACCGCATGTTACAGGTCCAGTACGGGCCTTTCTGTGTACAGAAAATGTTCCATTGCTGCCCTGGCCAGCACATTCTCCAGATCTCTCACCAATTGAAAACGTCTGGTCAATGGTGGCCGAGCAACCACCTCGTCACAATACGCCAATCACTACTCTTGATGAACTGTGGTATCGTGTTGAAGCTGCATGGGTAAGCTGTACCTGTACATGCCATCCCAGCTCTGTTTGACTCAATGCCCAGGCGTATCAAGGCCGTTATTGCGGCCAGATGTGGTTGTTCTGGGTACTGATTTCTCAGGATCTATGCACCCAAATTGAGTGAAAATGTAATCACATGTCAGTTCTAGTATAATATATTTGTCCAATGATTACCTGTTTATCATCTTCATTTCTACTTGGTGTAGCAATTTTAATGGCCAGTAGTGTAATTTTAATTAGTTCAAGAAGTAACAGTTACTTTGACGTACAGTAAAATCGAGTTGATGTGTCTCATCCATTTTCTTAGGGACATTTAATTTTGCTTGCCATTCTTTACTGTTGAGTACACTACACTCGTCTTTGTGATATGTATTGAAGTGTCTTTCAATTGAAAACTTACGCTGGCCGCCTATTATTCGGCGGCACAGCAAACTGTGAGTTTTCGCCAACGGCTACAAAAAAGAACTGCAGTTCCCAGTCATTTTTAAACGACTGAGAACATAGATAGCCATCCGGAGTGGCCGAGCGGTTCTAGGTGCTACAGTGTGGAACCGCGCGACCGTACGTCGCAGGTTGGAATCCTGCCTCGGGCATGGATGTGTGTGATGTCCTTAGGTTAGCTGGGTTTAAGTAGTTCTAAGTTCTAGGGGACTGATGACTTCAGATGTTAAGTCCCATAGTGCTTAGAGCCATTTGAAACATTTGAAGTACTCAGTTTGACATAATTAATCGTATACAAGAAAAAAGAAAAAGAGAGAGATTACTATACTTCACGCAAAATCTTCAATGTGCAACGCCTGTGTTAAACATGTGTGTATTTATATTTTTAAGTTTTAGAAACCAATTCTTTGTGTTCTAGAAACGCTGTTGGGTAAAGAACGGTAATAGCCGCCGTCCCACACTCACCCTCATAAGTGAGGGAATGAAATAACAACGAACGAAAAAAAATCTGTGGACACTCGTTAAGAATGCAGCACTTCGTTAGCTTCGGTCAGCGCCGGGAGCTTCAACCTGACTTCCCACAGCCACTGTCAGACGCCGGCCGGGGTTCGGGAGGGCGCAGGTATACGGGGCATCGGACCGCAGCGTCACCAGCAGCCGCACGTGGCAGCGACAGCCGAGCAGGTCACTTCTGGCCGCTGCCTCCTGTCCAAACAACAATGGCGACAAGGAAGTGGCTGTCCGAAAGCCCCAAATCCAGATAAGCTGATTTTCAGCTCACAATAGAGCCAGAGGAAGGAGTTAGGAGCGTCAAGTTTCACCTCACAGCTCGAACACGGCAGGGTGATTAGCGGCCGGCTTCGCAACGGGAAAGTTCGAGTAAGGACATACTTGAAGGGACTAAGTGGTTGTGCGCCGTTTCGATGAAGCTATAATTCCGATACTAATGCGTATTACGAACGGTGTAAGAGGTCGATTCTCGGGTTTTTCGTCCAAATATTTTGTAACAATTGTTGCCGTCAGTATTCTGATTATCAGCTGGAGCGCATAAAACCCGATTCACATTGGACATCAGCGTAATGGAATGGAATGGAATTAAACCAACTTGTAAGACTCGTGCCTCCTACGCCTCAGTTTATTACCAATTACTCTTCTCCTTGTTGATAATGGATGGTTTTATCACTGTCGAGCCCAGAGATGTCTACCCGTGTGTTGTCGCACCTCCCAGAGGTTGTATTTGTTTTCGTGTCGATCGAGATGCAGCAACAGAGGCCACACATGTGTTCGCATTAGACGGAACTTCAACAGAAAGTCACTTCGCTTAGCCCAGTGTAGAACGATGAAAGTGATGTTATGAGACATCTTCCTCAATACAAAAATTTGAAATACAGTATCATAATTCCTTCTAGCAATGATAGAGTTTATTTATAGAGGGAGCAAGCTTCAGAGGGGATGTTTTTGACAAAATTTGTATAGAGAATTGCTGAGGATTGAAACAGTAGGAAAATGTCCCCAATAATTTATCCATTTTATTGGTTGCTGAGCGTCGTGGTTGCGCATTACATTATTTTAAGGAATACAGCTACCAGCCACTATTTTATGTATTTTTCTTTGTGACAATAAGCGTTTCGGGCTTTCACCTATCTTCAGCTGGCGTAAAAAAAATTTGAAACTTCAGTAAGTAGCCCTACAACGTTAAAACATCGAAGCAATCTGAATGCTCCAGCTGGCCTGTGCAAAATAAAACTTTCGTTTTGCTACTACAGTTCGAGAGTTGTTATTTACCATATATACCAGGTTAGGAGTACTTACTTTCTAGTCTGCTCGTTGTTTTTTCGATTTTCCCTTTTACATATGTCGCACAAACACGTTTTCACTTGTATCTTTCACAAAAACAGCGCAATATCCGCCATCTTTCCGACTGACACCTTTCTTTACATCCAAAAACTACGTTTACGGTCAAAATTACGTTTTACTTACAAGATTTGGAGGTACTATTTCTAGATTAAGCTTATTTGTGACCGAAATGAATCGACTTTGTTTAGTACGGATCTGCTGAGTACTGTGTATGGTTATCAAATAACTGCAGTACCGACGGTTTAGCTAGACTATACAGAGTATCACAAAAATAATACAGTACATTTCATATAAAAAATTAAAATTACATATTTTACTCACAGAATGCACAAAATCCCATTACAAACAGCTGACTACACGGATGAACTAACACCGTTAAAGCAGTTGGTTACAATTATTACTGCAGCCCAAAAGTAATAGAATAAAATAAAAAAATAGTAAAACAAATTCCCACACAACTAACCACAAAGACAAACCAACACCAAATAACACCACATCACAGCTAACAAAAACACATCTGAGCATGCAGTTTTTACGAACCTTGTCATTTAAAGAGGCATATATTTTACAGGAAAAATGTCAGAACCAGATTTTCCATGTATAACAAAATAAAAGGCAAAGCCGTCCATAACATTAAAAATACAAGCCTCACAATCCACCGGGAATACACACATATACCGGCAATTCATTTCGAGGATGTACACTGGCGAAAAACAAAGAAATTTCGATATAAGTTTCACATGTGCTCTTCGTTTAAAAAACTTGAGCAAATCCACATTCGTTCAGCAGCTAGCTAAAAGCGAACGTTAAGTTTGAAGTACTCCACCTGAGCACAAAGGAAAGGGAATAAACTTCCTTAAAGAAATTGAAATACATTCTCGCGGATGTACATCTACGAATAAAAGTCTAAAGTAGCAAACAGACATACTCAAAAAATTTTTTCTAAGGTATATCCATAATTTGCACTTACTGCCACACACTGAGTACAGTCATGAAAAAGTATAATCTGGTGTGAGGTTATCCAACGTATATAGTCGTTCTACATCATGCAAGTCTGTTTTTATGCATTTATTGTTTATGAATGTCACTCCAACTGTGAGTAAAATATGTAACATCAATTGTTGTACATAAAATATAAAATTTACTACGTAATTTTTATAATACTCTATATGGGCTAATCAACAGTCACTATTGCTCTGATTTAATAACTATACAGAGTACGCAGACATTAAAGATAAAAAATTTAAGTTCATTTTAGACATACAGAAGCTTAAACTGTAAACAGAAGGCTACTTTCAGAACCCATAAGTAAAACATAACTTTGACCATAGATGTAATTTTCGGATGTAACCAATGATGTCACTCTGGAATATGGCGGATACTGTACTGTATTGTGCAAGATACAAGTGGAAAAGTGTTTGTGCCACACCTGTAAAAGCGAAAATAGGAACAACAACCACCAGAATAGAGAGTAAGTAGTCCTAACCAGTAATGTGTCGTAAATATACAATTCGTGAAGTGTAGTAGCTAAACAAAATTATTATTTTGCAAATACCAACAGCTATATTCAGATTGCTGTCGATGTTTTACTGTACTTACTGAAACGTCAGAAATATCATCAAACAAACGTCATTCGAACAACCCGAGACAGAAGCCAACCCGCAGTTTGCGAACGAATGCCCACGAAAGCGTTAACAATTTTGTACTTATTGAACACTGAAATATGTATTACGCCAACTGAAGATGGGTGGAAGACGGAAATGCGTATTGGCATATATAAAAATATATTTAAAAAAGTGGATGGTTGCTGTATTCCTTAAAATAATGATAAAATTTTGTCCAGTTTTTTCAAAATATCCACATTTAGTAGCTAGAGAAATTATGTAAATACAGGGTGGTTAGAAACAGTCTGAAAAGCTTGGAAGGTGTTTCAGGATAGGTTGCCCTGAGACGTAATAGTTAAAAGAAGTTCCGACTTAATTAGCATTGAAGTTAGCCAATCAGGCAGCTGCGCCCGCATATTTAAGAGGTCTGCCAGAGACTCAGTTGCCAAACGTGTTCTTCCTTTGGTTTCCTAAAACTGGACAAGAGAGCGATACAAAAATTGGACATCTTTCGGTAGTCTCGTGCTCTCTTAAAATCAGGAAAACTTAAAACTTTAATAAACTTTCTAAAGGAAAACAATATACTGATAATAGCTCTGTCACTAACAAGATTTACTGTTGAACATCATTTCAATCCCGAAGGATTCAGCGTAGTTTATGGAAAACCAGGAAAAAGCGTTATGAAAAACGTACAGCAATTTGGAAAAGGTTTCATTGTAAACAGAAACGTATTAAACTCAATAATACAATTTAAATCAATTAATAAAAGACTTTCCGCACTAGTATTTAAATCACGAAACGAAGTTTACACAAATTTAACTACTTATGCATCATCAAATGAGAAAAACAGAACACAGAAACAGAAAACTTATTTTTTTTACCAAAATATTAAGACACAATCTATTGGTTATGACCTGTAGATTAAAACTGAAGAAACTGCAAAAAGGTGGGAATTTAAGGAGATGGGACCTGGATAAACTGAAAGAACCAGAGGTTGTACAGAGTTTCAGGGAGAGCATAAGGGAACAATTGACAGGAATGGGGGAAAGAAATACTGTAGAAGAAGAATGAGTAGCTATGAGGGATGAAGTAGTGAAGGCAGCAGAGGATCAAGTAGGTAAAAAGATGAGGGCTAGTAGAAATCCTTGGGTAACAGAAGAAATATTGAATTTAATTGATGAAAGGAGAAAATATAAAAATGCAGTAAATGAAGTAGGCAAAAAGGAATACAAACGTCTCAAAAATGAGATCGACAGGAAGTGCAAAATGGCTAAGCAGGGATGGCTAGAGGACAAATGTAAGGATGTAGAGGCTTATCTCACTAGGGGTAAGATAGATACTGCCTACAGGAAAATTAAAGAGACCTTTGGAGATAAGAGAACCACTTGTATGAACATCAAGAGCTCAGATGGGATCCCCGTTCTAAGCAAAGAAGGGAAAGCAGAAAGGTGGAAGGAGTATATAGAGGGCCTATACAAGGGCGATGTACTTGAGGACAATATTATGGAAATGGAAGAGGATGTAGATGAAGATGAAATGGGAGATACGATACTGCGTGAAGAGTTTGACAGAGCACTGAAAGACCTGAGTCGAAACAAGGCCCCTGGAGTAGACAACATTCCATTGGAATTACTGACGGCCTTGGGAGGGCCAGTCCTGACAAAACTCTACCATCTGGTGAGCAAAATGTATGAAACAGGCGAAATACCCTCAGACTTCAAGAAGAATATAATAATTCCAATCCCAAAGAAAGCAGGTGTTGACAGATGTGAAAATTACCGAACAATCAGTTTAATAAGCCACAGCTGCAAAATACTAACACGTATTCTTTACAGACGAATGGAAAAACTTGTAGAAGCCGACCTCGGGGAAGATCAGTTTGGATTCCGTAGAAATACTGGAACACGTGAGGCAATACTGACCTTACGACTTATCTTAGAAGAAATATTAAGGAAAGGCAAACCTACGTTTCTAGCATTTGTAGACTTAGAGAAAGCTTTTGACAATGTTGACTGGAATACTCTCTTTCAAATTCTAAAGGTGGCAGGGGTAAAATACAGGGAGCGAAAGGCTATTTACAATTTGTACAGAAACCATATGGCAGTTATAAGAGTCGAGGGATATGAAAGGGAAGCAGTGGTTGGGAAGGGAGTAAGACAGGGTTGTAGCCTCTCCCCAATGTTTTTCAATCTGTATATTGAGCAAGCAGTAAAGGAAACAAAAGAAAAATTTGGAGTAGGTATGAAAATCCATGGAGAAGAAATAAAAACTTTGAGGTTCGCCGATGACATTGTAATTCTGTCAGAGACAGCAAAGGAATGGAAGAGCAGTTGAACGGAATGGATGGTGTCTTGAAGGGAGGATATAAGATGAACATCAACAAAAGCAAAACGAGGATAATGGAATGTAGTCGAATTAAGTCGGGTGATGCTGAGGGTATTAGATTAGGAAATGAGAAACTTAAAGTAGTAAAGGAGTTTTGCTATTTGGGGAGCAAAATAACTGATGATGGTCGAAGTAGAGAGGATATAAAATGTAGACTGGCAATGGCAAGGAAAGCGTTTCTGAAGAAGAGAAATTTGTTAACATCGAGTATAGATTTAAGTGTCAGGAAGTCATTTCTGAAAGTATTTGTATGGAGTGTAGCCATGTATGGAAGTGAAACATGGACGGTAAATAGTTTGGACAAGAAGAGAATAGAAGCTTTCGAAATGTGGTGCTACAGAAGAATGCTGAAGATTAGATGGGTAGATCACATAATTAATGAGGAAGTATTGAATAGGATTGGGGAGAAGAGAAGTTTGTGGCACAACTTGACCAGAAGAAGGGATCGGTTAGTAGGACATGTTCTGAGGCATCAAGGGATCACCAATTTAGTATTGGAGGGCAGCGTGGAGGGTAAAAATCGTAGGGGGAGACCAAGAGATGAATACACTAAGCAGATTCAGAAGGAAGTAGGTTGCAGTAGGTACTGGGAGATGAAGAAGCTTGCACAGGTTAGAGTAGCATGGAGAGCTGCATCAAACCAGTCTCAGGACTGAAGACCACAACAACAACAATTAAGACACAACGAGCTTGGAATAACAGGAACGCAAATAAATATGGTAACAGGAAAATATTTATAGAAGCAAGGAAACATGCATCGAAAGGTCTCAAAAAGATCAGAGTATAACATATAAAAGATCAATTAACGTCAACTGAGACACAATTTATGGAGAACAACACATTCAAAAACGGGTTAAAGAAGTCTACACCACCCTGTTTACATTTATAATTCTAAAAACATTTTGTCGTTGTAGTTGTTGTTGTTGTGGCCTTCAGGCCAGAGACTGGTTTGATGCAGCTCTCCGTGCTGCTATATCCTGTGCAAGCTTCTACATTTCTAAGTAACTACTGCACTCTAAGTCCTTCTGAATCTGCTTTGTGTACTCGTCTCTTGGTGTTCCTCTACGATTTATACCCTCCACGCTGCCCACCAATACTAAATTGGTGATCGCTTGATGCCTCAGAACATGTCCTACCAACCAATCCCTTCTTCTAGTCAAGTTGTGCCACAAATTTCTCTTCTCCCAAATTCTATTCAGTACCTCCTCATCAGTCGCGTGATCTACCCATCTAATCTTCAAAATTCTTCTGTAGCAACACATTTCGAAAGCTTCTATTCTCTTCTTGTCTAAACTACTTATCGTCCACATTTCACATCCATACAGTCCATACAAATACTTTGAGAAAAGGCTACCTGACACTTAAGTCCATACTTGATATTAACAAATTTTTCTTCTTCAGAAACGCTTTCCTTCCCATTGCCAGTGTTCATTTTATATCCTCCCTACTTCGGCCATCATCAGTTATTTTGTTCCCCAAATAGCAAAGCTCATCTACTACTTTAAGTGTTTCATTTCCTAATCTAATTCCCTCAGCATCACCTCATTTAGTTAGACTACATTCCATTATCCTCGTTTTGCTTTTATTGATGTTCATCTTATAGCCTCCTTTCAAGACACCATCCATTCCGTTCAACTGCTCTTCCAGACCCTTTGCTGTCTCTCACAGAATTACAATGTCATCGGCAAACCTCAAAGTTTTTATTTCTTCTCCATGGGTTTAATTCCTTCTCCAAATTTTTCTTTTATTTCATTTACTGCTTGCTCAGTGTAAAGATTGAATAGCATCGGAGATAGGCTACAACCCTGTCTCACTCCCTTCCCAACCATTGCTTCCCTTTCATGCCCCTCGACTCTAACCGCCATCTGGTTTCTGTACAAACGGTGAACAGCCTTTCGCTTCCTGTATTTGACCCCTGCCACCTTCAGAATTTGAGAGAGTATTACAGTCAACATGGTGAAAAGCTTTCTCTAAGTCTACAAATGCTAGAAACGTCGGTTTTTATTTCCTTAATCTATCTTCTAAGATGAGTCGTAGGGTCAGTATTGCCTCACGTGTTCCAATATTTCTACGGAATCCAAATTGATCTTCCCCAATGCCGACTTCTACCAGTTTTTCCATTCGTCTGTAAAGAATTTGTGTCAGTATTTTGTAGCTGTGAATTATTAAACCGATAGTTCGGAAATTTTCGCAGCTGTCAACACCCGCTTTCTTTGGCACTGGAAGTATTATATTCTTCTTGAAGTCAGATGGCATTTCGTCTGTGTCATTCATATTGCTCAGTAGACGGTAGAATTTTGGCAGGGCTGGCTCTCCCAAGGCTATCAGTAGTTCTAATGAAATGTTGTCTACTCCGGGGGCCTTGTTTCGAGTCAGGTCTTTCAGTGCTCTGTCAAGTTCTTCACGCAGTATCATATCTCCCATTTCGTCTTCACCTACATCCTCTTCCATTTCCATAATATTGCCCTCGAGTACATCACCCTTGTGTAGACCCTCTATATACTCCTTCGACCTTTCTACTTTCTCTTCTTTGCTTCAAACTGGTTTTCCATCTGAGCTCATGATATACATACAACTGATTCTCTTTTCTCCAAAGGTCTCTTTAATTTTCCTGTAGACAGTATCTATCTTACCCCTAGTGATATATGTCTCTGCATCCTTCCATTTGTCCCCTAGCCATCCCTGCTTATCCATTTTGCACTTCCTGTCGATCTCGTTTTTGAAACGTTTGTATTCCTTTTTGTCTCCTTCTTTATTGCATTTTTATATTTTCTCTTCTCGTCAATTACATTCAATATCTCTTCTATTACCCAAGGATTTCTATTAGCCCTCGTCTTTTTATCTACTCGACCCTCTGCTGTCTTCACTATTTCATCTCTCAAATCTACCCATTCTTCTTCTACTAAATTTCTTTCCCCCGTTCTTATCAATGGTTCCTTAATGCTCTTTCTAAAACTCTCTACACACTCTGGTTGTTTCAGTTTATCCAAGACCCATCTCCTTAAATTCCCACCTTTTTTTCAGTTTCTTCAGTTTTCCTCTACAGTTCAAACCAATAGATTGTGGTCAGAATACATATGTGTCGCTGGAAATGTGTTTTACCAATATATAATCTATCTGAAACCTTCCAGTGTCTCCAGGCCTCTTCCACGTATATAACCTTCTTTCATGATTCTTAAACCAAGTGTTAGCTATGATTAATTTATGCTCTGTACAGAATTCTACCAGGCGGCATCCTCTTTCACTCCTTGCTCCCATTCCATATCCACCTACTACTTTTCTTTCGCTTCCTTTTCCTGCTATCGAATTCCCTTCACTACCTGAATAATTTCTTTTATCTCATCTTACATTTCTTCAATCTCTTTGTCATCTGTGGATCTAGTTGAAATATGAACTTGTTGTACTACTGTGGTAGGTGTGGGCTTCGTGTCTATCTTGGTTACAATAATGCGTTCACTATGCTATTCGCAGTAGCTTACCCGCGCTCCCATTTTTTTTATTCATTATTAAACCTACTCCTGCACTACCCCTATTTGATTTTGTATTTACAACCCTGTATTCACCTGGCCAGAAGTCTTTTCCCTGCTGCCACCGAACTTCACTAATCCCCACTATATCTAACTTAAACCTGTCCATTGCCCTTTTTAAGTTTTCTAACCTACCTGCCCCGTTTAGGGACCTAACATTCCACGCTCCGATCCGTAGAACCCCAGTTTTCTTTCTCTTGATAACGACGTCCTCCTGAGTAGTCCCCGCCTGTAGAACCAAATGGGGGACTATTTTACCTCCGGAATATTTTACCCAAGAGGACGCCATCATCATTTAACCATACAGTAAAGCTGCATGCCCTCGGGAAGAATTACGGCTGTAGATTCCCCTTGCTTTCAGCTGTTCGCAGTACCAGCACAGCATGGCCGTTTTGGTTAATATTACAAGGCCAGATCAGTCAATCATCCAGACTGTTGTCCGTGCAACTACTGAAAAGGCTGCTGCCTCTCTTCAGGAACCATACATTTGATGGCCTCTCAACAGATACCCCTCCGTTGTGGTTGCACCTACGGTACGTCTGTCTGTATCGCTGAGGCACGCAAGCCGCCCCACCAACGGCAAGGTCCATGGTTCATGAGGTGCTACAAAGATAAAAGACTGAAGAATAACACAGAGAACTGCAGAATACTTGCGGCCTACTTCAAAGAACTACGCAACTGATATCCACCAAAAGAGGAATTTCATTTTGATAATGTAATCTAAATACAGCCAGACGCAAAGCCACCAACAACAGAGGAAATCAAATTAATCATATAACAATTTAAAAATAACAACACATCAGGAGAAGACAAGATAATTGCTGATTTGTGGAAACAGTCTAGTGATAACATTATTCTGTGTCTAACAGTAACCATTAATGAATTTTGGACAACGAATTACCATCAGAATGGACACCGGCATTAACACGTCCACTACATAAAAACGGAAAAAAATTGATATCAACAATTATAGAGCGTGCTGCCTCTTACCAATTACATCTAGTATCTTGTTCATGGCACATTTAAAGAGGGCTGAAGAAATACTCGACTCATAACTAAGAGAGTATCAAGCAGGATTTATGAAGGGAAAGTCTTATTCAGAGGAAGTACTAAATCTTAAGAACATAACAGAAACGAGGAAAATCAGGAACCTGAAATACGTGATAACTTTCGTAGATTAAAAAAAATCGTATGACGCAGTTGATATAAACACACTGATCAACATTTTAAAGAAATCTGGACTCGACAATAAAACAACAGAAGTAACTAAAGAAACTTTAACAAACACAACATCAAAGTACAATTTATGGGGGAAGTGTCAAAACTATCTGAGAGAAAATCAGGATTAAGACAACGAGATGGTTTATCACCCCTACTTTTCAAATGCTCATTAGAGAGGGTAATGAGAGAATGGAGAAAATCAATCAATATTAAGGATGTCCTATTAGGAAGAAACCCAAAGAAAATCACCACAGATTGTCTGGGTTTTGCAGATGTTGTTTTTGTTGTTGTCTTCAGCCCGAAGACTGGTCTGATGCAGCTCTCACGCTGCTCTATTTTGTGCAAGCCTTTTCATCTCCAAATAACTACTGTAACCTACATATTCCTGAACCTACTTAATGTACTCATCTCTTGGTCTCCCTATACGATTTTTACCAGCCACACTTTTCTCCAGTACTAAATAGGTGACCCTTTGGTGTCTCAGAACATGTCCTATTGACCGATCCCTTCTTTTGATCAATTTTGCCACAAATTCTTTTTGCCATATCTTTCAGAACATTGTCAAATTCTCCTTGCAGTATCATATCTCCCATCTCATCTTCATCTACGACCACTTCCCTTTCTATGATACAGCTCTCAAGTTATCTCCCTTGTATAGACCCACAGCGCTTAACTTCGGTGAACTGACGGGAATCGGTGTTACCACTGCGGCAAGGTTATTGGCACGAAACTTAAATACTATGAAGCAAGACCAAAGTTGATTTAGCGTCCCCTTCACAAGGATTATTCGAATAAATCAATAGTGCATACATTTTCTTTTTCTAGGTGTAGTGAGACGAATAATTTTTCGTTCGCTTCTTTTAGGGAAGAACACTCATGGAGAAAAAGAAAATATATCCAAGCCGTCACGGAGCATTTGCAGTGTGTCATGAAAACAATGCAAATGATGAAATAAAGATTAAGAAGAGACAGAACCATGAAATATAGCATAAAATAAGTAAGCGAGGCGAAAGTAGACTACCTTGAAAGGGTACAGTACCGCCCGACATTGAATATAGGTACAACATACTTCAGTATTTTTGTCAGAACAACACTTTTTTTTGTAAAATAACTCAATTTCAACTAATACAGCGAAGCCGCATACCAGTGTGGGAAAGAATGACAATTTATTTATTTAATTTATCATATGTGCACTCCCACAAAATAAATCCCTACATCCAGTTTGGTGAGATCTTTTGAAATGAATGAATGTATGGTCGTCTGCTAACCGCAGATAGTGAATGTGAATAAATGATCATCTTTGAGTCGATCCTTTGGCCACCTTTGGTGGAACCAAAGAGATGAAATTTACCAGAGCTTTGAGCGCCTGAAATGTGGCTGACCAATAAGGTAGCAAGGTGCTTCTCCCACTTCGACAGAGGTGCGAGAGAACCTGAATACGGCCATGTTTCAGCACTCTGCCGCTGGATCCTGTGCTGTTAACACCTGTTTTAGTTGTGCTACGTAATGACGAAAGAATGGAGGCATGGTATGCATGTGGAATATTTAAGAGTAGTTTGAAATAATAATTTCACTATTTCAGGAACTTTTGTGGGGAGAATTAAAGGCCAGGCAGGTAATATTAATGGGATTGTAGTAATCTTCGGAAGTGAACAACGGTCACAAAGAAACCACGTGTAGCAGTAAGTTGAAATACTTCCGTGTGCTTAAGTTAAGTTGAATTACTAGCGTGTGTACAATAAGTTGAAATATTTAAGAAATAGCGTGTGTACCATAAGTTGAAATATTTAAGAAATGGCGTGTGCAGGACTTGAAATAAGAGACGAGTACTTCCACGTGGTGAGTACTGTGTGAGTCTCAATCTGTGTATGAGACAAAGGATAAAGAGAAGTACTCGTCCATGGCATCAGTTGAGGACTCGCGTGTGTGATGAATACATTAATATTACTATGCGTGTGACGCTAGATTCAAACTCTGAGAGAGGAGCAAGGTGAGTCGGCCGTCTATCCAGCAACGCCACATGGCTTGCATTGCACAGGAAGACGTGCATTTACCTCCAGAGTTCACAGTAGGAAAGTAGAATTACAAAGTGGGGCAGTGTCGTGTGAAACTGGGATCAATATTAATTGAAGTGGGAAAGCTGAAAGTGATAATGTTGTAACCATCCTCTGTGTAGTATTTCATATTGTTGTGTGGTGTATGACATGTAATTTGGGTATGTGTGGTTTCCATGGGTGTGTAGCGAAGTAGTTTCAAAAGATTAGTGGGTTATGCTTGATCCTTCTGTACCGCTCGGTCTGGAGGAAAGTTTCGTGATGATGATTGTGAGAGTCGAAGTGTGAGGTATAATAAAAGATCCACCAACCTATCCAGAAAGTGCACTGTAGCGTTAAATAAATTACGAGACCATAATATAGAGATTCACTAATGTAAAGCCATGCCCACTGGGCGGAATTTCTCATATGTTATTGTTGTAGGTTATAGAATTTGTGTGTTTAGGTTAGGGAATTTATCGGAATAAATCAGATACTGAAAAGAAAGAGATTGGTAGACTATTCCTTCAAATTGTATGTTGTCATAATGTCCCGAATTTGTAATGTGTGCGCCATTCATATTCAGTGGGATGGCCACGTGTTAATAAAAGCCGTCAAATAAAAGACAAAAAGAAAATGTGGTACTGCCAGTGCGTAGTGTACAGTCAGAGTTCTGTAAATCACTGATAGTCAGATATGCGTTTCCGTTGCGTAGTAATCATATAGGAGGATAACTTGTAACTTAAGTGAGAGTACTAGAGCTAATATTACTCGATAACTAAGAATGAATCCACTCGCTTGGCAGACCACTCATCTTGCAGGCCTGACTGCTTGATGCCACAGTATGAGCAAGGCATGTGGGTGCCTCTCAACCTTTCGATCTTAGTAGAAGACGCGACCGTCTCTCCACCAACGCCAAAATTTTCTTTCCGAGAAACTTTGACGTTGACGTTTCATTTTGCTGACGGCCTTTGTGAATGGCGCAATCTGAAATGCAATGTGAAATGTTTTCGCGTTCCATTGTGTTCTGTCAAGTATGAATCAGCTTTAACGGTTTGGTTGATATTTCAACTTATCAAGAAGGAACCGTCAAATTGTAGACCTTTGAGGATGTTTTAGTATTGTATCTATCATCTCATGTCCAGCTTTGCCTTATTTTATTGTTTCTCCTTCTTGAAATCCGTAACAACTTTAGTTAAGTTATTGATATCATATTTGCTTAGCCTTTGCTAAATCGTATACATTTCTCCCACGTGCGTCAGTCTTACTGTATTCTCGAGAAATAATTATCATTCATATTTTTTGGATTTAAAATGGTAACTGTGAGAAATGGAGCATTTTCCTCTTCTGAATAATGTTCCGCTAGCTTAATACTGAAAAATTAAAGATTGCACTGTAAAAGTTTTGAACATGGCTGCGTTGTCAGCGACCGTTTACAAAGTAAAATTAAAGCAATAACAGTCGTCGGTCCCATAAATGAAGTCTTTTGACCTAGGTTTCGGCAGCTACTAAGAGTTCCTTCATCACAAGTAAAACACTCAAACTGGCATGTCACGTATAAAATAAATATCAAGCGATAAAGCTTTAGTCACAAAATTTTAAAATGGGTAACATAGAAGGCAAGCCACTATGGGCTGCTCACACACGTCGAGCTACAATACCATCAGTCTAATTTTATCCTGCAGGTACGAGAGCGAATACGTATGTGATGTTCCATAAAGGTGCATCTCTCTGTAATTTACAAAATAATAAGTGAAAGGAATAATTATTTAAATTGGAGAACGTAAGAAACGTTACTCTTTCTGCAGACTTAAGAAAGTAATTTATGTAGTTATTTTCCAGAGAATTACAGCAAAAAGTTAAAGACTCTTAAATAGAACATTATTTAATATCATGTAGCTGATGTATTTAAACTAACTGTGTACAAATTAATTTAAATCATTTTTCTATCTTAGAGTTCCAGAAACGTTCAAAATTTTAAAGGCGGATGTTCTGGTTGCGAAATATTCATTTAAGTGAGATGTTCAAACTAATGCAAATTTTTCTGTATGCACAAATCAATGCACCTTCTAAACGACCTGCGGGCGAGACGTAAGATTGCTGGCGTCACGCAGCGACAAACTTCTTCTAGGCACTCAAGTGATATGGGATTGTGGGTTCGATGAAACAGACACGATACACATAAAAGCAAGATACTGGTATCAAATCGGGTGATCGTGCTGGATGTTTCTGAGAACCACGACTGTGCACATACATCTTACGAAGAACGTTAGTCTTACCTCCGGTCATAAGTAGCAAATAAACGCTGAGGGTATCTTATGGCTCTGTCACTATATCGAATAAAGGGTGGCGTTGGTCTTCTTCGACAGGAGGAGAACTACACTGTAATATCACTGTCTTGTCGAGGGCGTTGCATAGTTATGCGACACTCACCAAAAGTTTTCCAATTTCGTAGTTTTCCCTCGAAACGCGGGATCGGTATACTGAAGTAATTCATTCTACGAAACCAGTTGCAATATCTAGAACCGCGACACCATCATACACAACACGTGAGGCAGAGCGTAGGTGCCCTGTCACTGCGCCGAATGAAATTCGCTTCACATGAAATAGGGCCCAGGAAAGGTCGGGGAAAAGGCCAGTAACCCTCTGTCCGAACTCGGCAACTTGCCTGGCAGGTAGAAAAGCAGACGGCTCTTGCGTGACGCTTTACTTTACAGTAGCTAAAGAAAAAGACTAAAGATGCTCCAAAAAGAAATGGATTGCCAAAATTTTTACAATCAGAAGTATTTTATTTTTTGTCTCACGCAATCACAAAAAAATTGTCTATGACCGTGTCTTCAGGCAACGATGCTCCACTGCAGACCGTTAGTTAACAAAGGTACGAACATGTGGAAGAGGTTCTCAGATATATTGGTGGCTCGAAGACTTCGTACGTAATAGAACCCAATACGCTGTCGCCGACGGCGAGTGTTGTTCAGAGACAAGGGTATCGTCAGGAGTGACCCAGGGAAGTGTGTCCGGAACGCTGTTACTTTCTATACACATAAATCATCTGGCGGACTGGATGCGCAGCAAATCTGCGTTTGTTTGCTGATGATGCTGTAGTGTGCGGGAAGGTGTCGAAGTAGAGTGATTGTAGGAGTATACAGGACGGCTTAGACAAAACTTCTAGTTGGTGTGATAAACGTCAGTCAGTTGTAAATGTAGAAAAATGGAAGTCCTTCCACCAAGGAAAAATCTCTGTCAGTGCCTGTAATCGAACCAGAGTGCTGCGCACAGCAGCCAGACACGCTTACCATTGGGCTGCAGAGGCGGACTCTACTTGACAAATCATACTTTAAAATAAACAGACAGTTAAATATGATTGCTATCTGAAGATCAGCACCAGTGTACAAATCCAGTACTTCCTAGTTCCCGTTACAGGCTTCTAGGTGTTTGTGGGAACTTTGTAGATAAACCTTTGACGAGGAACACGTGTCGGACAAATAAAGCGTTTGGATATAAAATAAGTTTGAAGATCGACTTACTATAAAATCTTCCGTCTGACGGTATGCACACAAACGGAGAAGTGGGCGCCACGGTCGGCCCCTATCGTAATTATAGCGTCACATAGAATTTTCGTCCGACTGCAATGGCTGCGAGAAACTGGTACGTTCGCAACTAAAAGCGTCGACTACTGTGTTCCACGGACGCCCAGCACCCTCAACTCTGAAGTGGACGTCCGTCACGTGGAGAAGGAACCGATAACGAAAACTCGAAACATTGTCAGTGCCAATGCTCCTGTAGTGCACGCACACGAATCACAGGTTACTGTTTCCACTGTGTGCGTACCGTCAAGCGGGATGTTTGAAAGCAATCCCCGATCGGAACTACAGACTTATTTTAGATCCAAACGGTAGATTTGCGGACATGGTTTGCTCGTCAGAAGTTTGATCCACTAAGTCCCCTCTACAAAGTCTACAAGAATGTATTAGGAATTCTGAACAGCACGTTTAAGCATTGTCATACAACCTGGAAGGCCAGCAGTATGCTCGTATGTGACATGAACTGCAGATAGCTTCTCCTTCCACTGCACGCGCACGACCTCTGTATGGGATACAGGAAATGTATTCGCAATTGCGTATATGAACCACCATCGGCTGTATTTTGGAATGATGACAGTGAAAGTTTATGCCAGACTGGGACTCGAATCCAGATCACCCGCTTTACGCGAACGGTCGCCTTAACCGCTCCGAGTCTCCGTACATGGTCAGGTGCAAACTGGAAGTATATCGCTGTCCATTTGATACAACCTGCACTTGTATACGTTACGTTTACTTCCGTCGGGTATTGGTGAATAAATACGAGATAGCAGTGCCTGTGTTATTAGGAAGTGAGGGTCAGTGTTCCTTCGGATACGCTTGCATGTCGGGAGGAACATTGCACCGTACTACTTAATAACACAGACCCTGTTATTTCCTCTGTAGATGTGACTCCAAAACATGAAAAAAATTTTCCTTAGGATTATAATTCTGCTTATCATTGTCAGTACTGCAAGTGGAAGGTATATGAGCATTAGAGCATTGTACACAACGTAATCTGTAAAAGTACAGAGTAAGGGTCATAAAATAACTTACATAATTAAAAAAAAAAAAGAATCAGCTGACAGTGCATCATAAAAGGGTGAGAATCAGGATTTAAACATAAAAAGCCTAGAACAAGTGCTATATGGAGCAAGAGGGCATATTGTAAAAACGTTATGTCGACCATTGGTGGCGCTCTTCTTCCGGCTGCAGGATGTTTGCGTTGCTGGTCATTTGCATGGTGGCATCGACGCATTCCGGACATGGCGACGCAACATCTCACTATAGGCGCCAGTCATCTACAGGAAAAATATAATGGAGCACCTGGCTCGGCCGAACAGGTCATCATAAATTTTAAAGTAGGCATTAGTATAAAACTCGTTTTGCTGATTAAGCAGCTGTCTGCCTCCCTCCTTCTTCAGCATAGATATCCTTCTAAAACGTCGGGTCGTCTGCCTCTGTGTTTTTAGCATCATTTCTGTCTGCTCTTAAGTGTTATTTGTGTCAAGTTTCTCCTTAACAAAATGTCACCCTAAAGCAGTTTTGTTGCTGCAGTGGGCATGGAAGACCGGAACTCATTGGGAGTGTCCCCGGTGCACGAAGACTTCTTGTGTAGGTAGTCCGTTTCCAGGAATACTGGTCGCAAATTTCATAGATTTTTGCTTGGGTGTAAAGTCCACTGGCCACAGTTTCATACATCTACAGCATATGGTTTGTCTGTGAGATAGGTAACCTGTGGGTGGCTGCAGCACTGTGCGAACAGTAGCCAGGAAATCCTGAGACAGCGAGGGTTTTTCGACGCCTACCCTCGCCTTCTCGGAAAGTCGACACGCTAGTCTCAGCCGACAACTGCCGGAGCTGGGTGCGACGGCTGAGTGTGGGCCTCTCCGGGATTCGGACGCCGAGTTCACTGTAACACCGGAAACGGGTAACCCGGACATGTATAAAATGATTAAAATCGATCACAATGTTTCACCTGCGCTCGATGTTCAGCTAGCTGCCTTCGACGGCAGTCAGTGACTTCCACAGAATGTACCTGCCCGCTCTGTTGCGCGCTCTCGGTGTGACTGCAGATGATGCACCTGTACTGCACGCAGTACACTACGACAACAAGCACACAAACACACGTGAAATGATAAGGAGCATGATGCTCCAAAAGTTAAAACAAAATAACAGAATACATTTTAAGAAAATTAAAATACTGAAAATAAGAGCAACATTAAATTTCAGTTCAAAGGACAGGAACAAACACCTGATATTTACTAACGAATATTTTAGTGTCTATTCTGTAGGATACGTCACTCAAAGATACACGTTTCTGCAAGAACACGACAGCCGCTTGTTTGTTTCAGTGAGGATGCACTAACATCTTCCGAATTCTTAGGGCATTTGTTATTATGAAAGCATGAAGAACTGTGGAAAATTCGAAATCGGTAACGGTCCTCTTTAAATAAAGTAACCTAAAACAAATTTGTGGCTTATTGCTGTACATCATCAACAATTTATTTCATGTAACAGCCACGGTCTCCAATCATGTCTTTATTTGACAAAATTGCATAGAATAAACATAGTTTTTGGACAATCCTCTGGCACTGCTTTCAGTTGACGACAGCTTCTTCATATATTTATAAAGGAAAAATAGCTGCAATACCCCACGTTATTAAGGAGTTCTTTTATACACGGTTGAAGTATCTTTAGTATCAGTAGAATCAATATTTCCTTATTCCGTGTGAACTTTTCTTTAGCACTATCAGCATAGGTCTAGACCTATCGGACCTGCATCAGTAGCCTAATCGCCGAAGCAGTGCCAGCGGCTTCTCAACTGTCTACTGTGTGGGCGCGCCGAATGCCAACAGACGGTGATAGTAGGTCAGGAATGAGGCGCCTTCAGGTGCGATCGGTGAACAAAGGACTCCTGGGTGGCGCCCTGGAATGGGGTGAAGCCAGCCAACAGTACGCCTTCATCTGAAAGGCACACGTTCAACACCCAGCAACATCACGACTTTATGCAACACTCAGACTCGTGGCTACCGAAGGCAGCATCTAGTAGTAGCTGAGGCTGGATGATCTTCAAGGTCGACACTGGATTGAGTACTGCTCAGGACAGGGTGCAGTTGATGACAGATACTGCATGACAGGAGTAATCGGTATTGTCCTGGATGGGGCTGGGGAGCGGGGGGAGGAGAGGGGGGGGCGGGCAGAGTAACAGACAGGACGCCGACTTTCACTGAAATATCTGAATTTCATATTGTTGTTGTTGTGGTCTTCAGTCCTGAGACTGGTTTGATGCAGCTCTCCACGCTACTCTATCCTGTGCAACATTCTTCATCTCCCAGTACCTACTGCAGCCTACATTCTTCTGAATCTGCGTAGTGTATTCATCTCTTGGTCTTCCTCTTCGATTTTTACCATCAACGCTGTTCTCCTATACTAAATTGGTGACCCCTCGATGTCTCAGAACATGTCCTACCAACCGATCCCTTCTTCTAGTCAAGTTGTGCCACAAGCTCCACTTCTCCACAATTCTATTCAGTACCTCATCATTAGTTATGTGATCCACCCATCTAATCTTCAGCATTCTTCTGTAGCACCACATTTCAAAAGCTTCTATTCTCTTCTTGTCCAAACTATTTATCGCCCACGTTTCATTTCCATACATGGCTACACTACATACAAATACTTTCAGAAACGACTTCCTGACATTTAAATCTATACTCGATGTTAAGAAATTTTTCTTCTTCAGAAACGCTTTCCTTGCCATTGCCAGTCTACATTTTATATCTTTTCTACTTCGACCATCATCAGTTATTTTGCTCCCGAAATAGCAAAACTCCTTTACTACTGTAAGTGTCTCGTTTCCTAATCTAATTCCCTCTGCATCACCCGATTTAAGTCGACTATATGCCATAATCCTCGTTTTGCTTTTGTTGATGTTCATCTGATACCCTCCTTTCAAGACACTGTCCATTCCGTTCAACTGCTCTTCCAAGTCCTTTGCTGTCTCTGACAGAATTACAATGTCATCGGCGAACCTCAAAGTTTTTATTTCTTCTCCATGGATTTTAATACCTACTCCGAACTTTTCGTTTGTTTCCTTTACTGATTGCTCAATATACAGATTGAATAACATCGGGGATAGGCTACAACCCTGTCTCACTCCCTTCCCAACCACTGCTTCCCTTTCATATCCCTCGACTCTTATAACTGCCATCTGCTTTCTGTACAAATTGTACATAGCCATTCGCTCCCTGTATTTTACCCCTGCCACCTTTAGAAATTGAAAGAGAGTATTCCAGTCAACATTACCGAAAGCTTTCTCTAAGTCTACAAATGCCAGAAACGTAGGTTTGCCTTTCCTTAATCTTTCTTCTAAGATAAGGGTAGGGTCAGTATTGCCTCACGTGTTCCAACATTTCTACGGAATCCAAACTGATCTTCCCCGAGGTCGGCTTCTACCACTTTTTCCATTCGTCTGTAAAGAATTCGCGTTAGTATTTTGCAGCTGTGACTTATTAAACTGATAGTTCGGTAACTTTCACATCTATCAACACCTGCTTTCTTTGGGATTGGAATTATTATATTTTTCTTGAAGTCTGAAGGTTTTCGCCTGTCTCATACATCTTGCTCACCAGATGGTAGAGTTTTGTCAGGACTGGCTCTCCCAAGGCTGTCAGTAGTTCTAATGGAATCTTGTCTACTCCGGGGGCCTTGTTTCGACTCAGGTCTTTCAGTGCTCTGTCAAACTCTTCACTCAGTATCATATCTCCCATTTCATCTTTACCTACGTCCTCTTCCATATCCATAATATTGTCCTCAAGTACGTCGTCCTTGTATAGACCCTCTATATACTCCTTCCACCTTTCTGCTTTCCCTGCTTTGCATAGAAATAACTGGTTTTTAATCTGAGCTCTTGATATTCACTCAAGTGGTTCTCTTTTCTCCAAAGGTCTCTTTAATTTTCCTGTAGGCAGTATCTATCTTACCCCTAGTGAGATAAGCCTCTACATCCTCACATTTGGCCTCTAGCCACCCCTGCTTAGCCATTTTGCACTTCCTGTCGATCTCATCTTTGAGACGTTTGTATTCCTTTTTGCCTGCTTCATTTACTGCATTTTTGTATTTTCTCCTTTCATCAATTAAATTCAATATTTCTTCTGTTACCCAAGAGTTTCTACCAGCCCTCGTCTTTTCACCTATTTGATTATCTGCTGCCTTCACTATTTCATCCCTCAAAGCTACCCATTCTTCTTCTACTGTATTTCTTTCCCCCATTCCTGTCTATTGTTCCCTTATACTCTCCCTGAAACCCTGTACAACCTCTGGTTCTTTCAGTTTATCCAGGTCCCATCTCCTCAAATTCCCACCTTTTTGCAGTTTCATCAGTTTTAAACTACAGATCATAACCAATAGATTGTGGTCAGGGTCCAGATCTGCCCCTGGAAATGTCTTACATTTAAAACCTTGTTCCTAAATCTCTGTCTTACCATTATATAATCTATCTGATATCTTCTAGTATCTCCAGGGTTCTTCCATGTATACAACCTTCTTTCATGATTCTTGAACCAAGTGTTAGCTATGATTAAGTTATGCTCTGCGCAAAATTCTACCAGGCGGCTTCCTCTTTCATTTCTTAGCCCCAATCCATGTTCACCTACTATGTTTCTTTCTCTCCCTTTTCCTACTCTCGAATTCCAGTCACCCATGACTATTAAATTTTCGTCTCCCTTCACTACCTGAATAATTACTTTTATCTCATCATACATTTCATCAATTTCTTCGTAAGCAAAAGAGTTCCGGAGCACAAATACTGCTGGTGTCAGATTCTCGTTTCCATGAATCGAATTAGTAACCTCCTCCGTCGTTAATTTGTTGTCTTATTTCACAAGAACTGACCAGCAGATCCTGCCAGCAGAAAAGCTGAGCAACCGTCACCGATCACCCTCAGAGTCAGCTACTTACCAAGTATTTAACAATCATTAATGACAACAAGACGCTTGACTATGTGACCGCAACATCCTCGCAACGTTGACTACAATAATAGATCGTTAATCTCAGCCATTGTGACTTCGCACTCGATTTCAGCCAGGCTTCCGAAGTCTGTTTGAAGGTAGTAAGTTAGCTAGAAATCGAATTCTAGTGCGTGCTCAGTGGAAGTAGTTAAGCGGATTTAAAATGAAGTGATAAAAGTTTCGCCATTACCATGGATGAGTGACATTGGTAACAGGAGATCTCATGGTCGTGATTCATCGATTGTCTCTCCTCCTGCTAAAGTATATATTTCCAATACAGAAAATAATTCGAATTTAATGAAAGTACATTCTTCTTTCGCATCTTCCTCTGTTTGTATCAGCAACGTTAGTTCTAAACCAAAGACCGTAAGGGTCAAGTTGGTTATCTGACATAAGCTTTACCAGCGTCCTTATGAATAACAAGAAATACCACAGTATGTTCTTGATTTTAGTCAGTGAAAAGTATATAACTAAACAGGTACCTGGCATCAAAATATCCAGACTATGTAAGCAAACACAAAGAAATTTTTTAGCGTCATGACCAACAACTAAAAGGAAACGTCGATCGTGAATCTGTTTTCCAGATTTTAAAGGAACAAGAGCTAGATAGTAAAACTGTAACACTGATTAAGGAAACGTTAACTGACACAAGCTATACACTTAAATTAATGGGAGAAATTTCCGAAACATTTTATGCAAAGACTGGTGTTAGACAGAGAGATGGACTCTCCCCATTACTGTTTAATTGTGTTTTGGAAAAGGTAATTACAGAATGGCGAAAGCAAAAGTTGAGTCAAAATATAGATCAATCAATCAAGTTAGGTAGAAGTAATATTAGAGTAGATTGTACCACGATTGCAGGTGATCTGGCCGTTTTAACTAGGGATATTACCACAGCTCAAAAACAAATAGCAATTCTTCAAGAAGTTGCGGAAAAAGTAGGACTACAAACATCATTCGAAAAAACGGAATGTATGACATGCAAAAAACAAGCACCAAACTTTCTGAACACGAAATATGGAAAAATAAAAAGGGTTTCTCAGTTTAAATACTTGGGGGAAATCAAACAAGAAAATGGTCAGAAAAAAGCAGCAAACGAAGCGAAGCGAAGAAAAATGGCAACCGCGTTCAGATTAACACAACATATTTATAATAAAAAATCACTTTCTAAACTCTGTAAACTTAGGCGTTACAGTACTGTAATCAAATCTGAATGTCTTTATGGAGCAGAAATTTTAATTTTAAATAGAAAGAGGGATGTCGAAGAAATTCAAAAGAAAGAAAGAAAGAAAGCAATGAACACATAGTGTGTGGCGGGGGGATCACTCTGTTGTAGAAATAATTCAAAAGCCAAGATCGCTTAAATACTACACTCCTGGAAATGGAAAAAAGAACACATTGACACCGGTGTGTCAGACCCACCATACTTGCTCCGGACACTGCGAGAGGGCTGTACAAGCAATGATCACACGCACGGCACAGCGGACACACCAGGAACCGCGGTGTTGGCCGTCGAATGGCGCTAGCTGCGCAGCATTTGTGCACCGCCGCCGTCAGTGTCAGCCAGTTTGCCGTGGCATACGGAGCTCCATCGCAGTCTTTAACACTGGTAGCATGCCGCGACAGCGTGGACGTGAACCGTATGTGCAGTTGACGGACTTTGAGCGAGGGCGTATAGTGGGCATGCGGGAGGCCGGGTGGACGTACCGCCGAATTGCTCAACACGTGGGGCGTGAGGTCTCCACAGTACATCGATGTTGTCGCCAGTGGTCGGCGGAAGGTGCACGTGCCCGTCGACCTGGGACCGGACCGCAGCGACGCACGGATGCACGCCAAGACCGTAGGATCCTACGCAGTGCCGTAAGGGACCGCACCGCCACTTCCCAGCAAATTAGGGACACTGTTGCTCCTGGGGTATCGGCGAGGAGCATTCGCAACCGTCTCCATGAAGCTGGGCTACGGTCCCGCACACCGTTAGGCCGTCTTCCGCTCACGCCCCAACATCGTGCAGCCCGCCTCCAGTGGTGTCGCGACAGGCGTGAATGGAGGGACGAATGGAGACGTGTCGTCTTCAGCGATGAGAGTCGCTTCTGCCTTGGTGCCAATGATGGTCGTATGCGTGTTTGGCGCCGTGCAGGTGAGCGCCACAATCAGGACTGCATACGACCGAGGCACACAGGGTCAACACCCGGCATCATGGTGTGGGGAGCGATCTCCTACACTGGCCGTACACCACTGGTGATCGTCGAGGGGACACTGAATAGTGCACGGTACATCCAAACCGTCATCGAACCCATCGTTCTACCATTCCTAGACCGGCAAGGGAACTTGCTGTTCCAACAGGACAATGCACGTCCGCATGTATCCCGTGCCACCCAACGTGCTCTAGAAGTTGTAAGTCAACTACCCTGGCCAGCAAGATCTCCGGATCTGTCCCCCATTGAGCATGTTTGGGACTGGATAAAGCGTCGTCTCACGCTGTCTGCACGTCCATCACGAACGCTGGTCTAACTGAGGCGCCAGCTGGAAATGGCATGGCAAGCCGTTCCACAGGACTACATCCAGCATCTCTACGATCGTCTCCATGGGAGAATAGCAGCCTGCATTGCTGCGAAAGGTGGATATACACTGTACTAGTGCCGACATTGTGCACGCTCTGTTGCCTGTGTCTATGTGCCTGTGGTTCTGTCAGTGTGATCATGTGATGTATCTGACCCCAGGAATGTGTCAATAAAGTTTCCCCTTCCTGGGACAATGAATTCACGGTGTTCTTATTTCAATTTCCAGGAGTGTATTTACTAGATGACCGGTTTCAACACACTAAAGGTGCCATCATCGGATCTGACTGTAGCTTAACATGTATAAATCATTTGGATATAACGATACATGAGGCAGACCAGCTGATATAAAATCAGTGTCGCAGAAATAAAAATTAAAAGAACAACTGCTCTCATGGTCATTATATTCCATCAGACATATAAAACTGAGAGAAAACCGAGCAATAGGTTGCGAATAAGACATGGTTAAGAAGGTCTGCTAACTCAGAAACAAAGAAAACATGCTGTAAGAAGCACTGACATAAACTGCAGAATAACAAGGCAAATAGAAGTCTTCTAACACGAAACATTGATTCAAGAAAAAAAAATCTGATAATGTTAGTTTCGAGCGTAGCACGGTAAGTAGTGAATCCTGGACTGGGAAAATCGGAAAAAATAATAATCGAAGCTTTTCAGATATGGTGCTGTAGAAGGATGTTCTCACTTTGGTGAATTTATATGAAAAGGAACGAGGAGGTTCACCTTACAAACAGCGAAGGGAGAAACATTTAGAACTCAATAAAAAGAAAAAGGGAGAGGGTAACAGTACAAGTGATAAGACAGCACGATATAACGCCCTTGATAGTGGAAGCAGTTGTGGAGAGTAAAAATTGTAGAAGAAAGTGACTGGAATACACTCAAAAAATAGTTGAAGACGGAGTGTGGAAGTACTGCTGTGAAATGAGGAGATCGGCGCAGCGAGAAGAATTCATGGCGGGTCGCATTAAACCAGTCAGATGAGTTTGCAAAGCGGCAGAGAATTCTGCACGCCGTTTACGTCAAAATTTGACTGTGATTTTGTAATTCAGAGACTGACAAGAGGGTAAATCGGCATGAGAACGTTCACTGATGAGACGGAATCACGGCCACTGGGAGTACAGTTCTTCTCCTGTATTAACACACTGATTTGCTCACTGGGTTGTGAAGGTTTCCGGTGTGCGTGTGGGTAAACAGTGTTGAATAATAAACGGCGAACAGGAAACACGATGGCCAAACGGGACAGACCTGTGGCCGAGTAGGCACAAGCTTCCCGGGGGGTGAATTCTTAACAGAGATCGGAGCTCCCACCCCGTGGAATAGCAAACTATTGTCCATCTGTACGACTGCACAGGCTAATCTCCGATCAGCAAGTAGCGTGGCGCCGAATTCTGAAAGCGGGGGCGCCTTTCCGCGTTTTGTGGACCTCCTTTGGAGACAGCCACCTACCGAGTGCAGAAATCGTGGACTGCGGGAAACAAATTCAAGCCTTGAAGCGGCTCTTGCTATATTTCTCGAGCTTTGAGATGTGAGGCTAGCAGTGTAGGCGGGAGAATAATAGTGTGTGATGTCAAGAGCACAGCACTGAAGTCAATGTTTTTTGCTAGTAGGGCAAATGTTCTTGTCGTAATTGGAGGCTGAAGGAGATGAGCTATTTAGGTGGGAATCTCTAGTCCGAGGGAATCCTCACGATTGGGGAGCAGTGCTTCTTAATTTTACCTTTGACAACCAGCACTGTTATGGCGGGAAGGAATTAGGAGCGGCACGAGAGAATGCACTAGGCGTTTTGTGGCAGGGGTGTCTGGATAGTCTTGCGCTTTGGTGGCGGAGATGTCTGGATCGAAACCGTGGACGGTAGCTATGGAGGACTGATCGACTTGGCGTTGCATCGCGGTTGGACCTCCAATATCTTTGTGTTGCGGAAGGGTGCTGACGACCCCGTCTTCATAAAGGGCTAGCACTTCTACAGTGTACAGCGCGGGGCGACTGCGCCGTATTCACGGTCAGCATAATTCGCAGGACTGGCTGAGTAGTTCAGTTCGATTTCACACTTGTGGAACCCACGATGATCGCCTGTCTCAGGATCATCACACGAGTAAGAATATAACCACCTACTTCCAATCGCTGTTTCAACCAGGAATTTGCAGGTTCATATAGAGTAGAATTACCGTTGTACGTCATTTGAGTGCAAATTCTCAAATTGGCATGTACTATGTCCATAGATGGATAAAGAACACTGCTATCCACTTAAACTTACACTGAATTTGGAAACAGAACTGTCACGATTTTCGTAGTTGAATTTATAAGTCGTTAATTGAGGCGTTTGTGAATAAATTTGAATATTTAGTATTTAAGGAATCAGTCTTACTGTTTGTTATCTTCACTATTTCTAGCTAGATGCAATGAACCGGTATTCAAGGAAGATACTTTCAATCACAGTAAATCATATGCAAATAAGTTATTCCAGGCAGATAGCGGCAATCGCATTCAGATTTGTGCAAATTCCCCACATTAAGGTTTATGTCGACGGCCGTAATTCCGCTTTATCCAATTAACTTTGCGTACAATTGAAATTTATAGGGTAGACTTATGGCGGTGGCCTGTCCGCAATTGGTTTTGAGTGGCTGGGGATGCAACCACTACCGGAGTTTTGCAAGTTGACTCATAAAAAACGGGGTTTGGAACTCTAAATAGGTGGCCATATGATCCTCCACCGGTGGCGTACTGAACCGTCGTCCTCCCGAATGCGAGTCCAGTGTGCTATCCACTGCGCCACCTCGCTCAGTGGACTTTTCGAGTCGTTTACTTTGCAAAAGGCCTTTGGTCAAAGCGGCACATAAAGCTGCCCGTCCTCAATTTACCAACTGGCCAAAGAACACCGAACATGGACAGTTTCTGACTGGAGGCGTGTAGTGTGACCAGTCGAGTGATGCTGGTCGGTCTTGTGCACCCACTGAGGCTTTTAACCCGCAATGTGTAGCGTATGTAGACCAGACCGGCGGTGGCTGTGTGATGTTTTTAGACTATTTTTCGTTTTGGACTCTCTCTCATTGAGGTTAGTGTAAACATGAATAATAATGTTTATTTCACACTGTTGCAGACCAACTGCCCTTCTAGGCGATAATTAATGTACTGTGGACATTCCCGTCTTCCAAAATGACAACAGCCACATTCTACAGATTGTAGACGTGGTTTGACGAAGACTCGGGCACCCTGACATACCTCGACTGACCCGCTAAGAAATCTTATCTTAATGCTGCAAAAAACATCTGGGAGTATCTGAAACAGCGAGTGAAACGTAGCAGTCAACATCCCCGTAATTTGATAGTTCTTATTTTCTTTCTTTTGAGACAGTCTTCTGACTGGTTTAATGCAGGCCCCACGAATTACTTTCTTGTACTAACCTCTTCATCTCAGTGTAGAAGTTGCATCATTCGTCCTATTGAGGGGATGTATTACAAACTCTTTCTTCCTCTACAGCTTTTATTCTCCAGGGTTCCCTTCGCGCCATGGAAGTTATTCCCTGACGTCAGAGCTCGTATCCTTTCATCGAGTCGCTTCTCTATTGCAGTGTTTTCATATGTTCCTTTCTTCGCCAATTCTAGGGAAAATCTATTTATTCAAAAAATGTTCAAATGGCTCTGAGCACTATGGGACTTAAATCTATTTATTCCTTATCAGTTCATCTAATTACCGACATTGTTCTGTTACACATCGTCTCAGACATTTCGATTTCCTTCTTTTCCGCCTTCCGTACTGTCCATGATTCGTTACCATACGATACTGTGCTCCAGATATACATTCTTAGAAATCTTTTCCTTAAATTAAGGTGTATTCATGATACTAGTAGACTTCTTCTGGCCCGTGCTTCTCTTTTTTATGTTATACTTTCTTCTTCTGTCATATTTTATTTTGCATCTAAGACAGCAGAAATCCTTAACTTTGTCTACTTCGTTCTCATCAGGGTAGGTGTTAAGTTTATCCTTAATCTTATTACAGCTACTCATTACATTCCTCTTTTTTTGCTTTGCTTTCAATCAATATTCTGTATTCATTCAATTGTTCATTTCGTTCACCAGGTCCTTAATTCTTTTTCACTTCCATTGAGGTTAGCAATGTTATCAGAGAATCTTATCGCTGAGATCCTTTCACCCTGAATCTTAATTTCAGTCTTGAGACTTCTGTTATTTCCATCAGGCTTCTTCAATGTATAGACCGAACATTACGGAGAGAAACTACAAGCCTTACATCATTTTTATCTGAGTACCTCGTCCTTTGTCTTCCTCATTCATTGTCTTCCATTTTTATTTTTCCCACTTGGGTCTTGTAGATATTGTACGATAGTCTTTTCCCCATGGTTTCATCCAGGTACGCATTTAACACATACACTGAAGAGCCAAAGAAACTGGTACACCTGTCTAATATCGTATAGGGCCCCCGCGAACACGCAGAAGTGCTGCAAAACGACGTGGGACGGGCTCGACTGATGTATGAAGTGGCGCTGGAGGGAATTGACACCATGAATGCTGCCGGGCTGTCCATAAATCCGTAAGAGTACGGGGGCGTAGAGATCTCTTCTGAAGAGCACATTGTAAGGCATTCCAGATATGCTCAATAATGTTCATGTCTGAGGAATCTGATGGCCAGCGGAAGTGTTTAATCTCAGAAGAGTGTTCCTGGAGCCACTCTTTAGCAATTCTGGATATGTGGGGTGTCGCATTGTCCTGCTGGAATTGCCAGCTCCGTCGGAATGCACAATGGACATGTATGGATGCAGGTGATGAGACAGGATGCTCATGCGCGTGTCACCTATCACAGTTGTGTCTAGACGTATCAAGTGTCCCACATCATTCCAACTATATACGCCCCACACCATTACAGAGCCTCCAACAGCTTGAACACTCCTCTGCAGACATGCAAGGTACAAGGATTCATGAGGTTGTCTCCATACCCGTACACGTCCATCCTCTCGATAGGATTTGAAACGAGACTCGTCCGACGAGGAAACATATTTCCAGTCATCAACAGTTCAATGTCGGTGTTGACGGGTCCATGCGAGGGCATGTAGTTAGCAAAGGAAAGATTTTATTGCAAACCAAATAATGTATTTTTTACCTTAATAATGTGACATCCAGTTCAAACACGAATATAAATCGTCATTGATATCTGGTACAAAGGTATATAATCATGAATAATATTCAATCTCCAAGTCGAACATTTACAGATCGTTTGCCTACGCTAACACTTCAGACCTCTACCCTCCATTAATGCTAACTTCTCACATCTAACATCCATCACTGCTGGCTGTTCACCTCCAACTGCCCAACAGTACTTCCATCACTGCTGGCGACTAACTTCCAACTGCCCAACACTACTGGCGATTAACTTCCGACAACGAGTCCGACCAGCCGCAGAGTCTCTTACAAAGAAAGCACAGTCAGAGATCCAATGCAAAGCGCTACACAGCGCTGCCAACACAGAAGTAGCCCACTTACAATACCAAACATACACACATACAATCAGCTTTACATATATTACAGACTATCCATCGTTACTTCCACTCCTCAGAGAAATTCGACCATCTTGCACTGTTTTATATTGTCGAGTACATTTTTAGATCAACAAATCCTATGAGTCTGTGTTGACTTTTTCTTAAGTTTACGATTAAATGAACTATTCATAAGGACAGAATGATATTCATCCTTACTTGAAAACACTGCCAACTTATGTTTTTGTACTGGTCTAATAACGTCACTTCACTGAAATCGCCTTCAGAAACACAGAAACAATCATTCATGTTGTCATCTGGATCTCTATTACCACTAGGAATATCTGAATAATCATTGTCAAAAACCTCAAAAGTACTTCAGATTCATTCACTTCCTTCCGTTTTCTGAATAGGGCAACTCAAGAAGCAGCATGAACTTTAGGACGAAAATAGTACATATTTGAAATATCGAAATACAATCAAAACGCTAACTGAACGAAAGGTACACTCTTTGACATAAAACTCGACCGGCGGCCGGCCGCTGCAGAGGCTAAGTCCGCGCCGATCGCGACATAGGACAAATAAACTGGCCAACTCGCTAATTCTGCACAATCTGCACAATCTGGCAACACTGTAGACTGCAGCACATCCTGGAGGAAGTCTTGTCCCATATAAGAGAAGTCATACACTGTTTACGCCCGTGGCTTAGCGGTACTGTGCGATGTTTCTGTCTACAATATCTGTGGATCGAAACTAGCTGGCGCAAAAAAACTTTATAGCCTCTTCCAACTGAATGCTGAAGACGTGAATGTAACGGTAATGCAGATTCAATCTATTTCACTTTCTATCACAACAATAACAAACTTTTATCCAGTAGCCATTTTGCGGCAGATTTCTTGCAGAGTGTCCTCTCGACGCCGCATGCGGTAAAGCACCGGGATCCACTTGCTGGCTACTGGCAGCGGCCGTGGCGACAGCAGCGGCGCTGCATTCCCCGTTCTTTATCGAAAGCGCCTGCTACTGCTCGTCGCTTTTGATAATTTAAAACGCTTTATTATTATTAAATGTTGCTCCATAGAAGATTTCTACGATTTCCATTCTCGATCGAAAGCTACAGAGACTGACGCCCTGATTAGTAGATGGGTACTGTATTACATTAATCGGCAAGAGCTGCGTATGGTCCGAAATTAATTTTATGGACTTAGACGAAATTAAACCACCTCACTACATTCGATGAATTTATAAATGCTTATACCTCTTTCTTTTCCTTTCAAAGTCAATTATTTGTGCAACTTTTAGCCAATATTCGGATGTTTTCGTCAAGCTAGAGTGAGCGTCTGTGGTGTAAAGTGTATTATAGTTTTTGTTTCATTCCTTATGGTAAGTCTATGCGATAAACTGTGTGTATACCTTCCAATGCATGCTCTGTAGATGTGCAGGAACACTGCACATCTGGAGTTCCATGTATGGATTCATAAAGTATTTAACGTTGGTCGGAAGTGATAGTTAAGGTCATCAGATGTAAACCAGAAAAAGTTATCGATTTTGAGGTTTCATAGAATAGAAAGGAATTGCTAACGCCGGTGTCAGCAAACGTCTACAGTTAAATGCTATTGCAAAATTTAGAAGAGAGGAACTATATTTATCAACATGTTTACTTCATAAACATCCTCCTGACATGTTAGACCCATATGACGAACAAAGCTCAAATTCGAATCGTTGACAGTAGGTTTGAATCTTTTCAGAAACTATTTTGCAGTGAAGCACCTTGGCATTTGCAAAGCAGACATCCATGACGTTAACATAATTTATTAAGCCGAAATTGCAAGAAGGTTTATGTGTAAAAGCATTCTTCAGGTTTAGCAGTTTACAACCCCATTAGTTAAAATGGAAAATAAACCGTTGTGTTCAGCTGCCTTCACCGAGATTGGAACTGCCATTGCATATAGCACTAGCACCGCACCGCGTAATGGAATCGCTGAGCTAACGACACACTGGCAGCAATAGGCGGTCTATAGTCATTGCGATATTGCCTGAGCCTCAAAACGCAACATTAAACACACAAACAGGTGTTACTTATGTGAAGAATGCCGTTCTTGGAGTCCAGAAATTAAATATACTTTCTAAGTGTCTCATCTTACAGTGGGTTATATCGTATGAGTCTTCGATGTGAAAAACGAATTCCAAGTGAATTTAGCGACGTAATGCCGGGCTACACCCGGAAGTAAATGCACTCTCACAGTGTTGACAAATACTTGCTACGACGCTGCCAATTCTCATCTCTCTTACGAGACAGTTCTTTAGCGAAATGCTTGTCGTGATTGTCCGATACGGTTCTTCAGAGGGGAGACGCGCGCGCGCGTTTGGTTTTTATGCGGCGTTCTCCCCTGATAGTTTCTGACGTCGCCTTGTGGGCTATGTATACATTTGAGGCATTCAATGATCATTAATCCAGAATGAGTTAAGTTTCAGCTTCCGGCGTGGAAGAAGGCTGTTGATGCCGACATTATATCATTACAACGCAGCGAAAGCAAAACGGATGATTCAGTGTTTCTCATTCAGCATAAAGCATGTGAGATAATTATCCGTAACGTTCATAATCATCTCCAAATACAAACGAAGTAAAAATACATCGAAAGCCTATTTTAATTGAATATAATGTAAGATATCAAACACTTTGCACCTCGATTTTGAATGTGTCCACGTGCAATCTTTTGCAGCATACATGTAGAATGTCATGATTACCACGAGAATGAAGAAATATGTTGAAATATGTTGGTATAGATGGAAGCAAGAAGAGAAGCAATCAACAAATATTCGATTCCACATGGCACTCATTTCATTTCAGATTTAAGAAGAGGTAAAGCGGGATATTACTTTCGTGAACACGAAAGATATGCCGCACATATGGACAACGAGGAAGTCTGTGTCTTCATAAGTTTCCTCCTTGAAATGTGTATGCTCTGTTATATACTAAGTAGCCTGATCATTGTTTCCGTGATGTTATCCTCTTGTTTGGCCCCTAAGCGATGAACAGATTCCAAATGCATGTCTCTGCATGAAAGTAGTTGTTCGAACCCTGCCTGAGTTATTTTTTGTGTATTTGCTTGGAATTCATGATGTAGACCGCTGTGCCTCCCCCCCCCCCCCCCTCCCCGCTCGAGGGTTAGGTCTCCAAACTAAACCGTTTTTTATCCACTGGCATAATTTATTCAGACAGCATAAGCATAAGACATCAAACAAAGCCTTCCATTTGCAGATGCAACACTCTAACCAGCAGCTGACCCAAAGGGTAATTCACGGTCATGGTCCGAACTTAGCAGCTCTCTGCTACTGTGGCATAGTCTGTACTAAATTTTTGATTTCGCAGCACCAGTTTATCTGGTAACACTGTTAAATCAACAGGAGTAGTTGCAGAGTTGTGCCAGCGCATCTGACCTGCTATTGACATCTTCACGTATCTCACTTCTCCTGAAGCGTTGTCGAAGTAAATGAGTGTATCTTGCATGGCGTAACATTCGTTTTTCCCTTCTCTCATAGCCACTCTCCATGTGCATCGATACCAAATAGGGATGTGAGAACTCTCGCGAGTGAGAGAATGACAATAATAATCGTAACAAGAACAAGCTAGTAATGAATGAAGTTTTACTTCAATGCAGAACGAGAATAGCTGTAAAATAAAAATCTATAAAAATAGGTTGCTCATTGAGCTGGCACAATGCAAATATCTTCTTAGCATTTTGTTACTGAATTTAGTTCTGGATGTTTGTAGAGAAAAAGGAAAATTCGGTACTTCTCGCTAGTGTAACATAATGTGAACCAGCAACTACCCTCTCCTTAGAACACGACTCAAGCAGGTCCCCAAGTAGTTACCAAGGTACTGCTGCTTTCTGCTCCCTGACATTGTTCTGATGACGGTTAATGTAGATAGTTCTGATTATGAAATACAAAACATATTGCAGATTAGTTTCTAGGATCGTAATATTAAATTGGCATTGTAGATGACGGTTAATGTAGATAGTTCTGATTATGAAATACAAAACATATTGCAGATTAGTTTCTAGGATCGTAATATTAAATTGGCATTGTAGATGGCACTTGAACGTGACGACTAACCAGATGACTCATAAATATAAAAAAACAATATTATGACAATTTAGCAGGATTACTTAACATGAATTCTGAAATTGGGTGACTGACCGCGAAGGTGCTAAACGTCGTCAAGAATATCGGAAGCCCCAATCACACTAATAATGTGAAGATCGTCTTCGACAGCTCGCCACTTTCACATTGCTATCTCCACCCCACTCCAGACAGACCTCGGTGGAACTGCACTAAGTTGCTGATGTAATTGAAGGCCTTCAAACCGACAACAGACCACACATTGAAAAATACAAGAGAATTCTCTTGCAGCGTAAGTTTATTTTAACTAAACTTCAAATGATTGTCTTATTCAAAAAAAGTAAAATGTTACACTGTTGACGTCAAACGGACATTATCTACGTTCTGTTTTGTGTCCTACTCATCTATATTATCAGGTGTACTATCATAATGATTAGATATCATGGATGCTAATGTAAAGCGCTGATACCAGATGGTGGGTTCACAACAATATTGGTGCAAAAATAAAACACAAGTTCGCAAAAGCGCAGTTGTGCATTTTCGAACGTTTTCACCTCCAGATCTACCATAGATAATGCATACTAACAAACTTGGTCATTGTCCATGTAATTTTTTGCCCTCTTATTTCAGACCGAGTTGATGAACAAAGTAAAATTCGTGACTCTCACAGATGTTCAGTAACTTTGATGTGAATTAAGATTAGCGAGGTCTACGATCTTGGCAACTCCTGCCAGTTTGCTAGGACACACTTACATGTGACAGGTAGCACCTGATTTAAAACTTACAGAAAGGAATTGATAAGACACATCTTTTGCAGCAAACCTGGAACTGCTTTCCGAGGCAACTACCGTTCTATAAAGTCACTACTTTACAACTATGATGCCAAGGAATTCCTGCATAAACTCTCTCATTGCCATAATCGCGGCTGCAGTAGATAACTGATAACTCACAACGTGAAGGATGAGACAAGGGATAGATTCTGCATGAAATGACCTTGTACTCACAAAATATTACTAACTCAATAAGATATCATCAGAGGGAATATTCACACTATTTCATACAGATGACAAGAAAATGTCAGGCGAATTTAACAGGATAAATCAGTCCCACAGCTGCAAATCATTGTTATGCCAACAGGGTTGTCAAAGGATTCCTACTACATTGACGTCTGGACCACGCTGAGAGCAAGAAGAACGTGTTTTCGTAGTCTAAATATTTCATGATAGGATCCAGACATCCAATCTATCGCGAGAGAGTCTGCTCTCCAAATTTTAGATATGTGGTGTGGCCATGTGCCTACAATTTAGTAATAACCCTCTGACTGTTATTCTCATTTATGTGATTCGGATGACGAGAAAGCTCTACCATGAGTTATCTATATGTCTACTGAAAGCAAGCGACATAACATAATAGCAGGAAACCCGTCATATACTTTCAGATAAGGTTTCCTGAGCGTCAGATATATATGATATTAGCATCCTTACCCCATCAAACAGGATTTCTTGTTATTGAATTTTACATACATTTTACTACTGAAGACCTCAGGTTTCTTGCTTCCCACATAGCAAACAATGGCTACCACTCCCGCTGTCGCATGTCATAACCTAATTCCTTCAGTATCATCTGGTTTAACTTCGACTACAGTTCGTTATCCTTAAACATATGCCTTTGCTTCAAAAACTACAAGTAGCATCTCTAGGTAATGTTCACTGCAGGACTACTCAAGAAGCTTTTCGAATAGAAGCGCAAATCGTTTAGCGGATGAGAACTTTATTTCGTGGTATACCTTTAGAACGAAAGAAACAAAATAACAGTAAGAGCAGAAGGCTCATCATATCGAGCGTGGGCACCGTCAACGCAACGCTCTGAATTTGTCCATATTCCTCTGAATTTACTTCCTGATAGCCCAAAGGCGCTGTACTTCAGAAATATCAGCCTATTCGCACGGGAATTACTATCCACATGTAATTGCTAGAATATCTTGCTACGTCAGGTATCAGGTATCTGTTATCAGACGCTCGATCTGAGCTGTTGATTTTTATTGAACCAACCTGCTGTGTTTAGGAAATTGATCAGAGCAACTGGATGAGTTTATTATTTTGGTATAATGTATGAAAACCCACTTTTCCCGCTTATCTTATCCTAAATAGTCCACGATTGGGTTGAGAGTAAGGTAAATAGTACGCATTGTGGATAGAATGGGAGTGAATATTGAAACGAAATTATTAGAATCATGGGAAGGCAATGATGTATCGATATGCAGTGACATGAGAGTTTTCTGAAGTAAAGGTCTGTCTCTGACATTGGAGAGAAGGGGGCTAGGTTTGTCTGTATTCTTATGTTAAGCTCATTGAGTAGAAAAGCGCGGACAGATTTCATTGTGTGCTGGGAAGAAGACAGCCGGGAGTTTCAAATACTTGAAATTCTGGAGCCTTGATTGTCCAGGGTGCACACCACCTACGCCGTAGGCAGGGAGAGAGCGGTAGCGTGGTAAGAGAAAGGCACTTGCCTGGGGACGACTGAAGCAGCCGGATGAACTGAGGAAGTGGCGGAGCAAAATGCTCTCCGCAAAGGGAAACGAAATGAGTTATTTAAGGCTCTAATGTTCCACCTTACGTGGTAACATTCTCTTTCAGAGTATATTTAATTTAATATAATATTTTTGAGGGAACTAAATTGTTTATAGACAGGTAAAAGATAGGCAAATGTGAGAATACTATGTCGCGACCGCGAAGAATAACTTGAAAGTTAATGGAATTTGATATTTCGATTGAGTAATTCGGTGAACAGCAAAGTGTTAGAATTCAGTTGTAAAGCAGGTACGACACAAATGGAATACATGTGACGAGCTATTATAGTCTAAAGACCTGGCACTCACCACATGGGGCTGATGAAGAAAATGATGAAGAGTGGATGTCTGAGTGCTAGGAACCATTAGTTCATAAGTAGGAATGTGTTGATTTACCATAATTCTTTTTAGTAATGGTCAATTTAAATTGATGATTCTGGTTACTTTGTTTCAAAATCTGATCTGGTATTATCTCGTGGCTTTAACTAATCAAACTGCTAACAGAAATTCATGGTAGAAAGTAATGCTCTTAATTTTGATCTGAAAGAATTAGTTTTCAAAGAAGCCATTTTTAGCTTGTCTGTGTTTTAATTTGTAATTTGACGAGTTTCTGAAATTCATGGATAAAGGCAAGGTTGCTAATTTAATATGAAAGAATAAGAAGTCACCTTTTGTGGAATGAGTCAGTAGAAATTTACATGTGAAGCTGATTTTTAGAACAACGGGATTTGAAAGATACTTGGGAATCACTGAGATAGCTTTCCTGAATTAAAAATGGGGAAACAGCATAATAGTAATTCGTGTTGCCATGTTATCCACGCTGTACATGAACTGTAAGCACATCGAGAGATTGTGATGATCGTTTATCTCCCACCATGTATTCTCTATATTTTCCCACTGAGTTTCTGAATTCCTTGACCCAGGTGGTAAAGACATCGTAACCTCCGCCCACATATTTCCGCCGGCCGTTGTGACCGAGCGGTTCGAGGCGCTTCAGTCTGGAACCGCGCGACCTCTACGGTCGCAGGTTCGAATCCTGCATCGAGCATGGATTTTTGTTATGTCCTTAGGTTAGTTAGATTTAAGTAGTTCTAAGTTCTAGGGGACTGATGACCTCAGATGTTAAGCCCCATAGTGCTCAGAGCCATTTTTGAACCACGTATTTTCAGTGGGGTTGAGGTCGGTGATTTTGGCACGAAAGGAAGAAGTTTTATTCTCTGCTGACCTTGAAACCAGTTCTGGACGGCTCTGCTATTATGAATCGGGCTATGGTCCTGTAGAGAAATTATCATCCATTAACTTAGAAATTAAATACTTCTGACTAATACTATGAATTTCCATACTGTGAAAAAATTCGACAACTGCATTGGCTGTGTAGTCTAAGCTACAGGTTTATAAATTATTCGGAGAATTCCACATTGAAGAATCCTTTGCTGATAGCTGTTGACAAAAACCTCCATTGACAAGGGGAGGGTGCTGGGACGGGGATCAGAATACAGTTTAAGGCGTCAGTTATAAGACGCAGGTAGGACTGATTTCAGAATATGCCGTCCTCCTATGCTTTGGTAATGATGAGGTGGGGTGTAAGTTGCTCAATACAGTGCAGCAGTTTGTTTAACTGTTGGACTCTGTTGCATGGTTGTAAAGCTAATCTGCTTCGCTTATTCAAAACGATTGCTAGCCTTCACTATACAATTCTTTTTTCTATCATTCCACTGACAAAGATATATAGAAGAAAGAAATCTGTTTTATAGCGAGATATTTTCTACGGACTTTACACGTGCTCGTTCGCTCAATGTGTTGCATTTACTGAAGGAGACCGTGGCCGCTGACGTCGCCTGTTCACATCTCGTGTCAACGCGGCCCGCGCTCGGAGTAAACGCCTACAGTTGAGATAAACAGCTGATTTCATGAATGTTAGTGAAATAAGTCATCCCATCATATTAGTGAGGTCCGCCCCAGTAGCTGAGTGGTCAGCGTGACGGATTGCCGTCCTCCGGGCCCGGGTTCGATTCCCGGCTGGGTCGGAGATTTTCTCCGCTCAGGGACTGGGTGTTGTGTTGTGTTCATCATCATTTCATCCCCATCCGGCGTGCAGGTCGCCCAATGTGGCGCCGAATGTAATAAGACCTGCGCCAAGGCGGCCGGACCTGCCCCGCGAGGGGCCTCCCGGCCAATGACGCCAAACGCTCATTTCCATATTAGTGAGAACTAAATACCACTACGAGTACATGTCTTTATGTAATGCTCAATGCTCCAGAACAATTCGTGTATGCAGCGTTGCTGTTATGACTAAGATCATAAAATCTGTAAATCGTAACCCAATTCATATATTTGCATGCGCCTACGGAATATTAAACATGAAAACAATTTGTTTCTTTGTCATATAATTTTTAATCAAGGTAATGCAGGCAGTTGTCAGCTGATATCAAAATTTAATGTAAAGGAGGAATAAAGAAAAAGATTTACGAGAAACAAATCTCGTGAACAGCTGTGTACTATCTTGGAAACGTGCTGACGCGGCTATCTCACAATTTCAAAGAAAGAGAAAAACCATCCTGTTCACTTTCCGAGGACGATATTTCCTGACAGAAAGCACACTAGGGTGAACGGCTTTAGGTTGAAACACCAGGAACCACAAACTACGTCACCAGTACGTTCACTCTCCGATTCCTAGCCCCGTCATCAGGCCCTTCCCATGTCAAAGTGGCTGGCATAAACGAGCGCGAACGATCTGGGATTAGGTGATACAGACCTCGCCTCTCCTGTTTAACAGGTGTGTTATCATTCACCTATGCCAGGAGGCGAGGAAACACACTTAAGAAACGTTGAACACATTTTAATGTTACATGTGGACATTACTGCGCAATTATATTCTAAGTTACGAGAAGTGATCTGGAGAAAAAGAGTGTATACCTTGGGGGACATGTTATAGATCACGACTGTAATGTTAGTAAAGTACTGTAAAGTGTATTTTATCTTATGCTTAACTTTAAAAGAAAAATCAGCCAAGGCATTCAACAGTGAAAAGTACAGCATGCCTCCAAGAAACATATGAATATCGTACAATTTTAATAAAAGGAAATATAGATCGGTTTATTGGGGCAGGCCTATTCGGGAACAAAATAAGAATAACTAAATCAGTTACCGGTATGTGCTGCTAGGTAAAAGAGAAGAAATGAACCGATAAAGAAATAATTCCTTCATTGATATAGGAATGGTTCGAAATGGAAGGTATAATTTTACTATTATAAAAAAACTGGCCTGGATTGAGTTGATTGGTTCCAATTTTTGAATACGTTAGAGCCCAATAACAAATACAAATGGAATAAAATAGGAATATAAAGTCTGGAAATGAGTATGAACGTCCTTTGTCTACATATCTGCTTCGGATACAGGGTATTAAAAACAAGTAATCCACATTTCGAGAGCTGACAGGATGGACAGAAACAAGACAAACATATCCACTAAAAAAGAGAAATGAGTCTGAAATCAATATCTTAAGAACATTGAGCACTCCTTCACCTTTACTACTGTGAAACACATTTGTTGTTCTCTTAAAACACTTCTCTTGTACTGAAGAAGTGCGTGTAGCTCTTTCAACATGCAGGTTGTCTTCTTTTAGTTCATACTACCGACCATACGACCGATATTGCTTCTGTAATATATATATATATTTGTTGTTCTCTTAAAACACTTCTCTTGTACTGAAGAAGTGCGTGTAGCTCTTTCAACATGCAGGTTGTCTTCTTTTAGTTCATACTACCGACCATACGACCGATATATATATATATATATATATATATATATATATATATATATATATATATATATATATATATACACTCCTGGAAATGGAAAAAAGAACACATTGACACCGGTGTGTCAGACCCACCATACTTGCTCCGGACACTGCGAGAGGGCTGTACAAGCAATGATCACACGCACGGCACAGCGGACACACCAGGAACCGCGGTGTTGGCCGTCGAATGGCGCTAGCTGCGCAGCATTTGTGCACCGCCGCCGTCAGTGTCAGCCAGTTTGCCGTGGCATACGGAGCTCCATCGCAGTCTTTAACACTGGTAGCATGCCGCGACAGCGTGGACGTGAACCGTATGTGCAGTTGACGGACTTTGAGCGAGGGCGTATAGTGGGCATGCGGGAGGCCGGGTGGACGTACCGCCGAATTGCTCAACACGTGGGGCGTGAGGTCTCCACAGTACATCGATGTTGTCGCCAGTGGTCGGCGGAAGGTGCACGTGACCGCCGACCTGGGACCGGACCGCAGCGACGCACGGATGCACGCCAAGACCGTAGGATCCTACGCAGTACCGTAGGGGACCGCACCGCCACTTCCCAGCAAATTAGGGACACTGTTGCTCCTGGGGTATCGGCGAGGACCATTCGCAACCGTCTCCATGAAGCTGGGCTACGGTCCCGCACACCGTTAGGCCGTCTTCCGCTCACGCCCCAACATCGTGCAGCCCGCCTCCAGTGGTGTCGCGACAGGCGTGAATGGAGGGACGAATGGAGACGTGTCGTCTTCAGCGATGAGAGTCGCTTCTGCCTTGGTGCCAATGATGGTCGTATGCGTGTTTGGCGCCGTGCAGGTGAGCGCCACAATCAGGACTGCATACGACCGAGGCACACAGGGCCAACACCCGGCATCATGGTGTGGGGAGCGATCTCCCACACTGGCCGTACACCACTGGTGATCGTCGAGGGGACACTGAATAGTGCACGGTACATCCAAACCGTCATCGAACCCATCGTTCTACCATTCCTAGACCGGCAAGGGAACTTGCTGTTCCAACAGGACAATGCACGTCCGCATGTATCCCGTGGCACCCAACGTGCTCTAGAAGGTGTAAGTCAACTACCCTGGCCAGCAAGATCTCCGGATCTGTCCCCCATTGAGCATGTTTGTGACTGGATGAAGCGTCGTCTCACGCGGTCTGCACGTCCAGCACGAACGCTGGTCCAACTGAGGCGCCAGGTGGAAATGGCATGGCAAGCCGTTCCACAGGACTACATCCAGCATCTCTACGATCGTCTCCATGGGAGAATAGCAGCCTGCATTGCTGCGAAAGGTGGATATACACTGTACTAGTGCCGATATTGTGCATGCTCTGTTGCCTGTGTCTATGTGCCTGTGGTTCTGTCAGTGTGATCATGTGATGTATCTGACCCCAGGAATGTGTCAATAAAGTTTCCCCTTCCTGGGACAATGAATTCACGGTGTTCTTATTTCAATTTCCAGGAGTGTATATATATATATATATATATATATATATATATATATATACACTCCTGGAAATTGAAATAAGAACACTGTGAATTCATTGTCCCAGGAAGGGGAAACTTTATTGACACATTCCTGGGGTCAGATACATCACATGATCACACTGACAGAACCACAGGCACATAGACACAGGCAACAGAGCATGCACAATGTCGGCACTAGTACAGTGTATATCCACCTTTCGCAGCAATGCAGGCTGCTATTCTCCCATGGAGACGATCGTAGAAATGCTGGATGTAGTCCTGTGGAACGGCTTGCCATGCCATTTCCACCTGGCGCCTCAGTTGGACCAGCGTTCGTGCTGGACGTGCAGACCGCGTGAGACGGCGCTTCATCCAGTCCCAAACATGCTCAATGGGGGACAGATCCGGAGATCTTGCTGGCCAGGGTAGTTGACTTACACCTTCTAGAGCACGTTGGGTGGCACGGGATACATGCGGACGTGCATTGTCCTGTTGGAACAGCAAGTTCCCTTGCCGGTCTAGGAATGGTAGAACGATGGGTTCGATGTCGGTTTGGATGTACCGTGCACTATTCAGTGTCCCCTCGACGATCACCAGTGGTGTACGGCCAGTGTAGGAGATCGCTCCCCACACCATGATGCCGGGTGTTGGCCCTGTGTGCCTCGGTCGTATGCAGTCCTGATTGTGGCGCTCACCTGCACGGCGCCAAACACGCATACGACCATCATTGGCACCAAGGCAGAAGCGACTCTCATCGCTGAAGACGACACGTCTCCATTCGTCCCTCCATTCACGCCTGTCGCGACACCACTGGAGGCGGGCTGCACGATGTTGGGGCGTGAGCAGAAGACGGCCTAACGGTGTGCGGGACCGTAGCCCAGCTTCATGGAGATGGTTGCGAATGGTCCTCGCCGATACCCCAGGAGCAACAGTGTCCCTAATTTGCTGGGAAGTGGCGGTGCGGTCCCCTACGGCACTGCGTAGGATCCTACGGTCTAGGCGTGCATCCGTGCGTCGCTGCTGTCCGGTCCCAGGTCGACGGGCACGTGCACCTTCCGCCGACCACTGGCGACAACATCGATGTACTGTGGAGACCTCACGCCCCACGTGTTGAGCAATTCGGCGGTACGTCCACCCGGCCTCCCGCATGCCCACTATACGCCCTCGCTCAAAGTCCGTCAGCCGCACATACGGTTCACGTCCACGCTGTCGCGGCATGCTACCAGTGTTAAAGACCGATGGAGCTCCGTATGCCACGGCAAACTGGCTGACACTGACGGCGGCGGTGCACAAATGCTGCGCAGCTAGCGCCATTCGACGGCCAACACCGCGGTTCCTGGTGTGTCCGCTGTGCCGTGCGTGTGATCATTGCTTGTACAGCCCTCTCGCAGTGTCTGGAGCAAGTATGGTGGGTCTGACACACCGGTGTCCATGTGTTCTTTTTTCCATTTCCAGGAGTGTATATCGGTCGTATGGTCGGTAGTATGGACTAAAAGAAGACAACCTGCATGTTGAAAGAGCTACACGCACTTCTTCAGTACAAGAGAAGTGTTTTAAGAGAACAACAAATGTGTTTCACAGTAGTAAAGGTGAAGGAGTGCTCAATGTTCTTAAGATATTGATTTCAGACTCATTTCTCTTTTTTAGTCGGTCGCATGGTCGGTAGTATGGACTAAAAGAAGACAACCTGCATGTTGAAAGAGCTACACGCACTTCTTCAGTACAAGAGAAGTGTTTTAAGAGAACAACAAATATATATATATATATTACAGAAGCAATACAAGCAACGGAACAGGAAACATTAACAGTTAAATTCACTTGTGAAAAGATACGCTGTATCACATTTGTTAACAATTTCCTAATAGTTCCAGATTTAGAAACAGAATGAACAGCATTTTGCAGGTATTATCCGAAAATCGAGAAAAGAATAACACTGGAATGTGAGAACAACAACAAATGGTAAAGGCAATGAGAAAAAGTAATAAACATATGAACACAGCAATAAAAACTGATGGCATTAAAAGTACAGCACTTCAGGACCAGAATGAGAGAGAAATAGATGCTTAACAAAAGTAAAGCGAAGAACAGCGATAACAAACCATTTATGTCTACGAATAATATTGTTTGAAGTAAACATACAAGTGATAGAATTATAGAAACACACTGCAAAATGGATGATGTGGAGTACTCTTTTCTTTGTAAGTGAAAGATGGGATCTGAAAAAATAAAGTATGGTCCACCTACAGGTCACAGGATACTGAATGTAGCGGAAAATGACCAAAACAAGGTTGAAGGAGATAGAAATGAATCGCAGACTCGTATAAGAATTAACTGTGGAGAGAAGCCTAAGAAGAGAAAATGTAATGGCTGGAAGCATTGTCCTCCTGGGCGGTATACCAAACGCTAAAAACATTTGCGTGTTAATGCAAATATTCACAAATTCAAGGGTCACATTTATTTATCAGATGAGGGATGAACTATTAAAATCATGATATAGGGAACTGTTTATATTTATTATTTTGTGCCTACTACAAACGTAAAGTCAACAGCATAAACTGATAACTTTATGGAGAACATTTTGTCTCACTTGAACAGGGGCGTCGCTACAGGAAGAAAATATTTTATCATGCGAAAAGATTACTCTACTCCAGTCAAAGTCGATATATTCTGCTGAAAAAGCCATGCGGTCAGCCCTCTGATAATCGGTTAATTGCTGCTTTATAGCAGCTCTCCGACAATATAATCCTGCGTCTTACCGTCTCCTCGTAACAGTCTTTCAGCTGCCGGGAAACGGAGATAGCTCTTTCAGGGCACGGCTACTGAGGAATGGATTAGCACATATATTCGCCAAAACACGTTGATCACCTGCTGCGGTAGACACACGGAGCCGTCCACTTCCTCTTTTCCGCCCTATATGGCCCCTTTCCTTGTATCCTTTCCACCAGAGTCTAGCTGTTCTTGCCGGTATTCCACACATTTCTCCAGGTTCTGATGCCGAGTAGCTCCCATGCTCAATCAGTGCATCCACACGCACCCTATTCTCTCGATTCCACTGCGACTGCATTGCGACAGTTGACCTTGTGAAGCTACTACGCGTTTTATAAAGAGAACCATTTACAACTCAGTGGAGAAGCGAAGGCTGACAAAATAAAGGAATATCTTTTTTCACTTATCTGTCACACACAAATATAAATTTCGTTAAAATGCTTTGTCAAGGATCACTATTAAGAAAGAAACGACAGTCATAAAGCAAGATATTAAACGAATGCTTTGTTTGATAGTTTTGTGCTGATGCTGTCTGAATAAATTATGCCAGTGGATAAAAAACGGTTTAGTTTGGAGACCTAACTACTTTCGTGCAGAGACATGCATTTGGAATCTGTTCATCGTTTAGGGGCCAAACGAGAGGATAACATCACGGAAACAATGATCAGGCTACTTAGTATATAACAGAGCAGACACATTTCAAGGAGGAAACTTATGAAGACACATGTCCATATGTGCGGCATATCTTTCGTGTTAACGAAAGTAATATCCCGCTTTACCTCTTCTTAAATCTGAAATGAAATGAATGCCATGTGGAATCGAATATTTGTTGATTGCTTCTCTCCTTGCTTCCATCCATACCAACATATTTCTTCATTCTCGTGGTAATCATGACATTCTACATGTATGCTGCAAAAGATTGTACGTGGACACATTCGACATCCAGGTGAAAAGTGTTTGATATCTTACATTATATTCAATTAAAATAGGCTTTCGATGTATTTTTACTTCGTTTGTATTTGGAGATGATTATGAACGTTACGGATAATTATCTCACATGCTTTATGCTGAATGAGAAACACTGAATCATCCGTTTTGCTTTCCCTGCGTTGTAATGATATAACGTCGGCGTCAACAGCCTTCTTCCACGCCGGAAGCTGAAACTTAATTCATTCTGGATTAATGATAATTGAATGCCTCAAATGTATACATTGCCCTCAAGGCGACGTCAGAAACTATCAGGGGAGAACGCCGCATAAAAACCAAACGTGCGCGCGCGTCTCCCCTCTGAAGAACCGTATCGGAAAATCACGACAAGCATTTCGTTGAAGAGCTGTCTCGTAAGAGAGCTGAGAATTGGCAGCGTCGTAGCAAGTATTTGTCAACACTGTGAGAGTGCATTTACTTCCGGTTGTAGCCCGGCATTACGTCGCTAAATTCACTTGGAATTCGTTTTTCACATCGAAGACTCATACCATGTAACCCACTGTAAGATGAGACACTTAGAAATTATATTTAATTTCTGGACTCCAAGAACGGCATTCTTCACATAAGTAACTCCTGTTTGTGTGTTTAATGTTGCGTTTTGAGGCTCAGGCAATATCGCAATGACTATAGTCCGCCTGTTGCTGCCGGTGTGTCGTTAACTCAGCGATTCCATTATGCGGTACGGTGCTGGTGCTATATTAAATGGCAGTTCTAATCTCGGTGAAGGCAGCTGAACACAACGGTTTATTTTCCATTTTAACTAATGGGGTTGTAAACTGCTAAACCTGAAGAATGCTTTTACACATAAACCTTCTTGCAATTTCGGCTTAATAAATTATGTTAACGTCATGGATGTCTGCTTTGCAAATGCCAAGGTGCTTCACTGCAAAATAGTTTCTGAAAAGATTCAAACCTACTGTCAACGATTCGAATTTGAGCTTTGTTCGTCATATGGGTCTAACATGTCAGGAGGATGTTTATGAAGTAAACATGTTGATAAATATAGTTCCTCTCTTCTAAATTTTGCAATAGCATTTAACTGTAGACGTTTGCTGACACCGGCGTTAGTAATTCCTTTCTATTCTATGAAACCTCAAAATCGATAACTTTTTCTGGTTTACATCTGATGACCTTAACTATCACTTCCGACCAACGTTAAATACTTTATGAATCCATACATGGAACTCCAAATGTGCAGTGTTCCTGCACATCTACAGAGCATGCATTGGAAGGTATTCACACAGTTTATCGCATAGACTTACGATATGGAATGAAACAAAAACTATAATACACTTTACACCACAGACGCTCACTCTGGCTTGACGAAAACATCCGAATATTGGAAAAGTTGCACAAATAATTGACTTTGAAAGGAAAAGAAAGAGGTATAAGCATTTATAAAGTCATCGAATGTAGTGAGGTGGTTTAATTTCGTCTAAGTCCATAAAATTAATTTCGGACCATACGCAGCTCCTGCCGATTAATGTAATACAGTACCCATCTACTAATCAGGGCGTCAGTCTCTGTAGCTTTCGATCGAGAATGGAAATCGTAGAAATCTTCTATGGAGCAACATTTAATAATAATAAAACGTTTTAAATTATCAAAAGCGATGAGCAGTAGCAGGCGCTTTCGATAAAGAACGGGGAGTGCAGCGCTGCTGCTGTCGCCACGGCCGCTGCCAGTAGCCAGCAAGTAGATCCCGGAGCTTTACCGCATGCGGCGTCCAGAGAAGGACACTCTGCAAGAAATCTGCCGCAAAATGGCTACTGGATAAAAGTTTGTTATTGTTGTGATAGAAAGTGAAATAGATTGAACCTGCATTACCATTACATTCACGTCTTCAGCATTCAGTTGGAAGAGGCTATAAAAAATTTTTGCGCCAGCTAGTTTCGATCCACAGATATTGTAGACAGAAACAACGCACGGTACCGCTATACCACGGGCGTAAACAGTGTATGACTTCTCTAACATCGGACAAGACTTCCTCCAGGAAGTGCCGCAGTCTACAGTGTTGGCAGATTATGGAGATAGCCGGACTTAGAGAATTAGCGAGTTGGCCAGTTTATTTGTCCTATGTCGCGATCGGCGCGGACTTAGCCTCTGCAGCGGCCTTCCGCCGGTCGAGTTTTATGTCAAAGAGTGTACGTGAAGGCAATCAAGTCTAATACCTGTTACCACAGCCAATCAAATTTGACCACTGGTGTAAACACATAAATAGACGCAGTAGTTAAAACATATTACAATAGATGTCATCTGCAGACAGCGTGCAGAAAACAGGAATTATTTCCAGGTCCGTCAGAAGTGGATGGCGTGCGGAACACGAGTAAACCAGGGATCCGTCTAGAATGTGTTAAGTCTTGCTTCCATTATCAAGTGTGAGGTGACATCTGCCTCTGTGGTACCTTTATCTTTCCTTAACCCAGGCTGATGGTCAATTTACAGACCCTGAATTTTATATTGGATACCTGCTGGGGCGAGTAATATTTCTTGTGCATTGTAATTAAGTCGTAAGCTTCCGAGTTTGAAGTCAATTAACATAACAGTTTTGTTGTCGTAGAGGCGAGTATGTTGTAAAATAACTGACGCTACAAGTGTAAGACAGAGGCCCGCTAGAAAGACAGGGGCAGCGCTTACACCACGTGACACTGCAAGTCTTACGAGTGCCCGCAGCCATCTCCAACGGGAAGCGAGACAAGTTTAATAGTTCTTAACCACACGTCTAAATGCATGGAAGCTCTCAATAGCACATGACCAAGTTATGACCTTTATTGGGTACCTTTGTATTGATATACTGATGTTTTCTGCACGCTGGACCCTGCACGCAGCCGAGCGTCCGTGAAGTATGGCGAGCAAGGTGATTAGTATGACGTCACAAGTTCGTCGTGGGGCCCATGTTTCCAAAGTCTTCTAGACTAACTGAGTTCTGTAACAAGATTCAGCTAGTGATAGCAAATATTCTGTTCAAGAATCACAAGAGGAGGAGGTATACTTGGAAAAGGCCGGGTGATACGGGAAGATTTCAGTTAGATTACATCATGGTCAGATAGAGAGTCCGAAATCAGATACTAGATTGCAAGGTGTACTAAAGAGCAGATATAGGATCAGATCACAATATAGTAGTGATGAAGAGTAGGCTGAAGTTTAAGACATTAGTCAGAAAGAATCAATACGCATAGAAGTGGGATACGGAAGTACTAAGGAATGACGAGATACGTTTGAAGTTCTCTAACGCTATAGATACAGCAATAAGGAATAGTTCAGTAGGCAGTACAGTTGACGTGGAATGGACATCTCTAAAAAGGGCCATCACAGAAGTTGGGAAGGAAAACATAGGTACAAAGAAGGTAGCTGCGAAGAAACCATGGGTGACAGAAGAAATACTTCAATTGATCGATGAAAGGAGGAAGTACAAAAATGTTCCGGGAAACTCAGGAATACGGAAATACAAGTCGCTGTGAAATGAAATAAATAGGAAGTGCAGAGAAGATAATGCCTGCGGGAAAAATGTGAAGAAATCGAAAAAAGGATTGATTGTCGGAAGGACAGACTCAGCATATAGGAAAGTCAAAACAACCTTCGGTGGCATTAAAAGAAAGGGTGATAACATTAAGAGTGTAACAGGAATACCACTGTTAAATGCAGAGGAGAGAGCGGATAGGTGGAAAGAATACATTGAAAGCCTCTATGAGGGGGAAGATTTGTCTGATGTGATAGAAGAAGAAACAGGAGTCGATTTAGAAGAGATAGGGGATCCATTATTAGAATCAGAACTTAAAAGAGCTTTGGAGGACTTAAGATCAAATAAGGCAGAAGGGACGGATAACATTCCATCAGAATTTCTAAAGTCATTGTGGGGAAGTGGCAACAAAACCACTATTCACGTTGGTGTGTAGAATGTATGACTCTGGCGACATACCATTTGACCTTCGGGAAAGTATCGTCCACACAGTTCCGAAGACGGCAAGAGCTGACAAGTGAGAGAATTATCGCACAATCAACTTAACACCTCATGCATCTAAGTTGCTTACAAGAATAACATACAAAATATTGAAAAAGAAAATTGAGAATGCTCTAGATGACGATCAGTTTGACTTTAGGAAAGATAAAGACATGAGAAAGGCAATCCTGACGTTGCGGTTAATAATGGAAGCAAGACTAAAGAAAAATCAAGACAGGTTGATAGGATTTGTCGACCTGGAAAAAGCGTTCGACAATGTAAAATGGTGCAAGATGTTCGAAATTCTGAAAAAAGTAGGTGTAACCTATAGGGAGAGACGGGCCATGTAGAATACGTTCAACAAATGGCTCAAATGGCTCTGAGCACTATGGGACTTAACATCTGAGGTCATCAGTCCCCTAGAACTTATAACTACTCAAACCTAACTAACCTAAGGACATCACACACATCCATACCTGAGGCAGAGTTCGAACCTGCGACCGTAGCGGTCGCGCTGTTCCAGACTGAAGCGCCTAGAACCGCCCGGCCACACAGGCCGGCAATACAATGTGCAAGAAGGAATAATATGAGTGGACGGCCAAGAACGAAGTGCTCGTATTAAAAAAGGGTGTAAGACAGGGATGTAGCCTTTCGCCCCTGCTGTTCAATTTGTACATTGAGGAAGCAATGATGGAAATAAAAGAAAGGTTCAGGAGTGGAATTAAAAATCACGGTGCAAGGATATCAGTGATACGATTAGCTGCTGACATTACTATCTTCAGTGAATGTGAGGAAGAATTACATGATGTGCTGAACGGAATGAACAGTGTAATGAGTACAGAGTATGGATTGAGAGTAAATCGAAGAAAGACGAGGGTAATGAGAAGTAGTAGAAATGAGAACAGCGAGGAACTTAACATCAGGATTGATAGTCACGAAGTAGACGAAGTTAAGGAATTCTGCTACCTAGGCAGTAAAATAACTTTGACAGACGGAGCAAGGAGGACATCAAAAGGAGACTAGCAATGGCAGAAAGGGTATTCCTGACCAATAGAAGTCTAGTAATGTCAAATATCGGCCTCAAATCGAGGAAGAAATTTCTGAGAATGCACGTCTGGAGTACAGCATTGTATGGTTGTGAAATATGGGCTGTAGGAAAACCGTAACAGAAGAAAATCGAAGCATTTGATATGTGGTGCTACAGACGAATATTGCAAATTAAGTGGACTGATAAGGTAAGGACTGAGGAGAATCAGAGAGGAAAGGAACATGGGGAAAACACTGACAAAGAGAAGGGCCAGGACGATAGGTCATCTGTTAAGACATGAGGGAATGACTTCCATGGTACTAGAGGGAGCTGTAGAGGGCAAAAACTGTAGAGGAAGACAGAGACTGGAATACATCCAGCAAATAATTGAGGACATAGGTTGCAAGTGCTACTCTGAGATGAAGAGGTTAACAAAGGTGAGGAATTCATGGCAGGCAGCATCAAACCAGCCAGAAGGCAGTAGGCAGATGAAAAAAAAATAAAATAAAAATAAAGCGAGACCTTCTAGTAGCACGTTGATGCATGTCTGTATTCCTCGTGGCATGCTATCCATAAGTTCTTCAAGGCACTGTTGGTCCAGATTGTCCCACTCCTCAACGGCGATTCGGCGTAGATCCCTCAGAGTGATTGGTGGGTTACGACGTCCATAAACAGCCTTTTTAATCTACCCCACGCATGTTCGACAGGGTTCATGTCCGGAGAACATGCTGGCCACGCTAGTGGAGCGATGGTATCATGAAGGAAGTCATTCACAAGATGTGCACGATGGGGGCGCGAATTGTCCTCCACGAAGACGAATGCCTCGCGAATATGCTGCCGATATGGTTGCACTATCGGTAGGAGGAAGGCGTTTACGTATTGTACAGCCGTTACGGCGCCTTCCATGACCAACAGTGGCGTACGTCGGCCCCACATAATTCCACCCCAAAACAGCAGGGAAACTCCACCTCGCTGCACTCGCTGGACAGTGTGTCTAAGGCGTTCAGCCTGACCGGGTTGCCTCCAAACACGTCTCTGACGATTGTGTGGTTGAAGACGTGTGCGACAGTTATCGGTGAACAAAACGAGATGCCAATCCTGAGCGGTCAATTCGGCATGTTGTTGCGCCCATCTGTACCGCGCTGCATGGTGTCATGGTTGCAAAGATGGCCCTCGCCATGGACGTTGAGAGTGAAGTTGCGTATCATGCAGTCTATTGCGCACAGTTTGAGTCGTAACAAGATATCCTGTGGCTGCGCGAAAAGCATTATTCAACATGGTGGCGTTGCTCTCAGGATTCCTCCGAGCCATAATCAGTAGGTAGCGGCCACCCACTGCAGTAGCAGCCCTTGGGCAGCCAGAGGGAGGCATGTCATCGAGAGTTCCTGTGTCTCTGTATCTCCTCCATGTCCAGACAACATCACTTTGATTCGCTCCGAGACGACTGGAGACTTCCCTTGTTGAGAGCCCTCCCTGGCACAAAGTAAAAATGCGGACGCGATCGAACCGCGGTATTGACCGTCTAGCCATGGCTGAACTACAGACAACACGAGCTGTGTACCTCCTTCCTGATGAAATGACAGGAACTGATCGCCTGTCGGACCCTCTCCGTCTAATAGGCGCGGCTCATGCATGGTTGTTTACATCTTTGGGCCGGGTTTAGTGACATCTCTGAAGTCACAGGGGCTGTCTAAAAATGGTTCAAATGGCTCAGAACACTATGGGACTTCACATCTAAGATCATCAGTCCCCTGAAACTAAGAACTACTTAAATCTAACTAATCTAAGAACGTCACACACATTCATGCCCGAGGCAGGATTCGAACCTGCGACCGTAGTGATGCGCGGTTCCAGACTGAAGCGCCTACAAGCCTAGAAACGCTCGACCACACCGACCGTGTGGCTGTCTCTGTGATACAATATCGACAGTCAACGTCTATCTTCAGGAGTTCTGACAACCGGGGTGATATATATATTCAACGACGTCATATCTTGGGTTTCTGTTTGTGGCTCAGAGTCTCGGCAAAACGTAGCAGCTATTTGACAGGCGATGTCGCAACGTAGGAAACGAATCCCACTCGCGAGTGAATAATATCGAAAGGCAAGAGACCGAAACAATTTTGTGTTGACGTTTCGAGCCACCACAGAGACGATATTCGACGCGTCGAGTGTGGAATAAGCGTCCGTGACGAGAGATTCGAGGGAAAGCGTGAGTATTTTGAGAGGGCGCCGGGTTCGCGGAAGCGACGTGTGTAGCAGATGGGATCGGACAGGGCCGCGCCGGTCCAATTAGCGCTGCGCCCACGCCCGCCCCCGCCGGCGCTGCCGTGGAGAGACCGCAGCGCAGCGCACAGCAGAGCAGAGCCAGCCGCCGGCAGCCGTGCTATCGACCGCGGCGCCGCCTCCGCCTGCGCTGCGCTGCGCCGCGCCTCGCCGAATTATCCAATTACCGGCCGGATCGCAGGATCGCCGCTCCGATTACCGGCCGTAATTGCGCGCCGCGTTTTGGCGGACGAGGTCGCCTGTCGCCGCGCTCTGCGATACAGCTGCGCAGCCCGGGACAAACGAGTCGTTTCCGTAGGGCAGCTCTTTCCGTTCTCCGGTGAGAAAGGACAGAGTGGGGAGACGATATGAATGTTAATATCCCCGTCATATTGGCTGCCTCTCGACAGTGACGGTTTCTTAAAATCTATCAACAGGTTTTGCATAGACCGCTACCTCATCCGAATTGAAGTGCTCGACGCTTGAACGAAATGAATACACAATCACAGTACAAGCGAAATAGTTCTGATCTGTTCGTGCTAAGTATAAGTCTACTAGAGGCCCAAGCAGAGTCAGATAATTTAACCAAAATGCCCAAGCAATCAAAGCCAAGAGCTCCAACGGGAAATTTCCTCTATTAGTTCAGGCGGTGTCAAAAACTGCCTTAGGGACGTCCATTAATTACGTGAATGATTTCTTTAAAATTTGGCCATTCCCCCCCCCCCCCTCCCCTTCCTCGGTGAGATTTAGTGAGATCTGGTGGGACCCCGTTACCCCTCACGTGAGTTTTAGCCCATAACATAATCGGTTAAAAATACGTAGGAATGAAAATGTTTTTTATTAGTTTCAAATACTTATACGAAGCTTTAATAACACTATGTTTTATTTAGAGAGTGTGTTACGCAGTGTTATTAACATTTTCAACCTACCAGTCCTGGGCAGTACTCAGACGGACAGGCAGACAGAAACAGACGGGCAGAAAGACTCCACAAAAACCGTATTACCCGTTTTGATGGATCCCTAAAGACTGACCTTTTATTGGTATATTATGCACATTAAATGCCGTTGAACATTTACTTACTTTGCAGATGAATGCCGCGCGGGATTAGCCGAGCAGTCTAGGGCGCTGCAGTCATGGACTGTGCGGCTGGTCCCGGCGGAGGTTCGAGTCCTCCCTCGGGCATGGGGGTGTGTGTTTGTCTTTTGGATAATTTAGGTTAAGAATGTGTAAGCTTAGGGACTGATAACTTTAGCAGTTAAGTCCCATAAGATTTCACACACTTTTTTTTTTTTTTTTTTTTTGCAGATGAATGATATCATTGTTTCTACGATATGTGTACGTAGCTTTTCAGTCTCTAGATTTATATGAATACTAATGTAATTCTTGTCCACGGACTTCAGCTTAGCTTCCTTCCACAAACGATTAACTTCTTGCTCCTATATGTGTTTCGACTTGTTAAAAAAGCTTAACGTACGCACAGTAAAAGCTTTGAACAATTTCGTGTTGAACACGGTAACATCGGCTTCATATGCGTTGCAGAATATCACTACTGAGTTACTGACGGGTACACAATGATTCCGACCAGCGCGGCGCGCAGAGAACTTCCCCAAATGAAATCTGACTCTTGTGCGGCACTTACATCACATCGGGGGATTCCGGGCATGCACATATGTAAAGCATGCAGTTCAGGTCAGAGAGGCCATAAATATTAGTCGGCACTTTAATATCTTCTATGCTTGGGATTAATTTTATAAAACAAAATTTTATCCTTCTTAATAACGTATATTCTCTGAATTAAAACGTTAACGTGAGATTTTCATTGCCCCTCCCCTCCCCCCCCACCTTTAAATGAGAATTATTGAGATTTTCCTGGAAACCGCCCCCCCCCCCCCCCCGCATTATGAGCTCACATTATTAATGAATGTCCCCTTATGATCCGAAATGCTCGTGTACAGCTGATGAAGGTCTCTGTATACTGGCCACAGACCGTTGTTGAGGGCAGAACTTGAAATGTTGCGAGCTCCTCCTAGTGCGGGCCGCAGTGTACCTCAGCGATTGCGCTGTCTTGACGTCGATATCTGTATTACACACACAGCTTCCAAGAGGCTAGGATACAAAATGTAGGTTTATTTGTTGATTTATGCATTTACTACTCCCAACTACATTTAACGGAATTTTTATTTGTGAGTCAACATTACTGTCTGTATAACAGTTGAGCAATATATAATAATAATAATAATTACTAATAAATATATGGAATTTGGGAAATGTAAGTCTTATTAATATTCTGGCCGAGCATGTGTTACAAACAATTTCTGCCGCTCATGAAACTTCTCAGTTCGTAGTTTCCTAGCGACGGGTTTGTCAGAATCTCACGAGAGGACATGGAGTCGTCATGTGTGCTCCTCCATAGCGAAATATTTGTCTGGCGATTTTTCTTACTAACTTTCGAAGCTCACTGAGGACGGAGGTCCCGTTCGTTGTGTTACTGGAAATAGTTACTGTGGAAATAGTGTTCATACGATGGTAAAAGAATTATTATTGCCTCTATCTCTGCCTTCATGGCTGCGGGCTTTTCATCTTCGGAGTCGGAAAGTTTTTTTACTCCTGCTGCCTTGGTTATGGATCCTGTGCCGTCAGTATTTATTTATGCAGTATGTTCGGAAATGTTCGATATAAACTTCTAGTACTTGTAGAAGGGAGTGAGTGCATAACGTTTTGAATCGGAACACATGTCCGGAAATGTACCGTTTCCGTTCCACCACAGTTTCAGTTCAGCTGTTTAAATCGTTCACTTCTGACTGAGGAATTGAATTATGGGTGACGCAGTACCATTATTATATAACAATTCGAAAGCGAACATAACTAAACATCCATTTATCACTTAAGCATGTTTGTTTGTATTAATGCTTAATCTGTACGTACAGTATGCTGGACTCTTTTTTGTTTTCGAATAATGTAAACACGAAATGCTTAAGTGTTAATACAACCAAATGTACGGTACCTAAGGGATAAATGGAGATTTTGTTGTGATTCCGTTCGAATTCTTACCTAATAATTGTCTGCGTCACGCCTAATTAAATTCCTCAGGCAGAAGTGGTTGAGTTAAACATTTGACTTGAAACCGTGGTAGAACGGAAACGGTATGTTTCAGGACACTGGTTCCTGTTCAAAATATTATGCACTCATTCCCCTATACGATTCCTAGAAATTTGTAACAAGGATTTCCCAAGACGCTGTAATCAAACACAGGCATGTCAACAAACCTGTGAGCATCTTTGCTACGCGTAACTAAGGGGCATAAAGAACTGTTTCATTCGCGAAATCCCTTACTCATTGAGCAAATTTCTGTATAATGCTGCTTAGCCTTCATTAGAGACAGATATTTGTCTTAGACTTCTATAAGCATCAGCATTCCGTGTTAGTAGCTAATCTGTGATCGATGTCTGAGAAAACTCAGGTTTGTAGCTTTACGTTAACACACCATTTATAATCAAATGCACTTTTTTGAGCTCTTTTTTATTTATTGTTTGAAATTCATAAACTTGTTAACATTGATTCTTTTACTGTTTATCATATCTGCAAGTCATGTGCACAAACTTAAATGTTTTTGCTAAATGTTTTCACATTCATTGTTGGAATCATTAATTATAGTGGCTGCTATAAAGCCTGTTTTGTCTTGTTTATTTTGTCAATGTTAAAATCACGTTCAGAGTAAAATTTTGCAATAAGTTTTTTTAATCTTTGCTCAGCACCCTACCCTCACAGATCAAAGCCCCCTGCCATTTCAGTTCTGGAAAGTAATTTCTCCATTATGTTCTTGTCGAATGTGAATAATGACATACACACATCAAAAAAAGTTTTGCATCACCTCGGTTCAGAGAGTTCCGGAAACTGTACAGAAAATTAGAATAGAGATAAACATAAACATCATTTCCGCTCTTTTTATTGCTCATGAAAACCACACATTGTATGTTCTACCACCACACAGCGAGACCTTCAGAGATGCTGGTCCAGATTGCTGTACACGCCGGTACCTCTAACACCCACTAGCACGATCTCTTTCAGATGCATGCTGCATTCGTCATGGAATACTATCCTCAAGTTCATCAAGGCATTGTTGGTCCAGATTGTCCCACTCCTCAACGGCGATTCGGCGTAGATCCCTCAGAGTGGATGGTGGGTCACGTCATTCATAAACAGCCTTTTTAAGTCTGTCCCAGGCATGTTCGATAGCGTTCATGTCTGGAGAACATGCTGGCCACTCTCGTGGAGTGATGTTATCCTGAAGGAAGACATTCACAAGATGTGCGCGATGAGGGCGCGAATTGTCTTCCTTGAAGACGAATGCCTCGCCAATATGCCGCCGATATGGTTGCACTATCGGTCGGAGGATGGCATTCAAGTATCGCCTTCCATGACCAGAAGCTGTGTACGTCGGCCCCACCTAATGCCACCTTGCTGCACTCGCTGGACAGTGTGTCTAAGGCGTTCAGCCTGACCGGGTTGCCTCCAAACACGTCTCCGACGATTGTCGGGTTGAAGGCATAGGCGACACTCATCGGTGAAGAGAACGTGATGCCTATCCTGAGCGGTCCATTCGGAATGTTGTTGGTCTCATGTGTACCGCACTGTATGGTGTCGTGGACATCGCCATGGACGTCGGGAGTGAAGTTGCCCATCATGCAGCCTATTGCGCACAGTTTGAGTCGTAACAAGACGCCTTGTAGCTGCACGAAAATCGTTATTCAACATGATGTCGTTACTGTCAGGATTCCTCGAAGCTATATTCCTTAGGTAGAGGTCATCCACTGCAATAGTAGTCCTTGAGTAGCCAGAGCGAGACATGTCATCAACCGTTCCTGTTTCTCTGTATCTCCTCTATGTCCGAACAACATCGCTTTGGTTCACTCCGAGACGCCTGGACACTTCCCTTGTTGAGAGCACAAAGTAACAATGCGGACGCGATCGAACCATGGTATTGACCGTCTAGACGTGGTTGAACTACAGACAACACGAGCCGTGTACCTCCTTCCTGGTGGAATGACTGGAACTGATCGGCTGTCGGACCCCCTCCGTCTAATAGGCGCTGCTAATACATGGTTGTTTACATCTTTGGGCGGGTTTAATGACATCTCTGATCAGTCAGGACTGACTGTGTCTGTGATACAATATCCACAGTCAACGTCTAACTTCAGAAGTTCTGGGAACCGGGGCGATGCAAAACGTTTTTTGGTGCGTGTATAAGAAAAGCCAGCGGTACAGTGTAAATTGATGTGGAGAAGAAGCTCACTTTTCAGAGGTTCTTGTCTATAAACTGGTTTCGCAGCTAACCTGTTGAACAAAGCGAGCTCCTGTCATTTGTCACAGTCAATATTAAATGCCTTCACATCGCGCTTGACACAGTCGATAAAGCGCAATGAAGATCTTTCGGGAGGTCTCGTGGCAAGTGCTACCTTAGCAAGAAGTGTGCGTCGGGGAAGACGAGGGCGGTCCACACGATGTAACTATCCCCGCCACCGCAGGCGATGTTCTTTGAAAGAGACGCTGATAACTGTGCAAATTTGTAGTATTCAGAACAAACTCATTTGTTACTTGCTATGCCTAGGATGCTTCGTGAGCACAGTGGATGAAAGTTGTTCAGCTGACATTCTTGTTTAGGGTGCGATGTACAGGTCTCAGCACCATACAATATGGTGTTCAGCACACGTTCTTGATAGACTAGCGTTATTTTGGTCACCCTATGGCGTTTGTATGAGGCTCCAGTTTATGCCATTTAAAATAAAAATAAAAGTAGGTCTCAGCATGATGGCTATTCAATGGTTGAACCTTCATTCCATTCGGAACTTACGCCATCATTAACATCGGTGTGAGCTGTGACTCCAACCGGCACGATTACACTTCTCTTTTCATTGTGACCTGAAAACAACCAGACTCCGAAAGTCATTTTGAGGGATATCTGCTCATGCTTGAAACTCATGCTGTTAGCTGATGGAACCTGCTGGCTGGTGACAGGTATAAAATTGTACGTGTTCCCATAATATCCCAGAAATGGTTTATGGATGACAAACCAGTGGGCAAGGTAGACCAGTCATGTATCCGTATAGTCCTCTAGCTGTTTATGGTGTGAACTGCTGTGTTATTCCTTACATTACTTTGCTGGAATTGCATTTGTTACCTCGGTCATCAAGAGTATAAAAACAGGGTTTACCACGCTTGACACATATTGGCGAACATTTTTCTGCCCTTCAAAAATTACTAAATCAGTCCTTTTATCACAACCAAAAGATCCTCACACCATGATTCCAGGAGTTGGAGAAGTGTGTATCTCGCGAATCGCTGCTTCGTGTGATCTTACATCAGGTCGTGTACAGACACATTGGCGTCGATGTGTCCGCCACAAACAGAAGTGAAAGTGACCGCTGAACACCACAAAACGCCGGTCAGTATCCTAGTATCTTTGCACCATTCGAGTCTCTGCTGTCTGCGGTGTGGTGCCAGTGATAAAAGACGTATGACAACTCGAGGTCTCAACCCAATTTCTAATAATCTGTTCCCGACGGTTCGTTGTGACATTCTGCCTTGGCCCGGAGTCCAGCTTTTGTCATCTGTCTCTTCCTCAGAGCTAGTCGACCAACCACCTTCTCGTGGTGTAGGCTTCTGGAAGGATCCGTACGTACTTTTATTGTCACATTATTGTCCTGAGTCCATCTCGTCACTACACGTTCTGCAGTCACTACACAACAGTCGAGTGCTCTACAGTCTGTTGGTGTGATGCACCCCTGTGCCTTATGCCAATGATTCGAACTTTCTCAAATTATGAAATATGGCGGTAAACAGTGTGTGCACGTCCTCTGGATATGCTGTGTTGTGATCTGCACCTGAAAACTTCCAGCGACGTTAGATATATCCAATCTGTATCACGCCATCGGTCATTCTACTTCTGTAGGGCGCACTTTATAAATAACCTCTCATAACATTGAAATTTTAATCAGTTTATCCCAGGCTGCCGTCCAGTGGTGATCGGCGCGCACTAGCAATGGTATCAGTTTGATAGGGTTGGGGCTAGATATTCATGGTGTAACTTTTTCAATTTTCATCAGCGTATACAAACCTGCATACCACTCGCCCTCTCTCCTCCACCATCTATTCAGTTTCCTTTACAGAACCTGCAACTCTGGCTTTTGGCGCAGTACTACTTCGGTCACTAAGCATGACCATATCAGCGCCATATACAATACCAATACAAGGACAATCACTTGGCCGGCGCTTGACATTCCTTGACCATGAGCATTTTCACCTCAACCAACAGTAACGCCAACTCTTTCTCCGGCTCCATCACGAGCGCCATCACCTTCAGCATCGCCATATGACAGACGGCCTGCAACTACTTTGAGTCCAAAGAGATATACGGGTCCTGTGGCGTGCACCACAGCACGTGACACTGCAGGTCTTACGAGTTGTAGCGACTGTCTCCGGCGGGGCAGCGCGTTGTTATTTCAGACTAGTTTAAAACTTGGTAGCTGCACGTTTAAAATACAGTTAAGCTCTCTATAACACACAAAAAATTTAATGGTTATCATTAAATTCACATACTGATTTTCCTCCTGGCCCAATACGTTGCCGGCCGGAGTGGCCGTGCGGTTCTAGGCGCTACAGTCTGGAACCGCGTGACCGCTACGGTCGCAGGTTTGAATCCTGCCTCGGGCATGGATGTGTGTGATGTTCTTAGGTTAGTTAGGTTTAAGTAGTTCTAAGTTCTAGGGGACTGATGACCACAGCAGTTAAGTCCCATAGTGCTCAGAGCCATTTGAACCGTTTGAACCCAATACGTTACGAGTATTCACGATGTACGTTCGGCAAGGCAACTAATGTGACGTCACGAGTTTGTTGCAGAGCCTGTATTTCCCGTAGGCCGTGGACTGCTTCCAGTGACGTCACAGCCTGAGTGCTACGCAGAAGCAGAGGCGCAACGACGCTAGCAGTTCACGACGTGATTTACAGTGTGAAATTTTGGTGCAGACTTATCGTCATATGTTGTGCACTTCAGTCATATCCGAAAGTAGCTTAGTGATCGCTGTTATTCAGTGTTACTGCTTATTACTATAAAAACTGCGAGGTCGTTAGCCAAATAGTCATGAAACTTGCCCGCATCTCGTGGTCGTGCGGTAGCGTTCTCGCTTCCCACGCCTGGGTTCCCGGGTTCGATTCCCAGCGGGGTCAGGGATTTTCTCTGCCTCGTGATGGCTGGGTGTTGTGTGCTGTCCTTAGGTTAGTTAGGTTTAAGTAGTTCTAAGTTCTAGGGGACTGATGACCATAGATGTTAAGTCCCATAGTGCTCAGAGCCATTTCGATCCACAGTCATGAAACAACAAACATCAAACTTATAGTTCTTTGCGTAATCGACACAGCTCTCTGTAGCGAATAAACGGACTTATTATGAAACAAGGCGAGTGAGTGCTATGCTGGTTACCTTCACCGAATAATAGAAGGACTATCGTTGAGTTTGGGCACTGTGCACAACGATAACGACGTCGCAGATGTGCAACAGATCGATTTGTTATTAGAGGGTCATACAACCATGGTAAAGTTGTAAGACAGTTTAAAGGATCTCGAAATCTGTAAGGCAAGGCTGAGATTAACAGATATATATTAGCAATAAAGAACTCTAAAACTCAAATCAAATCACAAAATAAGGCTAACGCTGTGGGAAGGTACCAAAAAGTGTGGAACACTCTGTGGAGAAAGTGCAACAAGATTTGCTCATCTGCGCAGCTTACAAAATCAAAGTTAATTATATAATATAGGGCCACAAATTATAACCAAATTAAACAGTTGAAATTGCACGGGAACGTAAGCAAGTAATGATCTGCCCAGAATCTGGATTGCACTACCACTATTGTGAAACATTTCCCCCAGCAACTGCCAGCGCGCGCCGATCACAGCTGGACGGCAGCCTGCAGATGACGCGCACAGCGCGACAGCCTGGAGCAGAATCACAGAATTTTAGTCCGTGCTCCAAAGATGCCTAACTTTTCGAAAACAGCATGTAGAGGGGACGACCCAAAACTGGGGATCGTAGCAGAAACCTCCCATCTTGGCATGCAAATCGAACATTGACAAACTCACTGTTGGTACCGGGCGTAAGCAACCGTATTTTCTCATGCTAGCCGGGCAACTCCGTGGCGTGTCAACTTTGACCTTTTCGTGCACGAAAGACAAAAATGTCAATCTCAGTTTTTATGTGGGGAAGCCAGATGCTGCTTAAACACTTTCCTGTGATTTGCGCCGTTTAGGAACAAACTTTCAAAGTCATCTGCTATGTTTGAAACAGGTTCCTACAACGAGAACTTGAGATCTTAAACCAGTCGCGCAGAGGCGACGCCCGTCCCCATCACCGCCATGCCAGTTGTTCGGGCTTTGTACCCCGTAGACTACGGTTCTGCACCGTCTACAGCACTCCAAACTGACGAGTGTGGTCTTCTAAGGCGGCTGAAAGGCATACATATTATAAGAAATGGACCTTTTGTTGGAATGTTTGCCATTACGAGCGTCTTTGGATATCTGAACACAAGTGTGATACGCTCTCTTTGACTACCAGAGGTTTGTTATTAGCAGAGAACGACCGAGTGTGTGAGTCGAGTTGGAGAGAGAGAGAGAGAGAGAGAGAGAGTTGAGTCGTCGCTGAGTGATGATCTTTGATGACGGACGTACCGATTAGAAAATTAATTTTATTTGACATGGTACTTAGTGTAAATGAGGATATAGCATGATTTCTGAGATGATTTTATAGGGAGATGTCTCATTTAGAAAAAGATAACGTGAATATATTTATTATTTGCCGCAAGCGCTGATCGCGACTTACAGTATTGTAAGATTACATTGGCTTTAACAATAGGCCTATCTGTATTTTGGTATCCAGGGCGAATTATCAGTCATGTGTTCAGAATCTTAATCTTTATTCGTCTCCCTCCACTTTCAGTTAAAATATTTTCATCTGAAAATAAAAGAGTACATTTTTCATAACTTAAATATCGTTCGTCAGAATTAGTTTTCATGGTGTATAACAGTGATAAGGAAAGATCAAAATTTCATGTTAATACGAGTCACTTCTGAGTTATTAAAGATGTCGGAATATCACTTCAGTTTCAACTAGCCTTTTACTTTTTTTACTTTACTTTACATGTGGCAAGGTCCCCATCGACCATACGCCTGCTCTTATGAGCCTCTTCCACTTCTGCCTGTCCAATGCGCTGTTTGTCCAGTTGCTGTTGCTGTTCATCCTAGTTGTGTCCTCCCGCATGTTATCCCACCATCTGATTCCGGGTCTCCCTCTTCCTCTCGTTCCATCTATTGTTCTGCTGAATGCCATTCTAGGTAGTCTATTCTCTGTCATTCTTGCTATATGGCCTGCCCAATTCAACCTTCTCAGCTTGAGCACTTCGACGATGTTACGGTGTTTGTACAGCCCTCTTAATTATTCATTTCTTCTTATTTTCCATTCCATGTTATTTTCGTTGTATACAGGTCCAAAAATTTTTCTTAGTACTTCTCTTTCGAATATTAACAGTTTTTCTTCATCTTTCTTTCTAAATATTAATGTTTCACATTCATATAGCATCACAGGTATAATGGTCGATTGATATAAGCGGATTTTGAAGCTACTGCTGAGTGATCTTTTTCTTAGAATTTTGATGAAACTAAAAAGTGTCTTGTTTGCTGCTGATAAACGGGCGTCTTTGGATACCTGAAAACAAGCGTGATACGTTCTCTTTGACTACCAGAGGTTTGTTATTAGCAGAGAACGACCGAGTATGTGAGTCGAGTTGTAGAGAGAGCCTTTTAGTCATGTGCAAATACTCTGCTCAAAAGAATTAGGTGAACAAGTATTTGGGCGTTTGCCAAATTCCATGGAGCAACAATTGAGGAATAGGGATGTTCCAAATTATACCTTTACCAAATTAAGTACATAACAGAATATCATTACATCCTCGATCGCTTACATAAAAAGAATTGAAATATCCCACCGGGCCGGCCGCGGTGGTCTAGCAGTTCTACGCGCTCAGTCCGGAACCGCGCGACTGCTACGGTCGCAGGTTCGAATCCTGCCTCGGGCATGGATGTGTGTGATGTCCTTAGGTTAGTTAGGTTTAAGTAGTTCTAAGTTCTAGGGGACTGATGACCACAGATGTTAAGTCCCATAGTGCTCAGAGCCATTTGAACCATATCCCGCCGGCCGTGGTGTCCGAGCGGTTCTAGGCGCTTCAGTTCGGAACCGCGCGACTGCTACGGTCGCAGGTTCGAATCCTGCCTCGAGCATGGATGTGTGTGATGTCTTTAGGTTAGTTAGGTTTAAGTAATTCTAAGTTCTAGGGGACTGATGACCTCAGATGTTAAGTCCCATAGTGGTCAGAGCCATTTGAACCATTTTTTGAAGTGTCGCAAAAACAGTGGAAGCATTCATTCATCCCGTCATCTTGTGTGTTTATCGTTGGACTTTGAGAGCTTCAATAATGTGTATGCCTTCCGTGTGAGTTCGTCACTGCCTAATACCTAGGTGGCATGCTCCGTATAAGTCCACGGAGGTCACCATGTGCTATCTGTTCATGCGCTATCTGTTCATGTGATATCTGTACATGTGCTGTCTGTTCCCACTCTTCAGTGAGAGCCCATGAGAGTTGTTCGAGAGTCTGTAACGGAACAGAACGACCACGAACACGTCTGTCAAGCATGTCCCACATATACACGATGGGGTGTAGGTCGGGACTCCCGATAGGCCATTCCATTATTTCAGTGTCCAGGCTTCGCAAGGCATCTGCTGAGAATTCTTCCGGTTTGTATGGCCGTGGTCCATGGAACTCTTCAATCTCTGACGTTTCGTCGAAGGCTACGTTGGACATCTTCGGAGGTGCTCCTGGTTGTGCTGAGTCTCGCTGCCAGTTTTGTCGGTAAGACTCAGTGCAACCAGGAGCACCTCCGAAGATGTCCAACGTAGCCTTCGACGAAACGTCAGAGATTGAAGAGTTCCATGGACCACGGCCATACAACCCGGATGAATTCTCAGCAGCGGTCGTGAAAGCCTTCATTGTATGATTCGCAAGACATCCCTGCCGACGCCCGCCACATAGGCCCTGGCAATGGAAGGAATTCAGCGCCACCACCGTATTCAGCGGCCACCACCTGGCCCGACAGGATCTGTTCGATGTGCTACCTGGCGGTAAGACGACCATGGACAACGACAAGGTCAGTATAACTGTCTACACAGAATCCTCCACACAACATGAAAGAACCTAGTAAATCGTTCCATTTCCTGGACAACAATTCTAAGGTACCGCTCACCACGTATCTCTGCACACGAACGCGTCCATTACTTCACGCCAGAGGATATTTGGATTAAATGGTTCAAATGGCTCCGAGCACTATGGGACTTAACATCTGAGGTCATCAGTCCCCTAGAACGTAGAACTACTTAAACCTAACTAACCTAAGGACATCACACACATCCATGCCCGAGGCAGGATTCGAACCTGCGACCGTAGCGGTTACGCGGTTCCAGACTGAAGCGCCTAGAACCGCACGATATTTGGATTAGTCTGTGGATAAAACTTTTTGCCAGTGACGAAGTTGGCAGTTGACATGGGAACGGCAGAGCTGAAGACGAGCAGTCGTGTGAAATGGAGTACTGGAACAAGATGTTTGAGTCGTAAGGTCCTTTCTCGAAACCTGTCACAGCTGCTTCAGTAGCCCCTCTGAGATCATCTTGCAGTGCTCTGGCGGTATTTGTACGACGCCGCAATGCTGAGATTGCCGGATATCGGTCTTCACGTGGGGTTGTAATGCGTCGGCGACCTTGTCCAAAGCTCCTTGTCTATGGACTTGTTTCCCGGTAGCGTGTTCACAACCTATGGATGGTACATGGAGAGGCATTGCCATCTGCAGCAATACAACGGAAAGTTCATCCTTTCCTGATGAAACAGGTCGACTTTGCAATTTGCAATGCATTAAGAAGTAGCATGGCATGTGCTTGGTAGAATACAACGTCCACAAATGACAACTGCCATCTGGATGCCTCAACAGAAAACACTGGGATGGCGGTACTCAATTCCTTCTGACGTTGTATTGCTGTAAGATGACTATAATATTGCGCCTTACAAGAACTCATCCACATATTTTGCCGTGACGTAGAAACACAATTAAGTATCATGTGAAAGGTTGTAGATCGTATATATGAATATATAAAGGAGACTGACCCTGTCACGTACGTCTTGTAAATAATTGTTAACGCTTATTGCATAAAAGGATAACCGGATAATACTTCCGAACGCTGAAAATCTTGGACACAGATGAGTGGAACGAAGAAGTGGCACCTCGGAAACCATGCAGGCCGGCCTTGTTGGCCGAGCGGTTCTAGGCGCTTCAGTCCGGAACCGCGCGACTGCTGCGGTCACAAGTTCGAATCCTGCCTCGTGCATGGATGTGTGTGATGTCCTTAGGTTAATTAGGTTTAAGTAGTTCTAAGTTCTAGGGGACTGATGACCTCAGATGTTAAGTCCCATAGTTCTCAGAGCCATTTGAACCATTTGAAACCACGCAGGCTGGGTTATTTCCAAGGATTTTTACTCAGAAGCGTACCATTGTACGAGTATAGGTTTTTCCTCGAAAACTTTCCGCGCTGGACGACAAAAGACTAAAATATGGTTGGTTGGCGTTCGGAAGGATCTGTAGAGAGGGAGAGTATTCCGTGGGTTCGGGAATATGATTCGTTTTAAGAATTACGATGGTGGGGAACCAAGTCTTGCTGGGAAGCCAGCGCTGGAGAGACGTGGTCTTCCGTTGTGAGTGCCCGTGTGTGTCGGTCGCTCGATATCAGCTTTTGTTGGTACAGACGGACTTGCTGTCTTTGCTCTCAGTAGAGTTTATAGTTAGAACAGTTAGGAACTGTACTGTTGGAAGTCGTCGTTGAGTTCGAAGCGTACAGTAATTGAGAGTACTTCCTCTGCCTATACTTACGTTGAAACGTTACCTGAACTCCGTCCTTGTGTTGGGAGTTCGCGTTTCTCGTCTGTAGAACACAAACATGAGAAGACAGTATTAGAGTTTATTAGTCCTAGTGACTGAAAGAGTTTAATTGTGGCTGGAGTTCTTCCATCGTCGCAGACGAGTACGAGAACCATCACTTGGACGCACCGGACGCAGTACATACCGTGATATCGCAAATTGCTTCGGCTTATTAGGACTGTAAAAGCTAAACAGCTGTGATCACGTTAGCTTATTTCCACTGAGGTTCCACACCACCGTAGATCATCTTCTAGTGTTTGGTACGCAGATGATGTCAGTCATTTCACGTTATTGCCGGCCGCGGTGGTCTAGCGGTTCTAGGCGCTCAGTCCGAAACCGCGGGACTGCTACGGTCGCAGGTTCGAAGCCTACCTCGGGCATGGATGTGTGTGATGTCCTTAGGTTAGTTAGGTTTAAGTAGTTCTAAGTTCTAGGGGACTGATGACCACAGATGTTAAGTCCCATAGTGCTCAGAGCCATTTGAACCATTTCGCTTTATTGATATTAGACCGTGCACTCATAATAAGGGGCAGAGTTGGGCAATTGATTAGTAATTTTACTTAGAAAATGTAAACTTTGTAATAAAAAGGTTCCCTTTTTTAATCTACAATAAATATATAAGCAGGAACAACGTTTATCATTTAGCAGGATTGGCTGCCTTCTTCATTCATTTACGTTTAGATTGTAATTTACAGAATTAAGAGGTGCTAAGATCTGCTTCAGGGGATAGTCAGACAGGGCCAAATCTTCATTGTAGCGTTTATTATTTTCCGTTGCGCACATTTATTTTACACCCGTCTGAAGAGCATCTTGGATTGCATAACACACCCATTAGATGACGAATGATTTTAGTCGTTGCCTACACTGAAAGCGAAGATCTTAAGCCATGCAGTAAGACCACAGACACAGCACGTACCAAAATAAAAATTTAACAGAGCGGACAGTGATACACGTGTGCCCCTCCTTCCCCCCCCCCCCCCAAATTCTCTTGAAAAGTGTATTTCACTGAAACTTAGCTTCAAAGCTTGAATGAAAATCGTAATATTACTGCACTATTGCGTTGAGCTGTACTTTAGGAAACATGACGATATTCTCATTTGGCAAAGCAGCCTAAAGCAAAAGATAAGGCAATTAGCCATGCAGTGATTTATTCCAGGATTCTGCAATTCTGTACTTCATATCCTTACGACTGAGCAAGACAGAGGAGAGCTGAGTAGTCCATTGCAAAGGTAAGAACTAATATTATGGCCTAAACGGACTTTCTCATTTGAAATTAGGTACGATATTCACTTGCAAAATTTTACGACGAAGAATACTTTGTCTGGCAAGCTCAGGTTCAACTAGTCGTGCCGGTAAGGGAAAGGTTGTGAGGGGTATACCACCGTGGAGTGTTGCATCAAAGCAATCTTCGGACTGAGGGCTGCTATAACAAGTGTTGACAGCAGTTTGCACGGGACGCGTTACACCCGGCCGGCCGTGGCCCGCAGCCAGACATTAGACGCAGGCAGGCAGCGGCCTAAACGCTGGAGGCCGACGCGGCGGCCGGCGGCAGATAATAAATGTGGTGAGCCCCCGGGGCGGTGTCAGCGCCAGCCCGGCGCCCCGGCGTGCGCCTGACGCCCGCACAAAGGCGCCACCCGCCCCCGCCGCCCCCGCCGCCGCCCTCTCACGCCCCCGGCACAGTAGCCGCACTGCCCGCGTCTGGTCTGGTCAGCCAGCCAGCGACGACCCCACCCTCCCGCCGGCGTCTACGTTTCCAGAATGCCGCACGCTGTGTCGTCCCAACTGACACAAGGCGTGAGCCACGAATAAACACATCTCTGTCAGCATTGTACGACGATTTCAACAGCCATTATTAAACTCGTCTTCATTCAGAGCTTCTTCGCCATTAGCAGATGTCCGTCGGTATACACCGAGGTGACAAAAGTCATGGGATAGCCTATGCACATGTACAGATGGCGGTAGTATCGCGTACACAAGGTATACAGTACAGTGCATTGGTGGAGCTTTCATTTGTACTCAGGTGATTCGTGTGAAAGGGTTTCCGACGTGATTATGACGGGAATTAACAGACTTTCCACGAAGAATGGTAGTTGGAGCTAGGCACTTGGGACATTCCATTTCGGAAATCATTAGGGAATTCAATTTTCCGACGTCAACAGTGTCAATAGCGTGCCGAGAATACTAGATTTCAGACCTCACCGCTCACCATGGACAACGCAGAACGAATTCGCAAAACGAATTCGCCTGCAGCTCCTCTCCTGGGCTCGTCAACATAACGATTGGACCCTAGACGAATTAAAAATCGTGGCCTGTTCACATGAGTCCCCATCTCCGTTAGTAAGTGCTGATGGTAAGGTTCGAGTGTGGCGCAAACCCCACGAAGCCATGGACCGAAGTTGTTGACAAGGCACTGTTTAAGCTGGTGGTGGGTCCATAATGCTGTGGGCTGTGTTTACATGGAATGGACTGGATTCTCCGGTCGAACTGAACCGGTAATTGACTAGAAATGGTTACGCTCGACTACTTGGAGACAATTTGCAGCTATTCATCGATTTCATGTTGCAAAACGACGATGGACCACGTCACCACAATTGTTCGCAATTGGTTTGAAGAACATTCTGGACAATTAGAGGGAATGATATGGCCAACCAGAAAGCCCAATATGAATTCCATCGAACATTTGTGGGAAATAATCGAGATGTCAGTTCGCATACAAATCCTGCACCAGCAACGCTTTCACAGTTATGGACGTTATAAAGGCAAAGCTCAGTATTTTAGCAGGGGACTTCCAACGGTTTTTTGAGTCCATACCACGTCGAGTCACTGCACCATGCCCGAAAAATGGAGGCCCGGCAATATATTAGGAGGTGAATGAAATGATCGTATGGCATCAGTGGCCGGGAGTTCCCAGACGGGAAGTTTGGCCGCCAGGTGCGACGCCACATTGGGCGACTTGCGCGTCGACAATGGGGATGAAATGATGACGAGGACAGCACAACACCCAGTCCCTGAGGGGAGAAAATCTCCCACCCCTAGCCATGAACCGAACCCGTGCCCCCGTGCATGGCATTATACTAGGAGGTATCTCATAGCTTCTGTCACCTCCGTATCCACCGTCATCCCCAAAAGTTGCGACGCTGGTTTCGTTCCTGGCGTACAAGCTTGAACTAACAACTGTACGCAACTGATGTGATTTCGACCAACTTGTTGTGAGCAGGCTGCTTTAGGTGGTGGACACGAGGCTGTAGTGTGTCAGAGTTATTGTATCACTAATCGCAATGGAGCAACATTTCTAAATCAAGTGTTCAAGACATTCTCCAGAATTTTTAAGTCCACAGGGGATTAATGCCACTAGTGGTGATGGCCACGCAGTGACTGAAATTTGCAACGGAAATAAAGATTTCTACTTCAATGACCAATGCTGAGCCTCCTTTTGTTAATCTCCATGATATTCTGAACAAGAAAAAAGTGTGTGCGAAGTTTGACTCCCAAACGAAACGACACGTGGACGCCTGCTGCGACCTGATTGAAATACAAAACGTAGACAATTATTTTCTGGAAAAAAAATCACACGTCACAGGACTTGGGGCTATCAGTATGAACCTGTCACAAAAGACAAAGTGCAGAAATTCACGTGAAGGTTCAATGCTTAGATGAGACAGCCGACATTCGAACCAATGTGACGTGCGAGTTGAACAATATTCCAAAGAAGGACCTTCCTGACAATTGCACATACCTGTATCAATGTTCTGTATGTTGTTGAACACTTCAAGCATTAAAATCGCTTTCTTACCTTGAAAGGATACGGTACCGCCCGACATTGAAAATAGGTACAACATTCTTCGCTATTCTTGTCAGAACAACATATTTTTTCTAATAATAACTCAGTTTCAATTAATACAACGAAGCCGGATACCAGTGTAGGAAAGAATGACAATTTATTTATTTAATTGATCACATGTGCACTCCCACAAAATAAATCCCTACACCCAATTTGGTGAAGGGATTTGGATAAGCTGTAGGTTACATCACGCCTGAAATGGAGAAGGACACAGAGAAAGTTTTAGTGTTCTGCACGTAAGTGGTGGACGTATACGATTGTATGGTGGTTTTGGATAAGATGTAGGTTACATCACGCCTGAAATGGAGAAGGACCCAGAGAAAGTTTTAGTGTTCTGCACATGGACGTATCCGATCTGGTATTGCTTTTATGGAATGGTGATAGGTATATGATATGTTCAGAGGGTTACTGAAAACGGCAGTGATTAAGAAACCTCTTAAGTACAGTAAACAGAGTGCGTGAAAATCATATCGCCTACCCGGTCACGTCACCCAAACTAGAAAGAGAAAGAGTTTATTGTCAAAAGAAAACGTATTTTATACATTTGTCTTACACAAGCATTCGTAGTTAGCACGAGTCGAGTTTTTTTAAACTACACCATAATAGTAAATATACAGCCGGAAAAAATTAGTACACCCTTTTGGAGGTTTCCAGTTCACTCAAGATTAATCGTTGCGACAGTGCATATGGAGTACCTGAAATGATCCGTGCTGAAACACCCATATTAGTACGTGAAGTAGCCTCCACGGGCGGCAACGCAGGCTCTGACTCTGGCATTCAGTCCCTCATATAGATGACAAATACTGTCCCGGGATACTTTATGCCATCTCTGCTCGACCCGTTCACGTAGTTCTGTAAGAGTTGTTGATTGAGGAGTCACATCAGTCACTTCTCATCCCATCATGTCTCGCACGTGCTCGATTGAAGACAATTCCGGTGATTGTGCTGGCCAGGGAAGTTGCTGCACGTTTGCAGAATACGTTGAGTTTCACGGGGAATGTGTGGGCGAGCATTATTCTATTGGAACAACACATCACCTTTCTGTTGCAAGACCGGCAAAAGAATGGGTATAACAACATTCTGCACGTACTGAGCTCTGGTTAGCATCGCCTGCAGTAACACCAAAGGTGAACGAGAGTTGTGGATTATTGCACCCCTGGCCTTAAGGCCTGGGGTAGGGCCAGTGTGTCTTTGGCGAGTGAATTCTACGAGACAGCCCTCAACAGATATTCGTCGTACGCGCAAAGTATCACTTGCGTCCACGCAGAATCCACTTTTCGTCGCTGAAAACCACGGTGCGCCATTCCATCTTCCAAGTGATCCTCTTCTGGCACCAGTCAAGCCATGCAAGTCATTGCTGTCGCGTGAGTGGAAGACAGGTTAGAGATGTGTGTGCCTGCAGTCCCACTGGTAACAACCGGTTCGCAACAGTTCGTGTTGACACATGTGCTCCACAAGCCCTGTTACCTGCACAGTGGTAGCCGTACGGTCTGCCACTGCTGCCCTCACAATGCGACGATCCTGGCGGGTGACTGTGCTGCGTGGACATCCAGAACCTCGCCTACGGGTGTGAGAATTTTCACGTGACCACTGATTTGTCTTACACAACTGACGCAGGACGTCCAACTTGAATGGCAATTGACCGAAAGGACTTTCCCGCCAGTTGGAAGTTCACAATTTGACCCTTTCAAAATCGCTTATTTGGTTGTAGAAAGCAGGAGCGCGTCTCCGTGGCAAGGCTGCCTGCTTGCTTCACCCGTCTGCACCACATGGTATCGTGGGTGTGAGCATTACCTACTAAAGGACAGACACAGATGGCGCTCTGGTAGTTATGCCACTACGCTATCTGTTGGCGGATGACGTTGAAACCATTGTCAGTAAATCAAGTATCGCCCAAGTTGCCTATCCCGTCATCGCACCAAAATTGACGTTGTCTTCACAGGTGCAATATTTTTTACGGCTATATATTTGACAGGACTCAAGACTGAACAAATTTTTGTTAAATTTGAGGTGGAGTGTAGGTGAGAGGGACATTTTTTGCTGCAACGGTTCTTTTTTCCCAGTTTACACGTTCAGCCAAGATTATACCCGGATACCCACGAGCGGTAGCACATTGGTTTCGGGATTCGGGGAGGCGCGCCAGCCCCGGATCGAATCTGCCCGGGGGATTAACGACGAGGACCGGTAGTGCTGGCCAGCGTGGATGTGGTTTTCATGCGTTTCCCCACATCCGACTAGGCGAATATCGGGCTGGCGCCCATGTCCCGCCTCAGTTACACGATTCGCAAACATTTCTAAAACGTCCACACGCGTGTCCGTGCACAACACTAGACGCAGGCAGTGACAGGGTACACAAATTACGCCCCCAGGGAGAAGGGAGGCGACAGCAAGTGCATGCCGCCACCCTCTACCACCAGTATCGCCAAATCCAATCATTAACATGCCTACCCCGTCACGATGTGGAACAAAGGCCAGTAAAAAGAAAGACATTCAAGATTACGCAGAGGTCATTTAAAGTTTTTAATAACTTTAAAACTATACTAGCTAGTGACAGCTTGTGTTCAACATGTGAAAAGATATTTGGTAAAGTTCCTTCTTTTTCAGGCGCAGCCGATTTGACGAAAAATATGGACGCTACAGGAGAAAGCTCAGGGTGCAACGAAACTTTCAGTCATAGAAAACCACATTTCGGCCAACTATTGACACGTCTCCTTGTGAGGCGTTCCTTTGATCTTGGAAAGCAACTTTCGATTTCGTTACAATTCCTAACGACTCAAATGCCTGGAGAGAAAGTTGGACGAGAGAGTGCGCGATATCACAGCGGCATTTCTCACTGGAATGTCTTTTTCAATTTCAAATTCATGTTCTGTATGTATCTGTGTAATGCATTTTCATGCATTCATGTCGTATCTTTCTTGTCCCCACTTTCGTCTGCTGGCACTTAGGGTTTTCTTAGTTGCCAGGAGGTTTCCTTGAATATTAAGGGCAGTTTACCCAACCTTTGTGTAGAACATTGAATACGTCTACGTTAGGTCAGAAAGCCATTAGTCGCCACTGGTCAGCACCCATTGGAGGTTGGTACAGGCAGAAACCGGTTACGCTCTCTGAAGCCTTCCGGGTAGCTGTGTAGGTCCCGGCAACGGTGCAGGTTAATTTTACTCCTCCCTAAGACGCCGGTGAACGAGGATGCTCTGAGTAGTATCTTTAGTTGCTATGTTGAAATGTCTAAGAGTTAGCTTTATTTGAGTTTCCCGTAGTCACTCTGGTGTGTGGTATTGCTAATGATGCCGCACCAACTAATTCAGTCAGGGAACGGTATTATTTCATTAGTATTAAGTTTATTCGATTAAATCTTTTGTGCAACTGCAACTTGGCGTGGACGAGCGGTCTCGCCGCGTGACGTACAGTTTTAGTTTCGCGTATCATGTACGAATGTGTCATGTGCTTTGTGGAATTATTGTGTTAAATATTATTTAATTTACTGTCCAGTCTGAGCTTCTTTCCCAAGAACTTAGTAGGCTGTACTTTGCTGCACCACGTGTGTTTCTTTGTAAACAACGGGGCTCCAATTCGACTTGAAGAACTCTTGTATTCGAAATGAATCCTCAGTTTCATCCTGAAAAAGGTGTGCTCACAGTTGGTAAATTTATTTACAAAATTACTGAGTTGTATGGAATTTTGGAAGTGAACTTTGCTCTCTGAAACTGACCGTTAAAGTCAGTCGTGCTCTGACCCAGTGAGCTTCATGTGGAATAGGGAAACTTTCTTCTGAATTATGTTATTTGTTGTGTGAGTAACCAGTGTGAACGTGGTGTGTGTGGTCCTGATAAACTGTAACCAGTAATTTAGCAGACTTGCTCCCACAAGTGTCAGTTCAGCTGTTGCATTGTATAATGCACCATTGTCAAGATTCAACGCGACAGCATTACAAGTAACTCTGTGTTTTAACTTAACATCTGTGTGCGTGTTACTTTTAATGAGGAAATAAACGTCAATTATTGCTAAAGCGCCATTACGCTTCCTAGTCAAGATCTTCTGTTTGCACCTCCCCGTAATAATGTTTCAACGAAATTTATCATGATCATTGTATATCCAGTATATGGATTGGTATTTTATTATATCATCAAAGGCTCTGTGAAGTGGTGCCTTTGTATCAGTTTAATTAATTACATTGAAATAAATGTGGCCGACTAATTAGAAATTTTGTGTTAGGCACTTCTTATAGGCAAGCGAGAAGTAGGCTCTACTTGCATAGTCGTTCTTGGGATTTAGGAAATCAGAAAGGAGGTATTTCGCGAAGGTCATCCTACCAGCATCATGCAGTTGTAAAAGACGACAGGAATCATTCGCTACTCCGGTTTGACATATATTTTTTATATAAGGAGGTGGTGTTAACCATAGCGTATGTAAGCTTCAGACGTCAAAATAGACAAGACACGGGAGGCGATTGCATGGAGGCCGAATAAATGGGTACGTACTGTGCTGGTACTGCCAACGGCTGAAAGCAAGGAGAAACTACAGCCGTAATTTTTCCTGAGGGTATGCTGCCTTACTGTATGGTTAAATGATGACGACGTTCTCTTCCGGAGGTCAAATAGTCCCCTTTCGGATATCCGGGCGGAGACTATTCAGGAGGACGTCGTTATTAGGAGAAACAAAACTGGCAATCTACGCATCTGAACGTGGAATGTTAGATCCGGTAATCGGACAGGTAGGTTAGAAAATTTATAAAGGGAAATGGATAGGTTTAATTTAGATATAGTGGGAGTTAGTGAAGTTCGGCAGAAGGAGAACAGGATTTCTGGTAGTTGAATACAGGGTGATAAATACAAAATCAAATGTATGAGACAGGAGAAATACCCTCAGACTTCCAAAAGAATATAATAATTCCAATCCCAAAGAAAGCAGGTGTTGACAGATGTGAAAATTACCGAACTATCAGTTTAATAAGCCACGGCTGCAAAATACTAACGCGAATTCTTTACAGACGAATGGAAAAACTGCTAGAAGCCGACCTCGGGGAAGATCAGTTTGGATTCCGTAGAAATGTTGGAACACGTGAGGATTATCTTAGAAGCTAGATTAAGAAAAGGCAAACCTACGTTTCTAGCATTTGTAGACTTAGAGAAAGCTTTGACAATTTAAGTGGAATACTCTCTTTCAAATTCTGAAGGTGGCAGGGGTAAAATACAGGGAGCGAAAGGCTGTTTACAATTTGTACTGAAACCAGATGGCAGTTATAAGAGTCGAGGAACATGAAAGAGAAGCAGTGGTTGGGAAGGGAGTGAGACAGAGGTGTAGCCTCTCCCCGATGTTATTCAATCTGTATATTGAGCAAGCAGTAAAGGAAACAAAAGAAAAATTCGGAGTAGGAATTAAAATCCATGGAGAAAAAATAAAAACGTTGGGGTTCGCCGATGACATTGTAATTCTGTCAGAGACAGCAAAGGAGTTGGAAGAGCAGTTGAACGGAATGGACAGTGTCTTAAAAGGAGGATATAAGATGAACATCAACAAAAGCAAAACGAGGACAATGGAATGTTGTCAAATTAACTCGGATGATGCTGAGGGAATTAGATTAGGAAATGAGACACTTAAAGTAGTAAAGGAGTTTTGCTATTTGGGGAGCAAAATAACTGATGATGGTCGAAGTAGAGAGATATAAAATGTAGACTGGCAATGAAAAGGAAAGCGTTTCTGAAGAAGAGGAATTTGTTAACGTCGAGTATAGATTTAAGTGTCAGGAAGTTGTTTCTGAAAGTATTTGTATGGAGTGTAGACAAGTATGAAAGTGAAACGTGGACGATAAATAGTTTGGACAAGAAGAGGATAGAAGCTTTTGAAATGTGGTGCTACAGAAGAATGCTGAAGATTAGATGGGTAGATCACATAACTAATGAGGAGGTACTGAACAGAATTGGGGAGAAGAGGAGTTTGTGGCACAACTTGACTAGAAGAAGGGATTGGTTGGTAGGACATGTTCTGAGACATCGAGGGATCACCAATTTAGTATTGGAGGGCAGCGTGGAGAGTAAAAATAGTAGAGGGAGACCAAGAGATGAATACACTAAGCACATTCAGAAGCATCTAGGCTGCAGTACGTACTGGGAGATGAAGCAGCTTGCACAGGATAGAGTAGCATGGAGAGCTGCATCAAACCAGTCTCAGGACTGAAGACCACAACAACAAATACAAAATCAAACAGCTGTAATGCAAGAGCAGGTTTAATAATGAATAAAAAATAGGAATGAGGATAAAATACTACGAACAACATAGTGAACGCATTATGGAATGCGGATAACATACTACGAACAACATAGTGAACGCATTATTGTAGCCAAGACAGACACGAATCCCACGCCTACCACGGTTGTACAAGTTTATATGCCAACTAACTCCGCAGATGATGAAGAGATTGAAGAAATGTATGATGAGATAGAAGAAATAGTTTAAATAGTTAAGGAAGACGAAAATTAAATAGTCTTGGGAGACTGGAATTCGATAGTAACAAAAGGAAGAGACAGAAAAGTAGCAGGTGGATATGGACTGGGGGTAAAGAATGAAAGAGGAAGCCCCATCGTAGAATTTTGTACAGAGTATGACTTAATCGTCGCTTACTCTTGGTTCAAGAATCGTGAAAGAAAGTTATATACGTGAAAGAGATCTGGAGACACTGAAAGGCTTCAGATTGATTATATGTTGGTAAGACAGAGATTTAGGAACCACGTCTGAAATTGTAAGACATTTCCAGGGGCAGATGTGGGCTCTGACCACAATTTATTGGTTATGAAGTGTAGATTAAAACTGAATAAACTGCAGAAAGATAGGAATTTAAAGAGATGGGACCTGGATAAACTGAAGGGACTAGAGGTTGCAGCGAGTTTCAGAGGGGCATTAGGGAGCGACTGGCAAGAACAGGTGAAAGAACTACAGTAGAAGAAGAAGTGTAGCTTTGAGAGATGAAATAGTGGAAGCAACGGGTGATCAAGTAGGTAAAAAGACAAGGACAAGGTGAAATCCTTGGGTAACACAAGGCATATTGAATTTAATTGACGAAGGGAGAAAATATATAAATGCAGTAAATGAAGCAGGCGAAAAGGAATACAAACCCGTCAAAAATATGAACGACAGGAAGTGCAAAACGACTAAGCGAGAATGGCTAGAGGACAAATTTAAGGATGTAGAAGCATATATCACTGGGGGTAAGATACACTCCTGGAAATTGAAATAAGAACACCGTGAATTCATTGTCCCAAGAAGGGGAAACTTTATTGACACATTCCTGGGGTCAGATACATCACATGATCACACTGACAGAACCACAGGCACATAGACACAGGCAACAGAGCATGCACAATGTCGGCACTAGTACAGTGTATATCCACCTTTCGTAGCAATGCAGGCTGCTATTCTCCCATGGAGACGATCGTAGAGATGCTGGATGTAGTCCTGTGGAACGGCTTGCCATGCCATTTCCACCTGGCGCCTCAGTTGGACCAGCGTTCGTGCTGGACGTGCAGACCGCGTGAGACGACGCTTCATCCAGTCCCAAACATGCTCAATGGGGAACAGATCCGGAGATCTTGCTGGCCAGGGTAGTTGACTTACACCTTCTAGAGCACGTTGGGTGGCACGGGATACATGCTGACGTGCATTGTCCTGTTGGAACAGCAAGTTCCCTTGCCGGTCTAAGAATGGTAGAACGATGGGTTCGATGACGGTTTGGATGTACCGTGCACTATTCAGTGTCCCCTCGACGATCACCAGTGGTGTACGGCCAGTGTAGGAGATCGCCCCCCACACCATGATGCCGGGTGTTGGCCCTGTGGGCCTCGGTCGTATGCAGTCCTGATTGTGGCGCTCACCTGCACGGCGCCAAACACGCATACGACCATCATTGGCACCAAGGCAGAAGCGACTCTCATCGCTGAAGACGACACGTCTCCATTCGTCCCTCCATTCACGCCTGTCGCGACACCACTGGAGGCGGGCTGCACGATGTTGGGGCGTGAGCGGAAGACGGCCTAACGGTGTGCGGGACCGTAGCCCAGCTTCATGGAGACGGTTGCGAATGGTCCTCGACGATACCCCAGGAGCAACAGTGTCCCTAATTTGCTGGGAAGTGGCGGTGCGGTCCCCTACGGCACTGCGTAGGATCCTACGGTCTTGGCGTGCATCCGTGCGTCGCTGCGGTCCGGTCCCAGGTCGACGGGCACGTGCACCTTCCGCCGACCACTGGCGACAACATCGATGTACTGTGGAGACCTCACGCCCCACGTGTTGAGCAATTCGGCGGTACGTCCACCCGGCCTCCCGCATGCCCACTATACGCCCTCGCTCAAAGTCCGTCAACTGCACATACGGTTCACGTCCACGCTGTCGCGGCATGCTACCAGTGTTAAAGACTGCGATGGAGCTCCGTATGCCACGGCAAACTGGCTGACACTGACGGCGGCGGTGCAAAAATGCTGCGCAGCTAGCGCCATTCGACGGCCAACACCGCGGTTCCTGGTGTGTCCGCTGTGCCGTGCGTGTGATCATTGCTTGTACAGCCCTCTCGCAGTGTCCGGAGCAAGTATGGTGGGTCTGACACACCGGTGTCAATGTGTTCTTTTTTCCATTTCCAGGAATGTAGATGCCACCTACAATAAAATTAGGGAGTCCATTGGAGAAAAGAAAACCACCTATATGAATATCAAGAGCTCAGATGATAAACCAGTCCTAAGGTGGAAGGAGTATATAGAGGGTCTATACAAGGAAAGGGCGATATTCTTGAAGGCAATATTATACAAATGGAAGAGGACGTAGATGAAAATGAGACGGGGATATGATACTGCGTGAAGCATTTGACACAGCAACGAAACGCCTAAATAGAAACATGGCCTCGGGAGTAGACAACATTTCATTAGAACTACTGATAGCATTGAGAGAGGCAGCCATGGCCAAACTCTATCCATCTGACGGGCAAGATGTGAGAGACAGGGGAAATACACTCAATCTTCAAGAAGAATATAATAATTCCATTTCTAAAGAATGCAGTTGCTGACAGGTGTGAAAATTACCGAACTATCAGTTTAATAAGTCACCATTGCAAAATCTAACACGAATTCTTTACAAAAGTCGAAAAAACTGGTAGAAGCCTACCTCGGGAAAGATAAGTTTGGATTCTGTAGAAGTGTAAGAACACGTGAGGCAATACTGAGCCTAAGACTTATCTTAGAAGAAAGATTAAGGAAAGGCAAACCTAAATTTATAGCATTTGTAGACTTAGAGAAAGCTTTCGAAAATGTTGAGTGGAATACTCTCTTTCAAATTCTGAAGGTGGCAGGGCTAAAATACAGGGAGTGAGAGGCAATTTACAATTTGTACAGAAACTGGAAGGCGGTCAGGAACTCTTTTCTGAAAGAATTTGTATGGAGTGTAGCCATGTATGGATGTGAAACATAGACGATAAACAGTTTTGACAAGAAGAGCAGAATCTGAAAAAGCAGATTCAGAAGGGTGTAGGTTGCGGTAGTTACTCGGAGATGAAGAGGCTTGAAAAGAATAGAGTAGCGTGGAGAGCTGCATCAAACCATTCTTTGGACTGAAGACCACGACAGCAACAATGCGGCTAAGAGGTTACCTCTTTATGCACATATAGTGTAGATGATTGAATAACTAAACCCGATGGAAAAAACTGAAAGCGAACGTTTTGCATTGGATATACTAGCCAAGATTGATGCAAACAATGCATGTTGTAATCTGTTGGAAGGTTTCTTGTTATATAGACAAGAAAGCAGACATCGAAAGAATTCAGATGCACACCACCATGATCGTAACAAATTGGGATATCCCTTACAAAAGTGAGACAGATGTTCCCGGGGATCGTAAATGGGAATCTTTCGACGAAAAAGTCTGGTCTTCTCGGGAAATCCTGTTGGAATAATTTATCGGCAAGGTATTCCAGGAAATTAGTGTAACAAATCTATTGCTTCTATCAGATATTTCACATTGGCACAGTGAGAATAAGAAAAGTGAAAGCAGGTCGCCTATTGTGGAATATGAACAATTATTTTTCGTTGCTTCCTCTACTCGGAAATAACATTTACTTGACCGCCAGTTTTGCCAGCAGTTATACACCAAATTAAATCTCAGTGGTAAGTAAGGGATAGTATAGGCAGTCTTGCTGTGTGTCATTTTGCTGAAATCAATCAGGGGAAGTCCGTTCGTTCATGTACAGCCACACATCAAAAAAATGACTATAGTCATTCAGTGATCAAAAGAGCTATCTTCTTCATTATTCGCGCAGTGCTTTCGGTATTGCACCTGAAACACTCAAGTCGATTTGAGCTTTATTTTATACAGAAATACTAGGGGTGGAAGGCTAGTTCGCGTCCGCAGTATAATACTACACGTGCAGCCTGCGCAGTGTCTAATTATAGACGTGAACGAAATGAACTAGCGTTAACTGGCAGCCAGACAATCATATTGATCTCGTGGCTATTTAATAGCACATCTTAATCGAAATGCCACAGGCGAAACTCATTGGTCATTCTCATGGCCAGCTGACAAGAAAGCTTGGATCTTGCCTCAAGATTTGCCAGCTAAATACAGAAGGAATAAGCAGGGCAAAGAGTGATTCCTGCAAAAGGTTCTAAACGACAACGACATTGACGTCGCTGCCATTCAGGAAACGCACACGGAGAACGAGGAACAACTAAGAAAAATAGGTAAATTATACGGCTACGACTCAGTTGGTGCCTCATACCACCGTGCTTATGTTGTGGCAACTTACGTGAGATCCAATATCGAAAATGTTCAACTGCATTCAGCATCTACCAACAACAACATACACGAAGTGGTTATTCAAACCGGAGGGTACACCATAAGGAACACACACAAACCTGCTGCAGCCTCCTGGCCGCCACGAGTCCTACCACTACTGCAACATCCACATGCCCATGCAGGCGACTACAACAGCCATCACACCTAATGGAAATACAAAAAGGAAGATGACAATGGAGAGGCACTTGCAAACTGGGAGGGTGAAAAGAATATGTACCTCGTATTTGACGCAAAGGATAGAGATTCCTTCTATTCAGCAGTATGGAGACGAGGATATAACCCGGATCTATGCTTCGTGACCACAGACAAGGAAAACATACCGCTGAGAATCTCTCGTAACATTTTACCAGACTTCCCACACAGCCAACATCGACCCGCTCTAATATATTTCGGAATAACTGTTCCCCTCGTTACTTCTTTTTATCGTCCGCGGTGGAATTTCCAGAAAGAGAACGATGGATGGAAACCGTTCAAGAACTAGACTTCAAAACGTCTAATAGAAAAGCATGGTCCTTTTTACGAAAACTAAATGACGGCAATAAGAGCGTCCACAGAGAAACACCGATACATCAAAACAAGATTACCTCCCATATAGTATCAACCTCTAAAACTCCGCGAGATGGAACTCACACCACTCACATTAAGCATGAGCTCACAACATTAAAATCTCTCTGCGATGACCAAACGGAATTTTCTCGTCCATTCTCCGCAGGAGACATAACGAGCGCTCTCAAAGACGTAAAATCGGAAAAGCACCTGGATTTGATGAAGTCCATTCGGAGTTTCTTTTGAACTGCGGAAAATATGCGAAAAGTTGGATAGCAGACTTCTTTACAGATAGTATAACACACGGTATAGTCCCTCAGCAAATGAAACGATCAAAAATCGTTGCTGTCCTAAAACCAGGGAAACTAAGTAACGAACCAAAGAGCTACCGCCCAGTCGCATTATTGAGCTATGTCTATAAACTTCTGGAATGAATTCTCTATAACCGCATTGCCGCCAAAATTCAGGAGTCAGTTCGTGTGGGGCAAGCAGGGTTCCGTCCTGGGTACCAAAGAAAATTAAAAACGTCAGCTGCCTACGACACTGTCTAGAGACATGACCTATTATACAAATACATGCAAACAGTGCCTTGCCTGAGAACTGCCAGACTTATAGATGCCATGCTTGCTGACAGAACATTCCAGGTAGTAACAGGAGAACAGATAAGCGTCCAAAGAATCCTGAACAACGGCCTATCACAGGGCTCCGTGTTGGTTCCACTATTGTTCAGCTTGTACACTCCTGGAAATTGAAATAAGAACACCGTGAATTCATTGTCCCAGGAAGGGGAAACTTTATTGACACATTCCTGGGGTCAGATACATCACATGATCACACTGACAGAACCACAGGCACATAGACACAGGCAACAGAGCATGCACAATGTCGGCACTAGTACAGTGTATATCCACCTTTCGCAGCAATGCAGGCTGCTATTCTCCCATGGAGACGATCGTAGAGATGCTGGGTGTAGTCCTGTGGAACGGCTTGCCATGCCATTTTCACCTGGCGCCTCAGTTGGACCAGCGTTCGTGCTGGACGTGCAGACCGCGTGAGACGACGCTTCATCCAGTCCCAAACATGCTCAATGGGGGACAGATCCGGAGATCTTGCTGGCCAGGGTAGTTGACTTACACCTTCTAGAGCACGTTGGGTGGCACGGGATACATGCGGACGTGCATTGTCCTGTTGGAACAGCAAGTTCCCTTGCCGGTCTAGGAATGGTAGAACGATGGGTTCGATGACGGTTTGGATGTACCGTGCACTATTCAGTGTCCCCTCGACGATCACCAGTGGTGTACGGCCAGTGTAGGAGATCGCTCCCCACACCGTGATGCCGGGTGTTGGCCCTGTGTGCCTCGGTCGTATGCAGTCCTGATTGTGGCGCTCACCTGCACGGCGCCAAACACGCATACGACCATCATTGGCACCAAGGCAGAAGCGACTCTCATCGCTGAAGACGACACGTCTCCATTCGTCCCTCCATTCACGCCTGTCGCGACACCACTGGAGGCGGGCTGCACGATGTTGGGGCGTGAGCGGAAGACGGCCTAACGGTGTGCGGGACCGTAGCCCAGCTTCATGGAGACGGTTGCGAATGGTCCTCGCCGATACCCCAGGAGCAACAGTGTCCCTAATTTGCTGGGAAGTGGCGGTGCGGTCCCCTACGGCACTGCGTAGGATCCTACGGTCTTGGCGTGCATCCGTGCGTCGCTGCGGTCCGGTCCCAGGTCGACGGGCACGTGCACCTTCCGCCGACCACTGGCGACAACATCGATGTACTGTGGAGACCTCACGCCCCACGTGTTGAGCAATTCGGCGGTACGTCCACCCGGCCTCCCGCATGCCCACTATACGCCCTCGCTCAAAGTCCGTCAACTGCACATACGGTTCACGTCCACGCTGTCGCGGCATGCTACCAGTGTTAAAGACTGCGATGGAGCTCCGTATGCCACGGCAAACTGGCTGACACTGACGGCGGCGGTGCACAAATGCTGCGCAGCTAGCGCCATTCGACGGCCAACACCGCGGTTCCTGGTGTGTCCGCTGTGCCGTGCGTGTGATCATTGCTTGTACAGCCCTCTCGCAGTGTCCGGAGCAAGTATGGTGGGTCTGACACACCGGTGTCAATGTGTTCTTTTTTCCATTTCCAGGAGTGTATATTGCCGATATGCCATCCACATCTTCCAGGAAGTTTGGGTACGCAGACGACCGGGTCTTGGCAACAAGACACAAGAACTTTGAGATCATGGAAACAACCTTGACTTCTGACTTGGAGACATTAAGTGCATACTTTCATAAATGGAGATTACAACTAAATTCTACAAAAACCGAAACTACATGTTTCCATCTCAGTAATAAATTAGCATGCAAACAACTTGACGCTCATCTCGAGGGAAATCGGCTCCGACTGATGAGCATCCAAAGTATCTTGCAGTCACTTTGGACAGAGCGCTCACTCATAAAAGGCATCTGGTAAATACTGCAGCCAAACTAGAGACGGGGAATAATATTCTCCAGAAGATGTGCGGCACTACTTGAGGCTCCTCGGCTGACACGCTACACAAGTCGGCACTCGGACTGGTTTACTCGGCCGCGGAGTATTGCGCTCCGGTCTGGATGAACAGTGTTCAAACACACACACAAATCGACGTGCAGCTGAATAACACGATGCGAATTGTCAGCGGAACCATGAGATCAACCTCAATGCATTGGCTGCCAATTCTGAAGCACATACCACCTGCGGACCTACATCGGAAGAATGCTCTTCTCCGGGAATATAGTAAGATAATTGACAACGTCCAGCTCCCTATACAGTGCGACATACCTGACACGGAAAGAAACAGACTTCGGTCTAGACATTCAACAATGATAACAGCCAAGGAATTGCAAAGTATAAACTTTAATGCAATAAAGACCTGGAGGGAACAATGGCGAGGGGTGTGCCCTGAGCATTGTCAAGCCCTCCATTACTGAGAGACCGCCAGGATATGAACCGCCGCGTAAAATATGGTCATCCCTTAACAGAATACGCAAAAACGACGTAAGATGTGCAGATACTCTTTACAAATGGGGAGAAACACCAACACCCAGCTGTGACTGCGGAACCGACAGACAGACCATCCGCCACATCGTCCAAGAGTGCGACAGAAGAGCGTACAGTGGCAAATTCAGTGATTTTCTGATGGCAACAGACGCCGCTAAAGACTTTATACATAATCTTGATGTTTGTATTTAATTGTATTGACCATTATATAATCTTGATGTTTGTATTTAATTGTATTGCCCATTATCTGTATGTTTTATACTTCTTATATAGCATATTTTATTGTGTTTTTATGTATATCTTTGTTTGAACATTTGTAAGAAGCATACAATGATGTGCTTGCCATACGCTAAATAAATAAATATACAGATATGAGATGTTGCTTTTCCGTGAGCTACCGAAATTACTTATATCAGTGGAGCAATCCGGTTTTCTGTTGCAACGTCCTAAATATTCTATGTAGACAGACAAACTCTAACAGGAGAATTCACCTGACAAACAGAAATTTGATAGTAACACGTCAGGGAGTTTCACAGTGTTTTAAATGGCGCTCATTAACTCACAGTAGTGTAACGTCGAATTTGGAGAAATAATGGACAAAGTTTTGGAGACCCAAAGTAGATTTTGCTTCTTGCAAGTTTGGCCAAAGTTAAAGCTATACAACTTTTCCCAATCAGCTAAATATCTACAAACAGTTGCTTCGTTGTATAACTTCCAGGTAAAGAAGTTCAAGGCTAGGCGCTTCTACGTAGCGAATAAACAATGAGGGAAATAAGGCAAAGATTCATAAATAGGATCATAAGTCATTGTCAAAGTATATCGATAACAGGATTCAATGATAACGTTATTATCCTCTGTAAAAGTGAGAAAGAACTGCAGGACCTTGCGAATGCAGTGGGCACTATACTGAACTCAGGATATTCACTAAAAGTAAACCAAAGGAAGACGAAAGTACAGAGAAGAAGCAGAAATGAGATTAGCTGTAATTTTAACATGAGAACTGGGGAAGTGGAGGAATTCTGTTACCTTGTAAGCAACGACAGACGATCAAGCAGGATACAACAAGCAGCGTACCGCAGGTAAGGGAAGTATTCATCTGCAAAAGACGTCTGCGAGCATCAAACGTAAGTTCTAATTTCAGAAAAAAACTTCTGAGAGTGTACGTTTGGGGCACAGCATTGTGTGAAAAGGAATAAGTGATTTTGGGAAAGATGATAAGAAGATAATTGAAGTATTTGAAACGTGGCGGTACTGAAAACTCAGTGGACTGGCAAAAATAAACAAGTGAATAAATAAAAAATGACTTCTCAGTTACGGAACATTTGCTTCTGTGTGGCCATGGGCCGCAAATGATCTAAATCTGTCTTCAACACGTAAGCAAATGTTGACGGAACTGAGAAGCGACATTATTTCTTTTTGTGCCTTTGGTTTTCCTTACCGGGCGTTATCGCACTTTTGCTTATGTAAGGACAGCATCCGTTCAGGATTATCTCTGCTCTGATGCCACACACTACATTAGACATGGGGCTTTGTCTACTGCGTACTACATGTTTCTGTCTATCTTCATTTAGCCGCGAGTTATATGGAATTAACTATGGTCTCCTAACGGTTATCCATGCAAGTTTACTTTTTGCGGTTTACTGCTTTTATTTATCCAGTTTTTACGCTGATAGTTTTGTTTTATTCGTGGAACCTACGTATATTGCTATGGTAGTGTAATACTGCTTTTAAATTTTATTGTGACGTTATTACACTTAGTTATAGGTTCCTTAATGTAATTTTGTATAATGACAATGTATAATTCTTATGAAGTTCACCCACAATTTCATGCGCCGTTACCTGTTGTATTGCTGTTACTATGTTGTTCATAGGGCCAGATGATGGAGTAATGGATTACCGAAACTGGTTGCCTCTGGAATAAATCAATGATGAAAATACAGTTGCTGATTCATTTATTACTCGCTTTATATATCGGCTGTCGTCCGCTCGTAGCATGGAAGAACGAAGTGAAAAAGATGTGTACATGTCGGGAAATTTTTAAAGTCTAACGTGTGGTTAACCACCGTCTTTTTCAGTAAACCACTTGATAACGCCTTAAAATCGAAAGTGCAAAAGTGAAAATAAATAATTTCTAATAATTTCTACAGCAAGTGATGATAATTCAGTCTAATTGCAGGTTTAACGCGGCGCCCGGTACAATAACCTGCCACTATCTATCCTGATGGTCACGAAGTGGATGAAGCTAAGAATTCTACAGCCTAGGCAGCAAAATGACCAATGACGGACGGAAAGAAGAGGACATCAAAGCAGACTAGCACTGGCAAAAAGCGCATTCCTGACCAAGAGAAGTCTGCTTGTATCAAACATAGGCCTTGAGGAAGAAATTTCTGAGAATGTACGTTTGGAGTACAGCATTGTATGGTAGTGAAACACGGACCGTGGGAAAACCAGAACAGAAGAGGATCGAAGCATTTGAGATGTGGTGTTACAGACGAATGTCGAAAATTAGGTGCACAGATGAGATAAGGAATGAGGAGGTTCTGCGCAGAATAAGAGAGGAAAGGAATAGAATAGCAGAGGAAAGGAATATGTGGAAAACACTGACGAGGAGAAGGGACAGGATGATAGGACATCTGTTAAGATATCAGGGAATGACATCCATGACACTAGAGGGATCTGTAGAGGACAAAAACTGTAGAGAAAGACAGAGATTGTAATACATCCAACAAGTAATTGAGGACGTAGGTTGCAAGTGCTACTCTAAGTTGAAGAGATTGGCACGGGAGGGGAATTCGTGGCGGACCTCATCAAACCAGTGAGAAGACTGATGACTCAAAAAAAAAAAAAAAACCTACATAATCTATTGATAGGTTTTTCTACATCAATGCTCCACATGCCAACTGAAGGTGTGTAGCTGAGGGTACTTCTGGTCCCGCATTAACTTACCCCCTTCCCAATTCCATCCGTGAATGACGCATGGAAAGAATGATTGCCGGTAAGCCTTTGTATTGGTTCTAATTTCTCGAATTTTCTGCTAATAGTCATTTCAAGAGACGTTTATCGGAGGAAGTGATATGTTGTCCGACTCTTTCGAGAAAGTGCTCTCTCGAAATTTCAGTAGTAAACCTCTCCGTCATGCACAACGCCTCTCTTGTAGCGTCTGCCACTGGAGTTTGCTGAGCATCTCTGTAACGCTGATTAAACTTTACCGTGACGAAACGCGCTGCTCTTCGTTTGACCTTCTCTATCTCTTCTACCAGTCCTGACTGGTAAGGGTCCCACTTTGATGAACAGTACTTAAGAACATGTCGAACAAGCGCCTTCTAAGCCACTTCTTTAATGGACGAATTACATTTCCTTAATTACAGTCATCCAATCTGCGTGTCTTCCATGGCATTGTCCTCCCATCTCATTCCCGGCGTTCCAGTGGTCTCTTTCCTTCAGCTTCTCCATCCAGCCTTTATTACACTACTGGCCATTAAAACTGCTACACCACGAAAGTGACGTGCTACATTCGCGAAATTTAACCGACAGGAAGAAGATGCTGTGATATGCAAATGATTAGCTTTTCAGAGCATTCACACAAGGTTGGCGCCGGTGGCGACACCTACAACGTCCTGACATGAGGAAAGTTTCCAGCTGATTTCCCATACACAAACAGCAGTTCACCGGAGTTGCTTGGTGAAACGTTGTTGTGATGCCTCGTGTAAGAAGGAGAAATGCGCACCATCACGTTTCCGACTTTGATAGTTCGGATTGTAGCCTGTCGCGATTGCGGTTTATCGTATCGCGACATTGCTGCTCGCGTTGGTCGAGATACAATGACTGTTAGCAGAATATGGAATCGGTGGGTTCAGGAGGGTAATACGGAACGCGGTGATGGATCCCAACGGCTTCGTATCACTAGCAGTCGAGATGACGGGCATCTTATCCGCATTGCTGTAACGGATCGTGCAGCCACCTCTCGATCCCTGAGTCAACAGATGGGGATGTTTGCAAGACGACAACCATCTGCACCAACAGTTCGACGACGTTTGCAGCAGCATGGACTATCAGCTCGGAGACCATGGCTGCGATTACCCTTGACGCTGCATCACAAACAGCGAAGGTGTACTCAACGACGAACCTGAGTGCACGAATGGCAAAACGTCATTTTTTTCGGGTGAATCGAGGTTCTGTTTACAGCATCATGATGGTCGCATTCGTGTTTGGCGACATCGCGGTGAACGCACATTGGAAGTGTGTATTCGTCATCGCCATACTGGCGTATCACCCGGCGTGATGGTATGGGGTGCCATTGGTTATACGTCTCAGTCACCTCTTGCTCACATTGACGGCACTTTGAACAGTGAACGTTACGTTTCAGATGTGTTACGACCCGTGGCTCTACCCTTCGTTCGATCCCTGTGAAACCCAACATTTCAGCAGGATAGTGCACGACCACATGTTGCAGGTCCTGCACGGGCCTTTCTGGATACAGAAAATGTTCGACTGCTGCCCTGGACAGCACATTCTCCAGATCTCTCACCAATTGAAAACGTCTGGTCAATGGTGTCCGAGCAACTGGCTCGTCACAATACACCAGTCACTACTCTTGATGAACTGTGATATCGTGTTCAAGTTGCATGGTCAGCTGTACCTGTATACGCCATCCAAGCTCTGTTTGACTCAATGCCCAGGCGTATCAAGGCCGTTATTACGGCCAGAGGTGGTTGTTGTGGGTCCTGATTTCTCAGGATCTATGCACCCAAATTGTGTGAAAATGTAATCACATGTCAGTTCTAGTATAATATATTTGTCCAATGAATACCCGTTTATCATCTTCATTTCTTCTTGGTGTAGCAATTGTAATGGCCAGTAGTGTACCATGTAGCCCCTCTCCTCCTCACATGTCCATACCATCTTAGTCTGTTTATTTTCACACTCGCTACGACGTCAGGTAGTGTGTATAATTGTCTGAGTTCTCTGTTTTGCCTATTTTCCACTGTTAATTTTCTTTCGCTGGTCCATATATTTTTCTCTGTGATTTATTTTCAAAAGTAATGAGTTCTTTCTCTGTTTTCTTTGTCAGGGTTCATGTCTCACTTGCGTAGCACACTGTTGGCTTGATGATGGTATGATATTCTTATTTTTGCCTGCCTAGATAGTAACTTCGATCTTATGATGTTGTGCATTGCTCCTAGAATCTTTCCCCCCAGCTTGAATTCTGTTTATTATCTATTATTTCTTGTTCTATAAGATTTTGTTGGTTGATGTTGACGCCGAGGTACGTGAATGTGTCTGTCTTCTGTATTGTTAGATTTCCGATTTTTAGATGGTTTGGGCCTAAATGAGCTCTTCTTCCCACTACCATGAACTTTGTTTTACTTTCATTTATAGTTAGACTTACTTTCTTAGCTTCTACCATTAGCACAGTCCCCATTTCCTCCAGTTCTTTCCATGTTCTGTCCTAACAGCACAATATCATCCGCAAAAGCCAGGACATTTATCTTTTATTTTATGGTGACTCCTGCACTTTCTCATATTACTCCCCTCAGGGTGTTGTTGAGGGCCAAATTGAACAGGGTTGGTGATACAGTATCTCCCTGTCTCACTCCTGTTTTTACTTAAAATGCTTCTGAGAATTCGTTCTCTACTTTCACTCTACACTTTGATTCCATCTCACACATTTTAGTTAGCTTGATCAGTTTGTCACGTATCCCATATTCTGCCATTGTCCTCTACGTTTCCTCTCTTACTATACTGTCAAATGCTTTGTTGAAATCTGTAGCCAGGCAAAAGGTAACATGATTGTGCTCCCAGTTCTTATCTAACATTTGTCTCAGTGTGAATATTTGGTCGATTGTTGATTTACCTTTTCTGAACCCTGCTTGTGCTGTGTCTAATATTTCGGCAAAGTATGGGTTGAGCCTGTTCAGTATAATTCTTGATATTACTTTATAGCATGTGCACTGGAGAGATATCACTCTGTAGTTCCGTGTTAGCTTTTTGGCTCCTTTCTTGTATATGGGACATACAGCAGCAATCTTCCATTCCTCCAGCATTATTTGTTTTTTCCATTTGTTTCTTCCATGCCTCTTTTATCAGTTCGGATAACCGTTCGTGTATCTTCTCTCCCCGTTCTTTGATGAACTCTGCTTATATCATGTCTATTCCAGGGGCCTTCCATCATTTAGTATTTTTATTGCCTCCTTCACCTCCATCAGAGTTGCTTCTTCGACTAATGGTTGTACGTTCTGATGGTTTTCTGCCTTTTTTTCTATTTTTGTAGGTATCTACCGGGTTGTTCAGCAGTTCTTCGAAGCATTTCCTCCAGTCCTCTAAATTTGTTTCATTCGCAGTGATCAATTTTCTATTCTCGTTCTTCATCATCACAGCCTTAGCCCTGTACTCTTATCTGTAGCTATCCATTGTCCTGTAAAACTGTTCTGGTTATAGTCCTCCTCAGCCGTCTCTATCTGTTTATGCTCTGTGAATGCTCTATTCTCTCGCCTTATTATACTCGTCATATCTCTCGTGGCTTTCCTTTATGTTGTTTGGTTTTCATGGTTGTTATTGTTAATAACTGCCTGTCTGGCTCTCTTCCTGTACTGTACTGCTTTTCTATATGTTTCCTTGAACCATGATTTGAGTTTTATATTGCTATTATTATAATCTTCTAGTAGTTCATGTGCTGTCTCCCTCATAACTGTTGTTATCTTCTTCCATTTTGTGTTGATATACTTATCTTCTTTTCTATTGCTGTCATTCTCTAATTCAGCAACTATTTTTAAGGTTAATCTTAAGCTGTTTATTCACCTCCTCCTCTTTTAGCCTACTCACATCTACCCTTTGGGTTCTTTTGCCACTGTTGTTCTTACTCGGTGGTTTTTGTAATGACTATTTCATCTTTATTAGCACAAGAGAATAGCCGGATCCTATCTCAACCCCTCTCATTATCTTAACATCTGTAATTACCTTTTTTTATTTTTTCTCTGTCAAAACATGGTCTATTTGGTACCTAATTAATCCATCCAGTGAGGTCCATGTTGTTTTATGTATTGTTTTAGGCGGGAATGATGTGCTTGTTATTTTCATGTTACTAGCTGTGGAGAAGTTGACAAGCATTATACCATTATCATTTGATTTAGTGTGGAGGCTGAACATGCCTATATATGGTTACCATTGCTGTCCTTGTCCTATTTTGGCATTTAAGCCTCCCAGCACAATTTCGATGTCTTACTGTCGTAATCTGGAGTACATCTGGTGTCTAAGGTGTCATAGAATCCGTCTTTTATGTCTTCCTCCTTGTCTTCAGTTGGGACATGGACACTTATTAATGAGATATTTCTATGTTGGCCCTTGATTCTGATGTAGCATATTCTTTCATTGACAAATCTAGTTTCATCACATTGGCCATTATTTTATTACGAACCGCAAATCCTGTCCCAAATATGTGGTGACCATGCTTCTTTCCACTGTATCCGATCGTGTAGTTTTTCTCTCTGTGCATACCTTGTCCAGGCCATCTTACCTCCCGCAGGGCTGTAATATCCATCTTGTACTTTGTTAGTTTTTCATCAAGTATCTTTGCCTGTCTTGCAACGTACAGTGTTTTTACGTTCCATGTACCTACTCGTAATCCTTTATTCGTAAGCTTGGGTCGTTTTCCGTTAGATCCATTCCAATCCGAGGCTGGGTGTGTGTGTATCACTCTTGCTAAGCAAAAATATTTTCCTACCTTTCTTATAATTCCTTGTAATATCCGCAGACATAGATGCTATCACAGTCTTATGATTACTGATTATTCTCCTCTACGTTAACTAATTCATGGAGGTCTGTTAGTTGATAGGAGATCTAAGACGTTACATTCACGATTTGGTTCTCTATGTGCTCAACGTAACTTTCGCACTAGTTATTCAGAATAATGTCCCATGAATCCTTGTCTCTGGCACCAGTGTTTACAGCATAATTCTCCCAGTCTATATCTGGCAAGTTCAAATCATCCCTTTTACAACGGCATTATCAAGAAAATTACTAACGATATTCTGAAAGATCTACCTGAAGCGCTCTTCCTGTAGAGCTTTGACCCAGGCGGTCTATAAAAGCATTTGATTACAAGTTTTGATCTATCTTTGATGCTTAACTTCAGCCAAATTAATTTACATTCGGAATCCGTGATAACCTCGCTAGTTATTATCGAATCTTTACTGGAATAAGTACGCTGCCACCATTTGCGTAACCTATCTTTACAATAAATATCCTAATCTGAATTTAAGATTTCGTTGCTATTCATTTCCGGTTTCAGCAGACTTCCTGTTTCTAATACTACCTGGGCATCATAACCTTCAATATACAATATTAATTGCAGAACCTTACTATGGATTATCTAGCAATTTACTACTCCCTATATTAATCTTTTCTGTTTGCAGTTCTATGGGAATAATGTGGCTAATGTATCTCCGATTTAGGCAGGCATTTCATCTCTGATCAGAAGAGGGGGTTCCTCTAACCTAAAAAACCCCCATGTGCACGCCACATTTGCTCTAATTTATCTGCATGTTTCTATTTCTATAATTTGAGTCGTTTATTGTTTGTGTTGAGTGTTATTTTTTCTCGCTATTATAAGCGTGTTAGTTTGTTGGAGTAATCGTGCTGCATTTTTCTATGCTAATTTAGTCTAATTGGAGGTCTAAATACATGCTACTGAAAATTTTAAATACTGGAATCGGGAGAGCAGCTATAAAACAAGGGAAGGAAACACACGGTTAGAGCAACACCCCAAAAGCTTGTCACTAAGGATGTCTTTCACAAATAAAGTCGAGACACGTATGACATGACAGTGATTCCATGTTTGTCCAAGATGGAACGTCAGATTTCCGGCGTGCCGCAGCTTCCCGTTCCCGCGCCTCGCCATGCTCCGTGGCACGGTTTTCTTCCTCCAGCATCACTTAATCCCAAATCCTCTTGCTACACTCGGACATCTTCGTGCCTCCTTGTCTCGACAGCGGATTTTTCAGCGTCGTACTCCCCGGGAGCACATCACGTTTGTTTAACCGAGCCCGCCGCTTCTGCTGTGTGAGGCGGAGGGAGAATGTGTCTCAGGGATATCCAAACCCAAATGCTGCGCGGCGAATAGGAAAGCCACGCACGCCCCGAAGAGGCAAGAGCTCTTCTCAGCTAAAAGCAGTCTGCGCTTCTTAAGTTCCCGGAATAGACGATTGAGTGCTGCTCGAGGACTCGCGTCGAAATCTGACTTCAGCTCGCACAAGAAGATACCGATATAACGTTAGGTCACGTTCTGTACTACTCTTTAAGGGTGATTTTATTAGCATCATCTTTACGTGGAATACAGGCATGCATGGGATTTTTTGATAATTAACAACAGGATATATCGCAGAATCTAATAGATTAACACTTATTAAAATATTTCAGGTTACTATGCCGTTGTAGAATGAATATCTCGTTCAAACCCAATATTTCGTCTCTGTACACGGACATATTCTAGAGAGGTTGTATCTTTTTCCGTGTCCCGATACGCATCCTGGCTCGTCGGTCGGTTGTTCAAATGGTTCAAATGGCTCTGAGCAATATGGGACGTAACTGCTGAGCTCACCAGTCCCCTAGAACTTAGAACTACTTAAACCTAACTAACCTAAGCACATCACACACATCGATGCCCGAGGCAGGATTCGAACCTGTGACCGTAGCGGTCACGCGGCTCCAGACTGAAGCGCCTAGAACCACACGGCCCCCCCGGCCGGCGTCAGGGTAAAAGAAGAATACGAAAACAAGAGGCGAAAACAACTTTCTTGAGTACACCAGAAATTTAACTGAAATGTTAGGTAAATATAAGTTAAAAGTAAAATATTTGCACTCTACTGGAGTCAATGAGTTATTGCAATCGACCTTTTGAGCATGGAAGTCCGTAGGAAAAAGGATGTATCACAAGTCTGGCCGTCATATTAAGAGGTTTACTCGTATCCAGCAACAAAAGTGAAACGCAACACAGAACGAGGTATGCGGCGCTATTTTGCATGTGGTTGACTCGGACCTCGACTGAGCTTTAGACGGCGGCGCGGGCAGAGCCAGCAGGGAGGGGCGGCGACCAGCTCAGCAGAGGCGAGCCCGGCAGTCCGTCGGGTCCGGCGGCTCAGTGTCTGCGGCAGCCGCCGGAACAAACACACATTTTGCACGTCTTATCCCTGCTGGCGAGGGGAGGCGGGCGCTGAATCACGCTGGGACGCCGCCAGCTGACGGGCTGGACGCCCACACACCTCCCTCTGGACCTGCCGCTTTAGTCTTTCACCTACAATTCGTCGTCAGATAATAACCTGCCTCTGTTTCTCTAATTTCCTCTCTTCCCTTCTGTACTCTCTCTCTCCTGCTCTCCCCCCCCCCTCACACACCCCCTCGCTTCTCCTGTCCTCTCGTCTCTCCTACCTCTCCTCTCCTGCTCTCTCCCTCTCCTTCCCCCGCCCTCCCCTCTCCCCCGCCCCCCCCCCCCCCCCAACCTCTCCTCACCGAGACTCCTCACTCACCTCTCCTGCAGTTTTAGTGTGTCCGTTCTTCTGGTTGATAGTTTGCAATCAGTTTCAGTGACTCAGTACCCCATCTTTAGGCTTCAACTGACGCTGAGGGAGCGAACTTATCAGTGGCCAACAACTATGAACTGGCCTCCGTGGAATACTGTATACCGAGCGAGGTGGCGCAGTAGTTAGCACACTGGACTCGCATTCGGGAGGACGACGGTTCAATCCTGCGTCCGGTCATCCTGATTTTGGTTTTCCGTGATTTCCCTAGATCGCTTCAGGAAAATGCCGAGATGGTTCCTTTGACAGGGCACGGCCGACTTCCCTCTCCATCCTTCCCTAATCCGATAAGACCGATGACCTCGCTATTTGGTCTCTTTCCCCATAATCAAACCAACGTGAAAAATGTATCTGCTGTGTTGTCTGCATCCATCAGCTTTAAACTGACTCCTGGAGTAGTCAGTCACCTGCAGCAAATAGAACCGGCAACATCTTTTAGAGGCCAGCACCATTGCCGCTGTAGAAGCGGCGAATAAGCAATGCGGCCCGAGCCAGGGCCCGGTTCGGGCTCTGGAGGCTGGACTTGATGGAGTGATAGTCTCTGCACAGAGGCGAACGAGTGAGTTCTGGACGCAGGGCCACGACCGAGGGTCTCGAGAAGCTTGTGTGCTGTGGTACTCCCAGCTTGTCATCAGTACGATCAGTGCTGTATGCGGACACTGTGGGCACAACAGGCTGGTGGAGTAATTGGTTTCTTTACCCTGCCAGGCGCACAGTACTTCCAGTTGTGTCGGAGAAAGGGGTTCCTCTATGTCAATACGAGCACTCGGCTCTAAGCACTATGGGACCTAACATCTAAGGTCATCAGTCACCTAGACTTAGAACTACTTAAACCTAACGAACCTAAGGACATCACACACATCCATGCCCGAGGCAGGATTCGAATCTGCGACCGTAGCAGCAGCACGGTTCCGGATTGCAGCGCCTAGAACCGCTCGGGCACAACGGGCGACAGTAAGTTCTCTACCTCGGAGCTTTTGCAGCTGACTGTTGCACCATGGTGGTTTTGCGGTTGGTACAGTGGACTGTGTTGTGTAGGTGCGGTGCATTGGGTGCTTGCATTAATAGACAACATTCTGCACGGAGATCCACGATTGTTGTGATTATTTATTGATGGCTCACGGGGCGTGCGGTTGTGTATACTGTGTGCGAGAGCAGTTAAATTTGTTAAACAACGTGCTGTGAGTGTAAGTAATTGTATTAAAGTGATTCTCTTTGAATTACGCTGTAAGCGAAACTCAGCTGCTGATACAGTTGATACTAAGAATTCATAGTGTTATTTGTTCTACAGGAATGATCAATTGTATGTGTTATTGTATAAGAAGTTTTAAGGTACACGTGTAAAAGTAGTCGAGCCAACGCTTTGTGGTAGCTATCTTGGGATGGCAGTAGTAGTAGTAGGCCAATGCGTAGTTGTGTGTTAACTAACTGATCCCAGTTAAGTCCAAGAGTTGTTTTGGCACTTTATATTTAACTGTGGAACTTTTCTCAGTTGTTACTACTATGTCCGAGCCCCATGAATTGTAGATTGTTAATATTGTTGCACCGTTACGTATTTTAGGACAAAGGCTAGCTTTTAATTCTGTTTATTCTCTGTAACATTTTGGTTCTGTTGATTGCGTTGAGCCCTGCCTGAGGATATTTATGTGCTACAGAAAGGTGTATGGCATTACTGAAACGGTGTTACCATTCTGCAGTCCAGAAAGGTTTTTCTGTGTACAATAAATCAGTTGTTAAATCGAGCCCCATATCTGCACAATCCCGAGCCAGAAATCTGCTCGACCTCAATCCTACGAACAATATCACTGAGGCGCTGCAAAATAAAAAAAAAAGAACGCTCATTTATTAACAATTCGCTTTCAGTTTTATGAGTTCTTTTCAATGGGACAAATTTTTTTCAATATTCTCATTTTAAATACTGAATTTGAGTTATTAATTTTAATTTTAATAACCAACAGCCTCAGTTGCACCGTTTACCTAGAATTTACCTAGGTTTCAGCCGGGATAACCCAACCTTCTTCAGAATAACAGTAACTACCGTTTGTCTACAGTGGACATGGTCAAGCTAAAACTACAAATCCATAAATTATCGTCAGACTGTAAAAACTTATCTGAAACTGCCTCAGCCCCTCTTCGCGACCGCGATGCGGCAGCCACGAGTGCTGCAGTTTTAGCTTGACGATGTCCACTATGGACAAACGGTAGTTACTGTTATTCTGAAGAACCTAGGTAAATTCTAGGTAAACGGTGCAACTGTGACTGTTGGTTATTAAAATTAAAATTAATATTTATACAATTGCTGACAGGGCCGCGAAATGTTGCAGATATTTATGAATTTGAGTTAGTATTTTCCCCATTGTACAGTATCTTACAAGCAAGGTAAAGTTTACGATTCTGTTCGTCCTCCTAGATTGAGCAACAATGTACTTTACCCATATAAAATACATGCACCGTTTCCGAGAAGAAGAGGCTGTACGTTCGTTCTGAAGCACCTTGCGTAGTAAAATGCAATCCTACGTAAGATTTCAGTATATATGAGAATCGTATTGTATGTTAAACTGGAACGAAACATGACTACGTAAACACAAGATGGCCGCCGTACAAATTTCAGTTCAATAACGAGTTATTGCATACGTTGCAGGGCCACAAGTGCGTTGAACTCAAGTTCATGGTGGAAGCCGTTGAGAAGTGGGGTAACCAAGAGGTATACGTAACTGCATTACTGGAGCTAAAAGAAATTAAGAAACAAAGTGGTTTCGGTTTTGGTTGTTTGACTGCGATCGGGGAAGAATCTCAAGGACTCGCGGAATCAAATTGGTTCAAATGGCTCTGAGCACTATGAGACTTAACATCTGAGGTCATCAGTCCCCTAGAACTTAGAACTACTTAAACCTAACTAACCTAAGGACATCACACACATTCATGCCCGAGGCAGGATTCGAACCTGCGACCGCAGCAGTCGTGCGGTTCCGGACTGAAGCGCCTAGAACATCACGGAATCATTTGTAGTGTTATGTTGCTGCGTAAATGCAACAGTCCAGATAGAAATCACCTACAACGTATCTTCGAAGCTATTATGAAGAACAGAGGATAGGTTTTGGGCTTAAGGTGAGTCCAAGCCTTATAACCCTCTCGAATTCGAGACGTTGTGAATCGTCATGCTGTGTCCTGAAGCGACATTAAGTGAGATTTACAAATAAAACTAATTTTAGGAAAGTTGATGGATTGTTCTGGTTGTCAAAGTCCAAGATGCTACTCCAGGCGGGTGTAAAATAAATGTGCGCAACGGAAACTACTGAACGCGAAAACGAAGATTTGGCGCTGTCTGACTACCCCCTGAAGCAGATCTTAGGATCTCTTAATGGTGATATTATCTCCTCTTTCTTGGTCTTTAACGTATAAATTACAACATATACATAAACGAATGATTAAGGTAACTAGAAGCTACAAAATGATAAATGCTCTTTCTGCTTATACGTTTATTGTAGCTTAAGACACCTTTCATATATTACAATTGTTTATATATCAATGTCCAATGGACATAAAGAGATACGAATGAATTTCCCAACTAATGTGATTGATCAATTGCCCAAATCTACCCCTTTTTATGGCTACGCGAGCTAACATAAATAACGCGAGATGACTGACATCATCTACTCTAGAAGGTGATCTACAGCGGTGTGCAACCTCAGTGGCAATAAAATTTACGTGACCACAACTGTTTAGCTTTATAGCCCCAATAAGCCGAAGCAATTAGCAATATCGCCGTATGTACTGCGTCTGGTGCGTCGGAGTGATGATTCTCATACACGTCAGCGACGACGGAAGAACTCCAGCCACAAAGTATAAAAACAACTCATCCAAACTCTAGGATGTGAGAAGACGGTCCTCTGACTAGTATAATCTAGTACTGTTCTTCTCTCTGTGTCCTACAGACGAGAAACGCGAACTCCCAGCTACGAGGACGGAGTTCAGATAACGTCTCAACGTGAGTATAGGCAGAAGAAGTGCTCTCAATCACTGAACGCTGCGCACTCAACGACGACTCCCTACCCGGAGGTGAAGTCCAGAACCGTATAAGTACAGTGCCTAACCCTTCTAACTATAAAATCTCATGAGAGCAAAGACAGCAAGTCCGTGTGTACCAATAAAAGCTGATACTAAGCGACCGTCAAACACGGGTGCTCAAAGCGGAAGACCCCATTCTTTCCACCGCTGGCTTCCCAGCAAAGCTCGCCTCCCCTCTCTCGTAACTGCAGAAGGCGAATCATATGCTCGAAACCACGGAATATTCTCCCTCTCTACAGATTCTTCCGAACGCCGAAGAGCCGATCAACCATATTTTAGCCTTTTGTCGTCCAGCGCGGAAAGTTTTCGAGGAAATGCCTATCTCCGTCAATTAGGAATTCGTACAATGGCACGCTTCTCAGAGTAAAAATTCTCGGAAATAACCCAGCCTGCGTGATTTCCGAAGTAACGCTTCCTTGTTCCTCTCTGCTGCGTTCAAGATTTTCAGAGTTTCTAGTTATCCTTCTGGCCTAGCTACATCACCGGCCAGCCGCCATTCTGTTGTGCTTCAACGCTCAGGTGCCGCAACCGTCCGGCTAAGGGCTACTTCCTCTGTTAAGCAGGACTAACACACCTGTGAGGGATTTCCACCCAGGGCCTGAGTTACGCCTGCCGTTTCATTTCCTCTGGCTTTCCAGCCTCTGCTAGTACAGGCAATCATTCATTACGCCGTTTTGATAATAAAAACACTCCATCACCTTTCATGCAATAAGCGTTAACAACTGTTTACAAGGTGTAGTGACAGTGTCAGTCTTCTATAAATATTCATACACACGATGTACAACCTATCTAATGATACCTAATTCCGGTTGTAAAACATGGCAAAGTATGTAGATGATTGCTTGTAAGGTGTGAAATTACAGCCACCTTACAAAAGGAGACGCAAAGGCGAGCCCTTACGAGTACAGGAACCTCGGAGATCCTGCTTTTGAGTAATATGCGATTGTAGGGGCAACCACAAGGTGGGATTAAAGACAACATTTCAGAAACTTCGCTGCAGTTACATAATGATGATACGTACATTCTATGAAAGGAGAGGTACTGAGAACTAAGAAACCGATGAAAAGTGCGGGTCGTATTAAAATCATGTTGCTTGGCTGCTAACGTATATTTAATAGAGCATTAGAAGAACTAAGATAATCAAATAAGGGAACGTTATACATAGAAGGCCTAAGAACTGTTCTTCCAAGCCGCGAGACCGCACTGCCAGCTATAAAGCCTAGTGTTTAATGGTTCGTTGAGGGATTGGGCATCATGGGTGGAGCTTTACAATTAGATGGGGGCAGTAATTTGGTGTCAATCCTTTGAAGCAAACGCTGAGGGATTCAACTGCAGGTTTTTAAGGCCGTTGTTAACAAAAACTTCAGTACAATCTAGGATTGAGCTTGATCACCAGTCAAACATTGGATATCTCCGTTCTTTTCAAACCCTTTCTTTCTGACAAGTTTTATTCAGTGGCAGAAATTCTGTATCGCTGAAGTCGTCCTTGGGCGACGACGCCAAACCAAAACGCTATTATGGTCTTCCATTGCGAGGAAGCCGAAGTCCCTACCCGGTCCCATCCCCCAGAAGGCGCACGACATTTCGAGTCAACCCCATGAGGTTTCCGGTCGATTCCTCGATTTCGTGAGCTCTGGAGCTCCAAATCATCTAACGTTTAGGCATTCCTGCCAGTTATAATCAGGAGCCATATGCAGGCCCTCACTGTCGATTTCCTGCTCCCACTTATAGAGCTTCTGCAAGGTGCTGTTCTGTGGAATGTCCTTTAGAAATTACTCTGCGTAGAGTGTTGGAGACACCGGCGTTGTTGGGGAATTACTCGCCCTTAAAATTCGTCTAGTCGGCTCCGACCACCACCCATTCAGGAGGATTAATGAAAAATCTACTTGCCCTGGCAGCTGGAAATTGGCTGAGGCGACTACAAATGCGAACAGGGATAGCACAGATGGGCGGCCAGGAAACAGCAGATTACGATGTTATCTCCGTGCTCTGACGTAAGCATTTCAGTGAAGTGTGTACGTACCAGCCGGTTGTACGGAATCAACACAGTAAGATGAGTGGGCATGGAGACGTGACAGAATGGCAGAAGTTGTGCGATTTATTGGTGTATCAACGCGGACTGCTCAATGTGTCTGCAAGGTATGTTGCACCACCCACATCCAAGTTCCGAGGAATAAGAAACGCAGTCGTAAAACGATTGCAACCGACAGGGACCAGACACGAGTGGAACGCCACGTCAATGACAGTCGATTTTAAACCCGAAAGAAATTGCCGAAGCCAATTAACGCGGGTCCACATGAACCATTTTCCGAGTAAATATTTCGAACTGTGTTTAATGGACGCAAGAAGTCCTTTAGTCACACACATAAAACTGTACTCTTCACTACACTAAGCAACACAGAAACTAGACCGTAGCTGACTCGAGACGTGTAGTGTGGTCAGGTAAGTGGCAGCTCTGCTTCATTTCAAATGACGTATCGAGCACACCGAAGGCCCAGTGCGGTGTTTAATCCCTAGTATGTAGAGACTGAAGTCGAAGATGGTTTTGTGATGTTTTGGGAAGGATCGGAGGTTTCCTATTATTAATTGGACCACATGATTCAGGTTGCCGTCAACATGAAACGAGATGTTTATTTCAACAGTTTCGACAAGCAGGTATGGACAGTCCACCTTCCAGCAACGGTTGTTTACGTGGCTACTCTCAGACGCTCCTGGCCTGATGAAAATTCGCAGATAAAAGTTTATAAGCCTAAGAAAGAAAAAAAAACATAGCAAACGCCGGATTAGCAAATCCACAGTGCTTTCGAATTAAGTGTTTAATTATTAAAATGGATGCCAGTGTAGGAATTGCAAGCAGCAAAGACACGGAAAAATAATTCCTCTAAAGCGCAGACGTGAGATGGGTGGTTTCCATGATTTGTCGATGTGCAAAGCCTCGTGTCCGTTCATCAAGTTGTCTGTCAATTTCTACAACTTCCCTGACCACTGAATCACACTGTGGTAGAGCTCTGGCCAGTATCTTGACTTTCTGGTAATCCATCGAGTAGGCCGTGGAAATACAAAGTTCAGGCATCGCAGACTAGTCGGGCGGTAGAAGTCGAGCTTTTCACTGGGGTTCAGTGCACCGTTCTTGTACTATGCGTATTATTTTGTCCGGTGTAGCTTTTATGACCGTGGTAAGGAATTTCATAAGTACCCACCTCCCGTAAAAGCAGCCGGCCGGGGTGGCCGAGCGGTTCTAGGCGCTTCAGTGTAGAATCGCGCGACCGCTACGGTCGCAGGTTTGAATCCTGCCTCGGGCATGGATGTGTGTGATGTCCTTAGGTTAGTTAGGTTTAGGTAGTTCTAAGTTATAGGGGACTGATGATCTCAGATATTAAGTCCCATAGCGCTCAGAGGAATTTGAACCATTTTTGAACCGTAAAAGCAATCATTTTTCACAGATCTCAGAAGAGGTGCCGTCTTGGCCGGTGGGTGGAAAATCACATCCACTTTACGCTTCTTCTGGATTCTGTAAAAAACGACATGTTTTTGCGAAAGTCGCTAGCTTTTAAGATGACTACGGTTAAAAGCCTAAATATCGGCAGAAATATTAGTGGGTCGATTACACACCTTACACGCCGGGAAAGTTCGAAGAAAAACGGCTGAAACATAGGAATCATGGCTCCCGCAATTTGGTAGCGCTACTGGAGCTACTCACATCAATTAGTACAGCATATCTTTTGAAACCTTTGAATTGTAGAAATGATGCCATTATAAATGCTAGAGGCAGCGTAACGCGTTATTAATGTGACATCTGCCGGGGGTTAATTTTTCATACGGTGTGCTTACTAAATACAGTGTCCCGATGAACGATACTAGCAACCGCGGCCCAAACACTCTCCTGAAGTGTTTTCTTGGAGGTGACAACGGCTACGGAAGCGTGCGCTCTCAGATGTCTGTGTGCTCGGCCGAGAAGTTTTCCCCGTGGCTCATCTGACGGCGCGGTGTTGACCGCTTTCTGGGCCAGTACTCCGCCAGCTTTTCCCCGTCCCGTTGTTCTCGCGAGCGGTCCAGGTGAAGTCAGCACGCAGCCCCCTGCTTCCCTAGCCCTCGCTAAACCCCCGGGCGAGCCGAATCTAATCTGGCGGAGTCCGCGGGTCGCTCGTAATCCCGATAGCGGCAGCGGCGCGCGGGCCCGGCTGGGCTGGCCTGCCCCTTGTAAAAACTGCCCGGCCGATCCGTCATTAAAAGCGGCTGACGCGAGACAAAGGGCGACGCATTAGCAGGCGGGTAATTGCCGGCATTAGCCGCCACAATGGCGCAAGGAGCAGCGCGCAACAAAGGCACAGCACTTTCTGCCGCCGCAAAGAGCAAAGGCGGTCCAGGGCGCGGGCGGCGCCGGCAGGCGGCGCGTGGTCAAGGCGGCGCAGCCTTCTGGCAGAATAGCCTCCATTTGAGTCTTACATTGTTTTAGCTATTTTCTGTATATGAAAATGCGATAGGCAAAACAACCGAGTGTTACTCTGTACTCTGTCAAGTCCATATATATATAAATGATACCACATTTTCTGAAAATTTTTGGGAACTACTTTCGCATCTAGACATAGCAATCCAGTGATACCAATACCGAAGTCTGTAAATTCCATCTCAAGAATAAGTCAGCCAATAGAGATCCCAATATTTGCTTTGAGAACAAATTGCTGTTCCACAACAGAGATTCTAAATATTTAGGTGCCATCCTGGATAGATCACTCTGTTTCGACAGTCAGTGTGAGACACAGTTGCCGAACTTAGATCTTCCAACATTTTGCAGAAACTTGCGCGTCAAGGGGGATCTTCAGGCGCTATGAACTGCAGCTTGGTCTTAGCTCTAGCCATCCGACAGCGGAGTTTTGGGCACTTGTTTGGCCCAACTGTACTCACACGAGTCCCATCGATGTCCAACTAAAGCACACTGTGAATCTCACACTGAAGTGACGCAAGTCATGGGATAGAGATGTGCACTTATTCAGACGGCCGTACTATCGCGTACACGAAGAGAGCAGTGCATTGGTGGAGCCGTCATTTGTACTCAAGTGATCCATGTGAAAAGGTTTTCGAAGTGATTATGGCGACACGAGTACCAGATTTTGAATGTGGAGTGGTAGTTAGAGCTAGACACATGGGACATTCCATTTCGGAAATCCTTGGGATATTCAATACTCCGAGATCCACAGTGTCGGAGTGTGCTAAGGATACCAAAGTTCAAGCATTATCTTTCACCACGGACAACGCAGAGCCTGCCGGCTTTCAGTTAACAACCGAGAGCAGCAGTGTTGGCGTAGGGTTGTCGGTGCCACTGTCGGTGCTAACAGACAAGCAACACTGCGTCAAGGAACCGCAAGAAATCAATGTTGGGTGTACGACGAACGCATCAGTTAGGACAGCGCGGCGAAGTCTGCCGTTAATGGGCTATGGCACCAGACGACCTTCGTAAGTGCCTTTGCTGACAGCGCAACATCGCCTGCCGCTCCTCTCCTGGGCTCGTGACCCTAAGATATCGGCTTCACCTTAGACTACTGGAAAACCGTAGCCTGGTCATATGTGACCCGATTTCAGCTGATAAGAGCTGATGGTGGGGTTCGAGTGTGGCACAGATCCCACGAAGTCATGGACCCGAGTTTTCGACAAGGCACTCTGCGAGATGGTCGTGGCTCCATAATGGTTTGGGCTATGTTTAGTTGGAATGGACTGGGTCCTTTGGTCCAAATGAACCAATCATCGACTGGAAATCGTTATGTCCGGCTACCTGGAGACCAGTTGCAGCCATTCATGGACTGTATGTTGCCAAACAATGATGCAATTTTTATGGCGACGATGCGCTGTGTTATCGGGAAATAATAGTTCGTGATTGGTTTGAAGACTCTTCTGGACGATTCGAATGAATGATTTGGCCATCCAGACCGCCCGGCATGAATCCCGTCGAATATTTGTGGGACGTAATGGAGAGGTCAGTTCGTGTACAAAAGCCTGCATCGACAATACTTTCAAAATTATGGACGGTTGTAGTGGCAGGTTGGCTCAATATTTCTGCAGGGCACTTCCAACGACTTGAGTCCATATCACTTCGAGGTGATGCACTACGCAGGGCAAAAGAGGTCCTACGCTATATTTGGAGGTATCCCACGACTTTTGTCACCTTGGTGTATAACAAGCACGATAAAGGCGACGGCAACCTATTGGCTACCAGCACTAAGCAGTATAGCTTCTCCCCATATGAAAAGAGAGAAATCACTCCTTATGCGAGGGTTAGAACTTAATTAGTGGCAACTATTTATTCATCACCGATACAAAAGAGTTACTTGCTTGCATCTGTTACTGTCTTTCAAAATAGTCACCTGCGTTATGTAGAACCCGTTGTCAGCGATGTGGAAGGCGAAGTATACCGTTAGCAGAGCCTGTTCTGTTGATGGTGCGAATAGAGCGGTCTTAAGCTATGGTGATTCTCGCGTACGACTGTGATGGTGCTATCCTAACTCATTACGTTCCTCCACGGCAGACCGTCAATGTATACTATTACTGCCCGTTATTGGAGCATAACGTACGACCAGCTTTGCGAAGAAGCAGCGACACTTTCTGCGCAGCCCACCAATCATTTTGCACGACAATGCGCGAGCGCCTACAGCGCAAGCTGTGGCTGCTCTGTTCGGTCGATGGGACTGGGAAGTACTGTGCCATCCACCATACTCCCTGGACTTACGTCCTTGTGACTTTGATTTGATTCCGAAGATGAAGGAACCACTTCGTGGCATTCGCTTCAGAACTGTTCCAGAGATTCGACAGGCAGTAGACCGCTCCATTCGCACCATCAACAGAACAGGCTCTCCTAACGGTATACTACGCCTTCCACGTCGCTGGCAACGGGTTCTACACAACGCTGGTGACTGCTTTGAAGGACAGTAACAGGTGCGAACATGTAACTCTTTTGTGTCGGATGTGCATAAATACTTGTCACTATTTAAGTTCCAATCCGCGTATAACTCAAAAGGTCAACAACAACCTCCTACACATCTACATCTACATGATTACTCTGCAATTAACATTTAAGTACTTGGCAGAGGGTTCATCGAACCACTGTCATACTATCTCCCTACCATTCCACTCCCGAACAGCGCGCGGGAAAAACGAACACCTAAACCTTTCTGTTCGAGCTCTGATTTCTCTTATTTTATTTTGATGATCATTCCTACCTATGTAGGTTGGGCTCAACAAAATATTTTCGCATTCGGAAGAGAAAGTTGGTGACTGAAATTTCGTAAACAGATCTCGCCGCGACGAAAAACGTCTTTGCTTTAATGACTTCCATCCCAACTCGCGTATCAAATCTGCCACACTCTCTCCCCTATTACGTGATAATACAAAACGAGCTGCCCTTTTTTGCACTCTTTCGATGTTCTCCGTCAATCCCACCTGGTAAGGATCTCACACCGCGCAGCAATATTCTAACAGAGGACGAACGAGTGTAGTGTAAGCTGTCTCTTTAGTGGACTTGTGGCATCTTCTAAGTGTCCTGCCAATGAAACGCAACCTTTGGCTCGCCTTCCCCACAATATTATCTATGTGGTCTTTCCAACTGAAGTTGTTCGTAATGTTTACACCCAGGTACTTAGTTGAATTGACAGACTTGATAATTGTACTATTTATCGAATAATCGAATTCCAACGGATTTCTTTTGGAACTCATGTGGATCACCTCACACTTTTCGTTATTTAGCGTCAACTGCCACCTGCCACACCATACAGCAATCTTTTCTAAATCGCTTTGCAACTGATACTGGTCTTCGGATGACCTTACTAGACGGTAAATTACAGAATCATCTGCGAACAACCTAAGAGAACTGCTCAGATTGTCACCCAGGTCATTTATATAGATCAGGAACAGCAGAGGTCCCAGGACGCTTCCCTGGGGGACACCTGATATCACTTCAGTTTTACTCGAGTATTTGCCATCTATTACTACGAACTGCGACCTTCCTAACAGGAAATCACGAATCCAGTCGCACAACTGAGACGATACCCCATAGGCCCGCAGCTTGATTAGAAGTCGCTTGTGCGGAACGGTGTCAAAAGCTTTCCGGAAATCTAGAAATACGGAATCAACTTGAGATCCCCTGTTGATAGCGGCCATTACTTCGTGCGAATAAAGAGCTAGCTACGTTGCACAAGAACGATGTTTTCTGAAACCATGCTGATTACGTATCAATAGATCGTTCCCTTCGAGGTGATTCATAATGTTTGAATACAGTATATGCTCCAAAACCCTACTGCAAACCGACGTCAATGATATAGGTCTGTAGTTCGATGGATTACTCCTACTGCACTTCTTAAACACTGGTGCGACCTGCACAATTTTCCAATCTGTAGGTACAGGTCTGTCGGCGAGCGAACGGTTGTATATGATTGCTAAGTAGGGAGCTATTGTATCAGCGTAATCTGAAAGGAACCTAATCGTTATACAATCTGGACCTGAAGACTTGACCGTATCAAGCGATTTGAGTTGCTTCGCAACCCCTAAGGTATCTACTTCTAAGAAACTCATGCTAGCAGCTGTTCGTGTTTCATATTCTGGAATATTCCATTCGTCTTCCCTGGTGAAGGAATTTCGGAAAACTGCGTTCAGTAACATCCATGAAGACTTTCCCAACGACGGAGAGCCAGACTGCCTCTAGACATCGACGCCTCAAGAGTGCAACAATTTTGGATGGAAATGGATTCAGTCTAAGTCATCTCTAGAAAAAGTAGTCGACCAAACATAATAGCCTACCACACCACCCGGTTTCGACAAGCCTCGAAAATCTGGGCTGCTCTAAATAGAGTACGAACAAACTATGGTAAATGTGCTGACTCACTGCATATATGGGGAAAAACCGGTTCTCCCAAATGTGAGCATGGTGCTTCTCGGTAAACAGCAAAACATATAGTTGAAGATTGCCCATTGGCAGCCTGCACTTCGTTCCGAATTCTTGCACGCTACCGAAATGGCGGTAGAATTCATCAGCAACATGGATATTTGGGTGTGTTGTGTTCACATTTATATGTTGTGGTTGTATTCATGTGTAAATTTCTACCGCTATTCTCTTTTCCTTTCTATATGACCTGCATGTCTTATACGCATTCTTAGTGCCTGTGTTCTAGGCTACACGTAATTAATTTATGTGATGCACTATGCCATATGCTAAATAAATAAATAAATGTCACAGTTAAAAAAGACTTAGCACCACTACAGCATCAAAGTGTGGATCATCTCAGAGTGGCCAGTGCATGGTTTAGAATCAATGAGCTTCCTGTAAATCATGGAAAAAACTGTCAATATTCGTGCTATTAATAGATGACATTATAAGTGTTCCATGGATGTTTTACAGGGTGTTCTATACAGATAGACAATCAACCACCAAATTGATGACATTTTTGTTTAACGTACTTTACTGTTTTTTTTAGCATTACCAATTTCTAACGTTTTATTTATCATCAGGACGAACTGTCAATAATCTGTTAAATGCGTTGACTGCTTTAATGCCCTGCACTGATATCAATCAAAAACTGACAAATTTTCGAAAATGATCGAAAATCGACGATAAATTCAATTTGGAATTATTTGAGAAACGTTTAGCACTTTTACTAACAGCGTGTATATCCTAGTTCCTTTGAAAGTTTGCATTTTTTTCCTGTAGCATCAAGTATTGTAACACGGTGAAAAAGACCGCTTCAGCTGTATGATAAACCTTTGTTTATGATCCAGCTAGTTTCACACCCTTTAGAGCCACTTCTTGAGGGATGCACCTTTATTTCGTAATTTGCTTTAAGTGATAATCAGTAGATGATCCAACGTTCTTTGTCCAATCGTGATAAAAATGTTCAACCGTCAAGAAGTCGGTAGTCAAAGTTATAATAGTGCACAATGAAGGGAACTCATCGTGATACGGGAGGGTAAAATTAAAAGCAAGGGTTGTAACATTAAGAGTGCGATGGTAAGCTCTCTATGAGAGGGAGACTTGTTTGACGACGTGATAGAAGAAGAAAGAGGAGTCGATATAGAAGAGATAGGGGACCCAGAATTAGAACCAGAATTTAAAACAGCTTTGGAAAACTTAAGATCGAATAAGGCAGAAGATGTAGATAAAAGAGTTTCTAAACCCAGTGGGGAAGGTGGCAACAAAACGACTATTCACCATCTGACTTTCGCAAAAACATCAACCACACAGTTCGAAAGATTACAAGAGCCGACAAGTACAAAAACTGAGGCACAATCAGTTTAACAGCTCATTCATCGAAGTTGCTGACAAGAACAATGTACAGAGGAATGAGTAAGAAAACTGAAGATATGTTAGCCGCGCGGTCTGAGGCGTCTTCTCACGGTGCGCGCGGCTCCCCCCCCCCCCCCCCCCCCCGTCGGAGGTTCGAGTCCTCCCTCGGGCATGGGTGTGGGTGTCGTCCTTAATGTAAATTAGTTTTAAGTTAGATGAAGTAGTGTGTAAGCTTAGGGACCGATGACCTCAGCAGTTTGGTCCCATAAGACCTTAACACAAATTTCCAAAAAAATGAGGATATGTTAGATGATGATCAATTTGGCGTTAGAAAAGGGAAAGGCACCAGAGAGGCAATTCTGACGTTACAGTTGATAATGGAAGCAAGACAAGAAAAAGACACATTCATAGGATTTGTCGACCTGGAAAAAGCGTTTGAGAATGTAGAACAGGGCAGGATGTACGAAATTCTGTGAAAAAAAAGGGGGAAGCTGTAGGGAAAGACGGATAATATGTAATATACACAAGAACCAAGAGTGGAAGACCAAGAACGAATTTCTCGGATTCAAAGGAGTGTAAGACAGGGATGTAGTCTTTCATCCCTATTGCTCAATCTATACATCGAAGAAGCACTGACCGAGATAAAAGGAAGGTTCAAGAGTGGTATTAAAATTCAAGATGAAAGGATATCAGTGATAAGATTCACTGATAACATTGCTGTTCTCAGTATAAATGAAGATGAATTACAGGATCTGTGGAATGGAATGAGTTGTTTAATGAGAACAGAATATGGATTGAGAGTAAATCGAAGAAAGCTGAAAGTAATGAGAAATAGCAGAAATGAGAACAGCCAGTAACTTAACATCTGGCCTGGTGATCGCAAAGTAGATTAAGTTAAGGAATTCTGCTACTTAGGAAGCAAAATAATCCTTGACGGACGGAGCAAGGAGGATATCAAAAACAGACTAGCACTGGCAGTAAAGCATTCCTGGACAATAGGAGTCTACTAGTATCAAACATATGTTTTAATTTGAGGAAGAAATTTCTGAGAATGCACGTTTGTGGCACAGAGTTGTATGTAATTGAAACGTGGGCTGTGAGACAAACGGAAAAGAAGAGAATGGAAGCATTTGAGATGTGGAGCTACAGGAGAATGTTGAAAAATAAGTGGACTGATAAGTTAACAAATGTGGAGGTTCTCTAGAGAATCGGAGAGGAAATCAGTACACGGAAAACACTGACAAGAAGAAGGGAGAGGAAGATAGGACATCCGTTAAGACATCAGGGAATAGCTTGCATGGTACTAGAGGGAGCTGTAAAGGGTAAAAACTGTAGAGGAAGACAGAGATTGGAATACATCCAGAAAATAATTGAGGACGTAGGTTGAAAGTGTTACTCTGAGATAACATGGTTGGCACAGGAGAAGGATTCGTGGCGGGCCGCATCAAACCAGTCAGGAGATTGATACCTGATAAAAAGGTTGCAGCAGCTATACGGAAGTTTGCAAGGATAGGCTATCGTGGAGATTTGAACCAATCCAGTCACTGGTCTCCACACCACAAGAACAACAAAGCATGTTATGAACATTTTTCTGTTTTCATGCTTTTTGGTAATAAGAGCACATGCCATCCAATAGTGTCGAACATTTTGAAACGTCCCCTTTGAACAATTATACAAGACTGTGCTTAAACTGACACACAATATTTTTAGCGCAACGCAATCTGACTTTCAAAAATCCCTACAAAAGAATGGCCCTGACTAACATTAACCAATACGTTTCACAAATCACTTACCTCACAAAAATCTTCGTTACTCGAATTACTGCAATACAGCGAGCGCCACTACTGCCAGCTAAATAAAAGATTCGAACTACTGAAGGCACTAAGTACTGATAGCAGAAGAAAGATTTTGATAGAGAACAAACAGTGTATTTACCTTAATATTGTTCAAAAGTCATAATATATATAGCAGTTCATGACATCCATTCTTACAAATGTACTGTTTCTGATGGACACACGTCCAGATCATCCGCTTTCAAAAATCCGCCATCTCACTTTCCCAAACCCACCACTGCTGGCGGCTCACCTCCAACTGCGCAACGCTACGCGCTGTTAACATCCAGCTGCCCAACACTACAATGGCAGACAACAATGCAAATTAGCCACAGACTGCACACAGCACAGCCAGTGATTTTCATACAGAGCGCTACGTGGCGTTACCAATAAGAAAACCTAAACAGCCTACTTACAATTTTTACAGTAACGTTGAAGCACTACCACACATGCTCATTCATTTCATGCAGTGCTGTGAGACGGCCCCCGTGCTTGCGTTTTCTCTCTGCGACGAGACGACGAGCTACAAGGTCATCAGCTTTGGAGTGTGCCTGGTTAGCGCTGCCCTCCGGCGCTTGTCGAGCTAGAAGAGTTGCTGTGCGCTCACATGCGAGGCCCACTCGACACCACATCGTAGTTACAGACTGCGTGAGTTACTTCAGTTATTTACCGTGAGGTGGACGAGTAGAAACGTCACAACAATTCCAAATAAGTGATATTTTCACATTTCAGAACTCGAGACCCTAGTGTCAAACTACACGAAAATTTTGTATACTACTTATGTAAGTATGAAGTTTTAGTGACTACCATGATCATGGAACAAGAGTTAAACTAAACCTATCTGTACGAAGAATAAAGAAACAGAAATGACAAAATGGCATATTTTTCTATAAAATACGGAGGTCTATAGGTAGTCATTTCTCCCTCGCTCTGTCTGAGAATGGAACAGGAAAGGAAATGACTAGTGGTGATACAGGGTACCTTCGCCCACCCACCTTACGGTGAGTTGTGGAATATCTGTGTAGTTGTAGATTTAGAAGGGAATAAAACTGTTCAATAAATTGCTTAAGGAAATTAAAGAGAAACCTAAAATCCAAATATTTAAAAATTCAGTTACGGTATACTTTTTAGGTAATTCATATTAGGTAGGTTACGACTATTTAGATAACACAGAGTCGGAAATAGTAAATAATTTATATTATTTACTAATAAACAACGGACATTCTGCAGTATATTGTCATAGTATAATAGCTCTTGCTGTAAAATCCTATTCTCACGGTTTACGAGTGACCACTTTCTATTCTCCTGAGCTCAAAGTCTCATTCTCTGGGGTGAGGTTCCGACAAGTTTTTCAAGTATTCCAAGAGGACATCGTAAAGAATTAGATAAAATGACAGAAGTATCGCGAAAGTCCTCTGATGCCAGCCGAAAGAGAGTGTGTTTGCGGTGTATGTGTGTGTTTCAAATGGCTCTGAGCACTATGGGACTTTGCTGTGGTCATCAGTCCCCTAGAACTTAGAACTACTTAAACCTAACCAACCTAAGGACATCAAACACATCCATGCTCGAGACAGGATTCAAGCCTGCGACCGAGTGTGTGTGTGTGTGTGTGTATGTGTGTGTGTATGTGTGTGTGTATGTGTGTATGTATGTGTGTATGCATGTGTGTGTGTATGTGTGTGTATGTGTGTATTTTTCAGTAATATGATATTACTATATGCATGAATTAGTTCATATTTAGAAAAAAAAGTGTTTCTTTTTTCTGTTAAGATGACCTGTTTAATATCATTTTGTAAGTGACATATGGTTGAATAAAAATCTCATGACGGGTATGCCACTTCCTATTACCATTTTGTTTCAGAACTGGTGAGATAGACATATACTTTGCCCCAGCACGATAAATGTCAGACACAGGAGCCACGAGGGTGAGAACGAGTCTTTCGAGTCGAGATTGAGATCCTGTGATGAAACGTATTTTTAAAAAATCGTATGAAAATTGGTGGAAAGTTGGAAAAAGTAATTAATATTTAACACACTGAAATTGTAAGCTGATCTATCTGGAAGCTATTGTCGTGCTGGATTTGTAACCATTTTGATAACATAATCAGGTTCAGAACGTAGTATGATGAATAAGAGTAACGTGAAGAGCATTACAATAACAGCCGAGCGCTGACGGACTACAATGCACTTTGCGCGGGCAGGGTCTCTCGCTCTAATCTTCAGTCAGGGAGACTGCCGCAGCTGTAAGTCGCAGGAGACAGGCAGTAGTGTGTGTGGCTTGTAATTCGTCCACTATAGTGCACATTTGCTGTTAAAAGTGTCTCGGACTGTGACTGAGTAACAAAGAAAAATTTAGGATGAGGACTGAGTTTATTATTTAATTGGAGCCGCGCGGTATTAGCCGAGCGGTCTAAGCGCTGCAGTCATGGACTGTGCGGCTGATCCCGGCAGAGGTTCGAGTCCTCTGTCGGGCATGGGTATGTGTGTTTGTCCTTAGGATAATTTAGGTTACGTAGTGTGTAAGGTTAGGGACTGATGACCTTAGCACTTAAGTCCCATAAGATTTCACACACATTTGAACATTTAATTTTATTCCGTGCTCGGAGCCGTAAATAGACACCGCCGTCATGAGTTTATTGACTCTCGATCGGCAATAAGTTGGCGTGTGAATTGCGTTTTCTCATTATACAAAAATAAATAAATAAATAAATAAAATAAAAAAAATAAAAAAAGGGAAACAAAATGTGATGGTATACTTCCTATTACATCTTGGAGTTCATGTATCAAAATAAAAGTAGTGATCGCCATTACCTTTATCATTCCAGACCCAGATTTTATTGTTTATTAATTAACCAAGCATTTGGGACCAATGGAGGAGATAACGAATAGGACATCTGTAGAAGAGAAGACATGAGATAGACAGATCTCTTAGGATTTACTCTTGTAGTTCATTCGACGTAGCCCCCCCCCTGCGGGAGGAACTTCGCTTGCAATGAAAATTACTAAGGGAGACGCTGCATACTCCTATCGCTATGGCCGTTACTTTTGAGCAACAGCAGGGATTACAGATTTATTAATCGGGAGATGTATCCATGAATGGGAGTGGAGAACATGGGCTTATCAGCGTTAGGTACGAATTCCCGAAGGTTTGAATGGTATCTGCACCGAGAGGAGTCCTCTAATGAAGCCGCTACTGAGGCCAAATCGAACGACTGGTGACCGCGGCGCGTCGCGAATTGTGGACCGATAGAGGACGCGCATTGTCCGGCGTTGTGGTTGGGACAGCGGTATTTGTCCCGAAGGAAATGAACTGCAACAGCGGCAGTGGGAGGGGATGGTGATGGGGGGGGGGGGGGCTCATATGGCAGCGCGAGAGCGGCGCGCGGCGCCCGCCGTGCAAACAGAGCGGGACGGCACGGGACGGGACGGGGCGCACGGCAGGCCGCGGCGCAGGCAAATAGCGGGCGCGCGCTGCCAGCGCAAACACCGCCGGCAGCGGCACTGGGTGCGCTTACTCACGACCAGCGCTGCTCTGCTCCCGCTCTGGAATGCTGGCCAATGCCTGCCGCCGTGCCGACAGCTCAGTCTCATCAGGGAGGCCACTTAAAATACCCTGCTCACCTCTAAAATTACAATACTAGGAAGGATAGCTAATAATGAAATTATTCTGCGTATACACTATAGCAGGAAGAATGCAAGGTTGTCTTTGGTGTTCCTGGGGTGTACAGTGTGAGACATGCTGTACGCGGAACTGCCATCTCTGGCAGCAACAATGCCTCTGACCTGGATGGCAAGTGGTGCCACGCGTTTCTCTCAGCAACCTATGACCAGTGGTAGAACGTGTTGGCCAGGGCGACTGTAGAACATGCTCTCTATCGAAGTGGGCTCAGGGCAGCACGGGAAAACGTACTGTCTTCCGTTATCTTGTTGAAACATAACGCCATGTAGACCACGAAGATAAGGCACAGCGATGAGACATCAAATGTTCAAATGTGTGTGCAATCTTATGGGACTGCTAAGGTCATCAGTCCCTAAGCTTACACACTACTTAACCTAAATTATCCTAAGGACAAACACACACACCCATGCCCGAGGGAGGACTCGAACCACCGCCGGGACCAGCCACACAGTCCATGACTGCAGCGCTTAGACCGCTCGGCTAATCCCGCGCGGCGGTGAGACATCATCATCATCGTCATCATCATCTTCTTCTTCTTCTTCTTTGTCTTTTCCCATTTCGTCATGAGATCGCCACTTTTACATCGGTTTCGGCAGCGAAGTCAATGGCCGGATGGCGTCCTTGTTACCGTCCCCCCCCCCCCTCTCTCCGTGGGAAGGAATTTGTAATTGTTGGTAAGGCGGGTGCCAGGTTGAGATTCATTGGGAGAGTCCTTAGCAAATGTAGTCCATCAACAAAGAAGGTGGCTTACAAAACACTCGTTCGACCTATACTTGAGTATTGCTCATCAGTGTGGGATCCGTACCAGGTCGGGTTGACAGAGGAGATAGAGAAGATCCAAAGAAGAGCGGCGTGTTTCGTCATAGTGTTATCTGGTAAGCGCGATAGCGTTACGGAGATGTTTAGCAAACTCAAGTGGGAGACTCTGCAAGAGAGGCGCTCTGCATCGCGGTCCAGGTTCTGAGAGGGTGCGTTCCTGGATGAGGTATCGAATATATTGCTTCCCCCTACTTATACCTTCCGAGGAGATCACGAATGTAAATTTAGAGAGATTCGAGCGCACACGGAGGCTTTCCGGCAGTCGTTCTTCCCGCGAACCATATGCGACTGAACAGAAAAGGGAGGTAATGACAGTGGCACGTAAAGTGCCCTCCGCCACACACCGTTGGGTGGCTTGCGGAGTATCAATGTAGATGTAGATGTACTCACCCACGTCTGGTGTAGATCACATGTTCACGTTTCGTAACGTTTTCTTAATGCTTAAAGTGTACTAGCCCAGCAGTTTCCTAGCTGGTTGCGGAAATCACCTAAAAATCACATCCAGCCTGGTTGGCTCACTATCCCTTTCGTTAATATGGGAGGCGGATTCAGTCTGGAGCTGCGTCGCCTCCGTGTCCCGGTAATGGCGCGCTACTGTGCTCGGCTGGCCAGGTAGGTCAGCACAACCATCAGCCTAAACATATCGGAAATGGCTGCTGATCAGTTTACTAGCTATGTGAAACAAAGATGATTGTGTGTGTACCCACTGGCACTGTATACCAACAAGACAGATGCTGGACTCTCATGACATGACAAACGCTATCTGATCTACTCGTACCGTCCATAGATCGATACATCCACTGTGATGCTGTATGTAGTGAAAGGGTACAGTACCGCCCGACATTGAAAATAGGTACAACATACTTCATTATTCTCGTCAGAACAACATATTTTTTTCTAATAATAACTCAATTTCAATTAATACAGCGAAGCCGGATACCAGTGTGGGAAAGAATGACAATTTATTTATTTAATTGATCACATGTGCACTCCCACAAAATAAATCCCTACATCCAGTTTGATGAGATCTCTGAAATGAATCAATGTATGGTCGTCTGCTAACCGCAGATAGTGAATGTGAATATATGATCATCTTTGAGACGTTCTTTTGGTCACCTTTGGTGGAACCAAAGAGATGAAACTTACAGAGCTTTGAGCGCCTAAAATGTGGCTGACCAATACGGTAGCAAGGTACTCCCCCACTTCGGCAGAGGTGCGAGAGGACATGAAGAACGGCCATGTTTCGGCACTCTGCCACTGGATCTAGTGTTGGTAAGACCTGTCTTAGGTGTGCTCCGTAAAGACAAAAGAGTGGAGACATGGTATGCATGTGAAATACTTAAGAGTGGTTTGGAATAATAATTTCTCTATTTCAGGAACTTTTGTGGGGAGAATTAAATCTCAGGCAGGTAATATTAAGGGGTTCGTAGTAATCTTCGGAAGTGACCAATGGTCACAATGAAACCACGTGTAGCAATAAGTTGAAATACTTCCGAGTGCTTAAGTTAAGCTGAATTACTAGCGTGTGTACTATAAGTTGGAAATATTTAAGGAATGGCGTGTGCAGGACTTGAAATTAGAGACGAGTACTTCCACGTGGAGAGTACTGTGTGAGTCTCAATCTGTGTATGAGACAAAGGATAAAGAGAAGTACTCGTCCATGTGTAAGTAGGCTGTTTATGTTTTCTTTATGTAAGTAGGCTGTTTATGTTTTCTTATTGGCAACTTTACGTAGCGCTCTATATGAAAATCACTGGCTGTGCTGTGTGCAGTCTGTGGCTAGTTTGCATTGTTGTCTGCCATTGTAGTGTTGGGCAGCGGCAGCTGGATGTGAACAGCGCGTTGCGTTGCGCAGTTGGAGGTGAGCCGCCAGCAGTGGTGGATGTGGGGAGAGAAATGGTGGAGTTTTGAAATTTATTAGATTGAAGGTCATGAACTGCTATATATATTATGACTATTAAGGTAAATACATTGTTTGTTCTCTATTAAAATCTTTCATTTGCTAACTATCCCTATCAGTAGTTAGTGACTTCCGTAGTTTGAATCTTTTATTTAGCTGGCAGTAGTGGCGCTCGCTATATTGCAGTAGTTCGAGTAACGGAGATTTGTGGTGAGGTAAGTGATTTGTGAAAGGTATAGATTAATGCTAGTCAGGGCCATTCTTTTGTAGGGGTTTTTGAAAGTCAGATTGCGTTGCGCTAAAAAAAATATTGTGTGTCAGTTTAAGCACAGTCGTGTATAATTGTTCTAAGGGGACGTTTCACATGGTATCAGTTGAGGACTCGCGTGTGTGATGAATATGTTCTTAATATTACTTTGCGCGTTATGTTTCCGTGTGACGCTTGATTCAAACTATAATACTCTGAGAGAGAAGCAAGGCGAGTCAGCCGTCTATCCAGCAACGCCACTTGGCTTGCATTGCACAGGAAGACGTGCATATATCCTCCAGAGTTCATAGTAGGAAAGAAAAATTACGAAGTGGGGCAGTGTTGTGTGAAACTGGGATAAATACTAATTGAAGTGGGAAAGCTGAAAGTGATGTGATTATAATGTTGTGACTATTCCTTGTGCTGTATTCCATGTTGCAGTGTGGTGTATGTCATGTAATTTGAATATTGTGGTTTGCATGGGAGAGTAGCAAGGTAGTTTCAGAGGTAGTGGGTTATGCATGTTCCTTTTGTACCGCTCGGTCTGGAGGAAAGTTTCGTGATGATGGTTGTGAGAGTCGAAGTGTGAGATACAGAAAAAGATCGACCATCCTATCCAGAAAGTGCACTGTAGCATTAAATCATTACGAGACCATAAGATAGAGAATCACCAATGTAAAGCCATGCCCACTGGGCGGAATTTTCTCATGTGTTATTGTTGTAGGTTATACAATGTGTGTGTTTAGGTTATAGAATTTATCGAAATAAATAAGATAGTGAAAAGAAAAGGATCGGTGGCCTTTTCCTTCGAATTGTATGTTGTCATGATATCCAGAATTTATAATGTGTGCGCCATTCATATTCAGTGCGATGGCCACGTGTTGATAAAAGCCGTTAAATAAGAAAGAAAATGTGGTATTGCCAGTGTGTAGTGAACAGTCAGTGTTCTGTAAATTACTAATAGTCAGATGTGCGTTTCCGTTGCGTAATATTCATACAGGAGAATAACTTTTAACTTAATTGTGAGTACTAGAGTTCATGTTACTTGATAAATAAAAAATGAATCCACTCGCTTGGCAGACCACTCATCTTGCAGGACTGACTGCTTGATGCCACAGTATGAGCAAGGCATGCGGTTGCCTCTCAGTAGAACTGATACTCGTCTGAAAACATGACGTGGTACCACTCTTGTGTCCAAAGATGTAGTTTGGTTTACCATTGTCAGCGTGCGTTTCTCCACCGCAGTACCGAGGGACGCCACGTAATGGTCTCCGCGCTGAAAGTTCATTCTGCTCCAAACGCCATCGTGTGGATACTTGTTTTGCATAAATTCCCATTCCCTGACTCACGTCGCGTGTGTGTACACATTCGTTAAACTGTACCTGCCACGATGGACTTGATACGACACACTGCCAGGATAGTTTTGCAAACGCTTGCACTTGTGAAACCAACACGAAGTGAGACTAAATTCCCACCGTGTCACCAGCGACACTAATTACACAACTCTGAGACAGCACATACCGGTACAGTAAAGATAAACAACTTGCTTACTTGCATTGTGGCTATGGCATCGCAATTACCGAAGCTTTACGCATTATCTGACATCGTAGGAGGGCCTGAGAATGTCGCCAAACCAAACAAATTCACTTCCTACCTACTTGACTTTCCACAGCTCTAATTAATTAATATACGCAAAGACAAAGTTTATTTTACTTAGTGCGGAGCCGTCTCGCGATACCTTGCTCCCTTCAGACTCCAGCCACATTCTCCTAAACAATGGTGTGTTCTCATGCCTCCTGCTCCACCAAAGCGAAAATGATGTCATGCTAATACCTTTAACAATTTGAACGTTTTCTATTGGAATACCTCCCATCGATACCTGCAAGTGAGACCTTTGCAGAACATCTGCCAGGAGTTTACCTCTCTCCTAGCCATGAATCCGTAACATTAGCTGGCCCTACTTTTTCTCTATTTGTTCGTGTTACTCTGTGTTGGTCCAACTGTGTGGAAAGAAAGGGTGCCCACTGCTACAAACTGCGCAGTATTTTTGGTTTAGGACACATTTTGTATCCATCCACCAACCTTCAAACTTTCCAGATGCGGCGGCTGCGACCGTGCACCGATGACTTGTCGCACTCGTGAATTAAAATCGATCAGACTAATTCAAACGTAAATCTTTCGTGAGCCATTACTCGGATCAGGTTGCGGTTTTCACCTCCATTAATCTAATAAAATTCTCCATGCAAATGGTTATGCTATTCCTTTCTTACTTTTCTTTAATTATTTTAAGTTACACAATTGTGAACGAGGGGTACAATGGGAGTGGACAGTGGACACCAATTCCATTTTGACATCTCAACTCGAAGACTAGCATAGTATTTAGTCAAAGATGGCGGGTGCCAGACTGCATACTTCTGTCAAGAAATGAGGAGTATTTATACGGGCTCGGTTCGTCCCTGCTTTGTCAAGGCGTCGATTGCTGGCATTTAAGGCACAACAGAGCCACGGCTTGGACGTGTTGCAGTAGCTCTGCCTTTCCACTGTGTCGATGATATTACGATTCTAGTCTCCTCGCTGGGCCAGTACATGTGCTAACTACCCCAGTGTGTGTTGACAGTACCGGTACTTCTTGAATCAACAGGTCGCTCATGTTGTAACTTCAACTCAGCAGCCCCAATCTGACCTGCTTCCACGAGGGTCATCCATTAACTGTGGCAGCATCTTCATTTTATTCAGCCATACCAAGTGAAGTAGTTGTGGCAAAACACCTCAAAAGGTTTTTAATCACACATTCTAACTGTATTGTTAAGTAAACAATCCTATAGCAAGTTGAGATGTGAAACTTGTATGTGAAACTTACTACCTGGTTAATACACTAAAGAGCCAAAGAAACTGGTACTCCTGCATAATATCGTACAGGGCCCCCGCGAGTACGCACAAGTGCCGCAACACGATGTGGCATGGACTAGACTGAAGTAGTGCTGACGGCATGAATCCTGCAGGGCTGGCCATAAATCCGTGAGAGTACGTGGGAGTCGAGATCTCTTCTGAACAGCACGTTGCAAGGCATCCCAGATATGCTCAATTATGTTCATGTCTGCGGAGTTTGGTGGCCAGCGGAAGTGTTTAAACTCAGAAGAGTGTTCCTGGAGCCACTCTGTAGCAATTCTGGACGTGTGGGGTGTCGTCTTGCCCTGATGGAATTGCCTAAGTCCGTCGGAATGCACAATGGACATGAATGGATGCAGGTGATCAGACGGGATGCTTACGTACGTGTCATCTGTCAGAGTCGTATCTAGACTCATCAAGGGTCCAATATCACTCCAACTGCACACGCCAAAAATCATTACAGAGCCTCCATCCGCTCGATACAATTTGAAATGAGACTCGTCCGACCACGCAACATATTTCCAGTCATCAACGGTCCAATGTTGGTGTCAACTGGCCCAAGCGAGGCGTAAAGCTTTGTGTCGTGCAGTCATCAAGGGTACAAGAATGGGCCTTCGGCTCCGAAAGCCCACCCACACTGATGATGTTTCGCACGTTGACTCTTGTTGATGGTCTAGTACTGAAACCTGCAACAATTTGCGGAAGTGTTACACTTCCGTCACGTTGAACGATTCTCTTCAGTCGTCGTTTGTCCCGTTTTTGCAGTATCTTACTAATTTACTAATGATGAAGAGTAGGCTCAAGTTAAGATGCTAGTCAGGAAGAATCAATGCGCAAAGATATGAGACACGGAAGCATTAAGGACTGAAGAGATACGGTTGACGTTCTCTGAGACTATGGACGCTGCAATAATGAATAGCTTAGTAGGCAGTATAGTTGAAGAGGAATGGACGTCTCTAAAGAGGGCAATCACAGAAGTTTGAAGAAAAAAAAACCGTAGGTACAAGGAAGTCAACTGCGAAACAACCATGGATAACAGATGTAATACTGCCACTTATCGATGAAAGAAGTAGGTACAAACATGATCAGGGAAAATCAGGAATACAGAAGTACTAGGCACATAGAAGCGAAGTAAACGTAGGAAGTGCAGGGAAGCTAAGGCGAAAAGGCTGCACGAAGGATGTGAAGACATCGAAAAAGAAGTGATTGTCGAAAGGCCTGAGTCATTATAAAGGAAATTCAAAATAATCTTTGGGAAAATTAAAAGCAAGCATGCTAACATTAAAAGTGCAAAGGGAATTCCACTGTCAAATGCAGAGGAGAGAGTGGGTAGGTGGAAAGAGTACACCGAATGTCTCTATGACGACGTGACGGAAGAAGAACAGGAGTCGGTATACAAGAGATAGGGGATCCAGTATTAGAATCAAAAAGGGCTTTGGTAGACTTAAGATCGAATAAGGCAGAAAGGATAGATAACATTTCTAAAATAAATGGAAGAAGTGGCAACAAAACGGCGGTTCACCTTGCTGTGTGGAATGTATGAGCTAAGCGATATACCATATGACTTTCGAAGAAACATCATCCATATAATTCCGAAGATAGCAAGAGCCGACAAGTGCGAGAACGATCGCACAGTCAGCTGAACAGCTCATGCATCCAAATTGCTTACAAGAAGGGTATACAGAAATACAGAAGACTGGGAAAAAAAGTTGAGGATGCGTTAGATCAAGAAGGCACCAGAGACGCAATTCTGATGTTGCGGTCGATAATGGAAGCAACACTAATGATAAATTAAAACACCGTCGCGGGATATGTCGACGTGGAGGAAGCGTTCGACAATGTCAAATGGTGTAAGACGTTCGAAATTCTGCGAAAAATGGGAGTAAGCTATAGGGGAAGACGGGTAACATACAACATATGCAAAAGCCAAGAGGGAACCATAAGAGTGGAAGACCAAGAGCGAAGTGTTCGGATTAAAAAGGGTATAAGACAGGAATGTAATCTCTCACCCCTACTGTTCAATTTATACATCGAAAAAGCAATGAGGGAAATAAAAGAAAATTCATGAAGGATGTCAATGATAAGATTAGCTGATGACATTGCTGTCCTCAGTGTCAGTGAAGAAGATTTACATGATATGATGAATAGAATTAACAATGTAATAAGTATAGAATATGGATTGAGAGTAGCAGAAATGATAACAGAGGAAAACTTTATATCAGAAATGTTGATCACTAAGTAGAGAAAATTAAGGAATTCTGATACCTAGGCAGTAAAATAACCCATGATGGACGGAGTAAAGAGAACTCAAAAAGCAGACTAGCAATGGCAAAAATCATTCCTCGACAAGAGAAGTCTACTATCATCAAACATGGGTCTTAATTTAAGGAAGAAATTTCGGAGACTGTACGTGTCGACCACAGCATTGAATGGTAGTGACACATGGGCTGTGGGAAAACCGGAAAAGAAGAGACTCGAAGCATTTGAGATGCGGTGCTACAGAAGAATGTAGAAAATTAGGTGTACTGTAGAATCGGCGAGGAAAGGAATATATGGAAAATACGGCAAGAAGAAGGGCCACGGTGGTAGGACATATGTTAAGACATCAGGGGATAACTTTCATGGTACTACAAGGAGCTGTAAAGGCTAAAAATTGTAGAGGAAAACAGACATTGGAATACACGCAGCAAATGATTGAGGCCGTGGCTTGCAGTTGCTACTCTGAGACGAAGAGGTTGGTAGAGGAGAGGATATCGTGGCGGGAAAAAAACCGAGCTAACAACCATGTTTCAACCCCGCAAAACTCCGCGGTGTAAAATTTCTCCCAACCTTCCAAAACTAAGTGTGCTCAGGCCACCTCTTTAAGAAGTAATCTCTAAATTTTTTGTGCGCCAAGTTAAGTGGATAACGCAAAATTTATGGCCCTAGGCACAACTCTTAAAATGGGGAATTAGCGCACAATTTCACTCTCTCTAACGCTATCTGACTGGAATAGTATGCTGGTTATGATTTTGACCTGATCGCTAATATTGGCCTGGAGACTGATTAAAAGCCTGCAACTTGAAGTAAGTCAAGGATTCGAACAGAAGTAACGAATAAATTCAGTATTCATTCATAAACACATTGATGGGATCAACTTCTAAAATGAGTAATCAAAAGCCAGTGATAGTTGTATCTATCCAGATTGGCACAAAGATTAAATGGAAAGCAGTTTCACTCCCCAATCAATTACTTCCTGCCCTCTGAAGAATTTACTATCTGCTGGAGTTCAACAATCCTGTAATTCTCTGTTGGAGCAATGACTGGAAGTTGGTAACTAAAGCCCAAAAGTCCAGACATTCATTACCAGTGCAAGTCAAATTGAACTACTCTGTCAGTCTACGAATAGGCTCATCGTAAGTATAGCAGTGGTGCCGAGCTGCGCGCTGTAGATATAGTCCAGTGAAACTCAGAAAAAAAGCCTGTACCTTGCAAAAGGTGGGGTAGAAGATTTTATTTTTTTAACTCGTTCATATTGTCGGAAAGGTTAGAAAACGAAGTTTTGCCAACAAAATTTCCCTTGGGAGAACTTTCTGCAGTCAAAAAACTTCGAAAATTTCGGACTTTTTTCGGTTTTTTCAAAATATCTCAGTTTCATTTGCTCCTATCGCTTTGACGTCTATTTTCTTTTTTAAAGGGCATAAAATTCTCTACAAATTTGATTCTTACCTTTTTTTCTACTCCGAGTATCTAAGGCGCTACAGCATCTCAAAAAATACCTGTTTTTCAAATTCCGAGCAAATTGGCAAATTACCTAAATTTTGAACACTGTTATTTCAGTTTCTATTTGTGTAGTATAAACATATTACTCATCATGTTATTCATTGGAATTTACCATCTCACTCTGCTGCAGGGCCAGGACAAACAGCATCATATTCAGTAATTACGAACACATTCACGTCGGATTGCGTGAAGTTTATTTGTGTTACAATATACACTCCTGGAAATTGAAATAAGAACACCGTGAATTCATTGTCCCAGGAAGGGGAAACTTTATTGACACATTCCTGGGGTCAGATACATCACATGATCACACTGACAGAACCACAGGCACATAGACACAGGCAACAGAGCATGCACAATGTCGGCACTAGTACAGTGTATATCCACCTTTCGCAGCAATGCAGGCTGCTATTCTCCCATGGAGACGATCGTAGAGATGCTGGATGTAGTCCTGTGGAACGGCTTGCCATGCCATTTCCACCTGGCGCCTCAGTTGGACCAGCGTTCGTGCTGGACGTGCAGACCGCGTGAGATGACGCTTCATCCAGTCCCAAAGATGCTCAATGGGGGACAGATCCGGAGATCTTGCTGGCCAGGGTAGTTGACTTACACCTTCTAGAGCACGTTGGGTGGCACGGGATACATGCAGACGTGCATTGTCCTGTTGGAACAGCAAGTTCCCTTGCCGGTCTAGGAATGGTAGAACGATGGGTTCGATGACGGTTTGGATGTACCGTGCACTATTCAGTGTCCCCTCGACGATCACCAGTGGTGTACGGCCAGTGTAGGAGATCGCTCCCGACACCATGATGCCGGGTGTTGGCCCTGTGTGCCTCGGTCGTATGCAGTCCTGATTGTGGCGCTCACCTGCACGGCGCCAAACACGCATACGACCATCATTGGCACCAAGGCAGAAGCGACTCTCATCACTGAAGACGACACGTCTCCATTCGTCCCTCCATTCACGCCTGTCGCGACACCACTGGAGGCGGGCTGCACGATGTTGGGGCGTGAGCGGAAGACGGCCTAACGGTGTGCGGGATCGTAGCCCAGCTTCATGGAGACGGTTGCGAATGGTCCTCGCCGATACCCCAGGAGCAACAGTGTCCCTAATTTGCTGGGAAGTGGCGGTGCGGTCCCCTACGACACTGCGTAGGATCCTACGGTCTTGGCGTGCATCCGTGCGTCACTGCGGTCCGGTCCCAGGTCGACGGGCACGTGCACCTTCCGCCGACCACTGGCGACAACATCGATGTACTGTGGAGACCTCACGCCCCACGTGTTGAGCAATTCGGCGGTACGTCCACCCGGCCTCCCGCATGCCCACTATACGCCCTCGCTCAAAGTCCGTCAACTGCACATACGGTTCACGTCCACGCTGTCGCGGCATGCTACCAGTGTTAAAGACTGCGATGGAGCTCCGTATGCCACGGCAAACTGGCTGACACTGACGGCGGCGGTGCACAAATGCTGCGCAGCTAGCGCCATTCGACGGCCAACACCGCGGTTCCTGGTGTGTCCGCTGTGCCGTGCGTGTGATCATTGCTTGTACAGCCCTCTCGCAGTGTCCGGAGCAAGTATGGTGGGTCTGACACACCGGTGTCAATGTGTTCTTTTTTCCATTTCCAGGAGTGTATAATACGATTGCATGCAGGTGCCGTACATTTTCTACAGTTGATTGACGTTAATGATCAGTTATAAGAAAAAGTATGTAGGAATTGTTCTCTAGCGGACAAAAGAGTATTTATTCTTTGGCCTTCGTTCCAGTGGAAGATGTGAAGTCAGGTGGACCGAGTAATTTTTTTGTCATTGATGGAGGGTACCTTATCCGCAAAGTGACTTGGACTCGAAATGTTTGCTTCAAGTCAATAGCCCAAAGCTATGTTTCTTACCTCCAACGTCATTCTGGATTTCAATTTGCTATTGTATTTGATGGGTATCTAAGTGAGGGAGACAAATGTAGTCAAAGGGTGCTGAGAGGATTCGTAGGTCCAAACAAGATTCTTCGGTTGACGTTGTGGTTGAATCAGAGATGGTGAACCAAGTACCTGAGGACAAGTTCTTGTACAACGAACGAAACAAGATGCGTTTGATCACACTTCTTAAAAAGGAATTTCTGGAGTGTAGCATTGAATTGCTCCAGGCACAAGAAGATGCTGACGTTATGATTGTAACATCTGCCATTTCAAGAACCAAAGATTTTTGAAGTGTTGTCATTGTAGGATAAGACGCTGACCTGCTTGTGCTCATGACCGGTTTGAGGCAAGGCACTGAAAACTTATTTTTCTTAAAGCCAGGAAGAAGAAATGCAGAAGACAAGTGGTTTTCCACTGCAGCTTACAAGTTTGACAGTGAATATATTCTATTCACTTACGCCTTTAGCGGATGTGATACAACATCTGCTTTTTTTTTATCAAGGAAAAATTAAGTGCTGTAATATTGTTGCGAAAAATGAACACCTAACCTCAGCCCTTTGCACGTTCAATAAACCACATGCTACCCGTGTAGAAATGATAACAGCTGAGAACAGGTTACTATCGCATTGTATAGTGGAGGTGTCAGCAGTTCCCACACACTAGACCATTTGCGGTACCACCTATTCGCCACGTCTGCCACAAAAAGCAAACTGAATCTTGCACGGTTGCCACCTATACAAGATGCTGCACAACGTCATTCGTTGCGGACTTACCAGCAAGTCCAAAGTTGGATGGGAAACTGGAAACCTCCTGAGAAATGGGGCTGGAATCAAAGCGACCACGGTCCAACACCCGTTGTAATGAGGCAAGATCCAGCACCTGAAGCACTTCTTCACATTGTTTCATGCTCATGCAAGCTGAACTGTGGCGGAGCGTGCTCCTGCAGAAAAGCGGGTTTGAAATGTTCTTCAATTTGTAAGAAATGTATTGGAGTCAACTGTGAAAACGTGCCAAAATTTTTATATGAAGACGGTGAAGAAGATGTTATGGAGGATGTTGTGGAAACCGCTGACGAAATCAACGAACTTGCTGAGGCTGACTCGCTGTTTAAAGAAGAGGTCAATCTGAGATCAACTCTATACACAGACCCTGAATCCGTAACTCAAGGTATTTCTGGTGACACTGAGGAACCTGGCCCATCAAAACGTTGGAAGTGATGCTCATATCTGTCTCAAGTGCGCTAAAGTGCGATATTACAAGTATTGCAGACCCAAAACTGTCAACATTTTTTAGTAACTGACAATGCATTTTAATTGTAATAAAGCTACTTATTTTTTATGTCAACTGCGTGGCTTTTATACACAAGAATAATTACCTACCTTATTAGGTTGCCTATTGCAGCTAAGTCCGCAGCTCGTGGTCGTGCGGTAGCGTTCTCGCTTCCCACGCCCGGGTTCCCGGGTTCGATTCCCGGCGGGGTCAGGGATTTTCTCTGCCTCGTGATGACTGGGTGTTGTGTGACGTCGTTAGGTTAGTTAGGTTTACGTAGTTCTAAGTTCTAGGGGACTGACGACCATAGATGTTAAGTCCTCAGAGCCATTTGAACCTTATTGCAGCTAATAATAGTTCAGTTTCCTGAGACAAATTATTTTGTGTCCGTGTGTATGTGTGTGTGTGTGTGTGTGTGTGTGTGTGTGTCTCTTAATGATGTATTTTTTTATTTATAGTTTTACAAATACCAGGGCAGAAGTGCCCCATAGTGAACTTGAGGTAGTGATGTAAGAATCACAATAGTTGGGTGCCCAGCAATCCTCATGTTGCATACAGAGAAATTGAATACCTGAAAGTGAGGTGGTAAATTCTAACATATAACATTATGTATCATGTATTTATACTACACAAACAGAAACAGCAAAAATAGTGTTAAAAAATAAGGTATCTTGCCACTATGCTCAAAATTTGAAAAACTGGTATTTTTTTTGGCGCTGTAGCGCCTTAGATATTGGGAGTAGAAAAAAATGGCAAGAATCAAATTTGTAGAGAATTTTGTGCTCTTTAAAAAAGAAAATAGACGTTAAAGCGATAGGAGCAAATGAAACTGAGATATTTTGAAAAATCTGAAAAAAGGCCGAAATTTTCCAAGTTTTTTGACTGCAGAAAGTTTTTCCAAGCGAAATTTTGTTGGCAAAACTCGGTTTTCTAATCTTTCCAACCATATGAACGAGATGAAAAAATAAACTCTTCTACCCCACCTTTTGCAAGGTATATCTGCAATGTGACTGGACTAATATGCTGGCCCCTTCATGATGACGGAGTCATCAGCACATTTTCTGAACTCACGTGAGAGGACAATGCCTGCCGCCCTATGGGGTTCCGGGCCAACCTCATTTCCAAAAATCTCGCGGCACCCAGATCGCGGTCCCATACACTGGTCACTGACTTGTTTGGCCGAAGTGCGCTCTGTTGCTCTGTCTCAAGTCCAATGCGTTGTACATTCGCTCGCTCAGTTAGGAACGTGGTGTGCAATTAGTAAAAATCGAATTGCTGAATATTGGATCATTACATTTACACCAAATTATAACTTGTGATACATATGTGAACTATACCTTGCAATCTTTATTCAGGAAAGCGCCTAAGGCGTACTTGGTATTTCATATAGGGCATTGCAAAAGCACATACCTCCAACGTCTCTATGACCTCCAGCACAGCTAAAACAGATACGCACAGCCTTTCAGAGTCTGGGTAACAGGTCTAAGCGTAAGCAGCAATGGAAGCCTGGCTCTCGGTTGTAGGTTCCCACACAGCCCCCGGGACGGCCCTCAACAAAGATGTCGCGGTCACTCGACACACACTTTCGTCCTCGTTGTGAGCTAACAGATGACGTGCATCCACTTCCTCTGTATGCAGTATACATCTTCGGTACGATGCCAGTTGAAACACAAAACACTTTCGCTACCTTGCTTACGGAAGCCCAAACCGGCACCACCGATTTTCCCAAAATCGAATTATGCACTCAAAACTACACAGTACATTGTTCTGACCACAACTAACGCCTGCAACAGGCACCGTTCGCGGTAAAATACAACAGCACAGCCTGCAGGCGTCGCTAGCGTCTGCATATCTGTTCAAGTACGCTTTTCTCGCTGTATTTTCATATTTTTGTACAACCCTTGTACGTACGATACGACGAAACCCTCTTTTCGAAGAAAGCTTCCTTCCTCAGGTTTGATATGCAGCAACTCGCTATTCTTCTTCCCAGCACCCTTCATTACTTTCGTCTTCGCTTTGTTTATTGCTTTTTTTTTTTTTTCGAATTCTGTGCCATTACTGGGCAAAGCGAAGTGTAGTTCCAGCCCTTGATGTGACGAGATGCAAAGTGGCGTGCGCTATTACTTTGTCGCTTGAGTACAGAAAGAGAGAACAGAAAACTCGCTGTTGGACATCTGCGGCGGCCTGATCTTAACTTCATTATGTTAACTGACTGCCAGAAGGAGAGCAGAGAGAGCGTCGATGAAAACGGAGCCGGATTGCGCTTCCAGGGTGCTAAAGCATTATGAGACAGCTGTTTGTAAAATAAAAGTACTATTTGCTGCGAGTGGAATTTCTGTATCGTCAGCCAGTAGGAAAAACGAGACAAAAAGCGTTTCATTTAAGTACTTTGTGGACGACTTGCTCAAATGTGCTGCGAGGGAGCTGTTTCTACGCTCTGTAAACGGTCCAGATATCACTTCCGTGCTGCTATGATCACTCTCTGGTCGAATGGATGGATTACACATTTATTTCCGTGCATCAGATTCAGGTCTTTAGCGTTCTTTATTAAAGTTCGAGGAAACAAATGTAGATAAAACGAGTAAGGAATGTAGAATCAGATGAAATATTTCCTAATTATCCCTTGTGTCACACACACACATACACACACACACACACGCACGCACACACACACACACACACACACACATACACAGGTGTAGGGAGATAGGGACACGAGCGCAATTTTGATATCTAATTGATATGGAAATTAATTAAATTGATCAATTAATTATCCCCATCAACAACGTCCACCTACACACCCGGATGATATCATGTGTTTTTCTCAGCCTGCACATGTGTCCCAGCCCTCTCTCCCCACCCCCTCCCTCTCCCCCACCTACCCTACTGGCGGGAATTTCGAATTTCGACAGGAATTTCGAATTTTGGCGGGTATTACGAATTTTGTTGGGAATTTCGAATTTCGCTGCGCATTTCTTTGTTCCAGGGCTGTGCCGGCGTCCCACCCCACCTCCCCCCCGCACCCGAGAATTGACGGGAAGTTAAAAATGGCACTACCCTTTCCGGGATGGAAAGACCAAGTGCACCACCTAACACAACTATACCACCGGAGCCACTTGGAACTGGGGGAAATTAAAAATGGCATTGCACTTTCTGGGACTCGAACTCTGGTCCTCTGGACAAAAATCCCAAGTGCACACCCCAACATATGGAAACTGCCCAGACGCAGGAAAGGAAGGTTAGGTTAGTGTACCTTATTTATTTTGGTTGGGAAACTGAAGTAGAGATCGGTCCTAATTACGTAATTAATCATACAGTTTGGTCCTAATTACACAACTATATTCATAGCGCTACACAAGGACAGCTGAAATCGTAATACAGCTCAAAAATTGATGACGCCATACAACAGGAGTTAACCTGCTGGGAAAAGAATCCGCAATACCACTCAAAACTAGTGGCAGACGCACTCAAACTCTACCCTACACCTACAATCTGGCAGGAAAAAGGCTGAGGTGTAAGGAACTACCTTTATTCTTTTTATCTCAAAATACGTTCAACTGACGAGATGTTGGTGTTGGACAGAGACGACTTTAATAAGTGTATTACAAGTAAGCATAGAGCTGAGTACTGGATCTATCGTTGTTTGACGTCAGAGTTCGCTACAGACGCCTGCTCGACAATCATCCTGCAGCCCAAGTAATCGAACCAATACACACTACCACAACTGCTGGAAAAATGCATCACTGTTCTAATAACAAATCGAAATTGTCGTGAAAACCAAAAACCAGCATTCGTAATCAATGAGTCGTAATGCAACACATGTACTGGTGATTGAGGAAAAATCATCACAATAACACAACTACCGCGAAAACCGAACCCAGAAGATTGCAGAGGGACAGCAGTTATAGCTGTGTCCTCCTCGATGGGTGCTCACGAACTTACCAACTTGAAGGTAGTCTTACCCCCTCTTCTTCCACCCCACATTCCTCCCTCCCTCTGCTCACCATAGGTTCTGTCTTGCCATTAATGGACCACAAAGAGATCCTTCAGGTGGCACTGACATATTGTCTAAAGTCTGTAGAAATCACTCACAGATAGACAATAGGCAAGAAGAGAACGCTTCTTGCAATCTGTTAAACGTATTCCTCGGAAAGACTAGATCCCCGTGGAACAACAACGACTTGGAAAACACGAAATCGGCTGCCTATAGCGACCGCAGACCCCGCCGTATCTGTGAGCATAGGATTCCTCAGCTACGACCAGAGCAGCCTGCAACACGTGGCACGGGCTAACTGCAGTTGCTGACCACCTTGAGGTGACGGTCCTTCGCCAACGCAAAAGAGTGTACAGTCAACTAAACAACAGGAGATAAATGGAGGGCCGCCTGAAGTGCAACTTGTTCGTCTAAAATACAGCGACACAGTCCCAGCCCCGCACGCCACCGCCCAGGTCACATGCAACTGCATCGGCAATCTCACACACATTGGACTGTCCTCCACACTGCCACACCACATGCGATCGAAATTCTGGGAAGTAGAACAATTGTATTTAACGTCAATGCACCTCTTATAATCAAGCATCTTTTAATAACGAAAACACAATCCTGATGACAATAAATGTCCTCTTCCCACGAAAACAGGCGCAGTCCAATTTCTTTTAGTTTCTGAGAAAAATCGGTATTGTTTTTACGTTTACAATTCGCATCTCATTATTTTGCGACATCCAATGAAGTGCACCACCACCACCGATAACAAATGATTAGGCTATACACCACCTAAAAAAAAAAAAAAAGAAAGGAAAAGGGGGGCGGGGGAAAGCTTCTACTGTTTTGCTTCGAAAACAACCGATCACCACAGAATGTCATCATTATTTCGAAATCGTCATTGGATCAAAGAAAAAGCGAGAATTTAAACTCTGAAGAAAAAACATCTATCTTAAATAATTTCTTTCAGCTTGAAGGAGAAATTACATGACCTGAGAGCATCTCTCGCATTCAGATCCGTGTCTGTTAATAAACTGTCATGCACATGTGTATTACAAATATTTCAGTCACACGAAATAACATTAGCGAGTACAATCTTTCACACCACCGGCTCACATGTCGGAAAAAATCATTTTATGTTCGACAACAACATGCTACAGTTCAAGAGGATGTTGCTGTTTTGTACACTACAGCAAGTCCCGTTTTACAAATGCAAAGCTATATCACACCTGCAATTACGAAACAAATCGTGAGAGTCTGTCTTGTAATAGAACCTCCTATAAGATTTTAACGTCTCTCTCTCTCTTCCGTTTATTCGAAATCAATTACCATTTGCGTGCTTGACTTTCATTTTGTTGTTCCATAAGTCCCCTCTACCGACATTTCTGTAAAGTTTCTGACCATGCAGCAGATTCTTGTGTTCTAATTTTGTAAGCAATTTCATCATCTCAGCCTGCTTCACGCAATCTACTCACATGACGGTGTGTGTGTGGGGGGGGGGGGGGTGGAGAACGGGGGAACACTATCATTTCTAGGTTCCACAGCGAGCTGTAATTCAAGTGTTGGCAACTTTATAATTAGAGGTTATGAAGTATGAAATAACCCAGGACTTGCAGTAACACCTGTTTTTAAACACAGTATCATGATGATAATAATAAAAGCAGTCATGATTCCGTAAGAATAGATAGAGCCAATTTCTATTAGATTTATAAGCAAAATTGGTGCAGTTTTGAGAGAAGTATCCGCATCCAAACTACAACTAGTTATACCACTCCTTGTAATAGAAACTCCTATAAGATTTTACCACATCTCTCTCTTCCAATATATTGAAAAAACAAATACCATCTGCATGTTAACATTGAACGTATTACATATACATGCATCGCTCCAATGGAGCACATGGCCAATGCTCGAAGGCTTGTACAGATGTGCATAAAGTTTTGGCGACAGTAATGGAGGACGACCATATCCAACTGACTATCAATCACAAGAGAGGGTTCCTATATTGCTCCTTCACAAGCGGTTTAATGCATTGTTTTTTCGTCTGTAACACATCGAAGCAGTGTACAACTACAGTTATGTACGCTGCCATACATTTTGTTGTTCTACCATGACTTCGAGGTCTGTGTCAGCTAATAAACCGATATTAACATGTTTAGATCCTTTGAGTCTCACAGAAAGCTGAACATTGCATGGTGTAAACTATGCAGCTCCCATAATGCACACGCTGGTAGAAATAAAACACAGAGGCGTTGTTTCTCATCAATAAAAATGTGGAAGACGTCGCAAGATATGGAAACTGGAAGAGTTTGTGGCATTGTAGAGTATTTCCAACAGTTATCTGAAGATGATGACCTATACAGTTAATCTCATCTTCCACAGTGACTAGGTAGCGGACGTTTTCACATTTTCGATGTGTAATTAGAACAGTGATGTATTTTTCCATCAGTTGATGTAGCGTGTATTGGCTTCGATTATTTGGGCTGCAGGATGATCGTCGAGCAGGTCTCTGTAGTGAACTCTGACATCAAACAGCGCTAGATTCAGTACTCAGCTGTATGCTTACAGGTGATACACTTACTAAACTTCTCTCTGTCCAACACTAGCATCTCGTCTGTTGAACATAATTCGGGACAAAAAGAATAAGGATAGTACCTTACAACCCAGCCTTTTTCCTGCCAGATTGTAGGTACAGCATAGACTTTGAGTGCGTCTGCCGCTAGTTTCGAGTGGTATTGCCACTAGTTTTGAGTGATATTGTGAAATTTTTTTCCCAGTAGTATAAACCTGGTGTATGGCATCGTCAATTTTTGAGCTGTATTGCAATTTTAGGTAATCCTTGTGTAGCGCTATGCATATAGTTGTGTAAGTAGCACCAAATTTTATGGTCAATTACGTAATTAGGACCGATCTCTACCTCAGTTTCCCAACCAAAGTAAATAAGGTACCCCAACCTAACCTTCCTCTCAAGTGTCTGGGCAGTTTCCATGTGTTGGGGGGGGGGGGGGGGTGCACTTGGGCTTTCTGTCCAGAGGACGAGGGTTAGAGTCCCAGAAAGGGCAATGGCTTTTTAATATCCCGCCAATTCCCAGGTGGGGGGGGGGGGCGTCAGCACAGCCCTGGAATAAAGAAATTCCCAGCAAAATTCGAAATTCCCGCCAAAATTCGAAATTCTCGCCAGTAGGGTAGGTGGGGGAGGGGGAGGGGGGATGAGGCTGGGACACACGTGCAGGCTGAGAAAAACCCAAGGCATCATCTGGGGGTGTGGTTGGACGTGGTTGGGGGTAATTAATTGATCAATTTAATTTATTTGCATATCAATCTGATATCAAAATTGCGCTCGTTACATTTATACTATTTAATGGCGCCAAGCGCATCAGGATTTTATCAGACAGCTTCAGAGTGGAATTAGCATTTGTAGAGCTTGGTACATGTTGCTCTCAGACCAGTGATCATTGACCAACGATCGGGATCGCATCATAACTTTACGCACTTGTCAACCAGGGAAGTTGCTCGACGTGTGCACCGATGTCAAAGCAACGTAGTGCGGACATGGTATTGGTTCCAATTTACAGGTAGTGTTCAGTACTTACGCGACATAGGCCATCCACGTTCGACAGATGCACAGGGTGATCGCTATCTACAACTTTTTAGTGGAAGGAACCATGGGGTGGATGCTCCAGAAATGTATCCGTCGTTCGAAGAGACTACAGAACTCCATGTTTCGCATCAAACTGTTGGGCGACAATTTCATGATGTGAATCTCTATTTTCCAGCACCACAGCACCAAGGACTCCTTTACAGCTGGGCAAGTCATCACGCCCAATGGACGCCCTAGGATTGGAGTCTGGCGTTGTTTACGGACGAAACTCTGACCTGTTTGTACCCTGATAACCGCAGACAACATCTTTGGAGAGCGCCCGATAATATCGAACGCCTCCAACACTGCGTTCCAAATGTGCGACAAGGGAGTTGTGGAGTGGTGTAGGGATGGTGTTACACCTATGGTGGTTGCGAGGGCAACCTCATTGCTCTACGGTAAAGGGATGAGATTCTGCTGCCAGTAGTGTGACAATATCGCTAACATTTTGTCGACAATTTCTTCTGTAAAAGAGAACAGAAATAGTTTCTTTATTTTGATAACTTCGGCAGTAGTTAAGTGCTAGATCACGGGTGCAATGGCCGCGGTTTCGGTTCCTGGTAGGTCCTGTGATTTTTATGTGTCACTATCCTCTTCTTTCACGTCTGGCAGTGATTGATGACACGAAAACTACTCAGCTGAACCGAGGTTCGAAATACTCGAAATACATGTTAAACTGTAGGCTTCGTTAACCAGCTGGGCAAGACTGTTCAAAGGTTGGAAGAAGTCGAGGGCGTACCACGTCACAACAGGATCATGCCCAGAAAGCACTGTGGACACTGCGGTGTTCAAACCAACATTCGGGTTGAGGTCAGCTTCACCTAGCTATCTAACCATTTCAAAACGGCTACACAGCCGAAGCTGCGCAGTAGTAGTAGTAGTAGTTTGCAAAATAGGAGGAAAATTTACTGATTTATAAGAAGAGACTTGCATGTTTTAGACAAAGAAGAGTAGCCTTGATACATTTTGGAAAGTGAAGTTATGTGCCACAATCGCAGTTTTCGGAACTGGTTTCATTTCCACGATTTCTAAATCACACACTCTGTAAAGGTGTTTTTGTACTGAGCAATTGATTATTAGTACGCTGCGTAAAGTAAACTATTTCTATCCTTCACTCGTTGTATTCCTTTAAGAAATTTCAGTCAGACAACTTCATCATATCATTTCACGGTCCAAAGTTTATATAGAAGAGGGTATTCTTATTTAGGGCACTTTTGTTTGAGAAGGCATATTTGCATGTATCCCGAATTTAAAACAGAGTAGGTGGCACACAAAGAGGGGCAATGTTCCCGTCAGAAGACGAGCAGTGTTTGTTTTAAAAGAGGAGCAATGTTCATTCGAGAACAGGAGTCTTGTTTCCTTTTAAACGACCAGTTTTGTTTGTTGTACAGAGGAATCTTATTTGCCTTAGGAGTTTTCGTTTTTTGTTTTGGTTTTGAAAGAGGTATCAAGTTTGTCTTTTGTAAAGGACTTTTTTTATTGTTCTTTCAAAGAGAAACTTAAAAAGACGTTGAGGAAAACAGCTTGAGAAAACAGCCATAGAAGGCATTATTGGAGAGGGATTGAACGGACTGAAAGGGAAGATGCGAGACCCAAAAGAATAAATAATGTAATAAATGCGATTAAGTGCGAAATCATCGATCCCAGATATGCCCTAGGATTTTGTCTGTCTCATTTCCCTTCTTTCACTTCTGGCAACGTTTGCTAATGTGAAAACTGCCGAGCTGCACTGTGTACGGGATCCACTTTGAACAGTAGGTCCCCCTCTAAATGGCGTGGTAAGTCAGTTCAAAGATCCGAGGAAGGTAAGGATATACCACGTCCCAATAGCACCATCGTGTCCGAACCTACGTATTACTTACAGAGCGGCAGATCATTTTCATGCGGAGCGGAAGTTAGTTTCACACCCTGTAAAACTGCAACTTGAGCAGATACAGATGATACTCATAAAGGTCCTGTAGGCTGAGGTTGGCAGGAGACAGGCGTTACGCTTCAGACTGCCGCTACATCTGGAGCTCTGCGCGGATAAGATAGATGCTGTGCATACCGCTTCTCCAAGTCCATTATGCCTACACGCGTCCACTACCGCTGATACTAAAATGTTGTAAACCATGAGCCTCTATGGCAGCAGCTTCCGATAGTGAACGCTGATCAGCAATTTTGAAGCTCAGACTAGAGTGTGTGAAGACTTAGAAGGAACTGATGTTATATGTTACTAATAAAAGGCACCCTTATCATCTGACCAGAGGTTACTTACGAAAAACAAAAAATTACACGGACAAGGGCGAATAGGACTGGCGCTCTGAGTCAGGGTTCCGTGCAAACTTAATTATGTATATAAATAGTTCATGTTTAGGTTTCGAAGAGTGAGTTTGCGAACATCAAAATATGTGAAATAGTAGAATGTTTTGATTACAATCACTTAGGGGCTTAAACTTCTTACACCGCCAACGAAACGTAGACCTTAGTATTTGACGTAGATTTCAATTTGGTACTTCTACCCATTCCTAACATGGGGGATCTTAATAGACGGACAAGGAGACGTACAACAAAGTGACTGTATGAGGGTTCCGTTTCGTTCCTGCTAACTGAAGTACAGAACCCTGAACAGAACTATATATATATATATATATATATATATATATATATATATATATATATACACTCCTGGAAATGGAAAAAAGAACACATTGACACCGGTGTGTCAGACCCACCATACTTGCTCCGGACACTGCGAGAGGGCTATACAAGCAATGATCACACGCACGGCACAGCGGACACACCAGGAACCGCGGTGTTGGCCGTCGAATGGCGCTAGCTGCGCAGCATTTGTGCACCGCCGCCGTCAGTGTCAGCCAGTTTGCCGTGGCATACGGAGCTCCATCGCAGTCTTTAACACTGGTAGCATGCCGCGACAGCGTGGACGTGAACCGTATGTGCAGTTGACGGACTTTGAGCGAGGGCGTATAGTGGGCATGTGGGAGGCCGGGTGGACGTACCGCCGAATTACTCAACACGTGGGGCGTGAGGTCTCCACAGTACATCGATGTTGTCGCCAGTGGTCGGCGGAAGGTGCACGTGCCCGTCGACCTGGGACCGGACCGCAGCGACGCACGGATGCACGCCAAGACCGTAGGATCCTACGCAGTGCCGTAGGGGACCGCACCGCCACTTCTCAGCAAATTAGGTACACTGTTGCTCCTGGGGTATCGGCGAGGACCATTCGCAACCGTCTCCATGAAGCTGGGCTACGGTCCCGCACACCGTTAGGCCGTCTTCCGCTCACGCCCCAACATCGTGCAGCCCGCCTCCAGTGGTGTCGCGACAGGCGTGAATGGAGGGACGAATGGAGACGTGTCGTCTTCAGCGATGAGAGTCGCTTCTGCCTTGGTGCCAATGATGGTCGTATGCGTGTTTGGCGCCGTGTAGGTGAGCGCCACAATCAGGACTGCATACGACCGAGGCACACAGGGCCAACACCCGGCATCATGGTGTGGGGAGCGATCTCCTACACTGGCCGTACACCACTGGTGATCGTCGAGGGGACACTGAATAGTGCACGGTACATCCAAACCGTCATCGAACCCATCGTTCTACCATTCCTAGACCGGCAAGGGAACTTGCTGTTCCAACAGGACAATGCACGTCCGCATGTATCCCGTGCCACCCAACGTGCTCTAGAAGGTGTAAGTCAACTACCCTGGCCAGCAAGATCTCCGGATCTGTCCCCCATTGAGCATGTTTGGGACTGGATGAAGCGTCGTCTCACGTGGTCTGCACGTCCAGCACGAACGCTGGTCCAACTGAGGCGCCAGGTGGAAATGGCATGGCAAGCCGTTCCACAGGACTACATCCAGCATCTCTACGATCGTCTCCATGGGAGAATAGCAGCCTGCATTGCTGCGAAAGGTGGATATACACTGTACTAGTGCCGACATTGTGCATGCTCTGTTGCCTGTGTCTATGTGCCTGTGGTTCTGTCAGTGTGATCATGTGATGTATCTGACCGCAGGAATGTGTCAATAAAGTTTCCCCTTCCTGGGACAATGAATTCACGGTGTTCTTATTTCAATTTCCAGGAGTGTATATACTGGATGACTAGTTACTGTTGATGAAATGAATCAGATTCAGATCTGAAAACAAAAAAAGGTAAACAGAAAATTGTTATGAGTGAAAATATTATTACATTGATGGTATTCCAGAAAATAAATGTGATCTGTAATTTGAAAAACACTGAAAAGGAAGCGGCAAGTTGATAGGAGATGTGTTAAGACGTCAAATGATTCAAATGGCTCTGAGCACTATGGGACTTAACTTCTGAGGTCATCAGTGCCCTAGAACTTAGAACTACTGAAACCTAACTAAACTCAGAACATCACACACATCCATGCCCGAGGCAGGATTCGAACCTGCGACCGTAGCGGTCGCTCGATTCCAGACTGTAGCGCCTAGAAGCGCTCGGCCACCCCGGCCGGCTAAGGCGTCAATGAATAACTTCAAAGTCGTACTTGAGGGAACAGTAGAGAGTAAAAACTTTAGTGGAAGCCAGATATTGGAAAACATGCAACAAATAATTGAGGAAGCTGGGTGTATGTTGTATTCTCAGGATGTCTCGGCGGGCCATTTCAAAGCAGTCAGTGGGCTGATGAGACAAAATGTGGAGGAATCTTACAAATGTACAAATTGGAGTGTGTGTCCGTCACTTTTTTTTTTGTTTGTGGTTTTAGGGCGCAAAACATCTATGGTCATTAGCACCCAGCCCGTGACTTAAGACAGTAAAAAACCGAAATTGAAAACCAGCAGCAATGGGAACAAAGTCATAAAATTGGAGAAACTAAAAGTAGAAGGAATGCTTAAAAATCCACTACAGAAAAGGGGTGGTTGTCCCCCAAAAAAGCTTCAAATGACTGACGTCATTTCACTGTCACTAATAAACTGGAGAACGCGGTCGGCTGAGCGCGTGTCATCTGCTAAAATCGACGATAGACCAGGCGATAGCTGTAGACGGGAGCGTAACGGATTAAAATAGGGGCATTCAATTAAAAGGTGTCTTACCGTCCACAGCTGAGAGCAGTGGGGACAGAGTGGGGGAGGATCACCGCTTAAAAGATGTCGATGGCTAAAAAGACAGTGCCCTATCCGGAGTCTAGCTAAAATTACCTCCTGCCGACGACGCGTTTGGGAGGAAGAGGTCCAAGCGCAAGGAAGGGCTTTCACTTCCCGCAATTTATTACGGGGAAGTGTTGACCAATGCGCATGCCATAAATGAGCAACTTTGCGACATAAACCGCTCCGTAGATCGGTGAAGGGAAACGACTGAATAGCTGGCCGAGGAAGAGAGACTGCAGCCTTGGCCGCTATATCGGCCGCCTCATTCCCACAGATACCAGCGTGTCCCGGGAGCCAGAGGAACGCCACCGAGACGCCCCCCAGGTGGAGCAAGCAAAGACAGTCCTGAATCCGGTGGACCAGAGGGTGCACAGGGTAAAGAGCTTGGAGACTGAGGAGAGAGCTGAGAGAATCTGAGCAGATAACGTACTGTATCCGCTGATGGCGGCGGATGTAGAGGACAGCCTGGAGAACAGCGTAAAGCTCCGCAGTATAAACCGAACACTGGTCGGGAAGCCGAAAGCGATTTGGGGTGTCGCCAACAATATAGGCACTCCCTACACCTAACGATGTTTTCGAGCCGTCGGTGTAAATAAATGTGGCGTCCGTCATTTCTGCACATAGAGCAGCAAATGCCCGACGATAAAGAAGTGTAGGGAAATTGACAAAGGTCACGGAGCTCCGTCACTGACACATCTTCTATTATCGGCCTTACAGGGTGAGAATTATTGAATTATATGAAGTAAAATCGACACAACTTCTGAACGGTTTGCGTCAGCATGTTCGAACTTCACGGTCGGCCGCGGGTAATAATGGGAATTAGTATGTGCATGATGGTTTGGTTTAGCTAATAAGCCCACTTTCATTTGGATGGGTTCGTCAAATGGTTCAAATGGCTCTGAGCATTATGGGACTTAACTTCTGAGGTCATCAGTCCCCTAGAACTTAGAACTACTTAAACCTAACTAACCTAAGGACATTACACACATCCATGCCCGAGGCAGGATTCGAACCTGCGACCGTAGCGGTCGCGCGATTCCAGACTGTAGCGCCTAGAACCGCTCGGACACACCGGCGGCCGGGTTCGTCAATTAGCTTATTTGGTGCATTTGGTGTAGTGAAAATCCGCATTTTGCGATCGAAATATCTTGCCAATCTCAACGGTTGACTGTGTGGTGGGCAGTGTCCTGTCACGGAATGACCGGTGCGATATTCCCTGATGTTGCGGTGATTACCGAACGGTACAGGAAGGTTTTCGAAGATGATTTCATCCCATTATCCAGAGTGACTCTGATTTCGACAAGATATTGTTCAAGCAAGACGGAGCTCGACCCTATGAGAGATTCTGATGTTTCTGAGGAGCTCTTTGGAAACCGCATTTTGGCTCAGAGGCTACTGCCATGGACCTCGATTTGCCTCCATATCCTTCGGATCTGAACACATGCGACTCCTTTTTATGGAGCTATATTAAAGACAAGGTGCACAGCAATAACACCAAAACCATTTCTGAGCTAAAAATAGCCATTCAGGTCATCGACAACATCAATGTTCCGACACTTCATCAGCTCATGCAGAATTTCGCTAGTCATCTGAGCCACATCATAGCCAATGATGGCCGGCGTATCAGACATGTCATAAACTGAAAATAACTGAAGTTAAAATCTTCTGGGTTATTAGGCCGCGTCATATTTCTACTAAAATGATCGAAGTTTCGACCTCTCTGCTGGGATCTTCCTCAGGATCTTATGGCTTCCACCACTGCTAGAACACTGTAAGAGACGAGTGTCGCGTCCTCTTACGAAGGGGATTTCTCGCGTTCGTACTGGAGAAGTGATACTATTGGTTAAAATTCATATAGCTACCGTTGGTGGGCCATAGTCATAGGCTAATATTCCCGCTCTGATGCAGAAGAAGGAGCGTTGTTGGCTAGTCTCCTGTGGATACCATCGGCGGCCCATCATCATTGGATAGAAAGGCACTGTTCCACAGTTACACTGGAAAAGGGGGATTGGTTGAAATTCCTGCTACTGCTATTGGTTGGTCGTCATCATTGGCTAGGTTCTAAACGGACAGAGCAAGAGAGGGGGAATGTTTATTGTCCGCCGAGGTGACTTGCAGCGCGTTGTTTATGTCGCTCGCACACCGCGGCCACGTATTCACTTCCTTGGCGGCGGGGAACCACGATGCCGGAAGCTTATAGCCGTCCTCTCTATTGAAATTACATGATAGTACACGTACATTATTAAAATCGATGTCAGAGCCACAGTTCTCATGATGTTCCGCTACTGTCGATTTTGCGCTTTGTTTTAGCCGCATGTGCCGTTCGTGTTCCTTAATGCGTTCCTTAACAGTTCTTCCCGTTTCGCCTATATACACTTTGCCAGAGCCACATGTCACTTGATAGACGCCTGAACTGTGGAGGCAATCAGGTGCATCCGTTTTCCGTCGGAAAAAATCTTTTATTTTGTTTTGTCTGAATACCATTTTCCTTTAGAATTCTGCTTATGTGGTCAGTGGCCCCAGAAACGAACGCTAACCTAACGGAGTGAGAAAGCGGTTCCTCGTCATTCTTATTATCGTTATAAATATTTCGCCTAAAAGTCCTGTCGATTGAATAAGTATCATGCCCATTTACCTTCAATGTCCTTCTTAAAAATTCAACTCAGATTGCAAGTTGTCGTCATCGCTTATACGGAAGGCACATGAAGACAGAGTGTTGAGCCATCCGGAGTGGCCGAGTGGTTCTAGGTGCTACAGTCTGGAACCGCCTGACCGCTACGGTCGCAGGTTCGAATCCTGCATTGGGCATGGATGTGTGTGATGTCCTTAGGTTAGTTAGGTTTAAGTAGTTCTAAGTTCTAGGGGACTGATGACCTGAGAAGTTAAGTCCCATAGTGCTCAGAGCCATTTGAACCATTTGAACAGTGTTGAGTACTGCTTGCTTCTGGGCTGGGTGGTGGTGCGAAGTGGCATCTAAGTATCTGTTTGTGTTAGTCGGCTTTCTGTACACTCTGAGACCTAGAATGTTATCAGATCTTCTGTATACCAAAACATCTGGGAACGGGAGACCGACCTCACTCTCATCCTCCAAGGTAAATTTGATTTTGGGATAAATTCCATTCAAGAAATTGTGAAACGCATGAAGTTCTTCTTCACTGTGTGGCCATATAACAAATGTATCGTCCACATAGCGGAGCCAGCAAGAAGGCTTCGAAGGAGCACTACTTAATGCCTGTTGCTCAAAATGTTCCATAAAAACGTCAACTGCAACTGGCGAAATGGGTGATCCCATAGCAAGGCCGTCAGCCTGTTCATAGAATTCACCATTGTATTTAAAATAGCTCGAACGAAGACATAATTCAGTCAAGTCGCAGACTAAATGCTAATATCTGTAGTGACACTTACTACCAGTGGAGCAAGCAGGTTTTAGACAACGAAGCAGCTGCTGCGATCAGGTGCTGGCACTTACCACACACATTGAACGAGGCTTCCAGGAAAAGAAGAAAACAGGGATAGTCCTCATTGACCTGGCGTCAGCGTACGGCATTGTATAGCTAAATGGTCCCATGTTAAAACTGGCAAAGATAGTCAAATGCAAAACAACGTTGAAGCTCATGAACAACATGTTGAGCGAAAAGAAGTTCAGGGTCAAATTAAATGGTGAAACCAGCAAGTGCCATACCCTAAAAAATGGTCTTCCGCAAGGATCAGTCTTAGCTCCCTGGCTCTTCAACATCTATATAGCAGATTTGCCTGATCTGCACTCACGTAAATTTGCCTACGCAGGTGATTTAGGAATTACAGCACAAAGTAATTCGTTTGGGAACCTGGAATCAACACTAAATGAAGATCTAGCTACACTGAAAAAATACTATGACACATGGCATCTAAAAATCAATGTGACAAAAACAGTAAGCACAGTCATGCATCTAAACAACAAGGAAGCGAGAAAGGAACTGCGCCTGGATATAAATGGTAAAGCTGTCAGCCACGAGAATTTCCCAAAATATCTCGGTATCAAGCTAGATCGCAGCATTACTTTCAGACAACACCTAACTGGTACTGCCCAAAAGCTAAAGACGAGAAATAACCTGCTCAACAGACTGGCAGGCACCACTTGGGGTTGTGATGCTGCCACTCTACGAACTGCTGCACTGGCACTGGTGTATAGCGCTGCAGAATACTGTGCCCCAGTCTGGAGCAGAAGCCCGCACGCCAAAAAAGTGGATGTACAACTAAATGCCACTCTGAGAACCGTCACCGACACTCACAGGGCAACCCTCGTTGAGTGGCTTCCGGTGTTGGCAAACATCGCTACTGTTTCTATACGTAGAGAGAAAGCAACCCAGGACATAGTAGAAAAAATTGAAGCAAACCCAAAGCTACCCATACATGCCGACATGGGAGGACCCAAGTCCAGGAAACCTATCGTCTGCAGCAGAACATTGGGCACAGAGGGTCTCGATGCTGAATGGAAAAAATGCATGGCAGGGTCTGAGAAGAGGCGTCGTGGAAAACCATCACCAAATCCACGACCCAACCAAAAGGGTTGAAGGCTTCGGTCTTAACACGAAACACGGGTCGGCTCTAAACAGGTTTCGCACGGGAGTTGAACGATGCAGACAGCAAACAACCAAATGGGGCTATACAGATGATTCGTGTTGTGACTGTGGCGAGGTACAGACAATGGACCATCTTCTGGTTTGTAACATTCATGGTTCCACAAGTTAACGGACAATGCCAGAAAATGGCTCCGTAATCTTAATGTTACTGTGTAGTTAATTGTCTTCAATTTATGTGATTTTTGTCCCATTCAATGTAATAATGTAGTTTCCCTGACATAATTGTAATGTAATAATTAATATAATTTGCTCCCACAATGTAAGTTCTAAACGTTTATTGTGATTTATATTAATCTTATCTGTTCTTTGTAACATGTATCTGTCAGATCGAACGAGAAATAAATAAACTTACATGTGTGTGCACGCCTTAGTTTGTAACTAATTTACATTTTTTTATATAGTTTAATAATTGTCACCCTGTATGTAAATAAAGACACTACGCTTTAAGATTGAACCAGAAAGTAATTATTATTTCAGATATCCAAAGATACGGACAAGGAGATTCGCCTCGGTGTTGGTTTTAATCCGGAAAGTAATCATTCCTGCGGAAATGCGCGCCCCCGCTTGACTGCAGCCCGCGGTGGAGGCTGCACAGGTCCCTGGCGGAGCGGGAAACGCGCAGCCAGCAGCAGGAGTGGAGGGCAGGGCAGGGCGCCTTTGCTTCCGCAGCAGACTGGCAACCCGCGCTCCCCGCGGGACGCCCCTTCCGCGTTTGCGCACCAAACACAGCGCGCGATCGCATTACTTTATGATTTTTGCTCCCTCTGGCGGGTCCCTCGCTCGCATTGTTTGCGCTGCGGTAGTCGCGCAGCGGGGCCGAGCGCAGCGGCAATGCAATTACGCTTTACTGCTGTTTCATATTAATTACGCGCGCGCGGCGGGGGCGGAGCGGGGACGGCGGTCCGCGGAGGGTCTGCGGGGGGGAGGCGGAGGCGGCGGGGGCGGTAATCCCCGGCGCGCCCGATCAGCGATTTGCGCGCCGCGCCGGATAACGCCGGTAATGACTGGCAAAACGTTATTAAAGCCGGTCTCCTAATCGCCACTTTATTGCTGCTGCAGGTCGCCCCCGTCCCGGCTGACACGCGACCCGGCACCCCGCCTGCGGACACCCACGCCGCTCCTCCACTAGCCGCGCTCACTAATCTGCCGTTTATGAGCCTACGGGAACGGCTTTTCGTAGTGCACTGTGCCCAATAAAACTGCAACTTCTTCAAGGTTGCGGTGTCCCACAAACGTCAAAGAATGCACCGTGAAAGTGATCTCTGTTATTTTAGTAGTAACTTTTAAGGTGGTACCTCCCGAGATACTACTGGGGGGTATACTACGTATTTTGACAAGCTGTACCATATGGCCGGAAGGATGTTTGCCGTGGGAAGGAAAGCTTCAGAACGTCTGCGTTGGACTATTTCAGAAAGATCGCTTTTCTAAATCGCCGGTTATATCAACCAGACGTTGAGGTTGAAACTTCCCCTTTGAATGTAAAGAATGACTATGCTGGTAAAACTTCTACTTGATTTTCGAACTACAGAGTTAAACTGAACGTACTGAGACTGTTTTCCCTTTACTTATTCTGATCATTTCTAAGCTGAAACAATATTTTAGCGCAACGTTATCTGACTTTCAATAATCCCTACAAAAGAATAGCCCTGACTAACAATAACCTATACCCTTCATGAAATACTTACCTCACAAAAATCTTCGTTACTCGAACTATTGCAATACAGCGAGCGCCAATTCTGCCAGCTAAATAAAAGATTCTAACTTCTAAAGTCACTAACTACTGATAGGCAATAGTTAGCAAAGGGAAGATTTTGATAGAGAACAAACAACGTATTTACCTTAATAGTGTTCAAAAGTCATTATTTATATATATATATATATATATATATATATATATATATATATATATATATATATATATTCTTGGCATCCAATTTAACAGATTTCCTTTTTCTGACGGACACACGTCCTGATCGTCCGCTCATATTAACATCCCAAAACTCTGCGATTTCTCTCCCCACATCCATCACTCCTGGCAGCTCACCTCCAACTGCCCAACGCTACGGGCTGTTCACATCCAACTGCCCGATACTACACACTGGCGAATAACTTCCAACAACGAGTGCAAGCAGCCACAGACTGCACACAGCGCTGTCAGCGATTTTAGTAGGCAGCGCTACGTGGCGTTACCAACATAAAAACCTTCACAGCCTACTTACAAGGTGCCAATATGGCCGCCGAGTCGGGTGGCTCTGCATTCATACACAGTTTTCCCAGGTAAAAATTTAATTATGGACAGTGATCTTTAACCCTCGGGTAACGAGAGTGTTCTATTACGTAGCTCGTTCTTGTTGCCCCTTGGGCACTGTAGATAAAACAGAGAGCGATTGTAGTACCTATAGTGCGTTCGTATATTGGCACTGTTGCGACGCGTGGACGGAGAGGCCGCCACCGTCCCACGTCAGTTCTTGCGTGTTGGCGAGCTGTGCCGTGCAGTACGACACCTCCCCATCGCCTGCCGCAGAGGAATCCGGCGCGTCGGCAGCGGCCACCGGCTGCTCCGCGCCGCGCGGTCGACGACAGCAGACGCGGCCATCAGCTGTGTCGCTACTGTCTCGCTCGCCCCCGGATTCCAGCAGTAGAAGCAGCGGCACCACCGCACCAGAGGCCGAAAGAAGAATGACAGTGTGGGGTAAGACGCTAGCCGAAGCCATCAACCTCACTTAAGGAATGGAATACATGAACGAAGAACTCGTGCTTGCGTCCCCCCGTCAAAACAGAAGAGCCACAGACAAACTACTGAGCGAAACAGGGGTGGAACTAAAAGCTAAGCATGCTTCGTCTGTTCTATTAACCGTCATTAGAAACAGTGTTTCCATTAGCTTTCAAAATAACCACCCTTGAAGCTGAAGTGCCCTGCCCAAGCGATGAAAACAGGCGATTTACATTGGAACTAGAGAGTATCTAATCCAGTTAAAGACTTAGAAACTCTGCAACAGAAGGCTGAGAAATTAGCGGACGAAAATAGTGAACTCAGTCTACCGAACCAACACTTGATAAAAATAAATAAATAAAAATTAGATGATGATGTGTGGGGCGCTCAACTGCGCGGTTATCAGCGGCCGTACAAATTCCCAACCTTTGCTAAGTCCTATCTCGCCACTTTCATGAATGATGATGAAATGATGAGAACAACACAAACACCGAGTCATTTCGAGGCAGGTGAAAATCCCTAACCCGCCGGGAATTGAACCTTTTTTTTGTAACCATATATATTTCTTTAAATATATTAACAACGATACATTAAAAAAACATTTTATTCTATTAACCTATTATATTCCTAGTGTTGGTTAACATTACAGTCATTTTATAGGTTTTCGTTTGTATATTCTTTTCTTTTTCGTTTTTCTCTTATTGTTCCTTGAACCCTTTTACATGGCCATTTGTCATCTTTTTTGGGTAAAACATTGCAGGACAGGCATAATAATTTATATGTAGCATCGACACATTGATTTTGAGTTCATGTTTCTGTATGTCATGCGCTTGTGATGCCACAGGCGCATTGTGCAGTCTGGTTTGATCTCTTCCTCTAGTTTGCACTGTTAGGTGGGACAGTATGAGGGAAACGTCAGCATGATAGTTGGAGCAGAAATGGAAGAAACTTTTTTATATATACTACAGATTATACATAAATTGAAGAAGAGAGAAATTTATGTCATATTATATAAGAGAATCAGAGAAGAAAGTGTGAATAAACAATATTAATTTTATAGGGCATATAGTAAAGGGAATCATTTAAGAAAAAATTATGAGTAGTTGGCACTTTCCACTAAGTAATGCTTGTATCCTAGACAATACAGTAAAATAACGAAAAAAAAACTCTGGTAGCACTACTGGGCCGCGAGCATGACAGATGTTTGGTCATAAGCACTTTGTATCACTGATTTCACTAACAAGGGAACCTACCCATCGCACCACCCTCACATTTAGTTATAAGTGGGCACAGTGGATAGGCCTTGAAAAACTGAACACAGATCAATCGAGAAAACAGGAAGAAGTTGTGTGGAACTGTGAAAAAAATAAAATATACAAACTGAGTAGTCCATGCGCAAGATAGGCAAATCAAGGACAGTGTGAGCTCAGGAGCGCCATGGTCCCGCGGTTAGCGTGAGCAGCTGCAGAATGAGAAGTCCTTGGTTCAAGTCTTCCCTCGAGTGAAAAGTTTAATTTTTTATTTTCAGACAATTATTAAAGTTCAGGCACTCACACATAATCAACTTCGCTCTCCAGAATTCCAGAACATGTTCAGATTTGCTTGGACATATGCAGGATTTGACGGTCTACACACGGGAAATTTGAAAACGTTAAAAACATGTTTTGACAGAGCAAAGGGAAAACTGTGCGACTGTGAAACTGTTGCATTCATTTGTTGCAGTTTATGTGACAAACTCTTATGTTTTCATCACTTTTTGGGAGTGATTATCACATCCACAAGAAAACCTAAATCGGGCAAGGTAGAAGAATCTTGTTACCCATTCGCCAAGTGTACAAGTTAGGTGGGTCGACAACATATCCCTGCCATGTGACGTACACGCCGTTACCAGTGCCGCATAGAATATATCAGACGTGTTTTCCTGTGGAGGAATCGGTTGACCTATGACCTTGCAACCAAATGTTTTCGGTTCCCATTGGAGAGGGACGTCCTTTCGTCTACTAATCGCACAGTTTTGCAGTGTGGTCGCAAAACACAGACACTAAACTTATTACAGTGAACAGGGACGTCAATGAACGAATGGATAGATCATAACTTTGCGAAAATAAAGAAAGTAAAATTTTCGCTCGAGGGAAGATTCAAACCGAGGACCTCTCAATCCGCGGCTGCTCACGCTAACCACGGGACCACGGTGCTCCTCAGCTTACGCTCTCCTTGATGTTGCATATCTTGCATATAGACTACTCAGTTTGTATATTTTGCTTATTTTTTTCATAGTTCCACACAACTTCTTCCTGTTTTCTCGATTGATCTGTGTTCAGCTTTTCAAGGCCTATCCACTGTGCCAACTTCTAACTACATCTGAGGGGGGTGCGATGGGGAGGTTCCCTTGTAAGAACAAACACTTTATACTACTAGGAGAAAGCACTTTATCTTTTGTGTTGCACTTATTCACTATCACTGCACATGTTATTCTTGTGGTGAGTGTGGTGAGGTGGCTGGTGGCGGTTCTGAGGGTCACAGGCTGGGGAGGACTCTGGCGATCGCTGTCTGCAGTGGAATCTGCAGGAAGTTTCTGAAGTTCTCGCGGTAGAGCCTGTGCTGCTGGGCCGCCTTGTTCTCCTCCCAGAGGTCCGTCAGGAAGGCCAGCTGGTCGGTCTGCCTCCTCGCTACGATGGCGTGTGACGTCATGGCGAGGATCCAGAGAGTCGCCAGTCGCTAGGGTTGCAGTCTGGGGCAGTGATTGCTTCCACTGTGATGCTTCCCGGCGCCGTTCTGTTGATGTGGGCCACCATCTGCTGGTACGCTTCCCGAAGCGAGAACGCGACCGCGAGACCACGAGCTGCGGACTGCACATTAGATAATTACCTGATAAAGTCACAGAACAAGCCCAAACTCAAGCACAGACACTGACATATGCTGCCGGCTCAACAATAGAACAATAGAGTGCAAAACCAAAGAGTCGCGGAGAACAGAACAGGCTAAAACAAAAACAGCTCCCAACACTATCTCAAACGACAGCAAATCAAGACGCGTAAGACGTACGACAGACATCGCCAAGAACATAAACCCCAGGACAGAGAATGTACATATCAAGCGAATGACAAGCACTCCCACTGCAGTTATAATAGAAACGGCAACACTGAAGGATTGTCGAAAAATAATAGGAAAAAAAAGGCCTGCACACCATTGTCTGAACGGCCGCGAAAACGCAAACCTCTAGTGGCAGCATATCACGTGCCCGATACACTTATCGACGACGAATTTCTAGACAGCTTTTATGAGCAGACACCACGAAAGAAGCCTTCAACAGAGAAATCAAAAGAGAGTTTAAAATAGAGCTTAAGGGAATGGGGTTTCAATTGTCATGCACTCAAGGTCTGACAGAGTCCTAACACAAAGACAGAGAGTCCACATAGACTTCGAATCACTGTCTGTGAGGACTATTGTACAGTAATACACCAGCGTTTTAAGTGTTGTGAACTAGGACATACGACTAAATATTGCAGAAAGGCCGACGTTACGCGCGGCAAGTGTGGCAACCGAGGACACAAGCGAACTTAGTGTCAAACCAATAAACAACTGCGTGACCGGCTCATGGACAATACAGACTATGGCCACTAAAATCAGCTCACGCACATAACAAACACGAACATTCAAAGCCAATCGCCCAGAACACATAAATACAAATCGTCATCAACAATACATAGAAGTTACCGAAGAGCAATTTACTGGAGAAGACAAATGGTCTTTTACCACAGAATTACGACGAAAATGAACTCATCTCGCTCCTAGCACAATTAGCGACGTTAAAGGATGGTTACATGGCCAGTTCCTTTTGCTGCCTTCCTTGCTGCCCCAAACTTCCCTCATTCGCTCGCTGTGTTTGTTTCCGGTCCTCTGTCCATGCTTCTTGTAGGCTTCGTGTCTTCGGTTTCATCTTGATTGCCTTTTTGGTTGCCCATATTTCTATATCTTCCGGCTGTGATCTTGCTTGCGTTCTTCGGTCCATTTTACGCCTGTTCGTTTGTCACAGTGCATCTCATGTAGTTTGCTTTTCTTAATGATGTTTCTGAATTTTATTCTGTCGTTTATTGTGTCTGCTATTACGTTGAGTTGGTTCAGGTCGTTTTTTACCTCTGCCACCCATTTGTTGTTTCTAGTGATTACCCAGTAAAAGATCTGTTTAGTCAGTCTGTGTGATGGCATTCTGTATAGGTGTCCATAGAATTGAAGTGTGCGTTTTCTAAACTTTTCTGTGATTGTCTCCGTATGTTTGTATAGCTCCTCTGTAGGTTTCTTGATCCATGTTCCATTGTTAGTTGCGCCATATATTTTCCTAAGTATTTTCCGTTCTACTTTTTCTAGTTGTCTGATACGTGTATGCCCTAGGATTAGTGTGGTCGTCGCGCAGGAGTAGCCGAGCGGTCTTAGGCGCTGCAGTCATGGACTGTGTGGCTGGTCCCGGCGGAGGTTCGAGTCCTCCCTCGGGGATGGGTGTGTGTGTGTGTGTGTGTGTGTGTGTGTGTGTGTGTGTGTCCTTAGGATAATTTATGTTAAGTAGTGTGTAAACTTAGGGACTGATGACCTTAGCAGTTAAGTCTCATAAGATTTCACACATTTTTTTTAGTGTGGTCTCTGCTGCATTTAGTGCCTCGGGGAGCACCACCGTGTCACAGTGGCGTAATTTGGCTTTTTTTGAGATAGACTTCTTGTTGTAATGATTCCACACTACTCTGTATGCCTTGCCCATTTCAGTATATAAGACAAGACAGCCAGAGCCTCCATCCACTACGAAGTAGCTAAAGCAAATCAAAAGATAATTACACCACTTGACAAACTTCCACATAACATTAAGGTAGAGGATAGATGAGTTGGAAGATGAGCTTACATATATTGAACACAAGAAAATGTACAAACAAAACCGACACACTCATACACAATTTCACCCAAGCGAAGTACATCACATCATACATACACAAGACGCAAACAACCCGGAATCGCGATCACATGGAAAATCCTACGACACACATAAATTTGAACAATACATAAAACTAGTCAAATTTGTTTCTGGAGACACTTTTCATCACGGACAAGAAACAGGTTATAGACGTATGTGTTGTGACTTGGCAAGACAGCCAAGTCACTATGCGAAGATGCCGAAAGGCAAACGTTTAGCTCACGCAGACTGGCGTGAGGTCTGGAACAGTAAGGGAATTTATAGTAGCAAATAAAGTACGTAGTTGAAGTAATACTTAACTTTAATCCATAATTGGTGAACATCTCTCTGACGGTATAGGCATCACAATATACATAGCAAAGGATAAATGGCGCCTTGCTAGGTCGTAGCCAATGACGTAGCTGAAGGCTATGCTAACTGTCGTCTCGGCAAATGAGAGCGTAATTTGTCAGTGAACCATTGCTCGCTAAGTCGGCTGTACAACTGGGGCGAGTGCTAGGAAGTGTCTCTAGACCTGCCGTGTGGCGGCGCTCGGTCTGCAATCACTGACAGTGGCGACACGCGGGTCCGTCGTACACTAGCGGACCGCGGCCGATTTAAAGGCTACCACCTAGCAAGTGTGGTGTCTGGCGGTGACACCACAGTATGCATAGAGCCTGAATCAATAGGCGCCGAAACAATCAGGCCACAAACGAATACAAAACCTATGACTACCGAACCCAGGCTTATAAAAGTAGACAAATTTGAGGGAGGCATGTGACATTTGCACCGATGACAACGTGCACCTAGAAACGAAACTACCTCAAACATCAACAAAGACACCATAACACATATAGTCAGTCCAACACAAATCACCGCCATCGCCGACACCAAACCAGCAAGCACCACCATCATCAGTGGCAAACGTGTGAAGGCAAAAAGCATTGAAGAAATGTGTGACAAAATAAAGTGTAATCTTGTGACATCCCAAAGAGATCTTAAAATGTTTCCCAATCGCAAGAAAAGGTTTCGCTAGCCATCTCAGAGCTCAAAAACAAAAAAGCACCTGGACCAGATACTGTATCCACTCGGAAACACTGAAAAACTATCACCTCATATCACCCCGTTCCTAACAACGTTACTGACGTTGTTTTACGGCTGGGTAACTACATAATGGAAAACCTCGAAAGCAGTCATTAAGAAATCAGCAGACCGGCATCCTACAGATCCAAAGACTTACAGGCAAATACGCCTAATAAACACCTGGGCAAAGCTTCAGGAGAAGCTATTGTGTAAGCGCTTATAAACCAACAGAGCTCTCAGGGGCATGAGCCAGCGCCAAATCGGTTTCAGAACCGGCAAATCAACAGATGCTACCATTAACCATGCCCTACAAACAGTTAATACTAAAAAACGAAAATACGCCATGGCAGTAATGACTGACGTTGCCGGGCATTCGATAGCCTCTGGTAGCGTGCAGTGTTTTAAAGGTTACCTAGACTTCTGTAAAGACCGAGAAGTCGAACGGCAGCTGGACAGCCGGAAAGAAAAGAATCAGCAACGGCTGTCCTCAACAATCGATCTGCTGTCCCATTTTCAGGGACATAACAATCGATCCCCTCCTGCAACTTTTAGATGGGGATGACAGGTTAGACAGAATTGTCGCCTACGCAGATGACCTAATTGTGGTCACTGCGGACAACACATCCCAGCGGGAAGAGAAAGCCACTGTAATACTACAAACAATTACACAATGGTGTCACAATAATGAACCGTGAATTTACTTTCAAAATCTTTTCTTAAAGAATTTACTTTATTTACTAACGACTCATCAAGAACATTAACACATTTAACCACACTAGGCGAGCGTGGAAGTAGTTGCCAGGGAAAAACAGACGAAAATAAAACTACCTTTAACAAATGGGAATTTTGTTCATAAAAGCCTTTTCAAAAACAGATTTAAAATTTATAAGTAGAAAAGCACCCTCGACATATCAAGTTAAAATTTTATTTAGAGGCAGAAAGAACAATATTGACAGTATGAGCCTTCAGGCTAAGAAGCTTGCCGCTCCCTTCCGACACGGCCGTAGTCACGACCGTTCACAACAACCTCTGAAAGACTACACTGGTGCAAATCTGCAACACACCAGATTACTTTAAACTAAAAATTTTGACAACTCACACAATAACTATGCACCCCGTAAGAGGGATGGAAATGGCACAAACACTCACACTAAGAAATTATTTGCCACCGAAAGTGCTATTTGTTTTTAAAAGGACTCTTACGGTGGAAGGGTGGCAACTTTATAAAAATGACTATTTACATAAAACCCATGAAATTCAGACTTACATAAAATGTACAACATGCTCTATATTACACATATACCGCCTCGCAAGATGATAGGCAAGATAAAACATATTTCAGGAATTCGGCCTTTACACCTTATTTTTATAAATTCGTTAACACCGAATCCAACAAACATCACAGAAGCAGCTATTAACGTATGGCAGATTGACCGGGGGATTACTGAACAACCGGAACCGCAGATTGCTCTAACCATCCCCAACTTCACAAGGGAAAAAACGGACCACCCAATTCACAAATAACCACCTTCGCGCGGGTGGGCAAACGGAGAAGAATGGTGGGACGACCCCAAAACAAAGCGGCTGGTGACTTCAGCAAGAAAACAAGAAGAATTTAACAAGTAAATGAAACAACATATCTCCAATCACTTAACTTCTAATAAACTGCGATTTCTGGCGAAGACCTGGCGCAGCACCCCCAACGCTCTCCCGAACCGTCCGCTGCCAGCCGCTTCAACGGTCGCAGGAGGGCGCGCCGATCTCCCATCTCACGGCGTCGCAGCTCGCCCCGGCCAGCCCGATGTCGTGGATTCACTCCTGTTGCTCTCGCGTCAACCGCGAAGCCACTACCCCTTTCTATACGGCGCGGCCCACTGGACTCACGTGGGGACCTCACATGCGCCGACGCTCAAGGCGGACAAGTCATCTCGTGTCTCAGTGCGCGACCGACCAACCGACCGATCCAACCGCCAATGACCGTTGCCCGAGCAACTCGAGCAGACTGGCGGCCTAACGCGCAGACTCAGATGCAGGAACTCAGCCCCGACCGGGCGACCACTAGCAGAGTTCTGTTACTGGCCGAGTGGCAAGACTCATTATCTGGCTTAAAGTTTGATCCAAACGACAGGCGTACTCGCACTCCGACGACAGACAGGCACTAACTGCCGCACAAATGCGAACGAGAGACAGACCAGCAACTGGTGACGCGAGACTGACCCAGACTCACTCCGACTGACCAGCTGCCGAGCTCATACTGCCTCTGAGATGCACGTGAACAGGCAACCTTCCCGCTTTCCCACCAGAGGGAGACACCAAAGCTGCGACTGCCACAGCGGCGCCACCGCCAGAAACGGAGGACGACTGCTTTACGCTACGCGCTGCGGTGCGCTCTTCAAGACAGCAATTTTTACCACGGCTCAAATAACAAACTCAGGATTGCTGAAAAGAAAATAACATACACAACACTGAAAGGATCACTCCAAAGAAATCCTTCAGTTAAAACAGGAGACTGAAACATCAAACGAGCACATGGTACGCGCCATCTTGGGGTGCACACAGATGAGAAATTGAATTTCCACGAACACATAAGGCTAAAAACAAAGCTGAAAATATTGCATAGATTGGTGAGACTAAATTCAAAACAGTGCAGACTACCTCTACCAATCTGTGCGCTCTTTGAATCAGTATTCAGCTTCACAGGCAGCACTTGGGCACACAGACTAAACCTGGTCACCAATAAAGCATCAGTCAGACGAGGGCACAGAAATGTCCTACTTAGGCTATATGGAGCCTTCGGCACCACCTCAGTGGACGCACTGTGTGTGCTGTGTTCTGCTCGAAATTTGCCTCGTAGATATCACGATCATGTACAGAGGCGCAAAGTACTGCTTAAAGATGGGGAGTCTAGATAAGGTACACACAATAACTGGTGCACCGATACAGACGATACATCACATTAAAAGTTGGCGTTTGGGTGCATGGCAAGGTGAGTGGGATGTAAGTGATAAGGGACGTAGATTTCCTCCCTGACATACGGGAGCGGTTGAGAATGAAACATATCGATCCTAGCTGCAATATGGTACATTTCTTAGCTGGATATGGGCCTTATACCACGCTCTTAAACCGCTTGAGTGTGAGACAGACACGTACAGTCGTGGACAAAACGAGCGAGACCCCTCGCCTTTTCGTTATGCTGATCCGCACGGCTTTAAAGTCTGCTACACAGCATAACCGGCAAGGCGACGAAGTGCTACCAACATACTATGCACAGGCGTGAAATTGACAAACTATCTGAACTTTTTTAGGCTGTTTTCAATAATTTGTAAGACTATATTAATGCTGATTAGTGTGTTAAATACAACACGTAAATATAAGACAGAATGAAGGAAGAAACGCTAATTGGTATGAACTGTACCAATAAAAATGAATTTCAACTTATCGAGATAACATAACTGTTTTAGTAAGACAAAGAACGCCGGATCGTTACGAATTAGCAAAATATTATCCGCTTTCGGCCGCGAAACGGTCTGTGTCAACGTTCAGACCAGTCCTACTGGATTACCGTTGCTGACCTACCATGAAAGTGTGCAAATTTAGCAATGCGTGAAGATTCATAACGAAATTCAGTTAAAAATCATTCAGTGCCACACTTAAGTCAATTCCATTATCGACAGAAGCGGAAAAAGTAGGCAGTAACATGTATGAAATTCTACAAGAGTGTCATATTGACATGCACGGGGCGGCAGTACAGAATAAAGGTAGCGATAAAAAGTATTGAGGGCGCGAGAATTTCTTAAAATTGCTTTACCGATATTCTACCTGCCTCCATCGAGATTAGAACCGAAAACAAACCAGACCTTCCTTTCACTACGCTAGCAGACAACCCAGGCAAACAGCCCTCTATTATTACCCCAGACATGAATAAGCCGGCAATTTCGCAATGAAAATGGTAAAATGATCTACAGATTCTGTTCCATAGAGCTTTCTGGGCTCAAAAACATGAATTTTCTTCCTTTATGTCACCGCTTATGTGACAACCATTCGGGATGTTTATCGAAATAGCAAAATACTGTTATTAGAGAGTAAATTTAGTAGGATATTTCTGCACCACCCCAGGAAATAAACGGCTCCACAGCTGCCAAACGTATTCTACACAGTTTCGAATTCTCCACTAGACTCGCCACAGCCGCAAAACGTTCATTAGTCTCAGTGTTTCTTAAGCTAGCTAGCAATGGGAATGTTGGCACTTCTAAAACGCGGTAGCATTAATACTGGGATGTGAACTACCACGTGTATAGGCAAATGGATTCTATTTGCATTCCTGTAAACGTGATTTGGATCGAAAGCGTAGCTACGATTAAGATGCTGATGTATCGACTAGAACATTTCGAATAAAGAGTAGGGGGTGTTATTTATGCAGCCCTCATCTTCAGTATCTGTCGTAGCTGTTTTCGTTGTTAGGATTTCGTCACCTAAACCGGTAAAAACGGAACCCTACAAGTCTCTCTTTCTTGACCGTCTATCGGTCTACCCAAACTTTAAAACCCGTTTACCTCCAGAACGGGTAGACATAATAAGCGGAAATGTATCGCACTTCTTGTGGTAACCGGTCCCTTGGTGGTGTAAAAAAGTGAGCTTCTATGTCAACGCAATCTAAAGATACGGCCGTTTATGAAAAAAAAAATTACGTGAAAGGTCAAAAAATGGCTCCAAGAACTATGCGACCAAACTGCTTACGTCATCAGTCCCTAGCCCTATAACTACTTAAACCAACCTAACTTAACACACATCCACGCCCGGGGAAGGATTCGAACTGACGGCGCAAGCAGACGTGCGATCCGCGATATGACGCCGTTGAAAGCCGGCTAACCCGCGCCGGAAAGCTGTTAATATCATCTGATGTTGCTAACAAGTTATTTACTTCTGGTGAATGATTTTCTGCGCAGTTCATTTAAGATAGAATAACTAAAATATATTTGATGTTATGGCAGACGAAGGGTGCCTAATTCATTTCCCTCTCTTTACTTATTATGTTACATTCGCAATCTGAGCACACGTATTATCCATAACCACACTTTAGCACCACACAGATACGTGAATGAAACACATTGGAGTACAGTTTTAGACATAAAAACTGACCGCCGGCCGCCTGCCACAGAGACTAAGTCCGAGTCTATTCACTTAACGTAGCCAATAAAACTGACCGGCCATCTGCACAATATGGCAACACTGTAAGATGCGGAAGCGTTAGGAGGAAGTGTTGTCTACTTCCGAGATGTTCTCGGGTTGTGTGAGCCCGTGGTCTAGTGCTAGCCGGCACGGTAGCTCAGCGTGTTCGGTCAGAGAGCCGGTTGGCCTCTGTAATAAAAAAAACTGAGTGGAAGGATCAACCACCGAACTTGAACAGGATGTCCTGCGACGTCCGCAATGACCAAACACAACGATCGATAATGAACAATAAAAAAAAAAAGAAAAGAAAAAATGGTAATCGTCATGCATTCTAAGCTTATGGTCTCCTATTCGTGTCCAACAATTTTTTTTTTTCCACATTTCGGTCTAAAGTTATGATTCTGATTGAGCATCGAAGATAATTCGCTTAACATTCTACCCACCAGCAATGACAAGTATTCCAGAAACAACTCCGCAGGACAGCTCGTGGCCGCGCCGCGATCATAACAGCTTACGCTCGAGCGTTTCCTCACAATGCAGCGGCTACCGGCCACCGGCCAGACGCCACCCGCCGCCTGAAATCCGGCGCCGCCCATGTGAACGCGGCGCCACGCTGTCAGTGTATGTATCAACTGTCATTTTCGAATTTGAAGTTCTAGTTATCATCTTGCAGTTAAACATTCGATTTTGCATACTTGAAAATCATGAACTACAGTTAAGCATTGTAAAATTGAGTCGCAAGTGGAAAAAGGTGTAACACCTGAAACACAACGTTTATTTTTGGTATAACAGAGGGGTGAATGCAGAGGAGGCAGCTAGAAAGATTTGAACTATGTTTAGAGCGAGTGCTTTTGGTAAAAATACGCCAGAAAAAGATATTCGTGTTTCAACAAAGATCGTTCTGGCATGAATGATTTTCCACATTAAGGAAGTCTCGACTACTGATATATGTGATAGATTACCATTTAACCATCATGCGACATTTGCATTCAACAGGCAAAGTTCAGAAGTCTGGTGTAGGAGTACTGCATGCTCTAATTCGAAACAACAAAAATCAACGGAGTGACTATTATTGAACGTCATCAGGTCACTCATCGAGCATTCCTTTCGGTCGAAGTGTTAGAAAATCGAGCAACAAAACTACATCACCTGTGCTACTGTATGATAACGCACTATGTTGATTTGAGAAACAAAACAATCCAGGAGATTGATAGAAAAGTCGTCTGTCAGGCACTTGTATTGATAGGGAAGTCCTCTCTCAAGCACTTGTCCCTCTCGTCATATATTTGTAAAATTTTACCTTTCCCGCTCTTGATCGATCAACCGTCAAGGCAATTCATTTCTAGACGGAAATACTCTTAAAACTACTCTGGTTTAATGACATCGTTAGAACCAGTAGGCTTCTACAGGCGTAGAATTTGTAAACAACTTTAGCATTGTCAGATCGTTTTAGATATCGTGAAAGAAAATTCTGCTGCTGATTAATTTCTCTTTGATAATTACTGTTGCGTTTAGTAAACTAATGGAAAATGCAATTAAAATATTCACTGTACTAATATAAATTAAATTCAGCTTACTACAGAAACATCACGACGGCAGTCTATCTTAATAAAGCATTATGTGTCTGTGAGACGATCGAACCTATTTTAACACGAATTAGTAGGATATTACCAACTTTTGACTTCGAAAAGATCTGTATTTATTTCATTTACTGTACCATTCGCAAGTATTATGAAAATGTGACATTTCATAGATAAAATTATGTATTCACAACAACAAAAAATATGTCGGCAGAAAACAAAAGTGGCATTATGAATTTGGCAGTACCGTAAGGTTTTCGCTCTGACACTAAGAGTTACTGAAAGTAGCAAGACGAATTTTGCTCGAGCGTTGTCTTACGATTCCCTTATTGAGTTTTTATCAGCCTGCTTGTAGCTGTGCTACAAAAGAATTAAAAATCTGGCTTTCAGCGAGTCGCGAATGGCGAACGAAAGCAGCTTGCACCTGTTAGCTAAGCATGTTACCTGGGAACTGGTTTTTCCTAAACTGGGAAGACGTCCTTTTGTGGTTGAATTGTTGGCAAATGTCAGTCAGACGTGTGCCGTTGGTCTAAGTGTTACGGTGTGTTGAATTTGTGCCAATGATTTTTCTACAGGTTTCTTCTGTCCCAAATAGAGAGTTGAAGTATCCCACTAGTATTTTCACGTCATCCTGGTGAATTTTGCTCATAGTATTTTCGAGTGTGTTCCAAAATTTTTCGACATTTTCGGAGTTTTTCTTATTTTCGATGTTGGTGGGGACACGTGCATTGATGAGTGTATATTTTTTACTGTGGCTCTGAATGAGCATAGTCATAAGTCGCTTGTTGATGGGCCGGCCACGGTGGCCGAGCGGTTCTAGGCGCTTCAGTTCGGAACCGCGCGACTGCTACGGTCGATGGTTCGAATGCAGCCTCGGGCATGGAAGTGTGTGATGTCCTTAGGTTAAGTTAGGTTTAATTAGTTCTAAGTTCCAGGGGACTGATGACTTCCGGTGTTAAGTCACATAGTGCTCAGAGTCATTTGAACCTTTTCATTGTTGATGGGTGTGATTTCTTTGACATAGTTGATGATAGATCTGTGTTCGAGAAATGCAATGCCGAAGATTGGTACGCCTTTCGCTACCTTTTGTTGTATTTTGCTTTTGAAGACGCAATGGTTTCCCTAATGCAAGGTTTCATTGTCAGTTAGTCGTGGTTCTTGAAGAGCAAGGATGAGAATTTTTTGTCGGTGGATTTCTTTTGTGAGATTATTTAGTTTTCGTGTTTGGATCATTGTATCGATGTTTACTTTTAAATGTATGTTTCTCCCTTGTAGGGAAATTTACCAGAGATCTTCGATATTCTCTGCCGTGCTAACCTGGACTCCCCAGAATCCGAAAATCCAACTGCCGCCTGTCGACATCCGGGTTGTGTACCACCTGGGGTAAAGTTGACTTTGCTTGCATAGTTCATGTTTGCTTGTGTTTCATTGGTTTGGCTTGGGTGATACGAGGACCGGACAGGACCAGAGGGTGTTGAAGCCTTTGAAAGCAAATATTTTCAGCCAAACTCATTGAGCTAAGAGACGGTGACCAGAGTAGCGGTGAATTTCACTCAGACGTGTCTGGATTTTGGGTTCAACGGATTTGGTAGCCGTTCAGGATTGTGTTAGTATTTGGTTCACCCCTAGTATTTGATTTCCTCGGTACCACCCATATGGGGGAGGGTTTCCCCTATCCGCCACACGCGATTATTATTATTATTATTATTGTCATTATGTCATCAGCAAATCTGATATGGTGTATCTTCCCACCACTGAAATAGATGTGTATTGTTCGATTCAGTATTTCCATCACATAAATGTGGGTTATAATTACGTTACATTGCTGCTAGAAGACATATTTCTCACTTTTTCTTAGCCAGTTGCTACCTGTTACTCCATCATAGGAATTTATGTGCGCAGCATTGTTGCAATACAGACGTTCAAATTATCCGATTTCTGTAATTTCGTTTCGATACCAGATAGTTCTAATCGGATTCAGCTAGGCAGTCTTAATGTGGATATCTGACTACGACTCTCATCATGTGATAGACTGGGCAAATCACATTCTTAATCGGACTGTTGAATATAGATCACTTATTTATGAAAGGGCCTGAATTCTTAAACACTGTGGAAAATAATAATACAATGTGCTTATTACAAATACGTTATTTAAATATAAATACATGGACTAACGAGATAGTTTATTTACAGGAGCAGAGCCCCATCCATCATAGCAGAGCAGTGCGTGATTGGTTTCAGGCCCAAGAGAGGATAAAGCTGTTGCCGTTTGTTCCACGATCACCAAACATCAACCAGATAGAGAATATGTGGGCAGAGGTAACAAGGCCATTGCCACGTGGATCTACAAAAGCAAGCGACCTTTGGACAAATATAGAAAACATATGTTGGGAAGTAAACCATCACGCTACAATGTCGACGACTTAATGAAATCAATCCCCTAAGCCTTCCAGAAATCGTACGTAATGATCGTGGGTGGGTTGGTTACTAAAAGTATAAAAAAATGTTCAAATGTGTGTGAAGTCTTATGGGACTCAACTGCTAAGGTCATCAGTACCTAAGCTTACACACTACTTAACCTAAATTATCCTAAGGACAAACACACACACTCATGCCCGAGGGAGGACTCGAACCTCCGCCGGGATCAGCCACGCAGCCCATGACTGCAGCGCCCTAGACCGCTCGGCTAATCCCGCGCGGCTACTTAAAGTATACTCGTCCACAAAACCCATGTGGACAATTATCTGATAATCGGTCAAGATTTGCTTTGTGGCAGCTCTTTACCATACAAGACCATTTACTTTCAGGCTCCTCCTTACAATTCTTGCAGTGCAAGGTAATTGAAAAAACTCATCCACTCGACGCCAACTGAGGAACTGACTGGTGCATGTGTTGTTCAACACACAGTAGTTGTCAGCCTCACTAGAATCAATGACTGTGTGTCTGTGTGTGTGTGTGTGTGTGTCTGTGTGTGTGTGTGTGTGTGTGTGTTTTCGTGTTCATGCACAATCTGAATCAATACTATTAACATTAGAGAGACAACCAACAATAAATAATTCATCAAATATGACTGTAAAGTATTTTAATGCGATGGGAAGTTACTAACTGAATTTTCACCCAACCCACGTCCTGCATATTACGTTAAGTAAGATGTATTAACTCCATAGTATCGTTAGCAGAGACAGTGCGCTCTTGTTGTCGAGGCTCGCGACAAGCGCAGCGATCAGCAGTGCCCAATGCCGCCGCGATTTGTTTATGTTGGCTGAGCGTGGACACTGCAGCAGACGCTTCGCCATAAACAGAAAGAAATCACCTTGTCTCTGACCGCAGTGAGCGGATATCACTGCCTGCGTGTTCTTATAGTAACCAACGTGAGACTCTACTCACAGGAGCCATGGAGCAATTGCAATGGGTATCATGTCATTAGTCATCAGAATATTAACCAGTGATGAAATGTCCACTCTATATGAATCCCAAGAAAATAGGAACCTTCTCACAAAGGAATGTGAGGTGATATCAAAATTTATCCAACATACAAAAATTAACTGCAGGGCTTTCATGTATGCAGTAGTAGCACACAAGGAAATATTATGTCTTGGAAGCGTATATTTCATTTCTTCTTCTCATGTTAACGCCCTTGTTTTAGTATGAAGTGGGAAAATAAACACGAAAAACTCAAGTTCCTGAGAAGCATATAAGTCATTTCCTCTTCTCATATCATAACTTTTGTTTTAGTATGAGGTAAAAAAATAAACAGTTTAGGGTTCTGAAACATAGTATGACACCAGATTCTTATCGTAGGCGCTATCGGAAACGCAAAAAGCAGGGAGCTGTCCATTGTTTTGTCCAAAAGTCTGTTTCCTTTCATGCATTACTCACGTTAGGAGATTCTTATTTAAGGACTTGTGGGCATCAAGTTCTTCAGCAGAACAAGCCTTATGTTATTGTGCTAATTACGGTATGGAAAAAATGCAACAAAGGCGAGTTCCCCTGGAGCACATGTCTGTATACAGCAATGACCGCCAGCTGCCATAACACTTCACAGAATCCTTGCGGCGGGCAACACAACTGTGCGTGCACTTCAGACTTCATTCAGTAAGACGTCAGGAGGTGGATGGAAACGTCAAATTAACGTTTCTTTCCGAGTCGTATTCAACCCAGAATGAGGTGTTATTAAGGTAGTTGAACGTTCTAGCAATTACACTTATATAATTCCAATATGAGTATTCAGATAGCCAAAAGAACCCGTTAGTGCGAAACCATCTGGAACTGCATTAACATCAAACTGCAAGAACTTGAGACAGTACGTGGACTCTTCTCTTCGCTAGGTGACCTATTACTGATATTTAGGATTCTCACCTGCCTAGGCGTAATGGAAACGGAACTTCAGAGGCGCTTTCCGCTATTCTTGACAAACATGAGAAACTTGTAATCACTGCGAGTTACAACTGCGTGATGATAATGGTTCAGGTTGTCAGTAGTTGTGGTGGTGTTATGCTGTCAAACTGCTTACAGCAACGTTAACGGTGGCGCACATAATTTAGCGCTGACTACCTACCTAAGTAAAGATAGTGTTGTGGCGTCGTCGCTTGTCTTTATTTGGCCTCAGCTTGAGTAATCCGATTTAACGAACATAGTACTACATTCGCGGGCTGCTAATGATACAGTATGACTACAGAGATCATCGTGCGGGTATTACATTAATTCTGCAATGAATTGCTTAAAAAATGTTACCCTCAGCTATGCAGCTGGAATGACTCATTACACAGGTACTCTATGTTGCACTTGGTTAAGTGATCAGTTCGCTGCAATCCTGCTTCTTCTGTTTGTAAATGCTTGTATACGTCAAAAATGGTTCAAATGGTTCTGAGTGCTATGGGACTTAACATCTGAGGTGGTCAGTCCGCTAGAACTTAGAACTACTTAAACCTAACTAACCTAAGGACATCAGACACATCTATGTCGGAGACTGGAGTCGAACCTGAGACCGTAGCTCTCGCGCGGTTCCAGACCGTAGCGCCTAGAACCACTCGGCCACCCTGGCCGGCATACTTGTATACTGACCATTCGTTATTTGACTAAATATGAACTACAATCTAATTCGCATGTATATGGCATGGGTTAGCTCCGGCACGAAGGTATGACTAAGGATTGGTTTCCGTTGGAGTCCCGTTATTTTGATGGCAAGACTAATGTTCGCAAATCACCTCTATTGCCTCAAAAAACAATTGCATCTTAAATATCGAAGGACCGACGTCCGCACTGTCACAGCGCGTTGAAATACAGCAACGACAGCAGATGAAAATTTGTGACCGACTGAGCTTCGAACCTAGACCTGCTGCTTACTAGACAGACGTTCTGACCACTGCACTATTACTTTTTTTTTTAAGTTTGAGAAGAATTTCAGCACCAGATAGGCGGAGGCAAAGAGGGCAGGGGTCGAAAATCCGAGGCCTGGCCACAGTGCCTCCCCCATACCTGTCACTGAGCAGCTGCATTATTCACATGTATTCCATGTTTGCACTCATATATTCCTTTAAATTGTTGAACAAAATTGAAGTAGTAATTAAGGTAAAATAAATTACAGATTGTCGCCTCCAATCGTGTGCGATCCTTGTGGAACATAACTTATAACAGTGAACAGGGTGACGGAAAAATAAATAACAAACATTCATTCAGAAATATATTCACAATTTAAGTTATTATGCACTGGATGCATATGAAGTCTGTAAGGAAGCCATATATTTTTCAACAAATGGAAGAAGTTTCGGAGCCGGAGGGGTTTGCCAAATTAGAACAGTTGTGATTTAAGAAACGACGTAAAAGAATATTCCAGGAATAAAAAAAAGTGAAAGAATAGTATTCTGCTTCTAATCAATAAAACTGTCCATCTCTTTGTAGCCCACATAAAGCAATAGATAAAAAATTTTTAAAACATTCCTTATATTTGTTATTCTTCTTCAGCTTAAAATGTTCTTCTGCAATATAAAACATGCACTCTTCTAAGTTCTAAGTTTTGTTTATTACGACGTACAACACAAACTGTCCCAGAAGCCACGAATAACTGTTATTCTTTGCGGACGGGTAACATTTCCAGTCAGGTTTAAAGCTTCAGTTATCGGTACATGACTTTCTGCGGTTCTGTGGATAGTGCTAATTTCTTCCTAGAACAGAAAACTTTAGATGAGCCGCGGAGACCCAAATAATTATACAGGAAGTTTCAGGAGGAATAATAAATATTGTAGGAGGTGGTAGTATAGACAAGTTGCAGAAAAAATGCCATATTACATGTGTCCAATTTTTATTTCGTACATACAGCTGGGTTCAATGCATTTATGTTTCGTATGTTGGTCCTTACAGGACCCAGTTGTCTACATTTCCTTGAAAATGACTTCCAGCGTTATTGGAAGAGGTTTATTTGGCTACAGGAATGCCTATGTTCCTCCAGCATGACGGGGCTCCTGCAAATTCTAGGCGTCAGGTGACACATTATCCAAACATAACATTTTCTGGAAGATGGATCATTAGATATGGGCACTTTTCTTGGCCTTCAAGATCCCTGGACGTTCTCTCTTTGGATTTTTGCCTGTGGGGATGGTTAAAGGCGAAGTCTACAAAGAAAAAGTAAACCCAAGAGCCGATTTGATCGTTCGGATTATGAATAGTGCAGCCCTCATAAAAGAACGCAAAGCCGACCTCAGAAGATCTAGATGTGGTGTTATCAAGAGAAGTCAAATGTGCATTGAAGTTGGTGGGGAAATTTTTGAAAATCAACTTTGAACGTCCTCATTTGCCTTTGATTTGAGTTTGTTAGGGTTACGTACACTCTTTGCCATAAAACTCGACCGGCGGCCGGCCGCTTCAGAGGCTAAGTCCGCGCCGATCGCGACATGGGACAAAAAAACTGGCCAACTCGCTAATTCTCTAAGTCCGGTTATCTGCACAATCTGGCAACACTGTAGACTGCGGCACTTCCTGGAGGAAAACTTGTCCCAAGATAGAGAGACTCTAGGCTTATTACGCCTGTGGTCTAGCGGTAGCGTGCGTTGTTTCTGTTCATAATGTCAGTGGATCGAGAGCAGCTGGCATAAAATATTTTTATAGCCTCTTCTGTATGAATGCTGAAGACGTGAATGTAATGGTAGCGCAGATTCAATCTATTTCGCTTTATGACACACCGATATCAAAATTTTATCTAGTAACGATTTTGCGGCATATTTCCTGCAGACTGTCCTCCTCTGGACGCCGTATGCGGCAAAGCTCCGGGATCCATTTGCTGCCTACTGGCAGCGGCCGTGGCGACAGCAGCGGCGCTGCACTCCCCCGTTCTTTATCGAAAGCGCCTGCTACCGCTCATCGCTTTTGATGATTTAAAACGCTTTATTATTAAATGTTGCTCCACAGAAAATTTCTACAATTTCCATTCACGCTCAAAAGCAACGGAGACAGACGCCCTGATTAGTAGGCGGTTAATCGGCAAGAGCTGAGTATGGGCCGAAATTAATTTTATAGACTGGGACGAAATTAAACCACCTCACTACATTCGATGAATTTATAAATGCTTCATACCTCGTTTCTTTTCCTTTCAAACTTAATTATTTGTGCAACTTTTGGTCAATGTTTGGATGTTTTCGTCAAGCCAGAGTGAGCGTCTGTGGTGTAAAGTGTATTACAGTTCTTGTTTCATTCCTTATGGTAAGTCTATGCGATAAACTGTGTGAATACCTTGCAATGCATGCTCTGTAGCAGTGCAGGCACACTGCACATTTGGAGTTCCATGTACGGGTTCATGAAGTATTTATTGTTGATCGGAAGTGATAGTTAAGGTCATCAGATTTAAACCAGAAAAATTTGTCGTTTTGAAGGTTTCAGAGAACGGAAAGGAATTGCTAACGCCGGTGTTAGAAAACGTCTACAGTTAAATGCTATTGCAAAAATTTAGAAGATGGGAACTATATTAATGAACAGGTGCACTTCATAAACAACCTTCCGACATGTTAGACCTATATGACGAACAAAGCTCAAATTTATATCGTTGACAGTCGGTTTGAATCTTTTCAGGACCTATTTTACAGTGAAGCACCTTGGAATTTGCAAAGCAGAAATCCATGATATTAACTTAATTTACTAAGTCGAAATCGGACGAAGATTGATGTTTAAAGGCATTCTTCAGATTTCGCATAAGAAATTTTTACTAGCAGTTTGCAACTCCATTAATTAAAATGGAAAATAAAAGGTTGTAGTCAGCGGCTTCTACCGTGATTCGAACTTATAGTACAAGCACTGCAACGCACAAGGGAACCTCTGAGCTAACGACACACTGGCGGCCAGAGGCGGACTATAATCACTGCGATGTTGCCTGAGCCTCAAAACGCAGCCTTAAACACACAAACAGAGGAGGTGGAGATTACTGATTTAACATCCCGTCGACCACGATGTCATTAGAGACGGAGCACAAGCTCGGATTAGGGAAGGATGGGGAAGGAAATCGGCCGTGCCCTTCCTAAGGAACCATCCCGGCATTTTCCTGAAGCGATTTAGGGAAATCATTGAAAACCTAAATCAGGATGGCCGGGCGCGGGATTGCACCGTCGTCCTCCCGAATGCACACACAAACAGGTGTTACTTATGTGAAGAACGCCGTTCTTGGAGTCCAGAAATTAAATATACTTTCTAATTGTGTCATCTTGCAGTGGATTATATCGTACGAGTCTTCGATGTGGAAAACGAATGTCAAGTGAATTTAGCGAGGTAACGCCGACCTACACCAGGAAGTAAATGCACTATCAGAGTGTTGACAAATACTTGCTACGGCGCTGCCATTTCTCGGCTCTCTGACGAGGCAGCTCTTCAGCGAAATGCTTGCCGTGATTCTCCGATACGGTTCTTCAGAGTGGAGACGCGCGCGCACGTTTGGTTTTTATGCGGCGTTCTCCCCTGATGGTTTCTGACGTCGCCTTGTGGGCTATGTATACATATGAGACATTCAATTATCATTAATCCAGAATGATACAAGTTTCAGCTTCCGGCGTGGAAGAAGGCTGTTGACGCCGACATTATATCATTTCAACGTAGGGAAAGCAAAACAGATCATTCAATGTTTCTCATTCAACATAAAGCATGTGAGATAAATTTCCGTAACGTTCATAATCATCTAAAAATACAAACGAAGTAAAAATACACCGGAAGCTTATTCGAATTGAATATAATGTAAGATACCAAACGCTTTGCACCTCGATGTCGAATTTGTCCACTTGCAATCGTTTGCAGCATGCACATAGAATGTCATGATTACCACGAGAATGAAGAAATATGTTGGTAAGGATGGAAGCAAGAAGAGACGCAGTCAACAAATATTCTATTCCTCATGGCATTCATTTCATTTGACACGTAAGAAGAGGTAAAGCGGGAATTTACTTTCGTTAACACGAAAGATATGCCGCACATATTGATAACGAGGAAGTCTGCGTCTTCATACGTTTCCTCCTTGAAATCTGTATGCTCTATTATATACTAAGTAGCCCGATCATTGTTTCAGTAATGTTACCCTCTTGTTTGACCCCGTAACGATGAACAGATTCCAAATGCATGTCTCTGCGTGAAAGTAGCTGTTCGAACCCTTCCTGGGTTGTTTTTTGTGTTTTATTGCTTGGAGTTCCTGAAGCAGACCACTGTGCCTTCCCCCCTCGTGGGTTAGGTCTCAAAACTAAACCGCTTTGTATCCAATGGCATAATTTATTCATACAGCATCAGCATAAGACTCTTCCGAGTGAGAGAATGACAATAACAATCGTAACAAGAACAAGCAAATAATGAATGATGTTTATTCCAACGCAGAACGAGAATGGCTTTAAATATAAAAATCTATATCTATATCCATATCTATTGATCTTTGAGTTGCCACAATGCAAATATATTCTTAGCATTTAGTTACTGAATTTAGTTCTGGATGTTTGCAGAGAAAAGGAAAAGTCGGTACTTCTCACTAGTGTAATATAATGTGAACACGACTCAAGCAGGTCCTCAAGCAGGCACTGCTGCATTCTGTTCCCTGACATTGCTCTGATGACGGTTAATGCAGATAGTTCCGATTATGAAATACAAAACGTATTGCAGGTTAGTCCCTAGGATAGTAACATTGAATTTGCGTTGTAGATGGCACATGAACGTGATGACTATCCATATTACTCATCAATATAAAAAGACAATATTTTGGGAATTTAGTAGGATTACTTAAAATGAATTTTGAAATTGGGTGACTGACCGCACAGGTGCTAAACGTCGTCAAGAGTATACGATGTCCTAATCGCATTAGGAATATGAAGATCGTCTTCGACAGCTCGCCACTTTCACATTGCTATCTCCACCCTACTCCAGACAGCTCTCGGTGGAGTTGCACAACGTTGCCGATGTTATGGAAGGCCTTCAAACCGACAACAGACCACATATTGAAAAATACAAGCGAATTCTCTTGCAGCGTAAGCTTATTGTAACTAAACTAAAAATTATTGGAGAGGAACATTGTCCTATTCAAAAAAAGTAAAATGTTACACACTGTTGACGTCAAACGGACATTATCTATGTCCTGTCTTGTGTCCTACTCATCTATAATATCAAGTGTACTATGAAAATGATTATATATAATGGATTATAAGGTAATGCATTGATACCAGATGGTGGGGGCCGGCGGATGTGGCCGTGCGGTTCTAGGCGCTTCAGTCTGGAACCGCGTGACCGCTACGGTCGCAGGTTCGAATCCTGCCTCGGGCATGGATGTGTGTGATGTCCTTAGGTTAGTTAGGTTTAAGTAGTTCTAAGTTCTAGGGGACTGATGACCTTAGAAGTTAAGTCCCATAGTGCTCAGAGCCATTTGAACCATTTGAACTATTTAACACAAAATGACATTAAAAATTTAAGTTATTCACGAGCAGCTAGTTGAGAACATGTATGAACATTAAATGACACGACGAACCGTCTTGTTCTGCATATGGATTCAAACCCAGCTCATGCAGACTAAGCAAAGATTTCGTGACTGACGGAAACTAACAGTCATTCCTGATTAGGCATACAGAGAGTGATATACCTCGATTTTAGACAGTATCAGTTAGCAAATATCAACTTTAAATTGCATAACGCAAACACTTTTAACAGACGCGAATTCCTACCCAGCATCTATTGTCCCTGTTAACGAACTACGAGAGATGTTAAATATTGCTTCTTCACAAGTAACTTACTTGAAATGCCGTGAGGTAAAGCTGTGTGTTGGACACGGATTCGAACCCGGAACCTAATCGGATTGCCATCGAAGCACAGTCAAATGTGACATATCGGAATTTCGCGGCAGTAACTAGATGTTTTAACTGAAATGACGAGACGAAACATTAATTTTTTCCTTCCCAGGACTCCAACCCGGCACCTATCGCTGTTATATTCTAGAGAAAACTAACGTTAAATATGGGTTTGTTGCACCAGCAGTGACATGTGAGCATGTTTGAACTGAAATAATATGACGAAGAGTTCAGCGCTCACTGGGAATAGAGCCCCACACATATCGTTGTTGACTACACACAAAGAGACGTCAGCTACCGAATTTTTCTCCACCAGCTGCTCAGAATAGCATCTTGAACTTACAGTCATCTCGCAAATAGTTCTGTGTCTCACTGGGAGTTAAAAACGTCGGATATCGTTAGTGTTGACAGCGAATGAAAATACATTAAAAATCAAAATTATTATCCACCAGCAGATAGGTGTTATCATGCTAGAGCTTGATAATACATAATTAAATCTTTAGTGCCGGGCCAGGATTCGATCCCATTCACGCATAATATGTGAAGGTGTTGAGGAATCTGCAGTTTTGAACAAACAACAAATTATAGTCGAGCTGTATTGCCACAAAGGGATCAAATATCGCGTTAAGGGCGGTCTGAGTTGCATTCCCAGTTCAGAACCAATTTTATCGACATACAGAAGCCCAAATAAAAGATGGAATAAGTGTCCTGTGACCATACATAGCGTTTGTGTCGTCACTTGAAATAAATAACTAGTATAAGAAAGGTTACTGGTGATAGAGTTTCTACATGTCGCCACTCCAGACTTTATTGTGGTTCAACCTACCGTCTACTTGGTAAAGAAGGAATATCATCTTTAATGTGAATTTTCAGACCACGCAGCCATTATATCTCCTTCACTTGGTGTAGCCAGGAGAGAATGGAATCTGTCTCTCCCTATCTAAAATCATTGACAGAAGTGGGAATCGAACCCAGACCATAGGTATAACAACCTACCATCCGTCCAACAGACCACGAAATCCTCTTCTCTGCGAGTCATTTTTCTATCGTAACGCAGTTGCGCCACACTGGATGAGAATTCTGACACACAGGCTCCCTGTAGTAATTTGCAGCATGTTCAGTAAATTCATTTACCTGGTTGACCGAATCACCATGAACTAGCTGCCTCGGCTACCCAGTGCATACATTCGACTATTTTGTAATCACAGAAATAAAATCACGTTACTGCCACCTACACACAACTGCCAACATTGTAGGATGCAGAAGTTTAAATAGGAAGTGTTCCTTTCCACTTGAGCTATTCTATTGCGCTATCTGTTACTAGAAAACGTCGTTCAGTCCAAAAGAAAAGCTGTAACTGTTTGTCTCTCAGAAGTCAAGACCTGGCCATATGCATAATCTCACAGTGCTGTGGAATCCAAAAGTTCTGGAGGAATAGTTGCCGAGCTCAGGAGCTGTTGTAGCTATGTGTCAGCTTGTAGCATAGATAAGATGTCACGAGTTCGAATACATTCAGTGCTACATTTTTTAAAACGCAATTCTGCTCTCTGCTGAAGTTATCAATCTAATGGAACTTTGAACATAATTCCCTTCACTTCTCAACCCAAAGTAGTCGCATGTGGAAAAGGACTAACTACTGTGACATTTTGTTCTATTCAGGTTTAATAGACAGCAGGCAGCAGATGCATCTCGAAGATGTGCAGGGAGAGCGCATCGTGCCATAATATGTCAGAAAAGTATTTTCTACATTAGCCGTCGTGTGGTAGTGATATTTGATTCTTCTTCAAACTTTGATTGACAGCTTTAACTCAGAACAAATTTTCTACATGCATGTAATCAATAAACTGCATGTGCATTGTCAGACTGTCATAGGTAACATCAGAGAATTCGCATATATCGTTGATGATTAATTTCTCTCTCATATTTACTATTGTTTTAACAACACTAAAGGAAACCTTACGAAAATTGTGCACTGTATTATAAGAAATGAAATAAAACTAACCATGATAACCTTACGACGAAAGTATCTGTACACAAGCATGCCTCTATCGACACGAATTAATAAAATTCTACTCACTTAGATTTTGATTGGGTCTGTGTTTAATTGGTATTCTGTGTCATACTCAAGAGGTATGCAAATGTGGCATTTCATAAATATAGTTACGTATTCCTAGAAACCCTAAATTCGCTTGTCAGCAGCGGAAAGAGGCGTTACCTGTTGTGCAGCATTGTAAGTTTTTCAACATAGCACTATGAGCTGAAAGCATTTTCTTGCGATTTCCTTATTGATGTTTGATCTGACTGCTTGTAGCTCTTTCACAGAAGGGATAAAAACGTTTCAGTCAGTGAGACTGGAACTGCGAACCGTAACAGACGCTGTTTCACAGGTCAGCACATTACCACAGAGCTGGCGAGGAGGTATGGGTGTCAGCTTCCTATTACGACGGCAATAGTAACTAAAACTCGTAAACCGCTATTTAAAGGTCGAGATAAGTTGCGATTTCCACCTGCAACGACTTTCCTGGGCTGAAAACCGTAAATTTTCAATCTTTTGTTACCCTTCAAGCTATAATAACTCAGATTATTCAATGGAAATGACAGGTAAAATCAAGTGAACTTTGAGGCTTAATTCCGTGCACACCAGGAAGTAACTCGTCGATCACAGAGTTGCCAAACATACGTTGCCTTGTTGCCAAATCTCAGTTACAGTACCAGCAGGAAGAAGACGAACCGATGTGATCCTACAGCGGTCTGGGAAGTGACCATAGCTGGTGTCTCCAAGTCGCGGCTGCTACGGCCTGGAATACGTAATGCGTCTGATTCGCTTTCTGTAACTAGGTTTAGGGACTGGAGCGTAGTTACTAATATTACTCAGAACTGACTGCAAACTGAGCATCATAAATCAGTAACTCTCATTATTGTTTTTATATTTCTTTCGTAAGTGCACTCAAAACTAAGAAAGTCATTCACAGGCGTTTTCGTGCCTCGCCGATAGTCGAGCACAACATACAAATAAAAATAAAAAAGAATGTGTGTGTGTGTGTGTGTGTGTGAGAGAGAGAGAGGGAGAGAGAGAGAGAGAGAGAGAAATAAAAAGCAATGAGAGAGAGTGTAAAAAATTGTTGTAAAGAAATTGAATCATGGTATTTAAAGAAATCTTTCATTAAAATGACACATTCCACATCATTACGAAATGTCGTATTCATGATCTATGGAACAAGAGTTAATCTAATGTAATCTAATCTAATCTAATCACATCATATTGATGATTAGCCATGAAGAGTCATGAATTACCGAAAGTTTTGCCAATACCAGTAATCAAATCTAAACTTGAAAATAAAGGACAACAATTTTTGTAATAAACCGTGACTCCTATCAAGACCCTTTCATCCCTGTTATCTAACCACGAAAGATGTCTGATATACCTCCATTCTGAAGTAACAAAGTGTGCATGCATTTAAAGATGAAGTGCATGATGTGAAGTTCTGTGACGGAGATACGAACCCAACACGTAATCCGATTGTCAACTTAGAAAAATCAAATGTTACGTATCGATTTTTCTTACGAGCCGCTAGGTGTCTGAATCTAAAATAAGGATACAAACTTTTGTGCCTAAGCGACAATCGAACTGCACACCTACCGTGCATCCACGAATATAGCTTAAGTATCAGTTGCTTACTCATGAACGGTAAGATGTGTGCGTGTTTGACCAGAAATAACGACACCTGTTGCGATTGTTGGCAACACATGAACAGACATTGAAATTGCGCGTTAATTTTCACTAGCAGGTGGGTGTGCACTTGATAAAGCTAGAAATGAAATTATGAATATTTTTGTACTGGATCAGGTTTCAGACCCACATACTTACCTTTGGAGGAGACCTAGAGAAGATTGCAGTCTTGGGAAAAGGAACGAAATGACTGAACTATACTGTTCCGAGAGATTCAGATCCTCGAAAGAGGAGATACGAATTCGAATCACAGTCCAGCACCAAATTTTTAAACGTCTCTAGTTCAATCAAGTACAAGTAAAATAAGAGCCCTGTCCCTTTAAATGGCTATCGGTTCATCAAATAAAATAAAATTTTCTAATGTAAGTAAGCTTATTGGCGACTGTATTTCATTTTACCATGACTTCCGCTGTGTCATTTCCCAACGTAAATCGGCTCTGCCCAGTTGGTAATGAAGGAACGTGATGTTTAATGCGGATTCTGGATTATAACGTCTTTCTCTTGAGGTTACCAGAGGTAAAATAAATCTGTTTGTGCCTCTTAAAAGTAAATGCCTGAACCCACGCATTGCACCTGTGATAGCTCGTTCCACCAGACCATTGTGGCCACATTACCCAGCCCCAGGAGTGTGCTGTAACGGATGATGTGCTTAGCTTACAAAATTAGTCACGGTGGAAAAAATGCGAGTCTATTAAATGGTCAAGTAGAAGCAAGCTTCTGACGCAGAGATTATGCTATTCTCATGTCAGCAGGATGTAAAGACTCTTCTAGGCATCATAGGCTTTATGTGAAGCCATTTTGATTTTTCACAAATTCAGCAAATTTCTTAGTTCGAGAAAATCCACTGTGAAGTGTGAAGTTGCCGGATAATTCGATTATTACTGTTATTATTAATATCATTTTATTCATACTGCTGCTGTAACACAAGTGCTTGAACATCATTTAGTGCCTTTTGGTCACTATAGAAGTAGTTTCCCAAGTACAGGTTCTTTCCCTGTCTACGGAATCCTTTTCATGTTAATATCAAACACCAGCAATTACTCGTAGATTACATTAAAACTAAAGTAATTGACGAAGACGTTACTTGGTAAAAAAAACGCACTTCCTTTTTTCATTTACTTTCGCCTAGAAATGGCTATCGTGTACTGACAAACCAAAAGGCAAGAGATCTTACTGCCTTCCGATATACGTTGCTGTTAGTTCTTCCACATGATTTGGTCGACATGACCTGTTTCAAGTAGTGTATGACAGACAGTGTTTTAGAAAATCTATTGTTTCCCTTTGCAATAAACAGAAGTATTTTCATTCTAAGCTGTCCAAGTACAAAATTTTCGCAATATTAGTGCAAATTTAATATTCGCTTCTATAATGTGTAAAAGTATTTCACAGTCGCAAAACTCGCATTCGAAACGTTGACCTTACACTTAGTCGCTGCCCATAAATTCTAGCTTAGAGTGATACCAGTTTAAATAACCTAATGTAGCGAAGACTGTTTGCCAGTGCTCTTTCTCACCGGAAAATACGCAATTGACTCATTTGGCTCCATAAGTACACTGTAACAGTAATTTCTGTGTGAAATTTGTCAGTAAGCTTTCGCCTTCCAACCGGCAAAATACGGAAGAGTACGGCCGGTAAACAATTCACAAACCACGATTTAGTGCCGATAAGACGATTTCTTTAAACATTGTCGAAGCTGAGGGAAACTAGTTTATGCTTAAATCGTCTTAAGCACCAACGTTCACAGATATCTCAAATAGGAAAAAGCTGAATATCCAGGTACGAAGGTTGTAAAACAAACTTCCCACAGTTTGTGTCAGGTTGATCTTTTCGTCTGATAACACTGCTCAAGTATTTTGTCTAGGAGGTATCACAAGTAGTATCCCTGTAGCTGTGGGAATCATTGGTTGAAAACGAGTTTAACACCAATGGGTACAGTGCTGCTATATTTTCAAAATTATTATCAACCTAAGTCTGAGTTCATCCACAAACTGAGGCGTATTTATAATATTGAAGCTAGACTGTGTATCCTTGTCTTTCTTGAGTGGTCATTGGAAGGCGTTTACACACACGTATACAATACTATGAATACTTCGAACGCTATGGTTAACGTTGCTATCATAAACTACTTTTTTTTTAAATTATTCTGGGTCTTAAGCGTGCAATATGTGTTGTAGATACAGTCTCAGACCAAAAACTTGACCGCCGAGTCGTTCACGTAAGGTGGACAATACAGTCATGCTCCTCTCAGAAATCTATGTCTGGCAATATGCTCGATCTAGCAACATGTAGACTGCGGCACTTCCCAGAGGAAGTCTTGACTCCAGTCTTAGTACATTACTCTTGACTACGACCGTAGTCTTGAGTTTAAACGCGAGACCAGCTAATATGATATTGTAGATTCAGCACCGAGAGGAAAGGGGCGATAAAAATGTTGTCGATATGTGCTTTCGGTCGCCAGACGTCATATTAGCTGGTCTCGCGTTTTACCTCAAGACTAAGGTCGTGTTCCGTCAGCGGTATGAATAAAATGATATTAATAATAACAGTAATAATCGAATTATCCGGCAACTTCACACTTCACAGTGGATTTTCTCGAACTAAGAAATTTGCTGAATTTGTGAAAAATCAAAATGGCTTCACATCCAGCCTATGATGCCTAGAAGAGTCTTTACATCCTGCTGACATGAGAATAGCATAATCTCTGCGTCAGAAGCTTGCTTCTACTTGACCATTTAAAAGACTCGCATTTTTTCCACCGTGACTAATTTTGTAAGCTAAGCACATCATCCGTTACAGCACACTCCTGGGGCTGGGTAAAGTGGCCACAATGGTCTGGTGAAACGAGCTATCACAGGTGCAATGCGTGGGTTCAGGCATTTACTTTTAAGAGGCACAAACAGATTTATTTTACCTCTGGTAACCTCAAGAGAAAGACGTTATAATCCAGAATCCGCATTAAACATCACGTTCCTTCATTACCAACTGGGCAGAGCCGGTTTACGTTGGGAAATGACACAGCGGAAGTCATGGTAAAAAGAAATACAGTCGCCAGTAAGCTTACTTACATTAGAAAATTTTATTTTATTTGATGAACCGATAGCCATTTAAAGGGACAGGGCTCTTATTTTACTTGTACTTGATTGAACTAGAGACGTTTAAAAATTTGGTGCTGGACTGTGATTCGAATTCGTATCTCCTCTTTCGAGGATCTGAATCTCTCGGAACAGTATAGTTCAGTCATTTCGTTCCTTTTCCCAAGACTGCAATCTTCTCTAGGTCTCCTCCAAAGGTAAGTATGTGGGTCTGAAACCTGATCCAGTACAAAAATATTCATAATTTCATTTCTAGCTTTATCAAGTGCACACCCACCTGCTAGTGAAAATTAACGCGCAATTTCAATGTCTGTTCATGTGTTGCCAACAATCGCAACAGGTGTCGTTATTTCTGGTCAAACACGCACACATCTTACTGTTCATGAGTAAGCAACTGACACTTAAGCTATATTCGTGGATGCACGGTAGGTGTGCAGTTCGATTGTCGCTTAGGCACAAAAGTTTGTATCCTTATTTTAGATTCAGACACCTAGCGGTTCGTAAGAAAAACCGATACGTAACATTTGATTTTTCTTAGTTAACAATCGGATTACGTGTTGGGTTCGTATCTCCGTCACAGAACTTCACAACATGCACTTCATCTTTAAATGCATGCACACTTTGTTACTTCAGAATGGAGGTATATCAGACATCTTTCGTGGTTAGATAACAGGGATGAAAGGGTCTTGATAGGAGTCACGGTTTATTACAAAAATTGTTGTCCTTTATTTTCAAGTTTAGATTTGATTACTGGTATTGGCAAAACTTTCGGTAATTCATGACTCTTCATGGCTAATCATCAATATGATGTGATTAGATTAGATTAGATTAGATTAGATTAACTCTTGTTCCATAGATCATGAATACGACATTTCGTAATGATGTGGAACGTGTCATTTTAATGAAAGATTTCTTTAAATACCATGATTCAATTTCTTTACAACAATTTTTTACACTCTCTCTCATTGCTTTTTATTTCTCTCTCTCTCTCTCTCTCTCTCCCTCTCTCTCTCTCTCACACACACACACACACACACATTCTTTTTTATTTTTATTTGTATGTTGTGCTCGACTATCGGCGAGGCACGAAAACGCCTGTGAATGACTTTCTTAGTTTTGAGTGCACTTACGAAAGAAATATAAAAACAATAATGAGAGTTACTGATTTATGATGCTCAGTTTGCAGTCAGTTCTGAGTAATATTAGTAACTACGCTCCAGTCCCTAAACCTAGTTACAGAAAGCGAATCAGACGCATTACGTATTCCAGGCCGTAGCAGCCGCGACTTGGAGACACCAGCTATGGTCACTTCCCAGACCGCTGTAGGATCACATCGGTTCGTCTTCTTCCTGCTGGTACTGTAACTGAGATTTGGCAACAAGGCAACGTATGTTTGGCAACTCTGTGATCGACGAGTTACTTCCTGGTGTGCACGGAATTAAGCCTCAAAGTTCACTTGATTTTACCTGTCATTTCCATTGAATAATCTGAGTTATTATAGCTTGAAGGGTAACAAAAGATTGAAAATTTACGGTTTTCAGCCCAGGAAAGTCGTTGCAGGTGGAAATCGCAACTTATCTCGACCTTTAAATAGCGGTTTACGAGTTTTAGTTACTATTGCCGTCGTAATAGGAAGCTGACACCCATACCTCCTCGCCAGCTCTGTGGTAACGTGCTGACCTGTGAAACAGCGTCTGTTACGGTTCGCAGTTCCAGTCTCACTGACTGAAACGTTTTTATCCCTTCTGTGAAAGAGCTACAAGCAGTCAGATCAAACATCAATAAGGAAATCGCAAGAAAATGCTTTCAGCTCATAGTGCAATGTTGAAAAACTTACAATGCTGCACAACAGGTAACGCCTCTTTCCGCTGCTGACAAGCGAATTTAGGGTTTCTAGGAATACGTAACTATATTTATGAAATGCCACATTTGCATACCTCTTGAGTATGACACAGCATACCAATTAAACACAGACCCAATCAAAATCTAAGTGAGTAGAATTTTATTAATTCGTGTCGATAGAGGCATGCTTGTGTACAGATACTTTCGTCGTAAGGTTATCATGGTTAGTTTTATTTCATTTCTTATAATACAGTGCACAATTTTCGTAAGGTTTCCTTTAGTGTTGTTAAAACAATAGTAAATATGAGAGAGAAATTAATCATCAACGATATATGCGAATTCTCTGATGTTACCTATGACAGTCTGACAATGCACATGCAGTTTATTGATTACATGCATGTAGAAAATTTGTTCTGAGTTAAAGCTGTCAATCAAAGTTTGAAGAAGAATCAAATATCACTACCACACGACGGCTAATGTAGAAAATACTTTTCTGACATATTATGGCACGATGCGCTCTCCCTGCACATCTTCGAGATGCATCTGCTGCCTGCTGTCTATTAAACCTGAATAGAACAAAATGTCACAGTAGTTAGTCCTTTTCCACATGCGACTACTTTGGGTTGAGAAGTGAAGGGAATTATGTTCAAAGTTCCATTAGATTGATAACTTCAGCAGAGAGCAGAATTGCGTTTTAAAAAATGTAGCACTGAATGTATTCGAACTCGTGACATCTTATCTATGCTACAAGCTGACACATAGCTACAACAGCTCCTGAGCTCGGCAACTATTCCTCCAGAACTTTTGGATTCCACAGCACTGTGAGATTATGCATATGGCCAGGTCTTGACTTCTGAGAGACAAACAGTTACAGCTTTTCTTTTGGACTGAACGACGTTTTCTAGTAACAGATAGCGCAATAGAATAGCTCAAGTGGAAAGGAACACTTCCTATTTAAACTTCTGCATCCTACAATGTTGGCAGTTGTGTGTAGGTGGCAGTAACGTGATTTTATTTCTGTGATTACAAAATAGTCGAATGTATGCACTGGGTAGCCGAGGCAGCTAGTTCATGGTGATTCGGTCAACCAAGTAAATGAATTTACTGAACATGCTGCAAATTACTACAGGGAGCCTGTGTGTCAGAATTCTCATCCAGTGTGGCGCAACTGCGTTACGATAGAAAAATGACTCGCAGAGAAGAGGATTTCGTGGTCTGTTGGACGGATGGTAGGTTGTTATACCTATGGTCTGGGTTCGATTCCCACTTCTGTCAATGATTTTAGATAGGGAGAGACAGATTCCATTCTCTCCTGGCTACACCAAGTGAAGGAGATATAATGGCTGCGTGGTCTGAAAATTCACATTAAAGATGATATTCCTTCTTTACCAAGTAGACGGTAGGTTGAACCACAATAAAGTCTGGAGTGGCGACATGTAGAAACTCTATCACCAGTAACCTTTCTTATACTAGTTATTTATTTCAAGTGACGACACAAACGCTATGTATGGTCACAGGACACTTATTCCATCTTTTATTTGGGCTTCTGTATGTCGATAAAATTGGTTCTGAACTGGGAATGCAACTCAGACCGCCCTTAACGCGATATTTGATCCCTTTGTGGCAATACAGCTCGACTATAATTTGTTGTTTGTTCAAAACTGCAGATTCCTCAACACCTTCACATATTATGCGTGAATGGGATCGAATCCTGGCCCGGCACTAAAGATTTAATTATGTATTATCAAGCTCTAGCATGATAACACCTATCTGCTGGTGGATAATAATTTTGATTTTTAATGTATTTTCATTCGCTGTCAACACTAACGATATCCGACGTTTTTAACTCCCAGTGAGACACAGAACTATTTGCGAGATGACTGTAAGTTCAAGATGCTATTCTGAGCAGCTGGTGGAGAAAAATTCGGTAGCTGACGTCTCTTTGTGTGTAGTCAACAACGATATGTGTGGGGCTCTATTCCCAGTGAGCGCTGAACTCTTCGTCATATTATTTCAGTTCAAACATGCTCACATGTCACTGCTGGTGCAACAAACCCATATTTAACGTTAGTTTTCTCTAGAATATAACAGCGATAGGTGCCGGGTTGGAGTCCTGGGAAGGAAAAAATTAATGTTTCGTCTCGTCATTTCAGTTAAAACATCTAGTTACTGCCGCGAAATTCCGATATGTCACATTTGACTGTGCTTCGATGGCAATCCGATTAGGTTCCGGGTTCGAATCCGTGTCCAACACACAGCTTTACCTCACGGCATTTCAAGTAAGTTACTTGTGAAGAAGCAATATTTAACATCTCTCGTAGTTCGTTAACAGGGACAATAGATGCTGGGTAGGAATTCGCGTCTGTTAAAAGTGTTTGCGTTATGCAATTTAAAGTTGATATTTGCTAACTGATACTGTCTAAAATCGAGGTATATCACTCTCTGTATGCCTAATCAGGAATGACTGTTAGTTTCCGTCAGTCACGAAATCTTTGCTTAGTCTGCATGAGCTGGGTTTGAATCCATATGCAGAACAAGACGGTTCGTCGTGTCATTTAATGTTCATACATATTCTCAACTAGCTGCTCGTGAATAACTTAAATTTTTAATGTCATTTTGTGTTAAATAGTTCAAATGGTTCAAATGGCTCTGAGCACTATGGGACTTAACTTCTAAGGTCATCAGTCCCCTAGAACTTAGAACTACTTAAACCTAACTAACCTAAGGACATCACACACATCCATGCCCGAGGCAGGATTCGAACCTGCGACCGTAGCGGTCACGCGGTTCCAGACTGAAGCGCCTAGAACCGCACGGCCACATCCGCCGGCCCCCGCCATCTGGTATCAATGCATTACCTTATAATCCATTATATATAATCATTTTCATAGTACACTTGATATTATAGATGAGTAGGACACAAGACAGGACATAGATAATGTCCGTTTGACGTCAACAGTGTGTAACATTTTACTTTTTTTGAATAGGACAATGTTCCTCTCCAATAATTTTTAGTTTAGTTACAATAAGCTTACGCTGCAAGAGAATTCGCTTGTATTTTTCAATATGTGGTCTGTTGTCGGTTTGAAGGCCTTCCATAACATCGGCAACGTTGTGCAACTCCACCGAGAGCTGTCTGGAGTAGGGTGGAGATAGCAATGTGAAAGTGGCGAGCTGTCGAAGACGATCTTCATATTCCTAATGCGATTAGGACATCGTATACTCTTGACGACGTTTAGCACCTGTGCGGTCAGTCACCCAATTTCAGAATTCATTTTAAGTAATCCTACTAAATTCCCAAAATATTGTCTTTTTATATTGATGAGTAATATGGATAGTCATCACGTTCATGTGCCATCTACAACGCAAATTCAATGTTACTATCCTAGGAACTAACCTGCAAAACGTTTTGTATTTCATAATCGGAACTATCTGCATTAACCGTCATCAGAGCAATGTCAGGGAACAGAATGCAGCAGTGCCTGCTTGAGGACCTGCTTGAGTCGTGTTCACATTATATTACACTAGCGAGAAGTACTGACTTTTCCTTTTCTCTGCAAACATCCAGAACTAAATTCAGTAACTAAATGCTAAGATTATATTTGCATTGTGCCAACTCAAAGATCAATAGATATGGATATAGATATAGATTTTTATATTTAAAGCCATTCTCGTTCTGCGTTGGAATAAACATCATTCATTATTTGCTTGTTCTTGTTACGACTGTTATTGTCATTCTCTCACTCGGAAGAGTCTTATGCTGATGCTGTATGAATAAATTATGCCATTGGATACAAAGCGGTTTAGTTTTGAGACCTAACCCACGAGGGGGGAAGGCACAGTGGTCTGCTTCAGGAATTCCAAGCAATAAAACACAAAAAACAACCCAGGTAGGGTTCGAACAGCTACTTTCACGCAGAGACATGCATTTGGAATCTGTTCATCGTTACGGGGTCAAACAAGAGGGTAACATTACTGAAACAATGATCGGGCTACTTAGTATATAATAGAGCATACAGATTTCAAGGAGGAAACGTATGAAGACGCAGACTTCCTCGTTATCAATATGTGCGGCATATCTTTCGTGTTAACGAAAGTAAATTCCCGCTTTACCTCTTCTTACGTGTCAAATGAAATGAATGCCATGAGGAATAGAATATTTGTTGACTGCGTCTCTTCTTGCTTCCATCCTTACCAACATATTTCTTCATTCTCGTGGTAATCATGACATTCTATGTGCATGCTGTAAACGATTGCAAGTGGACAAATTCGACATCGAGGTGCAAAGCGTTTGGTATCTTACATTATATTCAATTCGAATAAGCTTCCGGTGTATTTTTACTTCGTTTGTATTTTTAGATGATTATGAACGTTACGGAAATTTATCTCACATGCTTTATGTTGAATGAGAAACATTGAATGATCTGTTTTGCTTTCCCTACGTTGAAATGATATAATGTCGGCGTCAACAGCCTTCTTCCACGCCGGAAGCTGAAACTTGTATCATTCTGGATTAATGATAATTGAATGTCTCATATGTATATATAGCCCACAAGGCGACGTCAGAAACCATCAGGGGAGAACGCCGCATAAAAACCAAACGTGCGCGCGCGTCTCCACTCTGAAGAACCGTATCGGAGAATCACGGCAAGCATTTCGCTGAAGAGCTGCCTCGTCAGAGAGCCGAGAAATGGCAGCGCCGTAGCAAGTATTTGTCAACACTCTGATAGTGCATTTACTTCCTGGTGTAGGTCGGCGTTACCTCGCTAAATTCACTTGACATTCGTTTTCCACATCGAAGACTCGTACGATATAATCCACTGCAAGATGACACAATTAGAAAGTATATTTAATTTCTGGACTCCAAGAACGGCGTTCTTCACATAAGTAACACCTGTTTGTGTGTGCATTCGGGAGGACGACGGTGCAATCCCGCGCCCGGCCATCCTGATTTAGGTTTTCAATGATTTCCCTAAATCGCTTCAGGAAAATGCCGGGATGGTTCCTTAGGAAGGGCACGGCCGATTTCCTTCCCCATCCTTCCCTAATCCGAGCTTGTGCTCCGTCTCTAATGACATCGTGGTCGACGGGATGTTAAAACAGTAATCTCCACCTCCTCTGTTTGTGTGTTTAAGGCTGCGTTTTGAGGCTCAGGCAACATCGCAGTGACTATTGTCCGCCTCTGGCCGCCAGTGTGTCGTTAGCTCAGAGGTTCCCTTGTGCGTTGCAGTGCTTGTACTATAAGTTCGAATCACGGTAGAAGCCGCTGACTACAACCTTTTATTTTCCATTTTAATTAATGGAGTTGCAAACTGCTAGTAAAAATTTCTTATGCGAAATCTGAAGAATGCCTTTAAACATCAATCTTCGTCCGATTTCGACTTAGTAAATTAAGTTAATATCATGGATTTCTGCTTTGCAAATTCCAAGGTGCTTCACTGTAAAATAGGTCCTGAAAAGATTCAAACCGACTGTCAACGATATAAATTTGAGCTTTGTTCGTCATATAGGTCTAACATGTCGGAAGGTTGTTTATGAAGTGCACCTGTTCATTAATATAGTTCCCATCTTCTAAATTTTTGCAATAGCATTTAACTGTAGACGTTTTCTAACACCGGCGTTAGCAATTCCTTTCCGTTCTCTGAAACCTTCAAAACGACAAATTTTTCTGGTTTAAATCTGATGACCTTAACTATCACTTCCGATCAACAATAAATACTTCATGAACCCGTACATGGAACTCCAAATGTGCAGTGTGCCTGCACTGCTACAGAGCATGCATTGCAAGGTATTCACACAGTTTATCGCATAGACTTACCATAAGGAATGAAACAAGAACTGTAATACACTTTACACCACAGACGCTCACTCTGGCTTGACGAAAACATCCAAACATTGACCAAAAGTTGCACAAATAATTAAGTTTGAAAGGAAAAGAAACGAGGTATGAAGCATTTATAAATTCATCGAATGTAGTGAGGTGGTTTAATTTCGTCCCAGTCTATAAAATTAATTTCGGCCCATACTCAGCTCTTGCCGATTAACCGCCTACTAATCAGGGCGTCTGTCTCCGTTGCTTTTGAGCGTGAATGGAAATTGTAGAAATTTTCTGTGGAGCAACATTTAATAATAAAGCGTTTTAAATCATCAAAAGCGATGAGCGGTAGCAGGCGCTTTCGATAAAGAACGGGGGAGTGCAGCGCCGCTGCTGTCGCCACGGCCGCTGCCAGTAGGCAGCAAATGGATCCCGGAGCTTTGCCGCATACGGCGTCCAGAGGAGGACAGTCTGCAGGAAATATGCCGCAAAATCGTTACTAGATAAAATTTTGATATCGGTGTGTCATAAAGCGAAATAGATTGAATCTGCGCTACCATTACATTCACGTCTTCAGCATTCATACAGAAGAGGCTATAAAAATATTTTATGCCAGCTGCTCTCGATCCACTGACATTATGAACAGAAACAACGCACGCTACCGCTAGACCACAGGCGTAATAAGCCTAGAGTCTCTCTATCTTGGGACAAGTTTTCCTCCAGGAAGTGCCGCAGTCTACAGTGTTGCCAGATTGTGCAGATAACCGGACTTAGAGAATTAGCGAGTTGGCCAGTTTTTTTGTCCCATGTCGCGATCGGCGCGGACTTAGCCTCTGAAGCGGCCGGCCGCCGGTCGAGTTTTATGGCAAAGAGTGTACGTAACCCTAACAAACTCAAATCAAAGGCAAATGAGGACGTTCAAAGTTGATTTTCAAAAATTTCCCCACCAACTTCAATGCACATTTGACTTCTCTTGATAACACCACATCTAGATCTTCTGAGGTCGGCTTTGCGTTCTTTTATGAGGGCTGCACTATTCATAATCCGAACGATCAAATCGGCTCTTGGGTTTACTTTTTCTTTGTAGACTTCGCCTTTAACCATCCCCACAGGCAAAAATCCAAAGAGAGAACGTCCAGGGATCTTGAAGGCCAAGAAAAGTGCCCATATCTAATGATCCATCTTCCAGAAAATGTTATGTTTGGATAATGTGTCACCTGACGCCTAGAATTTGCAGGAGCCCCGTCATGCTGGAGGAACATAGGCATTCCTGTAGCCAAATAAACCTCTTCCAATAACGCTGGAAGTCATTTTCAAGGAAATGTAGACAACTGGGTCCTGTAAGGACCAACATACGAAACATAAATGCATTGAACCCAGCTGTATGTACGAAATAAAAATTGGACACATGTAATATGGCATTTTTTCTGCAACTTGTCTATACTACCACCTCCTACAATATTTATTATTCCTCCTGAAACTTCCTGTATAATTATTTGGGTCTCCGCGGCTCATCTAAAGTTTTCTGTTCTAGGAAGAAATTAGCACTATCCACAGAACCGCAGAAAGTCATGTATCGATAACTGAAGCTTTAAACCTGACTGGAAATGTTACCCGTCCGCAAAGAATAACAGTTATTCGTGGCTTCTGGGACAGTTTGTGTTGTACGTCGTAATAAACAAAACTTAGAACTTAGAAGAGTGCATGTTTTATATTGCAGAAGAACATTTTAAGCTGAAGAAGAATAACAAATATAAGGAATGTTTTAAAAAATTTTTATCTATTGCTTTATGTGGGCTACAAAGAGATGGACAGTTTTATTGATTAGAAGCAGAATACTATTCTTTCACTTTTTTTTATTCCTGGAATATTCTTTTACGTCGTTTCTTAAATCACAACTGTTCTAATTTGGCAAACCCCTCCGGCTCCGAAACTTCTTCCATTTGTTGAAAAATATATGGCTTCCTTACAGACTTCATATGCATCCAGTGCATAATAACTTAAATTGTGAATATATTTCTGAATGAATGTTTGTTATTTATTTTTCCGTCACCCTGTTCACTGTTATAAGTTATGTTCCACAAGGATCGCACACGATTGGAGGCGACAATCTGTAATTTATTTTACCTTAATTACTACTTCAATTTTGTTCAACAATTTAAAGGAATATATGAGTGCAAACATGGAATACATGTGAATAATGCAGCTGCTCAGTGACAGGTATGGGGGAGGCACTGTGGCCAGGCCTCGGATTTTCGACCCCTGCCCTCTTTGCCTCCGCCTATCTGGTGCTGAAATTCTTCTCAAACTTAAAAAAAAAAGTAATAGTGCAGTGGTCAGAACGTCTGTCTAGTAAGCAGCAGGTCTAGGTTCGAAGCTCAGTCGGTCACAAATTTTCATCTGCTGTCGTTGCTGTATTTCAACGCGCTGTGACAGTGCGGACGTCGGTCCTTCGATATTTAAGATGCAATTGTTTTTTGAGGCAATAGAGGTGATTTGCGAACATTAGTCTTGCCATCAAAATAACGGGACTCCAACGGAAACCAATCCTTAGTCATACCTTCGTGCCGGAGCTAACCCATGCCATATACATGCGAATTAGATTGTAGTTCATATTTAGTCAAATAACGAATGGTCAGTATACAAGTATGCCGGCCAGGGTGGCCGAGTGGTTCTAGGCGCTACGGTCTGGAACCGCGCGAGAGCTACGGTCTCAGGTTCGACTCCAGTCTCCGACATGGATGTGTCTGATGTCCTTAGGTTAGTTAGGTTTAAGTAGTTCTAAGTTCTAGCGGACTGACCACCTCAGATGTTAAGTCCCATAGCACTCAGAACCATTTGAACCATTTTTGACGTATACAAGCATTTACAAACAGAAGAAGCAGGATTGCAGCGAACTGATCACTTAACCAAGTGCAACATAGAGTACCTGTGTAATGAGTCATTCCAGCTGCATAGCTGAGGGTAACATTTTTTAAGCAATTCATTGCAGAATTAATGTAATACCCGCACGATGATCTCTGTAGTCATACTGTATCATTAGCAGCCCGCGAATGTAGTACTATGTTCGTTAAATCGGATTACTCAAGCTGAGGCCAAATAAAGACAAGCGACGACGCCACAACACTATCTTTACTTAGGTAGGTAGTCAGCGCTAAATTATGTGCGCCACCGTTAACGTTGCTGTAAGCAGTTTGACAGCATAACACCACCACAACTACTGACAACCTGAACCATTATCATCACGCAGTTGTAACTCGCAGTGATTACAAGTTTCTCATGTTTGTCAAGAATAGCGGAAAGCGCCTCTGAAGTTCCGTTTCCATTACGCCTAGGCAGGTGAGAATCCTAAATATCAGTAATAGGTCACCTAGCGAAGAGAAGAGTCCACGTACTGTCTCAAGTTCTTGCAGTTTGATGTTAATGCAGTTCCAGATGGTTTCGCACTAACGGGTTCTTTTGGCTATCTGAATACTCATATTGGAATTATATAAGTGTAATTGCTAGAACGTTCAACTACCTTAATAACACCTCATTCTGGGTTGAATACGACTCGGAAAGAAACGTTAATTTGACGTTTCCATCCACCTCCTGACGTCTTACTGAATGAAGTCTGAAGTGCACGCACAGTTGTGTTGCCCGCCGCAAGGATTCTGTGAAGTGTTATGGCAGCTGGCGGTCATTGCTGAATACAGACATGTGCTCCAGGGGAACTCGCCTTTGTTGCATTTTTTCCATACCGTAATTAGCACAATAACATAAGGCTTGTTCTGCTGAAGAACTTGATGCCCACAAGTCCTTAAATAAGAATCTCCTAACGTGAGTAATGCATGAAAGGAAACAGACTTTTGGACAAAACAATGGACAGCTCCCTGCTTTTTGCGTTTCCGATAGCGCCTACGATAAGAATCTGGTGTCATACTATGTTTCAGAACCCTAAACTGTTTATTTTTTTACCTCATACTAAAACAAAAGTTATGATATGAGAAGAGGAAATGACTTATATGCTTCTCAGGAACTTGAGTTTTTCGTGTTTATTTTCCCACTTCATACTAAAACAAGGGCGTTAACATGAGAAGAAGAAATGAAATATACGCTTCCAAGACATAATATTTCCTTGTGTGCTACTACTGCATACATGAAAGCCCTGCAGTTAATTTTTGTATGTTGGATAAATTTTGATATCACCTCACATTCCTTTGTGAGAAGGTTCCTATTTTCTTGGGATTCATATAGAGTGGACATTTCATCACTGGTTAATATTCTGATGACTAATGACATGATACCCATTGCAATTGCTCCATGGCTCCTGTGAGTAGAGTCTCACGTTGGTTACTATAAGAACACGCAGGCAGTGATATCCGCTCACTGCGGTCAGAGACAAGGTGATTTCTTTCTGTTTATGGCGAAGCGTCTGCTGCAGTGTCCACGCTCAGCCAACATAAACAAATCGCGGCGGCATTGGGCACTGCTGATCGCTGCGCTTGTCGCGAGCCTCGACAACAAGAGCGCACTGTCTCTGCTAACGATACTATGGAGTTAATACATCTTACTTAACGTAATATGCAGGACGTGGGTTGGGTGAAAATTCAGTTAGTAACTTCCCATCGCATTAAAATACTTTACAGTCATATTTGATGAATTATTTATTGTTGGTTGTCTCTCTAATGTTAATAGTATTGATTCAGATTGTGCATGAACACGAAAACACACACACACACACACACACACAGACACACACACACACACACACAGACACACAGTCATTGATTCTAGTGAGGCTGACAACTACTGTGTGTTGAACAACACATGCACCAGTCAGTTCCTCAGTTGGCGTCGAGTGGATGAGTTTTTTCAATTACCTTGCACTGCAAGAATTGTAAGGAGGAGCCTGAAAGTAAATGGTCTTGTATGGTAAAGAGCTGCCACAAAGCAAATCTTGACCGATTATCAGATAATTGTCCACATGGGTTTTGTGGACGAGTATACTTTAAGTAGCCGCGCGGGATTAGCCGAGCGGTCTAGGGCGCTGCAGTCATGGGCTGCGTGGCTGATCCCGGCGGAGGTTCGAGTCCTCCCTCGGGCATGAGTGTGTGTGTTTGTCCTTAGGATAATTTAGGTTAAGTAGTGTGTAAGCTTAGGTACTGATGACCTTAGCAGTTGAGTCCCATAAGACTTCACACACATTTGAACATTTTTTTATACTTTTAGTAACCAACCCACCCACGATCATTACGTACGATTTCTGGAAGGCTTAGGGGATTGATTTCATTAAGTCGTCGACATTGTAGCGTGATGGTTTACTTCCCAACATATGTTTTCTATATTTGTCCAAAGGTCGCTTGCTTTTGTAGATCCACGTGGCAATGGCCTTGTTACCTCTGCCCACATATTCTCTATCTGGTTGATGTTTGGTGATCGTGGAACAAACGGCAACAGCTTTATCCTCTCTTGGGCCTGAAACCAATCACGCACTGCTCTGCTATGATGGATGGGGCTCTGCTCCTGTAAATAAACTATCTCGTTAGTCCATGTATTTATATTTAAATAACGTATTTGTAATAAGCACATTGTATTATTATTTTCCACAGTGTTTAAGAATTCAGGCCCTTTCATAAATAAGTGATCTATATTCAACAGTCCGATTAAGAATGTGATTTGCCCAGTCTATCACATGATGAGAGTCGTAGTCAGATATCCACATTAAGACTGCCTAGCTGAATCCGATTAGAACTATCTGGTATCGAAACGAAATTACAGAAATCGGATAATTTGAACGTCTGTATTGCAACAATGCTGCGCACATAAATTCCTATGATGGAGTAACAGGTAGCAACTGGCTAAGAAAAAGTGAGAAATATGTCTTCTAGCAGCAATGTAACGTAATTATAACCCACATTTATGTGATGGAAATACTGAATCGAACAATACACATCTATTTCAGTGGTGGGAAGATACACCATATCAGATTTGCTGATGACATAATGACAATAATAATAATAATAATAATCGCGTGTGGCGGATAGGGGAAACCCTCCCCCATATGGGTGGTACCGAGGAAATCAAATACTAGGGGTGAACCAAATACTAACACAATCCTGAACGGCTACCAAATCCGTTGAACCCAAAATCCAGACACGTCTGAGTGAAATTCACCGCTACTCTGGTCACCGTCTCTTAGCTCAATGAGTTTGGCTGAAAATATTTGCTTTCAAAGGCTTCAACACCCTCTGGTCCTGTCCGGTCCTCGTATCACCCAAGCCAAACCAATGAAACACAAGCAAACATGAACTATGCAAGCAAAGTCAACTTTACCCCAGGTGGTACACAACCCGGATGTCGACAGGCGGCAGTTGGATTTTCGGATTCTGGGGAGTCCAGGTTAGCACGGCAGAGAATATCGAAGATCTCTGGTAAATTTCCCTACAAGGGAGAAACATACATTTAAAAGTAAACATCGATACAATGATCCAAACACGAAAACTAAATAATCTCACAAAAGAAATCCACCGACAAAAAATTCTCATCCTTGCTCTTCAAGAACCACGACTAACTGACAATGAAACCTTGCATTAGGGAAACCATTGCGTCTTCAAAAGCAAAATACAACAAAAGGTAGCGAAAGGCGTACCAATCTTCGGCATTGCATTTCTCGAACACAGATCTATCATCAACTATGTCAAAGAAATCACACCCATCAACAATGAAAAGGTTCAAATGACTCTGAGCACTATGTGACTTAACACCGGAAGTCATCAGTCCCCTGGAACTTAGAACTAATTAAACCTAACTTAACCTAAGGACATCACACACTTCCATGCCCGAGGCTGCATTCGAACCATCGACCGTAGCAGTCGCGCGGTTCCGAACTGAAGCGCCTAGAACCGCTCGGCCACCGTGGCCGGCCCATCAACAAGCGACTTATGACTATGCTCATTCAGAGCCACAGTAAAAAATATACACTCATCAATGCACGTGTCCCCACCAACATCGAAAATAAGAAAAACTCCGAAAATGTCGAAAAATTTTGGAACACACTCGAAAATACTATGAGCAAAATTCACCAGGATGACGTGAAAATACTAGTGGGATACTTCAACTCTCTATTTGGGACAGAAGAAACCTGTAGAAAAATCATTGGCACAAATTCAACACACCGTAACACTTAGACCAACGGCACACGTCTGACTGACATTTGCCAACAATTCAACCACAAAAGGACGTCTTCCCAGTTTAGGAAAAACCAGTTCCCAGGTAACATGCTTAGCTAACAGGTGCAAGCTGCTTTCGTTCGCCATTCGCGACTCGCTGAAAGCCAGATTTTTAATTCTTTTGTAGCACAGCTACAAGCAGGCTGATAAAAACTCAATAAGGGAATCGTAAGACAACGCTCGAGCAAAATTCGTCTTGCTACTTTCAGTAACTCTTAGTGTCAGAGCGAAAACCTTACGGTACTGCCAAATTCATAATGCCACTTTTGTTTTCTGCCGACATATTTTTTGTTGTTGTGAATACATAATTTTATCTATGAAATGTCACATTTTCATAATACTTGCGAATGGTACAGTAAATGAAATAAATACAGATCTTTTCGAAGTCAAAAGTTGGTAATATCCTACTAATTCGTGTTAAAATAGGTTCGATCGTCTCACAGACACATAATGCTTTATTAAGATAGACTGCCGTCGTGATGTTTCTGTAGTAAGCTGAATTTAATTTATATTAGTACAGTGAATATTTTAATTGCATTTTCCATTAGTTTACTAAACGCAACAGTAATTATCAAAGAGAAATTAATCAGCAGCAGAATTTTCTTTCACGATATCTAAAACGATCTGACAATGCTAAAGTTGTTTACAAATTCTACGCCTGTAGAAGCCTACTGGTTCTAACGATGTCATTAAACCAGAGTAGTTTTAAGAGTATTTCCGTCTAGAAATGAATTGCCTTGACGGTTGATCGATCAAGAGCGGGAAAGGTAAAATTTTACAAATATATGACGAGAGGGACAAGTGCTTGAGAGAGGACTTCCCTATCAATACAAGTGCCTGACAGACGACTTTTCTATCAATCTCCTGGATTGTTTTGTTTCTCAAATCAACATAGTGCGTTATCATACAGTAGCACAGGTGATGTAGTTTTGTTGCTCGATTTTCTAACACTTCGACCGAAAGGAATGCTCGATGAGTGACCTGATGACGTTCAATAATAGTCACTCCGTTGATTTTTGTTGTTTCGAATTAGAGCATGCAGTACTCCTACACCAGACTTCTGAACTTTGCCTGTTGAATGCAAATGTCGCATGATGGTTAAATGGTAATCTATCACATATATCAGTAGTCGAGACTTCCTTAATGTGGAAAATCATTCATGCCAGAACGATCTTTGTTGAAACACGAATATCTTTTTCTGGCGTATTTTTACCAAAAGCACTCGCTCTAAACATAGTTCAAATCTTTCTAGCTGCCTCCTCTGCATTCACCCCTCTGTTATACCAAAAATAAACGTTGTGTTTCAGGTGTTACACCTTTTTCCACTTGCGACTCAATTTTACAATGCTTAACTGTAGTTCATGATTTTCAAGTATGCAAAATCGAATGTTTAACTGCAAGATGATAACTAGAACTTCAAATTCGAAAATGACAGTTGATACATACACTGACAGCGTGGCGCCGCGTTCACATGGGCGGCGCCGGATTTCAGGCGGCGGGTGGCGTCTGGCCGGTGGCCGGTAGCCGCTGCATTGTGAGGAAACGCTCGAGCGTAAGCTGTTATGATCGCGGCGCAGCCACGAGCTGTCCTGCGGAGTTGTTCCTGGAATACTTGTCATTGCTGGTGGGTAGAATGTTAAGCGAATTATCTTCGATGCTCAATCAGAATCATAACTTTAGACCGAAATGTGGAAAAAAAAAATTGTTGGACACGAACAGGAGACCATAAGCTTAGAATGCATGACGATTACCATTTTTTCTTTTCTTTTTTTTTTTATTGTTCATTATCGATCGTTGTGTTTGGTCATTGCGGACGTCGCAGGACATCCTGTTCAAGTTCGGTGGTTGATCCTTCCACTCAGTTTTTTTTATTACAGAGGCCAACCGGCTCTCTGACCGAACACGCTGAGCTACCGTGCCGGCTAGCACTAGACCACGGGCTCACACAATCCGAGAACATCTCGGAAGTAGACAACACTTCCTCCTAACGCTTCCGCATCTTACAGTGTTGCCATATTGTGCAGATGGCCGGTCAGTTTTATTGGCTACGTTAAGTGAGTAGACTCGGACTTAGTCTCTGTGGCAGGCGGCCGGCGGTCAGTTTTTATGTCTAAAACTATACTCCAATGTGTTTCATTCACGTATCTGTGTGGTGCTAAAGTGTGGTTATGGATAATACGTGTGCTCAGATTGCGAATGTAACATAATAAGTAAAGAGAGGGAAATGAATTAGGCACCCTTCGTCTGCCATAACATCAAATATATTTTAGTTATTCTATCTTAAATGAACTGCGCAGAAAATCATTCACCAGAAGTAAATAACTTGTTAGCAACATCAGATGATATTAACAGCTTTCCGGCGCGGGTTAGCCGGCTTTCAACGGCGTCATATCGCGGATCGCACGTCTGCTTGCGCCGTCAGTTCGAATCCTTCCCCGGGCGTGGATGTGTGTTAAGTTAGGTTGGTTTAAGTAGTTATAGGGCTAGGGACTGATGACGTAAGCAGTTTGGTCGCATAGTTCTTGGAGCCATTTTTTGACCTTTCACGTAATTTTTTTTTTCATAAACGGCCGTATCTTTAGATTGCGTTGACATAGAAGCTCACTTTTTTACACCACCAAGGGACCGGTTACCACAAGAAGTGCGATACATTTCCGCTTATTATGTCTACCCGTTCTGGAGGTAAACGGGTTTTAAAGTTTGGGTAGACCGATAGACGGTCAAGAAAGAGAGACTTGTAGGGTTCCGTTTTTACCGGTTTAGGTGACGAAATCCTAACAACGAAAACAGCTACGACAGATACTGAAGATGAGGGCTGCATAAATAACACCCCCTACTCTTTATTCGAAATGTTCTAGTCGATACATCAGCATCTTAATCGTAGCTACGCTTTCGATCCAAATCACGTTTACAGGAATGCAAATAGAATCCATTTGCCTATACACGTGGTAGTTCACATCCCAGTATTAATGCTACCGCGTTTTAGAAGTGCCAACATTCCCATTGCTAGCTAGCTTAAGAAACACTGAGACTAATGAACGTTTTGCGGCTGTGGCGAGTCTAGTGGAGAATTCGAAACTGTGTAGAATACGTTTGGCAGCTGTGGAGCCGTTTATTTCCTGGGGTGGTGCAGAAATATCCTACTAAATTTACTCTCTAATAACAGTATTTTGCTATTTCGATAAACATCCCGAATGGTTGTCACATAAGCGGTGACATAAAGGAAGAAAATTCATGTTTTTGAGCCCAGAAAGCTCTATGGAACAGAATCTGTAGATCATTTTACCATTTTCATTGCGAAATTGCCGGCTTATTCATGTCTGGGGTAATAATAGAGGGCTGTTTGCCTGGGTTGTCTGCTAGCGTAGTGAAAGGAAGGTCTGGTTTGTTTTCGGTTCTAATCTCGATGGAGGCAGGTAGAATATCGGTAAAGCAATTTTAAGAAATTCTCGCGCCCTCAATACTTTTTATCGCTACCTTTATTCTGTACTGCCGCCCCGTGCATGTCAATATGACACTCTTGTAGAATTTCATACATGTTACTGCCTACTTTTTCCGCTTCTGTCGATAATGGAATTGACTTAAGTGTGGCACTGAATGATTTTTAACTGAATTTCGTTATGAATCTTCACGCATTGCTAAATTTGCACACTTTCATGGTAGGTCAGCAACGGTAATCCAGTAGGACTGGTCTGAACGTTGACACAGACCGTTTCGCGGCCGAAAGCGGATAATATTTTGCTAATTCGTAACGATCCGGCGTTCTTTGTCTTACTAAAACAGTTATGTTATCTCGATAAGTTGAAATTCATTTTTATTGGTACAGTTCATACCAATTAGCGTTTCTTCCTTCATTCTGTCTTATATTTACGTGTTGTATTTAACACACTAATCAGCATTAATATAGTCTTACAAATTATTGAAAACAGCCTAAAAAAGTTCAGATAGTTTGTCAATTTCACGCCTGTGCATAGTATGTTGGTAGCACTTCGTCGCCTTGCCGGTTATGCTGTGTAGCAGACTTTAAAGCCGTGCGGATCAGCATAACGAAAAGGCGAGGGGTCTCGCTCGTTTTGTCCACGACTGTACATATGGGGGAGAAGGTTCTCCACAATACACTGTCTTCTTCTGCTGACAGTACGCGAAAAATATATATACACTACACTTAGACTACACAGAAATAGACACACATCTTTACCCAGCAATAATAGACGAAGAAAAATGGGCACAACTAATGCTTTAACAAACAGTATTTCAAAAACAACATACGAAAATGAAAATGATGATGATGATGATTTTGGTTTGTGGGGCGCTCAACGGCGTGGTTATCAGGGCCCGTACAAATTCCCAATCTTTCCTCTGTCCAGTCTCGCCAATTCCTGAATGACGATGAAATGATGAGGACAACACAAACATATGAAGAGTACTTGCGGACACGACATAGCAGATATGCCTGCAAGTAATGTAACAACAATCTCCAGAGGGTGGACATCAATACTCCCGGTGACATCGAAAACAGTGACCCTAAAGAGAAATAGGAAGAGGAGAACGAGATGTAACAGTAAGTAGGCGTAGGGTGCTGGCGATCTAGCCAAGAAAGCACGAAATGTACACGAGTAAGCACCTAATGTTAGTGTATAGGATTAGCAATAGTATTTCTCTACTAATAACCAAACTTTTTTGTTGTGACTGACGGTCAACAGCTTGAAGACACCATTCCGTGGTATCCACAACCAGTCGCAATCGGTTGTGACACTAACAAAACTCTCCTCTATCCTATCATCTTTTTACAGTCTCCTTAAAACAACAAAATTTTATTTATATTTCAACCTTAAATTATTGTTATTTTTTAAAAAAGTATTATTCTTTATCATATTTTGTAGGTAAAAACAAAACAAAACAAAAAACTATAAAAAAGATGACAACCAAAAATGTAAGATGTACGACATATTTTAAAACATCAAGTAACAGACGTTTAATTTTGCAATAAATAAAAAATAAATCAACTAGGATAGAAAACCAGAGTGCAAAACAGTTTGAAAGGTGGCTACACTGAGTCACAGCGCCAGAGATTGCGCAAAAGAGTTTTATTCCGCCGCCTCCACTGGCAGTGATTGTTCAGAAGTAGCTGTGGGCAGTAGTAGTTCTGTGGTTGCCGTGGGCAGTGCTTGTTGAGAGGATGTTGATAGCAGTACTAGTTGTGAGCATGTTGTGTGCAGTTGTTCTGATGGGCTAGACAGCCGATGCTGTTCGATTGGGGATGTTGTAATGATCAGATTGTATTTTTCATCAATATATATGAAGTAACAAAAAATTTTTGTATTTCAAATTTCCTAAATAACAATGCCTCTTGGTCACAGGTTCAGTCAACAAAGCATCTGGCTTGTGTTCATGTATTAGAGAGTAATTCTGGTTTCTATGTGCAATCATAGTATTTCTGGTTTTTTTAATTACTTCATTGTAAATGGCGTTTAAAGCATCTTGTCGTATTGAGGAAGAACCGTGCCAGATGTGTACGTTGAATCACACTTCCACACACGGAACAGCTACACTTGTGCCTTGTTGTTGCGTAGCTTTCATAGTTGCTGGGGACTTAATTAATTAATTGTGTTAACGGAAGTTTCCTTTCAATCTTTGTTGTTATTATGCAGTCAGATTGCGTACTAAGACTAGCCAGGGACAACCGTTTACGAGACTTCGTAGCCGGACATACAGCTACTAAAAATATTTGCATTTTATTTATTTAAGCCCCCATGCAAGTTTAGCGTAGACTGATCTGCGTTAACCGTCTTTTCAGAGTGAAGTGGGAAAAACTGCCTTAACGTTCCAAAAGCTTGTGTAAGTTCCGAGAGCATACATTCCTGGAAGAGTCAAAAAGTATGTTACTTCCTCCCACGTATATCTTGCGAAAAGTCTGTGAACATAAAATCAGAGAGATTGGAGCCCACATGAAGGCTTACCAGCAATCGTTCTTCCCGCGAACCGTACGTGACTGGAACAGGAAAACGGGGAAATGACAGTGGCACTAGAAGAAGAAAAGGGTATTCTGTAACGTGTAGTACTGTAAATGCTTCACGTCAACGCACCAGTTGATCAAAATGACAATCCAGAATTTACTTGCTCTTTCTGATTCTTCTGTGTGCGTCATACTCACTACATCTCTTTTGAACCCGCCGCTAACTTTTAATTACCTTGGATATTCTTTGGTCAAAAGAACAGGTAAGAAAGGCTTTGAAGATTTATGTCAATATAGAAGATGTTACAGGTCACCTTTTGTGTCTACAGACTGTGATTTAGAGAACTACGAGGCAAGTAACGTGATACAGAGCTCTCGGAGTTGCAGAAGTTGGAAAACACCTTAAAACTGTCGACTTAGAGACACTACTGGTTATTTGTGAGGTGGGATGACAGAATAATCTTCCTTCATAACAGTATAGATCTATAAGAAAATCTTGTTGAGGACATTTATCAGGGTCGTTTTCAAAGTGACCCAACATATTGTCTTTTAAAGAGAGGAGGACACTACGGAAGAGCGCTTGCTCGTAACCCATGCGGGCTCAAATCTCTCTAATTTTATCTTCCTGGATATTTCGCGAGATATACACAGAAGGAAATAACATTCATTACGGTGATCTCACACCACTACCTACAGCATTTGAGGTGACGTTAATAACATAGGTCCTAAGGTATATTTGGGAAAAGCAAGTCAGGTTAGAGCTTCTGCATAAACGATTTATAATATCCCATTTGCTTAGTGGAGAGTAAATCCTATTAGTTAAAATGGTTCAAATGGCTCTGAGCACTATGGGACTTAACATCTGAGGTCATCAGTCCCCTAGAACTTAGAACTACTTAAACCCAACTAACCTAAGGACATCCCACACATCCATGCCCGAGGCAGGATTCTAACCTGCGACCGTAGCTGTCGCGCGGTTCCAGACTGTAGCGCCTAGAACCGCTCGAAATCCTATTAGTGGCCATGTAAGTTAGGAAGAGGGTTGAGTTTAGCTCTTGGAGCGGGGGCCTGATTAAATTTGTTGCAATGGCGATACAATTTGTTTCACGATAAGAGAACCACTAATACGGTTCAAACAACAGGTCATTGAATCCGGGTAGTGTTATCCGTTGGCTGACTATAGGTGGAGTGAATAGACTGTGTAAATGAGGAAATAGTCAAACTGCACAAATAATTGAAAGACGAGAATAAATAGATCTCAAAACAAAGGAGTTACAAGAACTCTCAACGTGCAACTGCTGAAGTGGTTCAATAATTTGGCACAGCCTGGCGTCGCTTCCTACACTTGTAATCTGAAGTGTTACCGATCTGCACCGTATGGCACCTAGGATAACATGCTTCTTGATATATGTATACAACAGCGCATGGGAAGCGTTACGTATTTGTTTGGCTCGTCCATGGAAGGCTGCGTCAAGTGTGTAGGTCTCAGTGACATGTAGTTCGGTTAAGTTAGATTAACTTCTGCCGCTTTTGTCGTCGCCCCACTGGCAAATACTCCTCCTGAAGAGCACCAACCGAACGCCATGAATGGAGACGACGCCGGCCCGGTAGCGCGGCCAGTCTGGGCGTATCGAGCGGCCGCCGCCGTCTCCGTCTCCGCCTGTCCCCGTTCTGTGTCGCTGTCCAGGCCGCCGGCCCCAGAGGCGCATTAATTACTCCGTGTAGGGACGAGTGTCCCGCATTCTAATTACACGCCGTTCCGTTCCGCGGCGCGCCCGCGAATGCGTGAGTAGCACGCCGCGCAAAGAGGATAGCGCCGAGAGCCCTCCTCGCGTAATCGCAGTTTCTTTAGCAATTAGTAATGTCGCCTGAGGGCCCTCCATACGTTTAAATGCGTTCTGACAAGCGGGCATCGTGCAGTGCGCCGCGAATTCGCCGCTCCGCTCCGAGCGGAAGAGAAAGCGCCAAGCCCGCGGCGGCACGCACCGCTTTGCTGCCCCGCCGTCTTGCGTCGCCAGTCTCTGTCCAACCAGGCCCGCCAGCCACGGAAGTACGTACGCCGTTATGAATTCATATCTCTGTAAGGTCGAAAATTTTTTGTCGGCATGCGTTATTAACCCGAGGGGTAGCTTCATGCATCTAATCGGAAAGGCTTTTCTTCCTCCCCGCTTTTCCACGCAGTGTACGAGGGTTGTGTCTCGAATGTATCTATTGAATGGAGGTGACTGAGGTCTACTGCACCTACTGACACCCGATGTACACTTCGTCCCTGCGCAAATAGAACAGATAACAGTGAATACTTTTTGTTATTTTTTGGAGGGTTGGTTGTGGTGACGGACTTACGTAGCGTAACCTGACGTATACATTAGGTTGGAGGGTGATATATATGAACATAGTAACTGTTCTCGAAAGAACAGATACCATTGATGACCGTGCAGCTTCTCTAGAATAAATGATAATTAATTGAAACCCTCAGCTGCCGACAGATGATGTTGATATACCTCGATGGGAACAGCTGAAAATGTGTGCCCCGACTGGGACTCGAACCCGGGATCTCCTGCTTACATAGCAGACGCTCTATCCATCTGAGCCACCGAGAACACAGATGACTAGCGCGACTGCAGAGACTTATCCCTTGCACGCTTCCCGTGAGACGCACATTCCCAACTGTCCACAATCTACATACGTAATGTACTTAATAGATATTTGCCCATCCCCTCATTACTCGCGCACACTAAGGTGACGATTCCCGTAAGAGAATCTTTCGAGAACAGTTACTATCTTCATATATGAAGTTAAAGGCTACCCAGCCATTGACCTTCGTCTGTGCAAATGGGCACAGGTCGCCCGAATTCTTACGGGAATCGTCACCTTAGTATGCGCTAGTAATGAGTGGATGGGCAAATATCTATTAGGTATATTACGTGTGTAGATTGTGGACAGTTGGGAATGTGGGTCTCACGGGATAAGTCCCTGCAGTCGCGCTATTCATCTGTGTCCTCGGTGGATCAGATGGGTAGAGCGTCTGCGATATAAGCAGGAGATCCCGGGGTCGAGTCCCGGTCGGGCCACACATTTTCAGCTGTCCCCATCGAGGTATATCAACAACACCTGTCGGCAGCTGAAGGTTTCAATTAGTTATCATTTATTGAAGGGTGATAACTTGACTGCGAGTTGGTGAAGTCAAAGAATGTGAAGAGCAATCGATTCCACAATGGATGTACACTGAGGTGGCAAAATTCTTGTGCTACCTGCTAACATAGTGTCAGACTTTCTTCTTCCCGGCGTAGTAAAGCAACTCGACGTGGCATGGGCTCAAGTATTCGTTGTAAATACCCTGGCAGAAATACTGAAACGTGCTGCCATACTGTCGTCCACAACTGTGAAAGTATTCCCGGTGCAGGATTTTGTACACTAACTGACCTCTCGATTATGTTCCACACATGTTCGATAGGTGACCAAATCATTCGCTCGAACTGACCAGAATGTTTTTCAAACCAATCGTGAACAGTTGTGACGCAGACATGGCAAAGTGCAATCCATAAAAATTCCGTCGTTGATTGGGAACATGAAGAGCAAGGATGGCTGTAAATGGTCTCCAAGTAGCAGATATATAAGCATTTCCTGGCAATGATCCAGTCTATTCCATGTAAACACACCCGACAGCACTATGGAACCGCCAGCACCTTGCAAAAAAATGGTTCAAATGGCTCTGTGCACTATGGGACTTAATTGCTATGGTCATCAGTCCCCTAGAACTTAGAACTACTTAAACCTAACTAACCTAAGGACATCACACACATCCATGCCCGAGGCAGGATTCGAACCTGCGACCGTAGCGGTCACGCGGTTCCAGACTGTAGCGCCTAGAACAGCACGGCCACTCCGGCCGGCAGCACCTTGCACAGTGGCTAGTTGACAACTTGGGTCCAGGGTTTTTGGAGTCTGTGCCACATTCGAACCTTACCATCAGCTCTTTTATTTCGCCACTGTCCTAACGGATACGTTCGTCGCACGTCCCACATTGATTTCTGCTGTTACTTCACGTAATGCTATTAGTCTGTTAGCACCGACAACTCAACGCAAACGCCGCTGCTGTCGGTCGTTGAGAAGGCCGTCTGTCACCGTGTTTCCTTGATGAAAGGTACGGCCTGAACTTGGGTATTCTCGATACACTCTTGATACTGTGACCTCGAAATACTGAATTCCCTGACGATTTCTGGAATGGAATGTCCTATGCGTCTAACTACCAAATGGTTCAAATGCCTCTGAGCACTATGGGACTTAACATCTTAGGTCATCAGTCCCCTAGAACTTAGAACTACTTAAACCTAACTAACCTAGGGACATCACACACATCCATGCCCGAGGCAGGATTCGAACCTGCGACCGTAGCGGTCACGCGGTTCCGGACTGCAACGCCTAGAACCGCACGGCCACCGCGGCCGGCTCTAACTACCACTCCGCTGCTAATTCCCGTCGTGCGCCCAGAATCACGTCGGAAACTTATTTACATAAATCACGTGAGCTCAAAAGACAGCAATGCCAATGCACTGCCCTTTTATGCCTTGTATACGCGATACTAAAAAATGGTTCAAATGGCTCTGAGCACTATGGGACTTAACTTCTAAGGTCAACAGTCCCCTATAACTTAGAACCACTTAAACCTAACCTAAGGACATCACACACATCCATGCCCGAGGCCTGATTCGAACCTGCGACCGTAGCGGTCGCGCGGTTCCAGACTGTAGCGCCTAGAACCGCTCGGCCACCTCGGCCGGCGTACGCGATACTACTGCCATCTTTATATCTTCGTCACTTCACGGTATCTAAAAAAAATGGTTCAAATGTCTCTGAGCACTATGGGACTTAATATCTGAGGTCATCAGTCCCCTAGAACTTAGAACGACTTAAACCTAACTAACCTAAGGACATCACACACATCGATGCCCGAGGCAAGATTCGAACCTGCGACCGTAGCAGTCCCGCGGTTCCGGACTGAAGCGCCTAGAACCGCACGGCCACCGAGGCCGGCTCACGGTATCTACGTTGATGGTAATTGTAATTAACAATTATGGTAATCTGGATGTAAAGCAGAAAGCTCACGAAATGAAGGTTTTGATAAAACTTCCTCTTACATTCAGCACTTTAAAAAGAAATGAGGAAAGAGTGATGTGATGCTTTCGTGACTTCATGCATATTATGAAATGCTTAAACCGACAATGTTGTAATATTTATGTAAGGGTATAACCACCATTTTACTGTGTTCCACGCAAGTCAGACGATTTTTGACATTTGTTTGGTTGGTTGGCTGATTTACGGGAGGGGACCAAACAGCGAGGTCATCGGTCCTATCGGACTAGGGAAGGATGGGGAAGGAAGTCTGCCGTACCCTTTCACAGGAGCCACCCCGGCGTTTGCCTGAAGCGATCTAGGGAATTCAAAGGAAACCTAAATCAAGATGGCCGGACGCGCGTTTTAATCGTCGTCCTCCCGAATGCAAGCCCAGTGTGCTAACCACTGCGCCACCTCCCTTGGTTCTTTTTTTATATGCGGCTACATTTTTCGGTGGTTTCATATGACTGTGACTCCACATGAAGGAAAAGTAATCAAATATTTCAATAATCGTACACTGAAGAAGCTTAAACTGTACACGCTCCCCAACACAACATATTAGCGCACGCGAATGTATATCTAGATATTATCTCACCTGAAATCTTCCAAGCTGCATCAACTGCATTCCGAGATCAATCCTGCACACCAGCACGACCGAGACAGCACGTCCGATTCTATCAGCGCTCGACAAAGAAGTGCGAGCCAGCGTGACTGTTTACGCGTCATCAATATAAACTTTGGTATCCAAAGAGTCTCCTCTATGCATGTACTCAGGGAATACGCTCTCTGTGTCAAATGTTACAAACAAAACTGCCACCTCTTGTAATATAAAAGCCACAATAGTTTAAGAAGCGGTATCAAGGGCTTCAATTACTCTGCAACGGGTGTTTACAAAGTGCGATATTTGCGTTCTATGGCGATTGAAAGGACGGAGACGTGAAACCAGGTGCAGGCACATCGTCGGCTTCTAACGAAGATAGGATCATACGGAGTAATTTCCCAAAAGTATGGTTTGTTCGAGAAATCCACATCTACACTACATGACTACTCCGCAATTTACAATTAAGTGGTGGCAATGGCTGAATCGAACACATTCAAGCTATTTATCTACCGTTCCACTCTCGAACTGTGCACAGGAAAAACGAGCACTTAAATCTTTCTGTGCGAACTCTAATTTGTCTTATTTTATTATAATGATCATTTGTATGAAGGTAGGCGCGAAAAAAATATAGTGACAGTCGGAGGAGAAAGCCGGGTGATTGAAATTTCACGAGAAGATCCTGCCACGACGAAAAACGCCTTTGTTTTAATGATTACTATCCCATTTCACGTATGTGTCCGTGACACTCTCTCCCCTATTTCGCGTAATACAAAACGAACTGCCTTTCTTTGAATTTTTTCTGTGTCGTACGTCTGTTCCCTCTGATGCGGATCCCACACCGCATAGCAATACCATACACTAGAAGGGGGCGGACAAGATCTGTTGCACTTCTTAAGTACTCTGCCAATAAATCGCATTGTCTGGTTTGCCTTCCCCGTAACATTACCTATGTGATCGTTCCAGTTTAAGTTATTCGTAACTGTAAACCCTTAGGATTTAGATGAGTTTATAGCCTTTAGATTTGTGTGATTTACCGTGCAATCGAAATTTAGCGGATTTCTGTTAGTAAGCATGCGGATGACTTCACACAACTACACCTATACACATAGCTACATCTATACTTCACAAGTTATCTTACGGTGGGTGGCAGAGGGTACTTCGTTTACCACAGTCACTTCCTCCATTTCCTGTTCCAGTCGCAAATGATTCGCGGGAAGAAGCATTGCTGGTAAGCCTCCGTGTGGCCTCGAATCTCATTATTTTTCACAGTCTTTTCTTAAACATACTTTAGAGGAAGCAAGATATTGGTTGATTCTTCTAGGAACGTACGCTCTCGGAACTTTAACAGTAGATCACACCGTGATGCAGAACGCCTCTCGCAGCGTCTGCCACTGGAGTGCTTACTAAATGAACCTGTAACGAAGCACACTGCTGTTCTTTGCCTCTTCTCTATTGCCTCTATCACTTCTATCCCGTATGGATCCCATAATGATGAACAGTCCTCAAATATAGACCGAACTCGTGTTTTCTACTTCCTTTACTGAAGGAGTACATTGCCCGAGAATTCTTTCAATGAACCTTTGCATAGCATGTGTCTTACTTGCCATTAGTTTACGTGGTCGTCTATGTTTGACTAATAGAACCCAGCACATTATATTATACGGGGAATGTTCTACAGAAGCGAAAGTAACATCGAGAGTACCGCAAGAAATAGTAGTACATACATGCTTTATCAGTTAGTATTAGCAGCGCTATAATATTGTTCACTGACAATATTGTTGTGTACAGGGAAGTATCGCTCTTAGGCAGTTGTAAGGAACTGCGGAAAGACTTGGACAAAATTTCCAGTTGGTATAATGGATGGCAGCTCTTTTCAAGTGCAGATAATATAAGACACTGCCTGTAACTAAGAGAAAGAACCGGATAGTATTTGTTTCCAAGACTAGTGATTAACATCATGAGCACCTTAGGACGTATAAATATTTATAGCTGTGTGAAATTGAATTATCATGTAACATTAATATTAGGGAAGTCGAGTACAAGACATAGATTTGTGGGAAGGGTTCTGGGAAAATGTAATTCGTCTGTATGGTGGTCCTGTCATTTTGGATTTTGTATGTTATCGATGTGCACGTCAGAGGCAGAGCAAGTTACGTTACTGTTAAACAATCTTTGGTCTTGTCGTGGCACCGTCTTTGCCTCTGCGAAGTGTGATACATTCTTAGTTGAGGTATGGAAGTCGATGGACGTATTCTGTAGTTCTGTGTTGACTTGTGATGGTATCTGTTAGATGAAGAGAATGCCAACAAGTATGAATATGATGCATACACTACTGGCCATTAAAACTGCTACACCACGAAGATGACGTACTACAGACGCAAATTTAACCGAGAGGAAGAAGATGCTACGATATGCAACTGATTAACTTTTCAGAGCATTCACACAAGGTTGGCGCCGGTGGCGACACCTACAACGTGCTGACATGAGGAAAGTTTCCAACCGATTTCTCATACACAAACAGCAGTTGACTGGCATTGCCTGGTGAAACGTTGTTGTGATGCCTCGTGTAAGGAGGAGAAATGCGTACCATCACGTTTCCGACTTTGATAAAGGTCGGATTGCAGCCTATCGCGATTGCAGTTTATCGTATTGCGACATTGGTGCTTGCGTTGGTCGAGATCCAATGACTGTTAGCAGAATATGGAATCGGTGGGTTCAGGAGGGTAATACGGAACGCCGTGCTGGATCCCGACGGCCTCATATCACTGGCAGTCGAGATGAAAGGCATCTTATCCGCATGGCTGTAACGGATCGTGCAGCCACATCTCGATCCCTGAGTCAACAGATGGGGACATTTGCAAGACAACAACCATCTACACGAACAGTTCGACGACGTTTGCAGCAGCATGGACTATCAGCTCGGAGACCATGGCTGCGGTTACCCTTGACGCTGCATCACAAACAGGAGCGCCTGCGATGGTGTATTCAACGACGAACCTGGGTGCACGAATGGCAAAACGTCATTTTTTCGGATGAATCCAGATTCTGTTTACAGCATCATTATGGTCGCATCCGTGTTTGGCTACATCGCGGTAAACGCACAATGGAACCGTGTATTCGTCATCGCCATACTGGTGTATCACCCGGCGTGATGGTATGGAGTGCCATTGGTTACACGTCTCGGTTACCTCTTGTTCGCATCGACGGCACTTTGAACAGTGGACGTACGTTTCAGATGTGTTACGACCCGTGGCTCTACCCTTCATACGATCCCTGCGAAACCCTACATTTCAGCAGGATAATGCACGACCGCATGTTGCAGGTCCTGTACGGGCCTTTCTGGATACAGAAAATGTTCGACTGCTGTCCTGGCCAGCACATTCTCCAGATGTGTCACCAACTGAAAACGTTTGATCAATGGTCGCGGAGCAACTGGCTCGTCACAATACGCCAGTCACTACTCTTGATGAACTGTGGTATCGTGTTGAAGCTGCATGGGCAGCTGTACCTGTCCACGCCATCCAAGCTCTGTTTGACTCAATACCGAGGCGTATCAAGGCTGGGTACTGATTTCTCAGGATCTATGCACCCAAATTGCGTGAAATGTAATCACATGTCAGCTCTAGTTTAATATATTTGTCCAATGAATACCCGTTTATCATCTGAATTTCTTCTTGGTGTAGCAACTTTAATGCCAGTAGTGTATATTGGAAGGTGAAAGCGATATAAATTTTGTATAATGTTATTATTTTTTGAAGAGAAGAAGTTTGAGGTAACACTGTTGCTTTGCGCAGCTAGTTTGTCCGAATGATTATTGTCAGCTAGTTAACTTCTCAGAGCTGAAAGAAAGACCATCCCACTTCCCTGAATCATGCATTAACATATTAATTGATTAAGCTGTTTGATTTTTATAGAAATTCTCTGTTAACACTGTACCCTCTTTAAGTCGTTGTTCACTTTGTTAGGCATGGTATTTTTCATACATATGTTATGTGTGAAGATAACGCGAAGGTTTACTCTGTCTTTATACTTATCTGTCTTTATACAATCGTTCACTTGGAATATTATTTCATAGGAATAGTAGTTACTCACCCCACCCCCACTGTTTATCATTATTCATTACCACAGTTACCGCTCGACCGCTACGGTCGCAGGTTCGAATCCTGCCTCGGGCATGGATGTGTGTGATGTCCTTAGGTTAGTTAGGTTTAAGTAGTTCTAAGTTCTAGGGGACTGATGACCTTAGAAGTTAAGTCCCATAGTGCTCAGAGCCATTTGAACCATTTGAGCCATTACCACAGTTGCAAATTTTATTTAGAAATAGGAATCTAGCTTAGACGCTGCCTGCTTGCTGTTTGCTGTTGTGCTTTCGAGAAATCTGCAATGATGTTGCCAAGACGCGAGGTAAGTGAAAATTTTGATTAGGGCCAAATAATTGTTTTACTTCAGTTGCGCTTTTAATATAAAGACAAACTGCATTCAGATCAGTTACAGTTCAATTCAAATTAGGTTCTGTTTAGTCAAAGATTAGCATACGAGTTTAAGTTGTATAAAAGTTGTGCGAGATGAATGAAAATTGGTAGGCGTGTTATTACATCTGAAAGACGATGTCTCTTCACATTTTGCACCGTTAGCATAATATCTGCATTAGTAGCGCGTCTACTAGAATGCAAATCAACTTTACTTAAATACACGCTGTAAAGGCAGTGACCGTTCATTACCTGTGAGATTGGACGTGATGAGTTGATGTTAGTCAAGACTTAAGGCGACAAAGCGTCAATATCAACACCTCACTGAGTTTGAATGAGGTGGTGTAATAGGATTACGATAAGCAGGATGTTCCTTTTGTGGTACTCCAGAAAGACTTGGCGAGAATGTAGCCACTGTACATGACTGCTGGCAGAAGTTGTCACGGGAATGTACGGTCGCAAGAAGATCGGGTTCCGGACAGCCACTTGGCACTACCGAGAGGGGAGACCGTAGTGTTCGGCGTATGGGTATGACGTATCGTACTGCTTCTGCAGCAGTAATTTAAGCTGCATTTGCACCACAGTGAAACAGCGAACTGTTACAAGCCGGTTACTTCAAGGACAGCTGCGCGCCACACGTCCTGTAGCGTATATTCCACTGACCCCAAACCACCACCATTTGCGACTTCAGTGATGTCAAGCGAGAGGTCTTTGGGGTGCAGGTTGGAGTTCTGTTGTGTTTTCCAATGAAAGCTGTTTCTGCCTCGGTGCCAGTGATGGCTGTGTGTTGATTAGATGAAGATCAGTTATGAGCATGCAACCAACATTTCTGCGTTCTAGACACACCGGACCTATACCTGAAGTTACTGTCTGGGGTATGATTTCGTATGACAGCAGAAGCGCTCTCGTTGGTTATGCTACACAGCCTTACTGCAAATCTGTACGTCAGTCTGGTGATTCGATCTGTTGTGCTGCCATTCATTAACAGCAATCCAGAGGGGGTTTTCCAACAGGATAACGCTCGCCCAAATACCGGTGTTGTAACCCAACATGCTGCACAGAGTGTCGACATTTGCCTTGGCCTGCTGCATCACCAGATCTGTCTCCAATCGATCACGTATGGTACATCACCGGACGACAACCTTAGCGTCATCCACAAACAGCATTAACCGTCCCTGTACCAGCGGACCAAGTGTGACAGGCATGGAACCCCATGCCACAAACTGACATCCGGCACCTGTATAACAAAATGCATGCACGTCTGCATGCCTGCATTCAAAATTCTGGCGGTTACAACGGTTATTAATGCACAGTATTTTATACTTTCAATGGCTTATCTCGCTCTTACATTAATCTGTTATCTTGCAATGTTAATCACTTACATATGTTACCTAGGCAAATGTTTCCCGAATATCAATACTCGATATTAATTATCTTTTGTGTTTTATTTTTTCAATCAGTTTGTGTAGATGTAGACTCCTCTAGAATAACACGTAGGGGTTCAAAAAAATGGCTCTGAGCACTATGGGACTTAACATCTATGGGCATCAGTCCCCTAGAACTTAGAACGACTTAAACCTAACTAACCTAAGGACAGCACACAACACCCAGTCATCACGAGGCAGAGAAAATCCCTGACCCCGCCGGGAATCGAACCCGAGAATAACACGTAGGGGGCCGCAGGGTTTAACATCCTAATGCAACTGACGGACCGTCATTGACAATGTCACATGCCTCCACCTTATGAGACGCTATGGAGAAATTTGGAATTTAAACCAGGACATTGGGTTATATTCTTGTGATAAGGAACTCCCGTTGGTGGCAAAATACTGGCGAATATTTCTTCCGCTGCCAGGCTATCTCTGCAGGCGTTCCTTAGCGACCTCAGTTACGGAAGTAGGTCAGGGAAGATCGGAAGAAAGGCAGTTTAATCAACATCCAGACTCTTACAACGAACTGATTCTGGTGGAGAAGGATGGGAGTGCACGTGGGTTCAAGGAACCACCCAGACATTCAGGGACACTGGTTGAGGTAGGTAACGGAATCCTAAATCAAGAACTCTGAACAGGGGCTTGAACACCAGCGCGAGCCTCGTATGGTCCTTTGTGCTCTGCCCACATGTAGGTCCATCTAATCTCAAGGCTTAACTGTACTCCGTGCACAAAAGGTAAATCTTATTGATGTTACTATTACGACTCATGAAGTTTCCTAATTTATTGGAGCATGATTTCTGATATAACGAAGCTTGGGAAGAGGTAGTACGTTATTACAAATTGAAGCCTAAAGTGCGCGTCATTTATGACGGCGGCCGAGTTTAGGTTAGTTCTGCGCATCTGACGTCACAAAACACAGTCAGCCAATGAACAGAGAACGACGTTGCCAGAGTTCGACTGCAGTGCAGAGCACGGACGAGTGTCTTCAGTTTTAGAAACGTTCAGTCATAAATAAAGTAATTCAACAAAAGTAATGTCTTGATAGCAGACTTTCTTTTATAGAAAGTTTGGAAAAAGCATTCTTTATACCAATTGCTTCATATTCTATTAATTAATTAAACCAAACAAGCAATAAGCCTCCTAATTCATGCGATAGCAAGGAAAGGTGTTTGTATCACTCTCACTAACCGCTTTTTCGCAATAAAGAACAGCGGTAATTGTTAATTTCCTATTGTACTTCGACGAAACGTGAGTAATCCATAGTGATACCAACAGTGTTTGTCAGTATTTTGCGTGAGAAGTCGGCTCTCAGCCGTGGCAGCGTGCGGACGGCCCCGCGCGCCGGCCAGTGCTCCGCTGCAGGCGTTGTTTACTTCCGCGTCGTAGCTTTAAGGCTTGTGTCCGTCCACCGTGAACAACATGTCGAGCGCTTACCGCCGTGCGACCCTTAAAGTTTCCTTCCCAGCTGAACATGCGTGACCTCGTGCACATGAAGTTGAAACGTTCATACGTGAAGAAGTTCGTTTAGATCCTAACCACGTTATCGGAATCCATTTTTCGATCACGAGTAGTGTCGTTTATATTAAAATGACAAACACCGAGGTGTGTGAAGATGTTATTCGCCGCCATGCCAATGGACTTAAGTTCAAATACTCTGATGGTCACGTCGGAGCTGTAACGCTTGAACTCGCAGAGTACGGTCAACGCACGATTAGGGTGTTTGAACTACCTTTTGAAGTGCCGAAGGACGAAGTTGTCTCTGCTTTACAACCGTACGGTAACGTCATCGGTTACGTAGAGGAAAAATGGCAAACCTTCACGACCTACCACGTCCTTAATGGTGTGCGTCAGGTCAAAATTGAACTGAAAAAACATATACCATCATACCTGACAATTGGCGGGGTGCGAGCCATTGTCACGTACGACGGCCAACCCTGAACATGTGCGGGTTGTGGACAAGAAGGCCATGCCAGATCCGCATGCATGCGACGCCGCCTGATCCAGACGCCGGTCGGCGAGGAAGCGTCCCCAGCGGTGATCGCCTAGATCCCTGTCACATATGCCAAGGTTGCCAAGGAAGGTAGCACCTCTACACAGGGTCTTCCGGCTCCGTTGACGTCGTCTGATCAGGTAGAAGCATTCACTACTGAGATTCCTTCTGAGGTGCCACAGACGCCAGATCCTGACCTGCCGAATCTTCGCAGCACTGTGACTGAAAATGCTACTGAGATGGACGTTGATTCGGGAGTGGTACCTACTTCTGCTTTCCTTCAGACTGGTCCGGAGTCAGATGAAAGCCACCCGCCATCAGACTCTGAACGACATGTTCGAAAACAACGGTCGACACGAAAGAGAAAGAAACGTAGCCGGACACTCCCTGATGAATCCATTCTACGGATGGATACCAGGGATGCAGACCGGAAGATGGACGACAAAGCGCTCTTTGATGACCAAAAGTCTGATGCGAACGACCCGCCACAGGCGACCACTGGCAACGAACACCCCTCCTTACTGGCGCCGTCGCTCCCACAGGTCGACGTTGAAGAGAGCCTATCCGCTGAGCCGAAAACTACGTCTCCTCTCCACGTGGATGATGTGCACAGCCGATGCCCTACCGCAGTATCAGTCTCCTGGGCATACGACGTGGAGATCGAAGGGACTGGGGTGGACGGTGCTAATGATGGGGCGCCCCCATCGGTTGCGCCCGAGCCCGCAAACAGTCCACAATAGCAACCTCTTCAGCGGACCGGCAAGATCGACGACCTCTCGCTCCTGAAGAAGGAGCCCCACCTGTGCCTGTGGGACTCCAACACCAGCATTATCGTGTCGCAACGATTAACCTCGCGACCATTCGTGCGCCCCACAAACTAGCGCTGCTCCGCGATATGATTTATGATGCGGACATAGATACTGCGCTTTTTCAGGAAGTGCATGTCGCCGATTTTTCACCACCACATGGCTTCACGGCGCATCTTTCTCCCGCTTCGGACACCGGTAGTGGTGTTGCCATCATCTTACGAGAAGGTCTTCCTGCCGAAGATGTCCTATACCTCCCAAACGGCAGAGGTATGGCCCTTACTCTCTTTGGTGTACGCATCGTCAACATTTATGCACCGTCGGGCTCCAGCTACCGTCGTGAACGCAATGCCTTCTTCGCGAATGAAGTTACATCCCTTTATATGGGACCACACGATGACTGGGTCATGGGTGGAGACTTCAACTGCACCCAGCGATCTCAGGATCAATTGCCGCGTCACTCACCATGCGCATCTCTGGAAACAGTCGTCACGCGGCTACAATTTGTCGACACGTGGAGACATGTTCACGGTAATCTTATGGGCTTTACGTACTACACTGCGCACTCCTCTAGCCGACTGGATCGCATCTACATCTCGCGATCCCTAATTCAACACACTCGACAGGCTGAAATCTGGCCTGTTGCTTTCTCAGATCATGAGGCTTACTTCTGTGATGTTGTTCTCACAAGACAGGCAGTATGGCACGGACGTGGTTTATGGAAACTGAACACGGCACTTCTTAATTCACCTGACTGTCGACTTCTAATAGAAGACACTTGGATCACATGTAATAGACGCCGTCCCACGTATCCGTCTACCATATCCTGGTGGATTCAGTGTGCAAAACCTGCTCTTCGAAAAACTTTGATCCGGTATGGCAAAGATGTTGTAGCCTGGAGGAAGAGCACTATGGACATTTATTACTGCAGGATCCTACGAGAATGCTCCACGATGCCAGCCTCCCCTGAGCGCCATACAAGGATGAACCATGCTAAGGCACAAATCTCCAATCTCATGCGGAGGCATTTGGAAGGAGCGATAGTACGATCTCGTACTGCTGATCGCATGCCTCATGAACATCCGTCGATGTACCATATCATCCAAGAACGCCAAAATCGACGCCGAAAATTGATTCACGTCCTAACAGACCAAGAAGGGCGTCGCTACGTAACCCAATCTGCAATAGGGAATGTGCTTCACGCCCACTACCAGCAACTCTACGCCGCAATTCCACATTCCCCAGAGTTGATCGAGGAAGTCTCACAGCTCAGCTTCGGTGGTATCCCAGGAGAAGCGGCGATTGACTTGATGTCAGAGGTGACTAATGATGAAGTCCGCAATGCGTTCGCTCCCCAGGACCCGATGGTCTTCCCCTCGAATTTTATCGCACCTTCCGTGATTTGTTAGAGTCCACCTTCACCTCCATCTGTCGGGAACTGATGTCTCCGGAAGTACCTGTCCCGGACGCTTTCATGGGAGGAATTATTATTCCCGTACATAAACAATATCAGTGATTATCGGCCCATCACCCTCCTTAACAGTGATATGAAAATCTTCACTCGCCTTTTGGCGGCACGACTTAAAAACGTTGCCCGATATGTTATGTCGCCAGACGAAGCATCTTTGGGGGGGGATAATAATATCCGCACGGCTTTATGCCGCTGCAGGGATATGATCGCCGTTATCCAGGCACAACGCCTGTCTGGGGCACTTGCGTCTTTGGACTTTAGTCAAGCTTTTGATAGCGTTGACCTTCCTTACGGCCGTTCTCCACCATATGGGTTTCCCAGTCGCCGTTATCACGGTAGTGATGCGCCTTCTGCGGGGTGCCTCATCCAGGATTATGTACAATGCCAGACTCACTCCTCCGATAAAAATAGGTCGATCCTTACGTCAAGGCTGCCCTCTATCAGCGATTTTGTACGCCTTTTCCTTGGAATCCTTGCTATGTGGACTAAGACAACGTTTGGTAGGGTTGTCCATAGATCACTACCGATTCTGTTGCACGGCCTATGCTAACGATGTAGTCATCTGTTTACGTATTGCCGACGAGGTTCGAGCTGTTTCGACGTGGGTAGTGACTTATGGTGAGGCATCGGGTAGCTCTTTAAACGTACGTAAGTCACAAGTTATGTTCATTGGCACGGGACTTCCCGTGGAGAGCGTTACACCTCTCACCACCGTTGGTACCATTCGCTGTTTGGGAATAGATTTTTCATCTGATCTCCGGCATTCAGCCACCACCAAATGCCGACACCTCCTTCTAATGATCAGAGCAGGTCTTATGGACCATCGCCATCGATCCCTAGATATTCTCCAACGAGATCGATATGTAAATATATATATCGCATCCCGAGTTCCCCATTTAGCACAAGTTCTACCTTTCCCTATTACTGTGGCACGTCGCATGTTGGCAGCGATGGCATCTTTCGTCAGCTCTGGGCTGTTGTTCAAAGTTAACTATGCAACCCTTACTCTTCCCCGTGAACGAGGTGGGATAGGTCTGTTTCACGTGCCGGATAGAGCTCGCGCCCTATTTGTCAGCTCCCAGATGACGGTATGGACACGTTGCCCAACGAACCTCTCTGGTCTCCTCCTGTCGGAATATTCGCCGGTCTCACTGTCAGCCCCAATGATGATCTCGGATGTTACAGCCCAGTTCCATAGTATACGATACTTCTTTCTTGAACTCAGTTATCTACGCCTCACCTTACCAAGACAACTTTTACTCAAGACGAAGGCAGTATACAATGTCCTCCAATTAGGTCGTCCACCTAACCCGATTGAACAAAAGTTCCCCCAGGTTGACTGGCGTCATGTATGGCGCGTGGTGTTCGCCTGTTACCTTGACACGAATGTTCAATCTGCCTGGTACCTAACTGTCAGTGGTAAGCAAATCAACCAATTTCGCCTTCATCGTATCCACCTCGCCCAATCACCTCTATGTTCCACGTGTGGAGACGAACATCGGTTAGTTTGAGGACCGGCGGCGGAGGTTTGGCACTTGGTTCGTCGTATTGTGGCTTTTCTAACGCGGGACATTCCGGACCGGATTACTCCCCTTTCATTATTATTTCCGGAACGTGACTATTTTCCTCGGACAAAGACCAATGCTGTGAATCGGATTCGCGGACATGCGATTCACTACCTATTTGGACACACTGTAGACTCTGTACTCGATTTTTGGACATACCTCAATGACCGTCATTATGTCCTTGTCCGTCACCCAAAATACAGACAATTTTTCTCAAACTTCCTTGGGAGTGCTTTCCACGACCCGCCTCGCAGCTGGAATGTGTTAAGCCAAGAGAGAAGAAGGTTTCCTGTTTGAACCAATGAACATTTCTGAACAATTTACCGGAACACATCAATTTCGAGAAGACGTGACTCAACATATTACCAGCGGGGCGCAGAAGGCCTCTGATAAATTACAAAAAAAAGAGATTAAATTAAAAAAATAAAAATAAAAATAAAATTCAGAAAAAGGAAGATTTTGTTTCGTTTGTAAGGATAGCCCTAACCTTGATTTCCCATATTTCCCCTGGTATATAGGTAGCTCTCTGGAGTAGGTTTAGTCAGGAGCCAACGCCTGAAGTGGACCAGATTTTTTTTGTTATAGGATGAAAAGTGGCGGTGGCACTTAAGGTTTTTTTTAGTTAAAAAAAAGTGTATGGGTGCTAAGCAAAAGGTTCTGAGTTCAAACCTTGATCGGTGCCTAATATTTTCTTTGTTTAAAAACAATATCGAAGTGTCTTACTTCATGAATTTTATTCGTTTGAATGTAATTTTTTTTTAATTTCTAGTGACAACTAAAATCGACCATACAGAAAGTATACGCTATGGACTTTTACCTCTGCAAACTCTTCAATATTTCGTGCAATGGTTTACTGCATCTAATGCTGCACAATAACTGCGTTGAACATCGAAGCAAAATTATGTCATTTATGGGGGGAAGGTATCAGTCAAGAAGATGTGTAAAAATCAAATTTTTGGGCCAAATAGTTTTTGTGAAATCGAATGATAAAGTGTGTCAAAGCAGTCGAAACACCATGTGTCAGCACAGGCGAGCAGTGCAATGATGACAAAATCGCGCACATCGCGGAATGCGGGGAGCACGTCTCTGTAGCAGTGAAAGCGTTAATGCGGCCGTGGTGTCTTTACTTCATAAACTGCGCGCTCCCCCCTAAACGTAAGTTTGCGAACTATACTATGGCGCTGCTTCTCTTGGCGCGTACAACTGGCAACGCAGCAATCTCCTGCGTCTGGGTGGGCATGCGCGAACCGCCAAGATAAAAGAATTCAACTATAGTAGGTGATGAACTGGACTCCAAGGTGAGATAACCCATACATGACAGTGTGTGCACAAAGCTGGTCTATCATTTCAAAAAATCGTAACTTGGAAACTATTAGAGATAGAATATCCTGGTTCAACGTGAAACGTTTAGTAGCTCTCAAAGTTTTACGCCAGAATTTTAGTGTGTGCCCCAATCGTCAGTCTAGAGCATCAAGGCGATATAAGAGTTCTGCCCATGTACTTTTCAGCATCGCAGGATCGACAGTTCCCATTGCTTCGCTGATTCGGGAACAAGAGCAACAGTGTCACTGCAGACACTGAAGGGTTTGGAAAAAGGCGTTGGTCCGATGACTGCCGTGGGTCTGGAGAAAATGATTCGGAAATTCGAAAAGACGGGTTCTTTTGGTGCGCAACCTGATGGAGGGAGGAAACTAATTAATTCGACGTCAGTGGAAGCAGTGGGAACAGCAATGCAGGAGGAGACAAGTGGTGGTGTGCAAACGTGTAGTGCACGGAGAATTGACTGAACATTGGACATACCCCTGAGCATGGTGCGTAAAATCCTGCGAACAGCCTCTTTGCTATCCATTCAAAATTACTCATGTGCACGAGTAGCTTCCTGTTGACCTGCCAGCAAGAGAGACGTTTGCTCTAGAATTTCTTGCTCACTTGGAAGTGGACAATGATTGGCCGTGGAAGATTTTGTGGACAGACGAAGCCCACTTCCGTCTTACAGGATATGTCAATACACAGATTTGTCGAATATGGGCAACGGAAAACTCACACGCAAATCAAACAGTACCACTTCATCTTAGAAGGTCACTGTGTGAAGCGGGTTTACGGAATCATTTATCATAGGGCCATATTTTTTCGAAGATATAGGTGCTTCCGGTCCTGCTACCTGTACCGTCACTGGTATGCGCTATGAGTGTCTTTTGCGCAACTATGCCACTTCAGCTCTCTAACAGCGTGGATGTGTGGATTTGATCATTTTATGCAAAATAGTGCCCCTCCGCACTTTGCAAATCCAGTTAAGCAGCTGCTGAAGTGCCGTTTCGAATATGCTAGAATTATCAGCAGCCATGTTCCTACAGCCTGGCCGTCCCTATCATCTGCTCTTAATCCGTGTGACTTTGGCTATGGGGCTATCTGAACGATGTTGTGTTTAGTGTTCCGATTGCAAACTTGCCTGCGTTGAAGGCACGCATTGCGCAATACATTCTGAGCGTGACCCCGGAGACACTTCGATCACTTGTGGAACATGCTGTTTCTCGTTTTCAACTTGTTGCAGAGAAAGGTGGACGGCATATTGAACATGTTTTGTGCCAGTAACATGGAAATCAATTATCCGATTTGATTCTGACTGATGCTTTTTAAACAGCTTTTGGCCTCAGGACAATTAAAAACCGATGTGAGTGATGTTTTTATGAGATTTTTTTGCATCAAGACAATTTAAAACCGTTTTTCCCATCCAATGTGATACGATCTTGCCGTGGTGGATTGGCTTACGTAACTAACAGTATCACACCTGTACATCCATGTACACTGAGTGGTACAGTTTGTTTGACGTCAGACGTACACCAGCCGGCCGCTGTGGTCGAGTGGTTCTAGTCACTTCAGTCCGGAACCACGCTTTTGCTACGGTCGCAGGTTCGAATCCTGCCTCGGACATGGATGTGTGTGATGTCCTTAGATTAGTTAGGTTTAAGTAGTTCTAAGTCTAGAGGACTGATGACCTCAGATGTTAAGTCCCATAGTACTTAGAGCCATTTGAGACAAACGTACACCTTAGGCATTGTTGTATGATTCATATGTCATTTGTAGTCAACCACTATTAAATTATGATGCTTACAGAGCAATCTATTGCTACATTTTGTAACTATTTATTTTCCTTCTGCTATACGTTTCGCTCCTCCTCCGATAATATTGCGTTGCAATTTGAGCTCTTCTGACCAGTGGTGTTATTTCTACGGCAGTTTGAACGTTTAACTTTAATTGTAATCACCCTGTAAATACGGACGGAGCCCTCGTTCAAACTCTGGGAGGTGCCGATAATGGCGTCTTTGTCTCCTGAAAGGCATTCTTGACCAGCATCAACTCACGATGTCCAGTCTCAAAAGCAACTAACACTCACGACCGTTGCATCACGTATTTATGGCAAACCGGATTTGCATCCTCATGGTGGCGCTACTAGCGCCAACCATAAGCGACTGGCGCGAAATACGAACAGACATCTTCCTTCAGATTTAGAAACGCGCCTACCAACTTTCGTTTATATTACGCAACTCCTTCTTAGTGTCGCGATTTTTTTCCGTGGTGCATGTGAAAATAAGTGTAAGTGTGTTTATGCGTTCCACATCTATTCATAAACTACCAGATCAATTTTAACTAAATCTGGTACACGTACAACTCATTGTCTAGAAGAAAATACTGTGAGGTGCGGGAGCTTACATGGGAAGGATTGGTAACACCTGACAATTATGTTGGTCTGCACAACTGTTGTGTTGTGTGGGTAGTATCAGAATATGTTTTTATAGAGAAAAAACCAACGTCAGTTATTAAATGAGCAAAATTATATCCTTAGCAAAGCCTTTCTTTTTCCTTTTCTTCACTCCGTGGAATAGGCTTTCTGCCTTTCACCTTCACTGAAGTCATCCAATGAAATGGTTCAAATCGCTCTGGGCAGTATGGGACTTAACAGCTGAGGTCATCAGTCTCCTAGAACTTAGAACTACTTAAACCTAACTAACCTAAGGACATCACACACATCCATGTCCGAGGCAGGATTCGAACATGCGACCGTAGCGTTCGCGCGGTTCTAGACTGAAGCGCCTAAAATCGTTCGACCACAGCGGCCGACGAAGTAATCGAATCCTCAGTCGTCTTATTCCTTGTTTAATTAATCTGTCTACTTATATTCTGAAGATATAGTGCATTTTTATACATTTGCTCTGTTTTCATTTATACCGAATATTTTCAGCTCCACATCGCAGCAGTGTCTGTTTCTTCAGCAATACGTGCATGTCTGCGTGACATTGCACAGTACACCGCAAAACACAGACACTGGAAAATAGTAATTCCTCAAAGACAGAGATCATGGGCATTGGTGTGTGGCACTGATACCGTCAGAGTGCGGCCACGGTGGACATGTGAGTACTGCGAGCAACGCAGTGGCCCAGCTGGTGGAGTGGGAGGACAGTGGGAGGAGTGGGAGGTGGGGGGGTTCAGTTGCTGCAGTGACACGAGCCAGGGAGTCATGGGCGGAGTGAAGTTTGAGAGTGGCCTCAAGAACTGATGTGTACGGAACGGTCCCGGATGAATCGACGAACATCGTGGACAGGAATCATTCCATGTAGGCTTTCACGGCCGGCGTCTTCATCAATAAACACTTCCGGGCTAAGTTACCGTGGTCGATCTGTAGAACTTCTCCCTGACGTTTCGTTCTCAACTACGGAGAACATCTTCCGAGGTGAGTCAACGACTGGCTGCTAGGAGCTGCGGCCGCCGCTTATATGGATATCGTAGAGGGCGCCACCGCACGTCACGTGGCATCGATGTGCAGCTATATATGGATTACCAAAGATACATAAGCCTGATGTTCCTTTGAGACCAATAGCCAGCGCAATTGGAGCTCCTACCCAAGAACTAGCCAGACACCTTGCCTCTTTGTTAAAACCTTACATAGGCAAAACTGAGAGTCATATTAAAAACTCTCTACACTTCATTGAGAAATTGAGGGAAATTACTGTCGGTCCTAATGACATCCTTGTCAGTTTTGATATAGTGTCTTTATTCACGATGGTTCCAGTTGATGAAGCTCTCTCCCATATATGTTCCCTACTGCTATAGTAGCCTTGTTCCAACACTGTCTATCCTCGACCTATTTTCAGTACAATGGTGAATTTTATGAACAGATCGATGGGGTAGCCATGGGAAGCCCACTAAGTCCCGCAATTGCGAATTTATTCATGGAATATTTTGAACATCAAGCACTGCAGTCGGCCAAAAAAAGCCCCTGGAAGTGGTATCGGTATGTGGATGATACCTTTGTAATATGGAATCATGAGGAAGAAGACTTGAATGATTTCCTGGTACACTTAAATAGCATCAACCCAAAGATTAAATTTACTATGGAGAAGGAGAAGAATGGACAACTTAACTTCTTGGATGTATCAGTTATCAAACGGGCGGATGGGACTTTAGGCCATAAGGTCTACAGGAAAGGTACACATACTGATCGCTACCTCCATAAGAACTCAAACCACCACCCTAGGCAAACGAGGGGGGTCATAAAAACACTAGTGGATAGGGCCAATAATATTTGTGAACCAGGCTACTTACAAGAAGAACTAAATCATTTACGAATGGCCTTTGCGAAAAATGGTTATACGAAAAACGAGATTAACCGAGCACTTCACCCAAATAGAAAAATGCGTCAAAATAGGAGACAGCAACAACCATCAGCTGGAAAAGTATTTCTTCCGTTCATCCATAATATCACGGATCGCATTGGGAATGTACTAGCCCGCATCTCGTGGTCGTGCGGTAGCGTTCTCGCTTCCCACGCCCGGGTTCCCGGGTTCGATTCCCGGCGGGGTCAGGGATTTTCTCTGCCTCGTGATGGCTGGGTGTTGTGTGCTGTCCTTAGGTTAGTTAGGTTTAAGTAGTTCTAAGTTCTAGGGGAATTATGACCACAGCAGTTGAGTCCCATAGTGCTCAGAGCCATTTGAGCCATTTGAATGTACTAGCCAAGTTCAGGTAGAGACCATTTTCAGATCTACTAAGAAAATTAGTGAATGCCTAAGATCAACAAAAGATGCTCTTCACCCTCTAGCCACCCCAGGGGTATATAAAATTCCGTGCAGTTGTGGCAGGTTTTACACAGGAACTACAAAAAGAAGCATCAATACACGGTTGACGGAGCACAAAAGAAACTGTCGCTTGGGACACACCGACAAATCGACAGTAGCGGAACGTGTTTTTAAGGATGGAGATCACGAAATAAAATTTGGTGAAACAAGCGTGCTAGCGAGGACGTCGCATTATTATACACGTATGTATAGAGAGGCAACTGAAATCCACAAACATCAATACAATTTTAATTGTAAAGAAGAAGGATTAAAATTGGATAAGATATGGCGGTCGACGTTGCATCAATCACGTGGCAATCGATTGCCTGCAATCGAGAGAACAGACGATAGCCAGAGATAGCTGCACATCGACGCCACGTGACGTGCGGTGGCGCCCTCTACCATATCCATATAAGCGGCGGCCCCAGCTCCTAGCAGCCAGTCGTTGACTCACCTCGGAAGATGGTTCTCCGTAGTTGAGAACGAAACGTCAGGGAGAAGAAGTTCTACAGATCGACCACGGCAACTTAGCCCGGAAGTGTTTATTGATAATCGTGGACAGGGTTTCCGTGTGGAGAAGAGTCTACGGGTATAGTTGTCTTCACCTGGTCGGACACATCAGTTCCAGAGGAGGTGAAGAAACAAGATACACCACGTGAGTGCTTTCGCAACTGACGATGGCAGTCTGGTGGTTCTGTGAACGAATTGGTGCAGCATGTTTCATGAACGTGCTTATGGGTAGCCTCTGATAAAACAACTTCCTGAATTGAAGTCTATGATTGCTGGGTAATAGCTTGTTTGCTTTTATGACACGCAGGACAACCAGCAGTGTGTGTTGTTATACAGAGCAGTAATAATTATGTCAGTTCACGCTGTTTACATGATTAAGCAAGTTAAACAGAAGTTGGCTGTATTCGCCATGAGTGTGAACCAATTGTTTGTACAGTGGCTTTAATCGTTGATTGTGCATTGAATTCTTATGATATCCTGAGCATTAAGATTTTGTTTTGTTACTACTTTATGTGAATGGTCGTTGGGGCCTATATGCAATGACTTGTCATACATGTACTGTGTATGAAGTCATAAGTGTAGGTAGCTTTGTAGTGTTGCTGCTAGCTGGCGACTTGGTTCTGAGGTGTGCGTAGTAACAGCAGAACAACGTGTAGTTAGATGCAATATTACTGATTCTGAATAAGTTTTCTTTGACATCGTAAGTTTTCTGTTGTCAGTTCTGATTATGGCAGAGTCCCAGGCATTTTGAGGAGTGCATAGTATCCGGTAGCCCGTGGTACGGCCGGACTGAATATGTCCCGCAATTGACTTTGTCCTTTTGTTGTCAAAAGGATGTTTCGTGATTGGTTGTTTTAGCCCGAATTGAGAGCGTCGGGGTTACAGAAGAATTTTATGGTCCCTCGTCTCCCTGTTTCTTTTTTTCCACTTCCTTTGAAGAGGTTCCTTTTTCTGCCGGCTCGCACTTGTTTGGTAGTTGCTTGACTTATCAGTTGTTTGGGGCACCAGCGGATCGTGCATGCAGGTAGGCGTCATCTATCCCCTTTCCAGAGGACGCCTAGTAATTAAATTTCTGTTTTTCGCTTTGATAAGGCTTCCTCCAGAATCAGGTGTCTGTTGTAAATATTCTTAAACTTATATCTGCGATTTGGGACTCAATAACATTACATAGGGTAACTTTATCCACCGTGTATAAACTCTAGGGATCGATCGATGAGAGGATACGGAACAAAAGAGGTCTAATGAACTTATGTCCGACAATGCTTGGTTTCCATCCTAGAAACCATTTATTCAATCATACTTTGTTACGCAGACTACGGTCTAATACGCGCTGTACGATGCAGCCACAGTTACAGTACGCACGGTTTCCTCCTATAGGGTGGTACGTTTCCTCAAACGTCATGCCTAGCGCCATAGTAACTGGTGATGTTGTGTCCGGTCCATTCCTCTTGCTGACTCACCTTGAAGTGGATGTGATGCAGCGTTGTACACAATCGTTCCGTATTCGAATCGAGAGCTTGCCGACATGGTGTTCACTTACGGAAAGGCACGTGACAACGGGCGGCGGTCGGCAAGGTGGTATCAGGAGACCTATCCCCATCGCCAACAACCACAGCATTCAATGTTTACAACAGTGCTTCGCCGTTTGCCTGAGACAGGGTAGGTTCAGGAAGCAGGAAATCATGAAGTACGTACCCGAAATGTTCGGACACCAGACTTGGAGGAAAATGTGATTAACACTGTGGGAGGCGACTGCCGTGTCAGTACCAGGATAAGCTAGACGACCGTGTGGAACATTCTCCATGACAATTATTACTATTCTTATCACTTACAGCGTGTGCAGGGCTTACTAGCGACAGACTTTCTATGGGGTCTTGCCCACTCGTCGCTAATAGGTTGCCTAAGGGAGCCAGCGTTCTCGGAATGCTATACAACAATTCAAACAAATAACATTAGTAGTTTTATTTCTATAAAGCAAATTACAATACTTAACTTGAGTACAGGAAACGTCGCTAGCGAGAGGCGACATGAAAACAGTACAGTTCCTGCTATACACAAAGTTTAAGTAAGCACTTGATACGGATCACGATATGATAGCGTAGCACAGTTGTCCGCTGCAGACCCGGGGCGCCGGCCGTGGTGGTCTCGCGGTTCTAGGCGCTCAGTCCGGAACCGCGCGACTGCTACGGTCGCAGGTTCGAATCCTGCCTCGGGCATGGATGTGTGTGATGTCCTTAGGTTAGTTAGGTTTAAGTAGTTCTAAGTTCTAGGGGACTGATGACCATAGATGTTAAGTCCCATAGTGCTCAGAGCCATTTTAGACCCGGGGCTGATCTGAGCGGCCGAGGCTACCATGAGCGGAGTTTATATTCACTTCTTCCAGCACGGTGCGGTCCAATTCCGCGCACCATTGGCTGATGTTTCCTCACGCCTTTCCTGCTCTTGCGTTCCGCATCTTGGTTCCGTCGCTTGTGGTTACGCCAGAACACTTTCCACATCGTGAGCAGTTTTGCCACTGGTTTCTTCACCAGGCAACGACGATTCGGGATTTGTGTCATCCTTCCTATTGGCAGATGAAGCCACCTTTAGGCGGAGTGGTATCTCCAACATTCATAACGTTCACCTGTGAGATAGGTTTCAAAACCCCCACGGTATGGTGACAGTAAATCATTAGCATCAGAATGTGAAGGCCGGGATAATTGGCGACCGTATTTTGGGACCAGTCTTCCTTCCACGTCGCCTAACAGGCTGGAACTATCGGAGTTTCTTGCGGACGGCTTTGCCTCCTGTGCTGACAGAAGTGCCATAGATCATTCGAGGGGTTAAGCGGCTGCTATATGATGGTATGATGGTGCTCCAGCCCACTTCGCCCTTAACGTCAGGACGCATTTCAATCCTTTCTTCTCTGGTCGATGGATGGGACGAGTGTTCCAGCTGCATTGCCTGCTCGTTCGCTGGATCTCAACCCGTGCGATTTCTGGTTATGAGGCCATCTCAAAGGTACCGTGTATGCAGAGACCATTCCGGATGTGGAGACACTGGAGCAGCGTATTCATGCTGCCTTTGATACTCTTCTGATGCAGCCTGGCCGATATAAACGAGTGAGGCAAAACTTGCTACGGCGTGTACACGCTTGCGTTGAGGCACATGGAAACCATTTTCAACACATACTGCAACTGTGGGTACATGGTACAGCGCTTATTAGACCGCAGTCTCTGTAAAAAATGGTTCAAATGGCTCTGAGCACTATGGGACTTAACATCTCAGGTCATCAGTCCCCTAGAACTTAGAACTACTTAAACCTAACTAACCTAAGGACATCACACACATCCATGCCCGAGGCAGGATTCGAACCTGCGACCGTAGCGGTCGCGCGGTTCCAGACTGAAGCGCCTAGAACCGCTCGGCCACCAACGGCCGGCGCAGTCTCTGTAACAATGTATGGTTGAATAAATGATCTCTAGCATGTAAACCATGCATTTCCGGACATAAGTTGATTAGCTCTTTTGTTTTCCGTATCCTCTCATCGATCAATCCCTAGAATTTGTATACTGAGGAAAAAATCACCCTGTATTACTAAGCGGCCAACGCTAGTCTTCAGCTAGAACAATCAGAACGCCGTATATTATCCGAGCAAAAGTATCCCAAGACTTAATAATGAATGTCAATACGTGATGTGTCCATCCTCCGCCTTTATGACAGTTTGAACTCTGCTGGGGACACTTCCAATCACCTGTCTGAATGTCTGTCAGCCCATTCTTCCTCCAGAGCCAAAACCAGAGAAGGAACTAATGTTGGACGCAGGGTCTGGACCAAAGTCGACATACTAAACCGTCCCAAAGGTGTTCCATGGGGTTCAGGTCGGGTCTCTGGGCAGGCCAGTCCGTTCCAGGAATGTTACTGTCCACAGATGGTGCTTTGCGATATGCTGCATTGTCGTGCTGGTACAAACAATCATCTTCTCCGAACTCTTCCTCAACTGCACACCGTACACAGAGCTGTAACATGTGTTCATATCTTTGCGCATTTAGCGTATTCTTAAGTGCAATAATAAGACCTCAACCTAATCGCGAAAAACACCCTCGTACTGTAACACCATCTCCTCCGAACTTCACTGTTGGAACAACATATTATGGCAAGTAACTTTCTCCAGGCATACGCCAAATCCAATCCCTTCCACTGTATTGTCACAGGGTACAGCGTCATTTATCAAATAACTCGTTCCCAGTGACGCACTATCCAGCGGCGTTGAACTTTACACCATCTCAAGCATCGATAGCATTGACTAAATGCGTAGCTTATGAGGAGCTGCTCAGTCTTTGTACCCCAATATTTTTGACTCCCCACGTACAGTCTGTACCATCTAGACTGCTGGTTGTACATCGTAGCTCACGAACGATTCTTTCCTCGGATTTCATGCGATTTTTTACAATCACTGCCCGCAGTGTTCGATAGCCGCAGTCCGTTAGTACACGAAGTCTGCCTGGACTTGGATAGAGCTACTTTAGTTCCTTCGCATTTGTACTTCAGTCACATCACCAACAGTCGCCTTGGGCAGCTTTAGAAGGAATGGCGCGACTATCACGGATTTATTACTCAGGTGACATCCAATGACTGCTCCATGATCGAAGTCTCTAAGGTCTCTTTCCTGACGACACACTATGCTTCTATACTGACAACCCTGTACTCCCCTCCTCCTTTGGTACTGGCTGATCCGCAGTGGCCGTCCAAGGTGGCCGAGCGGTTCTAAGCGCTACAGTCTGGAACCGCGTGACCACTACGGTCGCAGGTTCGAATCCTGCCTCGGGCATGGATGTGTGTGATGTCCTTAGGTTAGTTAGGTTCAAGTAGTTCTACGTTCTAGAGGACTGATGACCTTAGAAGTTAAGTCCCATAGTGCTCAGAGCCATTTAAACCATTTTTGATCCGCAGTGGTGACATCTAGTGGCAAATCTCGCATTAAATATGGTTGCCCTGATACTTCTTATCAGGTATTGTATGTTTATACAGGATGAATCACCTTAAACTTGCACCACAAATATTGCGGAAATGGAAAGTGCTATGAATGTGCGGTTTTTACAGAATGGATTGCTAGTCAAGGGATCGCATTATTAGCCAATCAACAGATTGTAGTAATACTTAGAAAGCGTATTTTTTTCTATAAACCTATACATTTTTAAATGAAACAATGCCTACTGATATTGACACGCTAATAGTAAGGTAAATTAGATTGTCAGTGGTGTTTGTTGCAGGATTCTATTGCGAGTCGTTTACGAGATATCGTATTTTGGTAAGTTCCACATCGGCACTTCTACATCTACATGGATACTCTTCAAATCACCCTCAGGTGCTTGGCAGTGTGGTTAATCTAACCACCTTCATAATATGAGTAATTCTCTATTATTCCAGTCTCAAACAGCGCGCTGAAAGAAAGAATACCTATATCTCTCCGTGCGAGTTCTGATTACTCTTATTTTATTATGATGATCTTTTCTCCCTATGCAGGTCATGATCAACAAATATTTTCGCATTCGGGGCAGAAAGTTGGTGATTGAAATCTCGTGAGAATATTCCGCCACGGCGGAAAACGCCTTTGTTTAATGATGTCTATTCAAAATCCTGTATTATGTCAGTGACGCTTTCTCCCGTATTTCACGATAATACAAAACGTGCTGCTCTTCTTTGAGCTTTCTCCATGTAGTGTGTTAATCCTGTATCGTAAAGGTCCCAGACCGCGCAGTAGTACTCCAAAAGAGGACGGACAAGCGTAATGCAGGCAGTCTATTTAGTGGATCTGTTACATTTTCTAAGTTTTCTGTCAATAAAACGCAGTCTTTGGCTTAGCTTTTCCACAACATTTTCTATGTGGTCTTTCAAAAATGGTTCAAATGGCTCTGAGCACTATGCGACTTAAGTTCTGAGGTCATCAGTCGCCTAGAAGTTAGAACTAAGTAGACCTAACTAACCTAAGGACATCACACACATCCATGCCCGAGGCAGGTTTCGAACCTGCGACTGTAGCGGTCGCTCGGTTCCGGACTGTAGCGCCTAGAACCGCACGGCCACTCCGGCCTGCTATGTGGTCTTTCCAATTTAAGTTGTTCGTAATTGTAATTCCTATGTATTTGTGGCGTTCAACCTCCTTAGTTGCTTGGTCGATGTTGCTAAGTTTGCTTACAGTGTTCTTGTTTGTTCTTTGAGTGCGCCGCGACTTTCTAGTCAGTTAATGTGTGACAGTCCAAGCAGTATTTCGTAAGTGGACGATGGGGGTTTACCATTGGAGAAAAATTCAACGTGCTCATGGTCTATGGAAAGTGTAGGAATAATGTAGTTCGGTCTTGTACGGTGCATGCGGAAAGATATCCCAATAGACGTCAACCATGTCGGCAGTTATTTATCAACACCTAGACAACGTAACAGAAGAAAACAAGTAGCGACAGAAGAGGGGGAAATTAATGTTCCTGCTGCTGTTGCAGTTGATCCACATATTAGCTCCCGCATAAGGAAGTGGCATGAGTCAGGCAAGTGTCCCACGCATTCTCTATCGACATAGGTTCTATTCCTTTCACATCTCTCTCCATCAAGAGATGCATGAAATCAATTATGAGAATCGTGTTATTTTCTGTATATGGACATTAAGACACGATTCTCCAGACGTATCACATATCTTGTTTAGTGACGAAGCCACATTTACCAACCATAGCCAAGTAAACCGCCGAAATATGCAGTATTGGTCTGTTGACAATCCCCGATGGCTTCTTCAGGTGGAACGTCACCATCCATGCAATGTAAATGTGTGGTGTGGAATACTGAACCATCACCCCATAGGCTCGTTTTTTTAGATGGAACACTGAACGCTCACAAGTATCGTAACCACGTTACAAATCATCTTCCACGGATGCTAGAAGATGTTCCTCTGCAGGCTAGGAGGATCCTGTGGTGCCAACGTGATGGCTGTCCACCCCATAGCGCACGAAGTTCTATAGTATGTCTTCACGAATTGTTTCCAAATCGTTGGATTGGATGCAGAGGACCTCTACCTCTCCCTGCCCAATGATATGCAACGACTTATTATTGCAGCTTGCTCGGACATCTTCGCTGAAATATTAGCATGTGTACAGAGTCTGGAAGCGTGTATTGCCGTTGCTGGTTGTCATTCTGAACACAACCTGAGATGATCAGTTGTATCGTTACTGAGCAGAATCTAAAAAACAAGGGTATACACTTGTCCTTCAGCGTGTGCTGCCACAGGTATTGTACAAGTGTCACTGTGGGAACTTTGTAAAATACGGTATGTCGTAGACGATTCGCACTAGAACTCTGCAACAAACACGACTGACATTCTAATTTGCCCTATTTGTAGTTAGTTAATGCCAATGGGCATTGTTCCATTTAAAAAGTATATGTTTGCAAAAAACACACTTTCTAATTATTATTGCAATCTGTTGAATGACTAACAATACGAGCCCATGACTACCAATCCATTATGTGAACACCGCACATCAATAGTACTTTCCATCCGCGCAATATTTGCACTGCAAGTTTAGGTGATTCACCGTATATTGTGAGCGACACCCTAGGCCTCTTCAGAAAACAAGTTACAGTTTAATAGTTTCAAGGCCCGATGATTATACACAGTAGATAAATCGTTTTCTAATTTAGTTTCCTAGTGTTTTACTATCTCCCATTTCTTTTTTTTTCAGAGAGATAGTCTGATGATGACTTGGTAATAAGCCGAAGTCGGTAAAGATACTATTTGTGGGATCTATGGCTGAAATACTGCTAGGTACAGTCGGAAAGAACAATGAGAGTAACCTGATTTTCTGTAACAGCGTGCCAGTGAAATGTCAAACTTGTAACAACGCAAAAAGATACAATCGGGAACTTCCGGGTGCCATGTTATTCCAATCACTCATGCGAGCGACGCTTCGTCTCACTTATTGGCCACGAAGCTCGCCCGCTGGGGTTTGTCCGAATTAGGTTTCTTCTCTGCAAACGCGAAGCGGAAAATGGCTTTAGCGCTGTTCCCCTCTGGCCGTTCACACAGACTAGTAACGAACGATAAATGGATTTTCTGCTACTTTGCGAGCCGGCGAGGGAAGGTCTCCCCTTTGTGCCTTCAGCACGGAGCAGCAGGCGCAGCGGTTATTTAGCGGCCAGCGGCAGCGCAGCCGTCTCTGAGCCGTAGCGCCTCCGTCCTTTCGCAATTCGTTCCTCTAATTAACGACGAGAAGCAATACGTAATGAAGACGTGCCGAACCTGTACAACCCGGCACCGGCTCTGCCTCACAGCAGAACGCTTGCTTCTCTCCTCTACTTAGGTGAGGTCCAGCGCGTACCTCTGAAACAAGATCAGTCTGCTTCTGGCACAAATATTAACGTTTCTGCATTTATGTTCTATAGGTACTTTGGACACAGAGTCTTTTAAAAGATCTGCAACCTTTATATAATGCTGTTGGTAACCTTTTTGTTTTGATCACCACAAATATTGAAAGGGTACAGTACCGCCCGACGTTGAAAATAGGTACAACATACTTCATTATTTTTGTCAGAACAACACATATTTTTTGTAAAATAACTCAATTTCAATTAATACAGCGAAGCCGGATTCAGTGTGGGAAAGAATGACAATTTATTTATTTAATTGATCACATATACACTCCCACAAAATAAATCCCTACATCCAGTTTGGTGAGATCTGTGAAATGAATGAGTGTATGGTAGTCTGCTAACCGCAGATAGTGAATGTGAATATATGATCATCCTTGAGACGATCCTTTGGCCACCTTTGGTGGGACCAAAGAGATGAAATTTACGTGAGCTTTGAGCGCCTGAAATGTGGTTGACCAATACGGTAGCAAGGTGCTCCCCCACTTCAGCAGAGCTGCGAGAGGACCTCGAGAACGGCCATGTTTCAGCACTCTGCCGCTGGATCTTGTGCTGTGATGACCTGTTTTAGTTGTGCTTCGTAATGACGAAAGAGTGGAGACATGGTATGCATGTGGAATATTTAAGAGTAGTTCGAAATAATAATTTCTCTATTTCAGGAACTTTTGTGGGGAGAATTAAATGTCAGGCAGGTAATATTAAAGGGATTGTAGTAATCTTCGGAAGTGACCAACGGTCACAATGAAACCACGTGTAACAATAAGTTGAAATACTTCCGTATGCTTAAGTTAAGCTGAATTACTAGCGTGTGTACAATAAGTTGAAATATTTAAGAAATAGCGTGTGTACCATAAGTTGAAATATTTAAGGAATGGCGTGTGCAGGACTTGAAATTAGAGACGAGTACTTCCACGTGGTGAGTACTGTGTGAGTCTCAAACTGTGTACGAGACAAAAGATAAAGAGAAGTACTCGTCCATGGTATCAGTTGAGGACTCGCGTGTGTGATGAATATGTTCTTAATATTACTTTGCGTGATATGATTCCGTGTGACGCTAGATTCAAACTCTGAGAGAGAAGCAAGGTGAGTCGGCCGTCTATCCAGCAACGCCACTTGGCTTGCATTGCACAGGAAGACGCGCATATATCTCCAGAGTTCATAGTAGGAAAGTAGAATTACGAAGTGGGGCAGTGTCGTGTGAAACTGGGATAAATATTAATTGAAGTGGGAAAGCTGAAAGTGATAATGTTGTGACTATTACCTGTGTAGTATTTCATATTGTAGTGTGGTGTATGTCATGTAATTTGGGTATGTGTGGTTTGCATGAGAGAGTAGCGAGGTAGTTTCAAAAGAGTAGTGGGTTATGCTTGTTCCTTCTGTACCGCTCGGTCTGGAGGAAAGTTTCGTGATGATGATTGTGAGAGTCGAAGTGTGAGAAATAATGAAAGATCCACCATCCTATCCAGAAAGTGCACTGTAGCGTTAAATAATTACGAGACCATAATATAGAGATTCACCAATGTAAAGCCATGCCCACTGGGCGGAATTTCTCATGTGTTATTGTTGTAGGTTATAGAATTTGTGTGTTTAGGTTATAGAATTTATCGGAATAAATAAGATAGTGAAAAGAAAAAGATTGGTGGACTTTTCCTTCGAATTGTATGTTGACATGATGTCTCGAATTTATAATGTGTGCGCCATTCATATTCAGTGCGGTGGCCACGTGTTGATGAAAGCCGTTAAATAAAAGACAGAAAGAAAATGTGGTATTGCCAGTGCGTAGTGAACAGTCTGAGTTCCGTAAATCACCGATAGTCAGATGTGCGTTTCCGTTGCGTATTATTTATACAGGAGGATAATTTGTAACTAAATTGTGAGTACGAGAGTTCATGTTACTCGATAAATAAGAATGAATCCACTCGCTTGGCAGACCACTCATCTTGCAGGCCTGACTGCTTGATGCCACAGTATGAGCAAGGCACGTGGGTGCCTCTCAATATTAATCACTCATCGTAACATTTTTTTCGCTTTGGACACTAAGGGACTAATATCCTGTTTGATGTGATAATTTGCTTTGATGTTTTTTGGTTTATTCATTTGCTATTTTATTTATGAAATGGTTGATATATGCAGACTACAGTGTAATTACTGCTCGTAGAAGAGCGTTTGAAGAGACTGGAAAAAACTGACAGAGGCTTCGGAAGCCTTAGCGAATTACAGTGAGAAAAATCATCTCAGACCTAAGCCAGCAAAAACTCAAATACACACATCCCACATGTGTAATAGACAAGCCACAAGACAGTTGGAAATATAATGGAGAGGGGTATGATAGAGCGCTGAACCAACTCAGACTACTTGGGAGTCAGCCTAAATCGTACACTGTCATCTAAAAAACACTGCAGTGAGCTTAAAGGAAAAATACATGCACGAAACAATATCATACGTGCAACTGAGTGGGGGAGCGCAGTATGAAGTTATTCGGTCATCAGACGGAAAATATATGCCAACAATATAAGAGGCGTCATGCCACTGAATAGAAGTAAACGTCGCTTTAAACGAGACTGTCATGTGACTTTTCAGGCTGTCATGGTTGTCACCTGATGTCTGAGGTCTACATCAGTTTACAAAATATACCAACTTGCGTCCATAACACCACGAAATATCAGATGAAAGTAGCCAGTGAAATAGAGAGGAATTAAAAGCAAACAGATCCACGACACTGCTCGCTTAAAAAAAAATAAAATAAAAGCACCAAAAAGGAAGTACCCGAATGGGATGGAAATCGGTAAGTGTGCAGACAAAAGTTACAACCAAAGGAGTTCTGCTATGAAATGAAATGGTACCTCCTGAGGCCACCACTCCTGGTGCAGAGAAATAGCTTCACGTATTGAGGAACTCAATAACGCGTTGGTGCACTTCTGGCACTTATGCAAGTAGTTGTTCGGATTGGCATTAATTGACAGAATTGCTGGATATTCTCTTGAGGGATATCGGGCCAAATTCTGTCCAATTGGAGCGTTACAATATCAGAATCCCGAGATGGTTGGAACACCCTGTCCATTATCCTCCAAACGCAGTTATGGAGAGATCCGGTGACCTCGCTGACGGAGGTCGGGTTTGGCACGCAGTAGAAATTCTCGCCGTGTGCGGGCGGGCATTATCGTGCTGAAACTTAATCCCAGGATGCACTGCCGTGAAGGGCAACAAAACGGGGCGTAGAATAGTGTCGACTTACCGCTGTGCGGTAAGGGTGCAGCGGGTTACAACCAAAGGAGTTCTGCTATGAAATGAAATGGTACCTCCTGAGGCCACCACTCCTGGTTGTCGGGGCATATCGCGTGCGACAGTCAGACTGTAATCCCAGCGCTCTGTGAGACGTCTACAGGTACGGTGCTCAGTTCGAAGCGGGACTCATCACTGAAGACAATTTTCCTGCAGTAAATGGCGTAGCGAGTGGAATGTGCCCGACACCCTGCAAAAGGGTTAGTTGGTGTACATGGAGCGCCGTGAGCTCAGCCACCTTTCCGTGAGCCACCCATTAACGGCCCTTGTGGTCACTGAAGCACCAGTTGCACGTCGGGTCCCATTCAAATGTCGAACGATTCGTCGATCTCTGCAACCGGTTTCTTTGATTCATCTGCACTTCGCCTCTCAAATGCTGATATCTACGAATATTTTTCACGCGCCTGTGTGCGAGACATAGTTACTGTCCGAGTACGAGGAATGAAATTCGCTTACAGTTATGGCTCGGTATCGACATGTCCCCTGTTTACTATCCTTTGCCAGCTGCGCGGTGGAATTGCGCTGCAGCGTCACACATTCACCAATCGACTGCCGAAGTCTACAGTTTTGCATTTACCGTCGATACCTGAACGAATATCTGTTTGTAACCAATTTGCGTACGTTCTTTGTGGTGAGCCACTTTTTTGGAACCACCAGCCAGTTTCAACACGTCTTAAGTTGAGGAAGAGCTTTATCCGACGGGCAACACCGCTAGAACGCCGATCTGACACCCACTCCATAAACTTATGGTTTATTTCTCTTCTAAACACAAACCTACTCCCCAAAGACGGAATCACATACGGGCTGCAACTACGGTGTTGTGTATGGGCAGTACTGAATACGTTAAGAAGAGAACAGGTGGCGTAAAATACAAAAAAAGAAAAAAAAACTCTGAAGATGGCCAGCGTGAATGCGGACAGACGATCGAACATTTGCCCAATGATCGAGTATGCTTGGACAGCGGAAGATCTACTTTTGTGCAATGGCTAGGCTATTAAATCTACGGACTTTTGGAAGAAGAGAATTTAGATGTTCTTGCCCGGACACAGTCTGTGATATTGCCTATTTTGGTATATTTTTACTCCTTGCTTTTTTCGCACAGCTTGGATGACGAGGAGACCCAGAAACGCGTAACGTATCGTGACTGACTGATAAAGTATTTTGGCGATCAGGCCAAGAAGAAGTTACTAGTAGTATCTTTTGTGCATTAGTAATTAGTATTTCTCTCACTCTAAGTAATTAAAAAAGGGTTAATTACGGTATGTTACAAGTTCTGCAAAACAAGAGAGTGCTATCTAACAGGTGGCTGAAAGCAATAGGAGCTATTATACAATAAAAGTGTGTTTGAACCCTGTATCACTATTCATCTATCTTGAAGGAATAATTCCCGTTGTTCCTAACTGGACAAAATCGACAGACGTCAAGATAATTTTGGGAGTATCCGAGTGGTGTGTTATATGACTGGTATCGTTTATGATATACATAAATAATTTAGTGCGTCCACTTGAAAGCCCCATGATGCTGTTCGCGGACGATGCTGTTTTGTAGGTCTGTAGGAAGACAGCAACGCCACAACACTGTAGCGAAATGCAAGAAGACCTGCAAAGGAATGACTTTACTGTGCGTGAATAGGTGAAGAAATCAATTACTGTACCATTGGGCTATTGTCGATAAGTTACTGGAAACAGTAACAATGGCAAAAAGAACAAGAGCTTAAAATTAACAGTCGGGTACGGCCTAAATTGCAATGATCACATAAAACTAGTTACAGGAAAAGCTTATCCCCAATTCTGAGATTGAACAATGCTGAGATTCACTGGAAGAATCTTAAGGAGACGTAAGTCATCCGCGAAAGAAGTAGCTTACAAATGACCAATTCTTCAGTATTGTTCATCAACCTGCGACACTTACCAAGTACGATTAATAGAAGATGCAGCGAATAGCTGCACATTTAGTCACGGAGCGCTCAGTAAGCGTGAGAGAGCTACGGAGATGATCAACAAAGTCCAGTGGCAGCCGCTACATGAGAGGCGTTGTTTACCATGGAGATTCCGAGAGCGTAGAAGGAGAGTTGGGCAACGTACTACTTCCTATCACATACACTGAGGTGGCAAAAGTTGTGGGAAACCTTCTTATAACGTGTGCGGCCTTCTTTTGCCTAGCGTAGTTCAGCAACTCGACGTGAGATGCACTGAACAAGCCGTTGGAAGTCTGCTCCGCAAATATTGAGCTGCTGCCTCTACAGACCTCCACATTTGCGAAACTGTTGCCGGTGCAAGATTTTGAGCACGAAATGATCTCCAGATTATGCCCATAAATGTCTGTCGATCTGGGTGGCCGAATCATTCGCTCGAATTGTCCAGAAGGTTTTCAAATCTACTGTGGACAACTGTGGCTCGGTGACACGTTTCGCAACTTAAAGTCCACAAAAAGCTGCAAATGGTCTCCATGTAGCCGAACATAAACATTTCCGGTCAATGATCAGTTCAGTTGGACCAGATGATGCAGTCCGCTCCATGTAAACATAGCCCACACCATTATGGACCCACCACCAGCTTGCACAGTGCCTTACTGACAACTTGGGTCCATGGCTTTGTGGAGTCTGCGCCATACTCGTACCCTACCATCAGCTCTTACCAACCGAAATAGGGACTCATTTGACCAGGCGACGGTTTTCCAGTCTTATGTGATCCAACCGATATGGTAGCAAGTCCAGGACAGGCACTGCAGGCGATGTCGTGCTGTTAGTAAATGAACTTTCGTCGGTCGTCTGCTGCCATAGCCCATTAACGCCAAATTTCGCCACGCTGTCCGAACAGATACGTTCGTCGTACGTACCACATTGATTTCTGCTGTTATTTCACGCTGTGTTGCTTGTCTACTTGCATTAGCAAACGCCAGTACTGTCGGTCGTTAAGTAAAGGCCATCGGCTACTGCGTTGTCCGTGGTGAAAAGTAATTCCTGGATTTGGTATTCTCGGCACACTCTTGATGGTTCAGATGGCTCTGAGCACTATGGGACTTAACATCTATGGTCATCAGTCCCCTAGAACATAGAACTACTTAAACCTAACTAACCTAAGGACAGCACACAACACCCAGCCATCACGAGGCAGAGAAAATCCCTGACCCCGCCGGGAATCGAACCCGGGACGCACTCTTGATACTCTGGATCTCGGAATACTGAATTCCCTAACGATTTCGGAAATGGAATGTCCCACGTGTCTAGCTGCAGTTACCATTCCGCGTTCAAAATCTGTTAATTCCGGTAGTGCGGCCATTTCACATGAATCACCTAAGTACAAATGACGGCACCATCAATGCACTGTCCTTTTACACCGTGTGTACGCGATGCTACCGCCTTCTGTGTATGTGCATATTGCTATCCGAAGACTTTTGTCACCTCAGTATACGTCTAGTCAAATGGTCACGATGAATGTATCAGAGAAATTAGAGCTCGTAAGGAAGTTAATCGAAGGTAGTTTCTCCGAAGCGCCATTAGCCAATGGATCAGAGAGTCGGGCAAATAATAGTGATACCCGAGGTACCCTCCGTCACACAGCGTAAAATGACTTGTGGATTCTAGGTGCAGATGTAGAATGTATAAGTCCACATTCAGGCCGCTGTGCATGTTTAGACAAACGCCTTTCTTCTTCTGCTTTGACGATGACGTGTCAGCGATTTCAAGACGTGGTAAACGCTTTTTAATGGATTTCAGCAAGGACGGATTTTGGAAAAATGTTTTCTTTTTCTTTTCAAGCAGACCTGATGATGAACAATAACACTGCAACTGACCTTTTTAAAGCGACAACTGTGTTATTCTGTGTGCCAATTAAGTCGAAAGTATGGCGTTTGGAAAGACTTCTGAAGGAGGGCTACTTTTAAATTCTTCGTATGTCCGAATCACATAGAAAAATGAAATTTTTTCACTTGTTTAATAAATTAATTTTAGAAAGAAGCACATATTTGTTGACAAGGAGAGCTGTTGGAAAAGGCCAAATAGTGACACAAAAAAAAAATACCTCTGACTGATGTTGCAAAATGGGCATACATATGACGAGAAATTGGCAACGTCTAGGTAATCAAATATTTATTAAATTCTACTTCTAAGGTGTGAAGGAACTTAATGAGTTACATCGTCCGATGGTGAGGTTACTACGTAAACACGAACCACAAGCTGGGACTGGTGAAGGAATTTGGCCATGATCTTCAAAGAATGAATTTTGGCATTTGAATGATGCGATTTAGGGAAACGAAAGGAAATTTTTAATCTGGATAGCTGGATGGTGATTTGAAAAGTCGCTCTCCAATTGAAGTTTTAAGATAGGAGAGAGGACTGGGCGAAATAAAGCTGCTACGGGGAAGGTAGGGTGAGGGGGGGTGAAGGGGGGTGTTTTGAGTCATTTTTGGACATCTCAGTCTATAGAGCACTTTTCCAAAACTGCCCCCTAACCTTATTAATAAACCATTATTCCGATAAGGAGGCCAAATCCATCGAATTATTAACTCTGCGTGGTAGTATGCGGGCAATTAAACTAATAACAATGATGGCAGATATATGTAGTAATGTTTCCTTTAACTCCTAGCTATGAGAATGAACTAGAGCTGTGATGGGGAGTGCAGCAGGCAGACCATAAAACTGTTTCTGCTGAAAGTCAGCACTCAGACAGGCATGGACCGAGAACTGAGCGCTGTTTCTTCGACAGATGCAAAAAAACCAGGCAGTCGCTGTGGCAGTGGCAGGCCAAGGGAGAGTGCCCAGCGCGATGTAGCCACTCAGAATGCAAGGAGCTCAAAGACAGTTCTTTAGAAATGAAGGCAGGAGAATAACCCAGCACACTCAGAGTGGGAGACAGCTACTGCAGCCCGAAGTGGATCGTAGGTGTAGACGTTTAACTTTTTGTAAGGAGGCATGTGGTTAGCTCATGACAGTTAATTTTAATATGGTGGTGGGGACTTGTGAGTGCGTTTCTATAGGGCAGATCGTGATAGCGGGAGAAAATTTCTAGTAACTGTCCCACCTCAAGAGAGAACTGAGGCGTATTTGTTAACCACGATAACTTCATTAGGAGAAGGGAAATTGTTGCAACTGTTGTAAACTATTCATTGCTTGGAACTCTGAATATATACAGCTACTGCCTACTGCGATTCCGACGCTGACGGAACAAGCTAAATTTTATGTTTAAAAGGAGATAGAGACTTCATCTCACATCCCCACAGAGGACTTCATCATGGGACTGCAGATCACACTAGTACTACAGAGACAAGTCGGTTTAGAGCTGATCACATATACCAGGGTTGCACTCAGAATTCTCAGCCACTTCTGCAGCCATCCTCGACCTTGAGAATCAACAGAGTAGTAAGCATGGGCCACATTTCCGTACGTCGTGACGAGGGGACCCCGAAGTTAGTTGTTCCAGGTTTCATTCATCTGAATAATTCACAGCCAGCTAGCGCACTCGGTATACACTTCGACGAGTGAAATGGTGCTCGTTCACACTTTTTTGGGTCTTTTTCTTGGGCTGTCAACATATTCAGCAATCATCGGCAATGTTCGTGCGCTCAGTTTTTACATCAGTCTATCACAAACGCACTCACCTGCGCCAAGGTCTTTGGCACATGTTTTTGCACACTTGTGCCCTTTCGTAATTATGTGTACTGTTCATTCAGTAACCAGAATCACATTCACGCATTTAGCAATAGATCCGATTATTATAGTGACCTTTAGTTTCATTTGGTAGCTTGACAGAAACCTTTATCGGTATTTCAATGTGAGTTGTGATACCCATATTTCATACCACCCCTGTTCAGATATTCAGTTGCTTATCCGTTGCGCAACTTTACTTTTTATTTCACATGACCTTTTAGGGAATGATCGGTTAAATGACTAGGTCAACAGGTTCCGATCTTGTAGCAAGTCAGGAGTACGCTAAATAATTGAGAGAAGACAAGTTACTCTCTCACGTATTTGTCGTATTCAGAAAATTATTAAAGATTTTATTACAACCTGACACACCTTGAGCGAAACTACAGAAAGTTAACGGCCTGAGCAGATGCTGATGGAGCCTGGTAGGGCTCTAAAAGCATGAGGTATTTTTACGATTCTTAGCTCATAGAAACAGCCTGTTGGGAGTCGAAAGCAATAGGCGGCGAGCCCATCCCTTAGCAAATCTTGCCAGACAGGCCCACAGCCATACAAGACCGACAGGGCAGCCCCTCGTCGAGACAGGGCTCCAGCAGAACAATGCTGCGATACCTGCCACAGTGCCAGTAGAAGTCTGGGCAGGGGCGACAGTCTAAAGGAACGCGTCTACACAGTGGAGTCGTAAACCGGGCATTATGTGCAGAGCCATGTGTAATAAAATTTCACATGTTTTCGTGTTTGCCGATATTTCAAGAAGGCCAGTGAGCCACTTCCCTTGGCCACCCCTGTTGTACAAGAAAACTCCGGAATCTGGGAAACTTTTAGAGATGGAATCTTTATTACACCTCATAGTTAGGACTAACAAGCTCCAAGGCACAGGTGATTTAGATAAAGGTCTTTGAGATTGTATCTGTTTGCTTGTTGCTGTGGGAAGAGACACAACTTCAGAGAAAATCATCTTTCCCCCTCTGCAAAAACTTAAGAAAAAAGCCAATAATTTGCTGTTTCTGTTTTATTCAGAGACGCAGGTTTCTTAACGCTTTCCCTGGTTCGACATGAGTTTCGCCTCTAGAGTCTTGTGCTTGGCTCAAGACAGTGCGAAGGCGGTGTCATTCGTGCACTTTGTGAGAAAACGGAATTTTTTTTTCTGTGCAGGTGGTAAGCTCTCGGGTGTTGGGATCGTTCGGCTGGAAATCTCTTCTGGGCGCAGCTCTGGTATGTGTGGTTGATACTTGGGACCTGTCCTGACACTGGCCTCACTTGGAAGTAGTTTAGACTGGGGAGCCTGAAGTTCTTACTGTACCGACAGTGTGACTTCAAACGTCTCAGATTACTCGTTTGCCGAGGGCACACACGTGCGTTTGTGGTTTACCAGTCTTGACGTTTGGTATCCTTGGGCGCTCTGTCGTATAAGTGAGCCAAATTGGTCCTTGGTAAGACCAGCGAACGGGTGCATCACACACTGAAATCTACCGTGATTTCAGGGCTCTGGTAGAGAGTAAATTGCGACTCATGTGCCTGATCGCTAGACCGTGAGATTTCTTGCATTTCTTTCGTGGCTGCGATCGATTCACAGGTGCCGCCTCCACATCTCACCTCCTCCGCTGCGCACATCTCGCCAGCTGCAAGTAACGTGGTCACACGAAGCACACAAGGTAACGTACTGTCGCTCCGGCATTGTCAGGGGGTACAGATCTCAATCGCCACTTGCTGTCAGCCGCACCTACGTAGAGAAACTTCGGTAGATTTCATCAATCAAAGTCTGTTCAGCGTCAGTTCAATTCAGCTTGCTTTATCCACATTTTAGGGCCAGAGTAGTTGACTCACTGATCACCTAGTTAAACTGTCTTTGCCAACCAGGCGCCACCCAGTGGAGTGTTTAATCTTCTGTTAGTTGTTTAGGGAATTCAATCTATCACCTGTTAAGTATAATTTATGTCTTGTTTGGTAAAATAAATGTTGTTATTTCACTACATTTTGCCAACATTCTCAATCAATTAAACAATCCAAACAAGTTACCTTTCATAATCAGCCAACACCTTCAGCCGTCTTTCTTGATGCTCTACACTCTCTACAATGGTACAGCTATTATTTCTCCATTGCTTTGTGGAACTACTGAAACTATTATGTAAAACACCTTCTTTGCTTTACGAAAACTAGTTTAGGTAATCTGTTGTGCACTTCCTTAGAAATTATAAGATATTGTTGCCAAATAAGGCCATAGTCTCCAATAAGGCCTACCCTCCCCCCCCCCCTCACTAATTTTAGAAACTTCCAGTCAAATGCTTCGGATGGTACAGACGGAAATGGCCTCCTAGTAAGAAAAGAGAAGAGGCTCAATGCTTTACGTTATTCAGATGCAGAAGTGAATATTTGGTTTTGGAGGTTTTTCCTAAGCTACTAAGACCAGCTTATTTTTATTTATTTAATTCGTTTCCTATGATACTTGTAGGTGTCTCTGCCTGAGAGTTATTTGATTCCTTATTGTTGTGTTCGCAGATGACGGCTCGAACTTGACCTTGAGTAAGGAGGAAGAAAGACCCTCCAAGAAGAGGACTCCGGCCCGAAGATCAGCTGGAGCAAGCTATGGCTTCTGTCAGGAATTGAATGAGCGTTAAACGTGTCTCGCAAAACACTAAGAAATATCTTGAGTTTAGAATCTGAGGTAGAAACTGTAGGCCGTCTACCATAGCTCCACCTTGACTAAGGAAATAAATTAATTATCTGGATGACTGGTATTGGAAAACCCAGAACGCCTGTCTATTCGACTGCCAGTGTTCACCTTCTGAGCAGTAAATAATACTCCTCACCCATTTTCAGGCGTAAAGGGATGGATGGAAGGGACGGGGATGGAAGGAAGTAGTTTCGTGGGTTTATAATTCGCAGTCCAGAAATAGCCAAGAGAGAATACAGAATCTGAAACCTGCATGTACAATGAAATTGAATCATTGGATATCTATGACCATAGGTCTGGTGATGATACAAACCGATTTGATTTACAAACCACAAAGCATTTACAATATGTATGAAAAAGGCTGCAGATTGACACTGCATCACGCGCCAATGATTCTGGCCAAAAACCCTGCATTTAAGGACACAGGAAAACGGAGAAAATGTAATGATTGTGGCTTGTGCAAATGCTCTAGGCTAATAAATTCCCCCCATGATATTGTTCAAAGGAAAGAGACTAAAGCCTCCATAGATAGAAAACTTACCTGCTGGATTAGTGACCTTAATGACACCAAACGTCTCCAGGAAATCCATATTTTTCATTCAATGGGTTAAAGATTTTGCCAAATATAAAAAGGATGTTAGGGCTTTATTGATTTTTGATGGAGCTTCATCTCATCGTGGCGCAAACATTTCTGATACAGAGTAGGAGAATGATATTACTGTTTTCTGTGTACCAAGTAACACAACCCACATCCTGCACCAATGGACAAGTCTGTGTTCAAGTCCTTCGAGTCATTTTGGGATGACGAAGTATTGCGATGCTGAGAAAACAACCCTAACAAGAGAATAACGAAAGTGTTATTCGGGAATCTTTTCTCAAAATTATTGCTAAGAGCTTCGACACCGAGCAATGGTTTTTCTAGGTTCGGAGCACATAGACTTACCTCTTTGATCCCAATGTCAGCCCTTTTGAATTTTTTGCTCCCAGAGAAGCTACTCGGGAAGAAAACCCTGCATCTACACAAACAGCAACTAGTGGCGTAGATGACTTCATGACGAGTGTAATGGAAAATGATGACTCCCTAAATGGTGACAAAAATGCTCCTGATTTGTCTGATGTGTCTGACGCAAGCTATACCTGCAGTGCAGCCTGATGAAGCCCATCTAGCTAATTGTTCCATCTGCACTGAAGAATTGGTAGAAGATATGATTTGCTGTTGACACTATCGACTGTACGTTCACGAACTTTGTGCCGGGATCGACAAAAGAGACACTGTTGAGAACTATTTGTATTCCTATTGTGAAGTAGATTAGTTCAAATCTCAGCCCGAAAATCTCATTTGTTCTCATTGCTTTTCTTTTAATAAACTTCGTTTGACTGTTAATTCAGCATTTCACTGTCTCCAATCCATCCTTTCCTAGACATGGCCTTATTTGGGTACATTAAGTGGCGTTATTGGGCATCCCGTGTACACCAAAACGGCCATTTACTACGTTCTTGGTATTTCAGTTGCGGAGACATCGCTTAGCCACAGCCTGGGGGATGTTTCCAGAATGAGATTTTCACTCTGCAGCGGAGTGTCTCCGCAATATCATTTCTTCCACGAGTGCTAGTTCTGCAAGGTTCGTAGGAGAGCTTCTGTGAAGTTTCGAAGGTAGGAGACGAGATACTGGTAGAAGTAAAGCTGTGAGGACGGAGCGTGAGTCGTGCTTGGGTAGTTCAGATGGCAGAGCACTTGCCCGAGAAAGGCAAAGGTCTCGAGTTCGAGTCTCGGTCTGGCACACATTTTTAACCTACCAGGAAGTTTCTCTAAAGTGTTTTGCAAAAAGACCGTCGTCTTCCTTCCAGGGATTCCCATTTGAATTGCCGAAGCATCTCCGTAACACTTACACGTTGTGACCGAGCGAGGTGGCGCAGTGGTTAGACACTGGACTCGCATTCGGGAGGATGACGGTTTAATCCCGCGTCCGGCCATCCTGATTTAGGTTTTCCGTGATTTCCCTAAATCGCTCCAGCCAAATGCCGGGATGGTTCCTTTCAACGGGCACGACCGACTTCCTTCCCCGTCCTTCCCTAATCCGATGAGACCGATGACCTCGCTGTCTGGTCTCCTTCCCCAAAAACAACCAACACGTTGTTCGAACCTACCTGCAAAAAATATAGTAGCCCGCCTCTGAGTTGTTGGATATCTTCCTTCAATCCGACCTGGTGCGGATTCCAAACACTCGAACAGCACTTAAGAATAGGTCGCACTAGTGTCCTATATGCGGTCTCCTTGAAGATGAACCACGCTTTCCTAAAATTCTCCCCAATAAACCGAAGTCGACCATTCGCCTTCCCTACTACAAACCTCACATTCTCGTTCCACTTCATATCGCTTTGCAACGTTGCACCCAGATATTTAAACGACTTGACTGTGTCAAGCAGGACACTACTAATGCTGTATCCGAACACTACCAGCTTGTCTTTTCCTACTCACCCGAATTAACTTACATTTTTCTACATTTGCAGCCAGCTGCCATTCATCGGACGAACTAGAAATTATGTGTAAGTCAGCGTGTATCATCCTACAGTAACTCGTCTTCGACTCCTGCCCGCACACCAGCATCCTCAGACTGCTGTCCAGCCTGTCAGCCAGATCATTTATACAGGCCTACAAAGCAAATAGTAGCGGCCCTGTCACACTTCCTGGGGCACTCCTGACAAGACCCTTGTCTCCGGTGAACACTCGCCGTCACCGGACAACACACTGAGTTCTATTACTGAAAAAGTGTTCGAGCCATTCACGTATGTGGGAACCTATTCCGTATGCTCGTACCTTCATTACCAATATGCAGTGAGGTACATTGTCAAATGCTTTTCGGAAATGTGCAGTCTACCTGCTGCCCTTCATCCACGGTTCGCACCATATCATGTCGTAAGCTGAAGGAGGTAGAGGAGGGGTCAGAGATCTGTACATCTATAGAATACCAGGGAAACGTAATCACTCTAGAAAGGAGAATGTTTGCAGAACACTCGTGCGACGTGTTATAGAACACTGCTCAAGTGTGTGGGATCCGTGTGAAATAGGACTAACAGGGAATATGGAACGGATACAAAGAAGGCAGCACAAGTGGTTACAGGTTTATTTGATTAGTGCCAAGCGTCACAGAGGCACTGATGAATATGGCCTGTATGTGCTTGAAGACAGACGAAAACTAGTCCAAGAAAGCCTATTTATCAACTCTCAAGAACCTATTTTAACCACTGAATCTAGGCATGTGCTATAGTATAACCCTACGAACCGCTCCCGTAGGGATAGTGAGGGAAAGGTTAGGCTGATTACTGCACTCACAGAGGCGTTTAAACGATCATCCTTCCGCGCTCCAGACGCGATTCGAACGGGAACGAACCGTAATTACTGGTACAAAGCTAAGTACGCTCCGCCATGGACTTACAGTGAATTTCGGACTACAGATTGTGCCGGTTCCACACAGGTATTACTATTTACGTTGTTTTCATTTCCAACAAGAACTCACGTGCCACGGTCTCACGATCTCAGTTTTCAACAAAACAGCACTGTGATATTTGTTTCACTTGTCCTTAACCATACTCCGAAAGCCAGTCCCGAGAACAACGAAGTGGATGTCTGAAAAGCCCGAAATACTGGGAGCCGCAGCATTAATGCGGGGTGACGTAAGAGATGGAACAAACCAAAGGTACGGCGGGGAGCAGTTAGCTAGTCGTCTCCGCGGCACAAAATATAAAGCCGTCAGAACAGCGAGCTGTGTCTCCCGTTGCTATGCGCGAGCGACGGTCGCCATTTTCCGTGGCGGCTCGGGGGAATTCGGGCCACGCCCACTGCGCGCCGCCATTACGGACGGCTGGAGCCAGCGCTGAGGCGGCGGCGACACGAGCGCGCCCAGGCGGCCACCGGCGCAACTTTTCCGCCTCATTATCCGCGCCGCGGCCGGCGGCTAACGACGTTTGAATCTTAATGATGGCCCTGCGCCGCGCCTAATGACTCGCCCGGCCGACCGTCACCCGATACAGACCCGGCTGCCAGGCCACCCACACCCACTCGCCAGGCGCCCCGAGCCAGCACGCCTGCTCACGCACTTCATTCCACCGACACCCTGACGCCGTGCTGTTCGCCTTACATGCATCGCCCTGTGAGCATGTAATTGTTTAAATTAGTGTGACACGTTCAAATTACTTGCGGATTTGTGTCCTTAAAAAGATTCTTCAGATATTTAAAAAACGGCGCCATGGAAAAACCAAACGATATCGTAATAATGTATATATTGGGGTACACGGGATGTCCAATAACATCACCTCATATATCCCAATAAGACCGTGTCGAGGAAAGGTTGGGTTGGACACAATGAAACGCTGAATAACCAGATTAAAAAATCTTTATTACGTATTGAAAGAAAAGCAACAAGAAAACTTCGGGTTTTCGGATTATATCGGCTTCATCAGGTTCCATTAGGAAATGAGACACTTAAAGTAGTAAAGGAGTTTTGCTATTTGGGGAGCAAAATAACTGATGATGGTCGAAGTAGAGAGGATATAAAATGTAGACTGGCAATGAAAAGGAAAGCGTTTCTGAAGAAGAGAAATTTGTTAACATCGAGTATAGATTTAAGTGTCAGGAAGTCGTTTCTGAAAGTATTTGTATGGAGTGTAGCCATGTATGGAAGTGAAACATGGACGATAGCTACTTTGGACAAGAAGAGAATAGAAGCTTTCGAAATGTGGTGCTACAGAAGAATGCTGAAGATTAGATGGGTTGATCACATAACTAATGAGGAAGTATTGAATAGGATTGGGGAGAAGAGACGTTTGTGGCACAGCTTGACTAGAAGAAGGGATCGGTTGGTTGGACATGTTCTGAGGCATTAAGGGATGACCAGTTTAGTATTGGAGGGCAGCGTGGAGGGTAAATATCGTAGAGGGAGACCACGAGATGAATACAGTAAGCAGATTCAGGAGCATGTAGGTTGCAGTAGGTACTGGGAGATGAAGAAGCTTGTACAGGATAGAGTAGCATGGAGAGCTGCATCAAACCAGTCTCTGGACTGAAGGCCACAACAACAACATCAGGTTCCATTGCCGGAATAGCTCGATATCAGATTCATCAGACAGGTCAGGAGCTTTTTCATCACCATTTAGGGAGTCATCATTCTCCATTACTCTCCATGCCACCGGTTGCTGTTTGTGTAGATACATGGTTTTCCTCCTCAGTGGTTTTGCTGGGAGCAAAAAATGCAGGAATGATGACACTGGGGTCAAAGGGGTAAATCAATGTGTTCCGGAAACCAACGATATCATTGCTCGGTGTCAAAACTCTTAACCACACTTTTGAGAAAGGCTTCCCGTGTGACACTTTTGTTATTCTCCTGTGAGAGCTGTTTTTCCAGTATCGCAAGACTTCGTCATCCCAAAATGACTCGAAGGGCTTCAACACAGACTTGTCCATTGGCTGCAGAGCGTGGGCTCTGGTGCTTGGCAGACAGTAAAGAGTAATATCATTTTCCGATGCTGTGTCAGATGAAGCTCCATATATATAGTGGAACAAAAATTTACTGCACAAATTGTACTGATTTGGAGGTTAAAGCGACTACTTTAAAATGGGAGGACTAATATTTGATTTTATGTATAAAATGATAAATTATTCAAGGTCATGGCTATCTCAATGAAAGTTAAATAAGCAAATATGTTTTTAGCTCTAGTAGGGATTAACTTAGAAAACTTTGAAATTTGCGGTAAGTTCCCGTGGGACTAAACTGTTGAGGTCATCGGTCCCTAGACTTACGCATTACTTAAACTAACTTACATTAAGGACAACACACACACCCAAACCCGAGAGAGGACTCGTACCTCCGACGGGGAGAAGCCGCGCGAACCGTGGCAAGGCGTCTAAGACCACGCAGCGAATAAACTTAGAATAGAGCAGGGATATAGCAAAATACAATGTTCGATAAACATTAGAAGGGGCATCCCGAGGAATGAGAGGCGAGGAGACTCATTCAACGACTTGTAGATCAATGATCTACGTTTTATTTATGTTTGTATGCTGTGATGTATTCATTTTTTTAAATGAACTCGTTAATTAAAACTTGGAAGCTGAAATCTCTATTGCTGTTTCCATATCCGGCGTCACAAATAGAGGCTTCCTAGAAACAACCTTCAAATGACCATCAATAATTACCCTCAAAAATGGTTATTGGTAATGATACGTGACGCCTTATGGCCCTTCGAATCTCCGTCTAACATTGTGTTTTGCTGTAACCCTCTTCTATTCCGAGTTAATCCCACTAGAACTAAAAACATATTTGTTTATTTGACCTTGACTGAACCTTGCCAAAACCTTGAATAATGTATCATTATATACGTAAAATTTGCCGCTCTTTTCAAATCTAGGATTAAATATTAGGGCTCCCATTAAAAATTTATTTTAACCTCCAATTCCCTTCGAAAGTCTCATTCAAGGTGAGGCCATTAATAGCAATGCATAACTCTCTTGCTACCTACAACTTTTATCTAAAACAGTTTTGCTGTATCTCATCTCTATCCCGATTTATTCCCCCTTATGGATTAGAATGGTCCACAACTAAATGTCTCAAAAACGACGAATCATGCGAAAAAAATTGTTCTGGGTGGAAGTTAATATTAGTAAACCGGAAATACGTCTGCACTACAACTGGCCACCTCCTATCAAACCCTAATGCATGGTTGGGGTTAGCTTTGTATTTTCCGATGGGAACCCCCGATTTTTATTGCATACTCCGACTCTAGGTCAAAAAATACGTACGTTTTACTCAAACCGTTGTTTCTCATTCGTGGAAGATGGCGCTGTAATCGACAAAAATCCTGTTTTCGTAATTAAGAACGGATGCGTAAACCTTTATGCTCTATCAGTTGGCGTCGATGTTTAAACGTTACTTGAGTGTTGCAAATGTTATTATCTAGTACAAATAATATGGTTAGATATGGACATTTCAAATGCGCCTCTTGTTAAATAAAAAACTGTACGTAGTTTTTGACACAGAATACGAATATGCAATAAAAATGGGGCTTTGATCTCTGACCCCGCCCACGCAGTAGCGGAGTTTAGGGGGTGGCCAGTTGTAGCAGAGACAGATGTCTCCTTTACTAACATTAACTTTTCACCTATACCTTTTTTCTGCACGAGCGTCATTTTGGAGATATTTAGTTATATTAAAATAAAAGCCACATGTATACAGGGTGTTTCAAAATTACAAAGAAACTTTGAGGGAATGTAGGATTTGTTTTGGGGAACAAAACAGGGATAGAAACTCTCGCCCGGGAACGTCATCAACGACGCTACAGAGCGTTAAAGTTATAGGTTCGGCGCCTGTGTATGTATGTATGTGTATACACGGCGTCTTCACGATGATAATACAAGCTTGCAGGAATGATGGAGAAGGGTAACCGTACCAGTGTGAGGTGAGTCACCCTGGTCTGGAAATGGCAGCATTATTGAAGATATGAAATGCAGACTGGCACTTCAGAAGCAGAGGACTTTGTTAGCATCGGACTTAAATTTGAGTCTTTTCTGAAGGTATTTCTACGTAGTGTAGCCTTGTACGGAAGGGATAAGCAATTCAGACAAGAAGAGGACAGAAGATTTTGAGAAGTGGTACTATAGAGCAGTGTTGAAAATTAGACGGGTAGATGGAATAATGAATTTGGAGGTACTGAATCGAATTGGGGAAAAAAGAATTTTGTGGCAACACTTCACTAAAAGGAGAGATTAGTTCATAGAACGCTTCCTGAGATATGAAGAAATTATCAGTTTGGTAACGGAAGGAAGTGTGAGAGGTAACATCGTAGAGGAAGAACAAGTAGGTTGAGATGGATGTTGACTGCAGTAGTTTTGCAGAGACAAAGAGGCTTCCTGAGGATAAACCAGTGTGGGGAGCTGCATCAAACCAGTCTTCGAACGGGATACCACAGCAGTAACATAGTTCATCAGTCATCAAGTGCAAAAATCGTCAGTCCGTTGCAGTTTTCAGCATACTGTGTGGCCAAAGCGGTAAATGTAATATTTACGACAGATGTTGCAACAGCAGACAAACATGTGCTTGAAGCCAAGGAAATTTGGAAATTCGTGGTAAGGTCTTATGGGGCCAAACTACTTACGTTATCGGTCCCTAAGCCTACACACTACTTAATCTTACTTAAACTAACTTACACTATGGACAACACACACAACCATACCCGAGGGAGGACTCGAGCCTCCGAGGAGGGGAGCGGCACGGACCGTGACAAGGCGCCTTGGACCGTGCGGCTACCCCGCGCGGCGAAGCCAAGGGATCTTCCGTTTCCTTGGTGTTGTGTTAATCTGTGTCTGTGGATAAATACGCATTAGAGAAATATCCGATGGTTTCTCAAATAACTTACATGGCACCTGCGCAGCCCTGCTTATAGGAAATATTTTGTTTCTTGAGATTTTCAAGTTTTTATTTGTCAGACAGAGAGACCAGGCTGGAAGATCTGGAAAAACTACTAAACACTGTTGCTAATGACACCAGTACTGTGGGGTTACGATTAAACGTCAATAAGACAAAATAGACGTTTAAGATAATTTTCATTTGTTGTTCACTCTCAGTTGCACATTTTTACTTGGACTTCATGTTTCGATCACTTAGGATCGTTTTCTGATCTAAGTAGTTGCGTCACCAACCAGTCTTGTCTACTCAGAACCACATATCAGAGCACTAATTAAAAATGTCCAGCTGATATTAAACAGTAAATAAGAATTATCTTAAATATCTACACAGGTGCTGATTGTCACGAGACGAGTATGTTGGCTGTAGTACAAAATGGATGGCTCTCAGTACGAATCGAGAGGAATTTCGAAGCACTCTTCCATTAGCTAATCATAAGATCGAAATGTGTAAGTATTTGGAGTGCAAAATCAACGATAACTGGGATTTCTATTGAGAAATTCGCTGCAGAATTGAACAGGTAGAAGTTCTTTCCAGAAAATGAAAGTTCTAACTTGCCGCAACATAAGTATTACACTTCGTACTCGACTTCTTACATTCCACGTGTTCTTTATTCAGCTTTTGGGTTGAGTCGTGCACACTTATAGCAGTATGAGGTAAGAAACAGAAGGAATTTGAAATGTGAGCGTATCGAAGAATATTAAGGATGCCATGGACAGATTACAATTGTGGCAGTACTGCGTCGTATGAAATGCTCAGTATCATCAAGAGAAGAAAACTCTAGTACTTTAACCATATAAGGCGCTACAATAAATACAACCTGTTGCAACTAATACGTCAGGGAAAGATTGATGCAGACGTGATCCGAGGCCTGGAAGATTATCTTGGTTAAAGAAATTAAACCAGTGGCTCGGACTGAGCAAAGAATCTCTGTTCGGAAGACCCACGGACAAAAAACAGATCACGCTACTGATCGTCAACTATGTAGGAGGACGAGGCACTTAAATAGAAGCAGAAAGGGATCAGAGAGGCAGTAGCACGGCTAATCTTTACATTGGAAGTGAGAAACAAGAAATATCGAGACTCTTAAAGAAGATTTTTCGACCTACAGAAAGGGTTCAGCAACATGAATTGGTACGTCAGCTATAGTGACAGATGGGTGATATATACAGAGAACTATAAGAGAAGACTACCAGAACGATGCACTCGGATTGCAGAGAGTGTAAAACAGCAATTCCGTCTTTTCCCTCTTTTGTTCAGTCTGCACAACGAACAAACAATAAGGGAAATGAAAGATTTAGGGCTGGGATTAAAATCCAGGGTGAAAGGGTATCAGTGATGAGATTCGCTGATGACATTGCTATCCTTGATAATAGTGACGAAGTAAAATTACACCTAGCGGACGAAGCAAGGAGAATAAGAGGCAGACTAGCACAAGTAAAGAGGGCATTCTTCGCTAAAAGAAATCTGCAACTATCTGACACAGGCCTTAATTTGAGGAAGAAATTTCTGCGAATGTATTTTTGGAGTACAACATTGATTAGACGTGAATCATGGGCTGTGGCAAAAGCGCAAAAGTAGAGAACTGAAGCATCTGAGATGTGGTGCTATAGATGAATATTGAAAATCAGGTAGACCGATAAGATAGGGAATGAGGAGGTTTTCCGCAGAATCGACGGAGAAAGGAACATATGGAAAACACTGACAAGAGAGAAGAGACAGGATGATAGGACCTTTGTTAAGTAATAAGAGAATAGCCTCCGTGGTTCTAGAGGGAGCTGTGGAGGGCAAAAACTGCAGGGGAAGACAGAGATTGGAACACGTCCAGTAAGTAAGTGAGGACGTGGGGTGCGAGGGCTACTCTCAGGTGAAGGGGTTGGCGCGGAAGAGAAATTCGTGGCGGGCCGCATCAAACCAGAGAGAAAACTGACGACTCACACACACACGATAGTACAGCAGTGTATAGCATACTATCACAAAGTCAAACTTTCAGTACAGTGTATCTCGCCATAGTCCCGTGCGGAGCATATCGATGATTAAACACAAGTGTTATTGAAGTCATGTTTATAGCACCCTGTGTTAAAGCACGTCTCCCACAGCCGGTACAGCTATGAATTAATAATCTTTTACGTAATAACAATATCCATAGTTTCATTTCATGATTTTATGATGGATGCACTAGTCACCAATTACCGCAGTCTGTTAAAATAAGTTATAGTGGAAAATTATGCGAAATCTAAGAGCAAAAATAATTATTTTGGATAGTATCGAAACACAGTTCAATCAGAGCAATAAAATGAAACCCTGTCATGAATCCTTAAAGCTTCCTCTTACCTGAATTTTATTTTTGTCTCGTATTGTTTCCTTTTGAAAAATCTGATGATGATAAACGGCTGAAACAGGTGACGTACATATTATAAAAAATAACAGCTGAACTTGTAAATAACATATTTGAGAACTATTTTGTACAACGCATTTATAATTGTTAAATAATTTTCTCGTTAAAACTTAGTTGTTAAGGTAGAAGAAGGAAGTGACATCGATTTCATTGAAAAAAGGAACTAAATGTTAGGTTTTTAATGTATCCATCTCCTTTAACAGATTTCCATTTCCTGCTGCTTGAGGTCTCTTGTCTTTGTCATTGATGTTCCTGTCGAAATTAGGAATGTTCGGGATTAGTTTCCCGTTTCGTAGTCTCCACTACTGCAGCAGTTTTCCTGAGGATACTTGGTGGCGATGTACCGTTATTTGGTGCAGTTTACTGACAGGAAGTGGTCTTAGACAGCCAGTCACAATGCATCCAGTCTCGTTCAAATCTATATCAGCCTGTTCGGCATGTACAGAATTCTGCCAGATTTGTGCCAGGGTAGATATTTTAAGCACTTTTGGCTGAGCACCTCCAGATGGTTCCTGAAAGCCAGCGGCAACCATTTCATTCCTCATAGTAAACGCTAATTCAATTTTCTCTAGATTGTAAAATACTACATAGGAGTCAAATATTTCACACGGTTTTGTAAACGCTGTCTGACTCAACGACACCTGTGTTGATATCCAGCTGATTTTTTTTTCCTTCGTCATTCTGAATTATGCAGTCAAGTTAGATGTACGTACATATGATTTCAGTTTGTCGTTGTTTTTGTGGCTTTCAGTCCAAAGAGTGGTTTGATGCAATGCTAGCCCGAAGAGTGGTTTGACGCAGCGCTAGTCCAAAGAGTGGTTTGATGCAGCACAAGTCTGAAGAGTAGTTTGATGCAGCACTAGTCCAAAGAGTGGCTTGATGCAGCACTAGTCCAAAGAGTGGTTTGATGCAACGCTTGTCCGAAGAGTGGTTTGATGCAGCACTAGTCTGAAGAGTGGTTTGATGCAGTACTAGTCCAAAGAATGGTTTGATGCAGCACTAGTCCAAAGAGTGGCTTGATGCAGCATTAGTCCAAAGAATAGTTTGATGCAACACTAGTCGAAAAAGTGGTTTGATGCAACACTAGTCTAAAGAGTGGTTTGTTATAGCACTAGTTCAAAGAGTAGTTTGATGCAGCACTAGTCCAAAGAGTGGCTTGATGCAGCACTAGTCCAAACAGTAGTTTGATGTAGCACTAGTCTGAAGAGTGGCTTGATGCAGCACTAGTCCATAGAGTAGTTTGATGCAGCACTAGTCCAAAGAGTGGCTTGATGCAGCACTAGACTGAAGAGTGGTTTGATGCAGCACTAGTGTGAACAGGGATTCGATACAATGCTACTATGAAGAGTGGTTTGATGCAACATTAGCCCAAAGAGTAGTCTGTTGCAATGCTAATCCGAAGTGTCATTTGATACAGTGCTAGACCAAAGAGTCATTTGATGCAGTGCTAGTCCAAAGAGTCATTTGATGCAATGCTAGTCCAAAGAGTAGTTTGACGCAGCCCTGGCCTGAAGAGTGGTTTGATGCAGCACTAGTCTGAACAGTGGTTTGCAGCAGTACTAATCCAAGGGGTGGTTTGATGCAACGCTAGTGTGAAGATTGGTTTGATACAGCACTAGTTCAAAGAGATGCAGTGCTAGGCTGTAAAATAGTTTGAAGCAAAGCTGGTATCAAGAATGGTTTGATGCTACGTTATTCCAAAGTGTGCTTTGTTGCAGTGTTAGTCCGAAATGTGGTTTGATGCAGCACTAGTCCGAGGAGTGGTTTGAAGCAGTACTAGTCCAAAGGGTGGTTTGATGCTACACTAGTATGAAGAATGATTTTTATACCTGCTTGCAGGTATACTTTCCTAAATACAAGGTCCAGTCGGATTAGTGTGTCCACTGACTATGCTCGACGCCAACGTGCAGTAACCACTAACTATGGTAGTTGGCAGCACTAGCAGTGGAGGGTATATAAAGTGTGGCGAAGGGACGCGAAAAACATTGTAGTCGTTACCGTAACATGGAAACAGAGCGTTTTATCTGACGTCTAAAAAGCCATGGTTACTGGCCAAGGGCGGAAGCATTTCCGAAACGTCTGTTTCTGTAAACTGTTCGCCTGCCTCCATGATTAGAGTACATGCATGGCAAAGCGGCGCTATTCGATCAGGCATCGAGGCATCTGTGGTGCAGTGCAGGCCATAGAGGAGAGGGGTGAATGACGGCTGCGGAGATGTGTGCAGGCGAACAGACGCGCAACTGTTGAATAACTGACCGCCCAGATGAGCCAAGTGGCTATCAACAGTGTCTCCTCAACTACCGTTCAGCGAACATTGCTGTGTAAGAGCCTCCGCAGCAGGCGCTCGGCTCATGCACCCATGCCGACTGCCGTTCATCGGCGACAAAGGCTGGAATTTGCGCGCCATTACCTCAAATGGACGTCCATTGAGTGGCGACAGGTGGCGTTCTCAGATGAATCCCGTTTTATGCACCGTCGGAAAGATGGCCATTGGCGTGTACAGCGTGAAACGCATGAAAGCAAACACTCTGCATCCACAGGGGAGCGTTATGATCTGGAGAACGTTTTCGTGGGATTTCTTGAGTGATGTCGTCATTCTGGAAGGCACAATGGATCAGCAGAAGTATCGATCTACCCTTTGGGACCGTGTCCACCCCTACATGCAGTCCCTTTCTCATCAGCACGATTATATCTACCAGCAGGACAACGCAACGTGTCACACAGCTCTCAGTGTACGTAAGTCGTTCGAAGAGCAGCAGGATGAGTTTGCCGTACTCACGTGGCCACCATTCTCCCCGAATATAAAACCAATCGAGAATCTATGGGACAACCTCAACCGGTTTGTTGATCCTCAACCGAGAATCCTAGTGCAGCTGACCACAGCACTGGAGTCCAGATGGCTCCACACGCATGCCGGTACCTTCCAGAAACTCACTGACTCCTTTTGTGCACCGCTCGCAGTAGTCGGCGATGCAAAATGTGGCTTTCGCAGATGGTCACGTTAATGTTACTGGACAGTGTAGTTCTGTGAAAACGTACTTTTTGGATTGCTATTTTTTTTCTTCTTTGTTACTTTTGGACCACAAGGAACACTCAAATACCAGGTTCTACAGCAGACAACGATTTTTCAGGACGTTTGACGCCTTGTGGAAGCCTGATAGGACGCGCTGCAGATAGGGACCGCGACCTGACCATATGCGAGGCGAGGCAGCAGAAATGTCAGCCTAAGGACAAACAGACGCGGGGAAAGCCCACTAAGTGATCGGCAAACATTTTGCCCGCGACCCGCTCAGCCTTACACAGTTGTGTCACGGCTGCCGAGGCCGCGGTTGCTGCGAAAGTTACAGCGCGAGCCGGCGCGCTGCTAGAAAGCGGCTGTATCTCTGGGTCGCCAGAAGTCGCCTGATAACATCGGCCGACGGCTTGGTCACTGTGCGTCTGATCTCGTTCGTCAGTTTTTGATGGTGTCGTGGAGGTTAGGTTAGGTTAGCCTCTATTCTATGCGTGATGTGGGTCACATTTTAAACTCCAAGGGTGAAATGGATACCACGACGCTTCTGTGCTTGGACAAGAAAGCTGCAGTGCAGAAATTGCTACTAAAAAGGTGCCGAGTGCTAGTAAATGAACTATATCTGTCTCAAAAACAAGGTTACGAGTACTGTACATTCTGTCTTCAGTTACTGGAATTTTACGAATACATGAGATGAAGGGAAAAGCAATTTAACTTTTTGATGTCACTTTCCCTTTTCCAGCATCGATTAGCTTCAGAAGGGTCCGCCACCTCTGGAGCTAACATGCTGTATTTGAATTTTATCATATTTATACATGTGTATTACGACAATGTGCAGTTTCAACGATACACCTTATTAAACACGTTACTACCAGTATGGTTTATTATGATACCGTGGCAGGATGTCGACTTCGGCGTATAAAGATTTTGCTAATCAGGTTATGAGTACTCACTGGTTAGCTTACGTGGTGAAAGTGGATGATGTTTCTGTTATAGTGTGTTTCACAATTAACATCACACACTTCTAGACGTTGTAGACGGGACTTAGCAGATTAAGTTTTACATAGGAATCCATGTCCGTAAGCGTCATCCAAAGACGCTGTAGAGCGTCAGTGTTATAGACACCAGCGCCTACAGAGTGATTCCGTGATGATGTTACAAACTTTCAAGGATGATGGAGAAGGATAAATGTATCAATCTGAGGTTAGGGTCCGTGTTCCGCAATAGAACCAGTCGGAAGTTATAAGCGAAAACCGTTCTGATACCTCCGACAGTGTACGTACTGGTATTATCGTTTCCAGGGTAGGCAACTTTCGGAGGTGGAAGTGTGGGCCAAAACAAGAAAAAAATGTGCAGTAAACACGAGCTGTAAAACGCACGCCGGAAGAGCTATGAGCCCTGGTTCGTCTTCGCTACTGTGAAACATGTCTCCTCTATTGAACAAGTGCTAGTAGCCCTTAAGGTACGCCTTTTAGAGCCCATGTTTACCAGATATTTTTTCTCCTTTTAGTCCACACCACCACTTCTAAAAGTTGCGTACCCTACAATCTTAGCAACAATAGTACCAGTACAGGCATTTCACTGTCAGAAGTACCATACCGGTTTTCGCTTATAACTTCCGACTCTCTCCTGTCCGGTACAGGGTCACTTATCTCAAATTGATACATTTATCCTTCTCCCCATCATCCTTGAAAGTCTGTAATGTCATCACGAAATCAACCTGTATATACATACATTTACAGGCCCCGCTTCTTATAACTTCGACCTTCTGCAGCGTCGTTGGAGATTTCTCCGGATATGGGTTGCTACGTAAAACTTGATTTACTAAGTCCCCTCATCAACCTCTAGAGGTGTCTACATAATTGTGAAACAACCTGTTATATAATGAATAGGTAAAATTTGTGAGTGAATAAGCAAATATTATTTAATTAACGAAAGGCAGATTTGTGGTTTCGCAGTAGCTAACTTTATTCTAAAAAATGGTGAAAATTAATGCAATACTGGCAGTATATTCAGATAATCATTTCCCGTGGATTTGGGAAAGGAAGTAACAAGGTTTCTGGTGGCAGTATTATTTCAGATTGAATATAGCTTTCTAATTTTATTTTGGTTCCATTAGATTTCTGTGTTACGTTGAACTGACAGAGAATACAGGGTGAACAGAATAAAATCGACAAACTGTAGCGACGGATTTCTGACTGGAAATGGAGGAGAAAAGGTCGAGTGAACATATGTCCGGAAATGCATCGTTGCCACGGTAGATAGCGCTGACGAATGAAAGTTCCTCTGACCACGTGCCGTGTGTTCCTTGTGTGTTAAAGGCTTTGTGACTGGATGATGATGATGATGATGTTTGGTTTGCGGGGCGCTCAACTGCGTGGTTATCAGCGCCCGTACAATTACACAATCTTTGCTCAGTCCAATTTCGCCACTGTCCTGGATGATGATGAAACGATGAGGACAACACAAACACCCAGTCATCTCGAGGCAGGTGAAAATCCCTGACCCCGCCGGGAATCGAACCCAGGACCCCGTGCTCGGGAAGCGAGAACGCTACCGCGAGACCACGAGCGGCGGACAGGCTTTGTGACTGATGGAGCGACTGTAAGCAACAAAATGGTCCGGTATTCATGTCGTGAACAAGCCGAGATGGTGTTTGTGAATGACCAAGCAGATGGAGACGATCGAGAGGCAGCACGGCTATACCAAAATAAGTACCCTCATAGAAACCAATTACATCACATAACATTTCAAGCCCTCTTTGGGCGTTTGTGTGATCATGAGTCCTTTCAGGTAGACGAATGTGCAGGGAGGCGGGGGACTGTACGTACACCAGATTTGGAGGACCGGGTTCTACAGGATATTGAGACGAAGCTCCAGGCAAGTAGCCCGCCAATATGGTGTAAGGCAAAGTATGATTATGTTTATCCTGAATGAAAACAACTACTATCCCTGTCACCTGCAACGAGAGCAAGGATTATCAGCAGCGGATTTCCGTTCACGGGAAAGGATTTTGTCAATGGTATTTGCCACAAAACATGACAAATATTGGATTTCTGTTACCAGTCCTCTTTAATGACAAAGCAGCCTTTACCAGAACTGGCATCATCGATCTGCATAATCGTCATCTGTGGTTTACAGGTAATCGTCGGAGAATGGTTGATGTGTCTCATCAGCATCGATTCGGTATAACTGTGTGGGCAGGGATTCTTGGCGACCACATAATTGGAACAGTTATTATTCCACAACGTCTCGACTTAGGAACGTACCTGGACTTACAGTGGAATACGGTGCCTGAGTTGCTTGAGACCGTGCCTGTGGCTTCTGCATGCCGGAACAGCACCTCACTTCCGCATTACAGTTCGCCGACATCTTCGCCGGACGCTGAATGGGACACAAGAGGCCCTGTAGCATGGCCTGCTAGGTTACCGGCTTCAAACCCCTTGGATGTATACCTCTGGGGACATCTGAAAAACATTGTGTATGCTGAACCAGTTCCTGGTGTGCAGAGCCTTCAACAGCGCGTTCAAGACTCCTCGAAATATGTGAAAGAATGCGAGAATCAATGATGCGACGTGTAGACGCGTGCATTGCATCCCGTGGAGTCCACTGTGAACATCTGTTGTGAAGTGGATGCGATACAGCTCTGTACTGCGATCCGTGATTATGTGTTGTCTTTGCACGCACATCGGCCATTTCCGGCACATGTTCATATAACCTTTTTTCCTCCATTTCCAATCAGCAATCCGTCCCTGCAGTTTGTCGGTTTTATTAATGTTCACTCTGTATAAACTATCCATTCAGTGCAACAGTGGCAGATCTCACTTAATGTTCATGATGATCATGCGATACATACTACGCGCACGGTAAGAATTCCTGCCCACTTGGACGAGCTTGTGTTCTATCCAGAAAGAGGCAGTCGTTCACGGGCTGACCACATCTGTTACAGGCACAAATCCAACACGGCTCGAGAGTCCACGGGTAGGACCGGCAGATCGCAAGTGATAGAGTAAGGCAAGACAAAACAACAGAACGTCCGTTTCACTAAGAAAGAACTTACAGAAAGGTGGCCTTCCGAGACGTAGGCGGATACGGCTGAAAACAACTGCATCCCCCTCATTTACAATGACACATACCCATGTTCTGCAGACCTTTGTTGTTAATCGGCGTGCTAAGTGAAATACTGATAACGGCGAATGCACACATTTATTTTATATCGTGTAAATTTTGATGTTTTTAAAATTGCGAGACTTTGATGCTATTATACTTCTTAAATGTGTTGCATCGCATATATATTTCTCAACTTTTGTGGATGAATGCTTTTCAGATGCTATATTATTTCTCTGAACTGGAATTTCTTGGAAGTTACACTGAAGTGATGTACTCACTGATTAAACAAATTGTTATTATATCAAAATATTTAATATTTTTTGTTGTTATTATTACCGTCAAACGGAGTGGGAACGTGCCTAGGTGGGTGAGAATGTGCCAACGGCGGATTTGACGTTTTTGTGTCATCTAGCAGTTTTTGTGTGGAAGTACGTGGTTCCGTTTGGTCGCTATAGTTCGCTAGTGTCGTCAGCGGTCACGTTGAACTCGTTGCCTCGTTTATTTTGCCTCATCACTGCCTTCAGCATTCATTCAGATTCGTGGCTGATTCATCAGTGTTAGTGATAACTGAAGTATCGTCATGTTTGTTCACGGTACTGTAATTTAAATCACGGAAATGTAAGTTAATACATCAATGCTATAACTATTGTAGAAGATAACTATGTAGGGACGTTTCTATAAATTGAATAGTTTCCGTATAACACATAAAGTTGTGAGAAGTCAGCACTTACGGGAATGAATGTGTGCCACAACTTTTTTGCTCGTTATTCCTTTGTTATTTAAAGGCATGGGTCGTACGTACACGAAAAAGATCGGAGGACGGCGGTATCGCAATTAGACAGATGAACAGAAAAATAGGAAGCCGCTAAAAAGTAAGTCAGACAACGTTTGAATTTTATTTTCTTTCACTGGAGCATTTATAAATCTTGAAACATCCCTGTAGGTACCTAGGTACCTATGATAGATGGTATCTACTTCGTTAGATGATAGGTAATATTAGGTTTATTCCACTATCCTCTTAAGATTTGCTAGCAGGTACCTGTTGCCATTGGAAGAAATGATTGTTATGTGTGTTGCAGGTATAGCATAAATCGCAGCACTCTTACCATCAAACTAAAAGAGCGTTATTCTGAAATAAATGTGATTTTTGTTCCAGAAATTAAGTTGAAAAGATATTTTCTTCCCCCAGAACTGTGCATTTCTAATGTTCAAGTGGAAATTGTTTTCTGATTAGTCAGATAGAGATGGGAATGTGCCACAGACTTGTTTCCATTTGTTTCAAGCTCAAATGAGTAGTGGCACAGTCTGACCCCACATGCGGGGTAAGAGTGTTCCTCCACAAAAGTTGTATCCTCCTCTTCCCCTCGCCAGATAAAAATTTCATAGACCCACATCCTGTAAGAGGACATGTGTAATACTTTGTAACAAAATATGAAGGTCATACACTCCTGGAAATGGAAAAAAGAACACATTGACACCGTCTCCATGACCCACCATACTTGCTCCGGACACTGCGAGAGGGCTGTACAAGCAATGATCACACGCACGGCACAGCGGACACACCAGGAACCGCGGTGTTGGCCGTCGAATGGCGCTAGCTGCGCAGCATTTGTGCACCGCCGCCGTCAGTGTCAGCCAGTTTGCCGTGGCATACGGAGCTCCATCGCAGTATTTAACACTGGTAGCATGCCGCGACAGCGTGGACGTGAACCGTATGTGCAGTTGACGGACTTTGAGCGAGGGCGTATAGTGGGCATGCGGGAGGCCGGGTGGACGTACCGCCGAATTGCTCAACACGTGGGGCGTGAGGTCTCCACAGTACATCGATGTTGTCGCCAGTGGTCGGCGGAAGGTGCACGTGCCCGTCGACCTGGGACCGGACCGCAGCGACGCACGGATGACGCCAAGACCGTAGGATTCTACGCAGTGCCGTAGGGGACCGCACCGCCACTTCTCAGCAAATTAGGGACACTGTTGCTCCTGGGGTATCGGCGAGGACCATTCGCAACCGTCTCCATGAAGCTGGGCTACGGTCCCGCACACCGTTAGGCCGTCTTCCGCTCACGCCCCAACATCGTGCAGCCCGCCTCCAGTGGTGTCGCGACAGGCGTGAATGGAGGGACGAATGGAGACGTGTCGTCTTCAGCGATGAGAGTCGCTTCTGCCTTGGTGCCAATGATTGTCGTATGCGTGTTTGGCGCCGTGCAGGTGAGCGCCACAATCAGGACTGCATACGACCGAGGCACACAGGGCCAACACCCGGCATCATGGTGTGGGGAGCGATCTCCTACACTGGCCGTACACCACTGGTGATCGTCGAGGGGACACTGAATAGTGCACGGTACATCCAAACCGTCATCGAACCCATCGTTCTACCATTCCTAGACCGGCAAGGGAACTTGCTGTTCCAACAGGACTATGCACGTCCGCATGTATCCCGTGCCACCCAACGTGCTCTAGAAGGTGTAAGTCAACTACCCTGGCCAGCAACATCTCCGGATCTGTCCCCCATTGAGCATGTTTGGGACTGGATGAAGCGTCGTCTCACGCGGTCTGCACGTCCAGCACGAACGCTGGTCCAACTGAGGCGCCAGGTGGAAATGGCATGGCAAGCCGTTCCACAGGACTACATCCAGCATCTCTACGATCGTCTCCATGGGAGAATAGCAGCCTGCATTGCTGCGAAAGGTGGATATACACTGTACTAGTGCCGACATTGTGCATGCTCTGTTGCCTGTGTCTATGTGCCTGTGGTTCTGTCAGTGTGATCATGTGATGTAACTGACCCCAGGAATGTGTCAATAAAGTTTCCCCTTCCTGGGACAATGAATTCCCGGTGTTCTTATTTCAATTTCCAGGAGTGTACAATAATTTGTTTGAAGCCTGTGTAAGAAAGACCATAAAACCTGGCATGTAGGAGGAGGTATACACGGAGGAGCCCAGGAGATACGGGAAGACGTCAGTTATATTGCATCATGGTCTGGCAGAGATTCCAAAGAAGCTGGATTGCAAAGGGTGCCCAGAAGCGAATATAGACTTAGATCACAACTTAGTAATGATGAAAACTAGGCTGAAGTTTGAAAGACTAATCAGGAAGATTCATAGCCCAAAGAAGTGGAGTGCGGAAGTTTTAAGGATTGAAAACTCACGTTCAGATTTCTCTGAGGCTGTTGATCTGTGATAATGAATAAGCCAGTAGGCATTTCAGCGGAAGAGCAGTGGACATCTCTGAAAAGGGCACTCGTCGAAGTTGGAAATAAAAGCAAAGGTACAAGGAAAGTAACTGCGAAAAATTGGTAGATAATAGATCAAATACTTCAGGTGATCGACGAAATAAGTACAAAAATGTTCAGTCACTTAGGAATGAAATAAATAGGAAGTGCAGGAAAGCCAAGGCAAAATGGCTGCTTGGAAAATGTAAAGAGATCGAAAAAGAAATTGTCGGAAGGTAGGACTCAACATACTGAAAAGTCAAAAGAACGTTCGGTGAAAGTAAAAGCAATGGCGGTAATATAAAGGGTGGAATGGGAATTCCACTGTTAAATTTAGAGGAGACAGCGGATAGGGGGAAAGAGTACATTGAAGGCCTCTACGAGGGGAAGGCTTGTCTGATGAATGATAGAACAAGAAAATATCGGAATTATTTTTAATGCTGGAAGGGGAGACACATCTCTTTCCAGTGGAAATACAAGTGTCGCACGGATAACCATCGTGTCTGTGAGGAGTGTTCGAAAATCGTTTAAATGTAAATACGTGCCTGGAAACATCTTGTGTTGTACGTTTTGCTAATAACAGCTACAGAGAATGGAGGCCAGGTGCTGTGTAGCAAAATTAGTACAGTTTACGCTGTATTTCGATGTATATTTCATCATATTGCGACTTATTAAAAATAAATTAGTAATTTCATAGTAAAAGAAGCAAAACGTGGAAAATAGTTAATTAATCTAGAAAAAAAGTACAATGAAGTAATAATTGAAGTTTATAAATTCAATATTTGTTCGATGTATGTAATAATCAGTGACTAGCGTCCCATAGTTGAACGGAAAGTGTATTGAATTACACATATTCAGTATGTGAAACTTATTTCTCTTCATTACTCTGTTCAGATACTAAAATATGTGACGTAATGAAACACAGACGACTGTACCACGGCACTCACACCGGTGACTTGCGAGATATCCCAGAAAGCGAAATACATTCATTTTTGCCTTGCCTGTGGAATAAATCACATTCTGTACTGTTCGTGATTTATCGTTACTGATTTGTAGTTGACTGGCAGTTAGTACGCGCTCATGTGTGGTGTGGTGAGGCTTTTCCTGTCAGCGTCCAGCAGTTCTGTTTCGGGTTTCTTAACTCTTAATAAGAAATCACTCCCGTAGCGATCTTGTTTGAGTTAACCGTAACAATACACGTGTTGTATGCAAATTAATGTACTGTGCTCGATTTTCTTTTACACACAACTTTCTTTCGTAATTCTGTATGGTACTTAACAACACAAATTTTGTGACAATGTACTATTTGCTAAGCGAAAATACAATGTTTTATAGCATATCTCTATTCATACAATTAATTTCTAATTCCTTACTATAAGACGTTTGATACGACAAAATTTAAATTTAAAACCGCTGTAAGAAATGTAATTGTAACTGCCACCGTACTTAACTTTTCATCTTGCTTGAAGCTTATAATCTAGGAGTACTGAGTAGCTCCTCAATTATTGGAAGAAAGGAGGGCGTGAACATAAACTAAGTGTATACCACCTAACCTATTGAACCCTGAGCGTATATTTCAAAAGATCGCCGTATCCAGCGATCTCATAGAAACGTTACTTAACTTTTTGTCCGTCGCTACAGGATTGTTCGAGTGGTTTTCTGTGTAACAGTTCTGCATGGGAAGGTCAGTTCTATTATTCCCAAACAGCGACATCTTACAGAACAAAAATACAGTCAGCAATCGCTCGCATTTGATTCAAGATGAAGGATGCTAGAACCCGTATGTACTGCAATGCTGATTCATTCACTTCACGTATGTGAAATAGCAAAACTGCAAAGTAAAATGCGCTCTTATATGCAAATAAGGAGTACCTTACAAGGAATGACTGAAGCACACAAATATGCTTATGCCTCTTCCAATTAATTTCTGTTGAATACCTGTATGACTTCATGGAATGAGGGCTAGGTCTTCAATACAATCTTCACATCTAAAGTTAGACATTGGACTAGAAGTGGCTAGTTGCAGAACCACAACTCACAACTCATTGCCACACTACCAAATGGCGTTAGTCTTACAATTAATCCGAATTTAGAGGTTACGTAGTATTTTAAAATTCATCAGTACGCAGCCGTTACACAGAATATAAGTAAATATGATGTGCGGTAGCCGTATGTCAAGATAATAATAGAACCCTTTTTGGAAAACGATCACGTGTATCCAGAGAAACATCGTATTTGCCAGATATGGCAGATTCAGAGAGAGAGAGAGAGAGAAAGAATAAGAAAATGCTTTATCTCATGTGCCGAATTTCTGGACTACATTCATCATATCGCTGTTCCACTTTTCACGCTGCTTTATCAAAGAACATGCTGCATTTTTGCAACATACAAAATGCAATACATGTGAATGTCATGAATCTGTCAGTTGACATTAATGTCAGTTTGTAATTTCTTTCTTCATAATGATTCCTTTTTCAGCAAGATCACGTACGCTGAAGCTTTCCTTGCGATAAAAATTTATTGCTTTTTAAGATCACAGTGTGACACGTTATATCAGATCGTCTAAGTTGTTCCACGCAAGTCATATGGTTGACGTACATTTTTTTAAGTTAATTGTTAATGTACCTTTTCGAAAACTTTAATTTCGTTTCTATGTACATTCAACAAAAGTATTTGAACATATTTGTTAGAAAAAGAAGCATTATTCTTACATTTCCTTTGAATACGAAGAGCGAGGTCCTAAGTTAGGAAAGTATTGCATGTTGATAGCAGACAGAACTTGAAATTTAAGTAGAAAACTGCGAACTTTCGTGTGCCTATGGCTAATGCTCCTCATAAAGAAACAAACTTGTCTTCGTCAGTGTGAGAAATTATAAAACTAAGTACGAAAACTGTGGGTTGCGTGAAATATTGGTCAAATACCCGTTATAATTTGCTTTGGTACATAGTCACGTCACGTGGTGTAGTGCTGTTTTGAATCCTGAATGTGAATAATGTGCTCGCTTTAACTGTGTTTACATTTATGGAGAAACTTTATTGTTGATTGTATCCAACAGGTAACCAAACTTTGTTATAAATAAAGTAGCAGCATCTAATAATTTATGGTTTATGTTCACTGTATTTTAACAGTATGAGGCTAGTGGTCGTGTAGGTTCAAAATGAAAAAAAAGTTCTTGAGATTATTGTATATGTATTTACAGTTTCACAAATGACAAAAAAACACGTAATATATTAACAAATGTGAAATACCTTCCATGGACCGTACGGATCCCATTTTCCATCTATCATTAACTTTCTAATAATCACCATTTGAACATGAATTTTTAATATTTATATATTTATATAGACTTTTACAAAATGAGTTTGTACACTGTCACACACCGTCTGCTGTCGCCGTGGGCAACAGGGCCACAGTTCCACTCGGCTGTCCTCGAGAAATGTTCGCTGATATCACAGTTGTTTTCCTATGTTTTAAAACTCTTACAATGGAGTTGCATCTACCTACAAAACCTCTGAACCGATCCTAAATAAATACTAGAATTTATTCAATATTCACATAGTTGAGGCATTAAAACAAGCCACAAGTAATCACATAGCGGGAGCCAGCAGACCATTGTAGCACGATGTCCGTTTGTTTGCTCCCTGTTCACAAACTGTCCTCTTTACTGTTTTATTGCACAGTGTGAATTAAAAAAACGTCACACGCTGATCACACATCTCACGATATGCGCAGAATTTGCTGTATTGGGCGCGAGTCACCAAATTTTGTTACGCTATAGCTGTTTAAGTACATTCATACCGAAGGCCGACATCTTACCAACAATTTATTACTGAGATAAGTCTAAAGTTGTCAGACTTGCGCTGCTGCGTGTACATAATTTCCAGGAGGTACGACTCAGCGAACTGTTTCCTATAGAGCTATGAAACTAATAAGCTAGTTTCCCAAAAAGTTAGCAGTTTGGTGAGTTACTGCATTCATTTCTTCACATTTACAGCATCAATACGTGCTTCACTCGTAGATTATCCCGTGTTAGTAAAGCACGCTGTCTATGGCAGTCCTTTATTTTCAATCCTACCTCAGCCAGTCGTAATCGCAAACGCTTAAAATTAATCTCGTGTGGATAATAAATATTAGAACTAGATTCTGTGTCTAAAAGAACAGCATTTATTGCGAAAAGAAGGTGTTCTTTCCATTTTAATAAAGTGTTCCCCTTATCTGAAAATATGCCTTCCCCAAACCACAAGTATATCTCTACCTTTAGTCATCTAGACGCGTTTCAGCACCTATGTGCTACCTGGTGTGGGTATCGACTTAGCATTTCTGAAAACACATAACACAGACAATTCCGAACATTGTTAGTCTTTTTGGGTTAAACTAGCACGTGGTCATGTATTCTTTTTAATTACTTGCCTTATTACTTTAATATCAGTCTCTTAACTTGCGGTGTGGCAGTTTTAGGGCAATCGTAAGTGCAGACAAAGATGATATTGTCAGACACCAATAAAAGAGTTAGTTTATAACCCCTTAACAAATATAGTCGTCAAAAGGTTTGGGTTTATATCAGTAGAAGTCGTAGTGTCACAATTACGTATTTTATCGTAACACATTCGTACGAAAATTCTTTTATTATGCTATGTGAGGGTAATAATGAAATATAAGAATAAAACGAGAGTATTTCTTGCATAAAGGCAAATCGTCCGACAAAAGAATAATTCTCACCAAAAAAGTGATTTTGGAAAGAAGAAAGAATGATCTGCGTCATCGTCACTTTGCTACCTAAAAATGGCAACGTTTAAATGCGAACGTTTTAGATTAGGCCTTATCGTTGCTGTTACTGGTATCGAATTAAACAATAAGTTTACTGTTACCAGACACTGATTACTTATACTCACAGCGCGTGTCCAAGGTCGTCCATTATAAGGTGTTTTCATGTGTTAGTATGACGTGTGTGTGTTGTGTTACAATTTTCGGGTAACTTGTGGCACTGTCTAGTGGAGAAACAAAACATTATTTCACAACATGGTTTTTGGGGAGGATGGCTGACTAAAAAACAAACGTATATCTAAAGATGAAGATAAAACAAGTAACGTAGAATGCCTCGTCACAGGCTCCTTTCTCTGTTAACAAATTACAACAGCTTACATGTGATGTGTTACTACAACAGAAAGGAGCCTATGACCCCTGCATGTATTTTTTTATTTGTTTTATCTTCATCTTTAGATATAAGTGTAGTTTTTAGTAAAAAAACAACCAAAACAATGTTCTGAAATAGTGGTTTTGTTTCTCCACTAGACAGTGCCACAAATTACCCCAAAATCGTGACGCAACGCACACACATGTCCTACTAGCACATGTCAATGCACTTTATGATGGATATTTAAACCATCGAAACGTGTTATGGCTATAAATAAACAGTGACTGGAAACAAACTTCAAACAATCCTGTTGGGAGAACATCCGCAACTGAGCAATATAGCAGAGGTTGAAAATACTGCTTCAGATTTACAACTGAAGCGGTATTTTCAACCTCTGCCAACATTACACCTATTTCATTCAATAGCAAAAAGTTACTGAGACGGATTAAGACATGTAACAAACCCGCCAGGGTAGCCGAGAGCCCTAACGCGCTGCTTCCTGGAGTCGGGTAGGCGTGCCAGCCCCGGATCGAATTCGCCCGGCGGATTAACGACGAGGGCCTATGTGCCGGCCAGCCTGGATATGGCTTTTAGGCGGTTTTCCACATCCCGCTAGGTGAATACCGGGCTGGTTCCCATGTTCCGCCTCAGTTACACGGCTCGCAGACATCTGAACACTTTCGCACTATTCCATGGATTACACTAGACGCAGACAGTTGGGGTACACTAATTCTGTCCCGGGGGGTACGGGGTGGCGGCAGGAAGGGCATCTTGCCACCCCTTAAACATTAACATGCCAAATCCGATTACTGATGGCTGACCCTGCGTAACTGCGGGACAAGGCTCAAGCGATAGAATTAAGACATGTACCAAACAAAATACATACTTGTGTACTAGTTTTGATGTAAAAGACTAAAAATGTCGAAATCATAAAAACATGTACAACAAAAAGAGAACGGAGGTTCTTGTGACGACGTTCTGAAATGACACATTTGGTGATCCTGACGAAGTCGATGGTGTTGATCATCTAAGGCTTGAGATTTTACCCATATTTGACGTTGCAATAAAAGCGAGGCTGTTTCGAAGAGCAAATGTTGAGAATAAAGTGACAGTATTATACAGAGTAACACATAAGTGCTGAAACAAATCGTTTAAAAAGTACGAAAATTGTTTTGTGTTTTGTTCAAGACGAATGTCCAGTAAAGTATTTCACAAATACGACTAAAAATAAGAATTTAGACTGTCGTGAAGATTTTACGAGAGCTATTCGGAAAGCAAAGTCCGATCGGTCTCGAAATGGAAACTACAGTGGAAATACTATATAGCTTTGCACAGGTGTGTTGGACCGTATCTCTAGTATGCCTGTAGACCGTGTCATATCGCTCTTTTCTGTTCTGAGCACACAGGGAGCACGTAAACATACCTGAAATTGTAGTGTCTCCCGCCAAGCGTGGGTGCCCGCCTGATTTTACGCAACCCAACATAGCTGTCGTGCATTTCCTTCATGCCAATTCTCGGCCGCATACTGCAGGGTCAATGTGAGCGTCCCTGCAGCGTTTTCGAGTGGGAGTGTTTGATCACCCAGCTTACAGCCTGGACTTGGCTCCCTCTGACGTTCATCTCTGCTCGCACGAACCGCTGGCTATTATGACAACTTTTGGCACGGCCAACGAACTGCAGACCAGCGTAGAGATGTGGTGGAAAGCACACACTGCTGCCTTCTATGACGATGTTGAAAAGTTGGTACAATGCTACGACAAATGTCCAAGGCGGAGCGGCGACTATAAATAAAATGCCGTGTGGCTAGGGCCTCCCGTCGGGTAGACCGTTCGCCTGGTGCAGGACTTTAGAGTTGACGCCACTTCGGTGACCTGCGCGTCGATGGGGATGAAATGATGATGATTAGGACAACACAACACCCAGTCCCTGAACGGAGAAAATTTCCGACCCAGCCGGGAATCGAACCCGGGCCCTTAGGATTGACAACCTGTCACGCTGACCACCCAGCTACCGGGGGCGGACCAGCGGCGACTATGTAGAGAAGTAATTGAAAGGTGTAGCAAACTGTTGCAAATAAAACATTTTTGACATCCACTGCGGTTTCCATCTCGCGACCAATCGAATCTCACTTTCCGAATAGCCGTCCTATTAACACAGAATTCAGTAGCCCAGTAACGAGTTGTAGAACCAGAAACATTCAGCGATTGTTTGTGGGAACCGTCCTGGTATTCTGGCAGTGAGAAGCGTCCCCCAACGATACAGCTACGAAATTCGGAGCGACGCGCACGGTTCGTCGGAAAGTTCACTGGAAACGCGTGGCTCCCACTAGTGGAAAGTGTCCGTCGACGCGGTGGCGTCGCGGTAGAGGTAACACTGCGTGGCGCGACGATCAGTCGCAGAGGTGCCTCGCTGGCCTGGCTGGCGCCAGCTCGCGCTCCGGCTCCGCCCAGTCGACCAGCCAGTCGGCGTCGACGGCGGAGGCGGCGGCGGCGGCGGCTGCGGCGGCGGCTGCGGCGGCGGAGGCGGGGGCGGGCCGCAGCTGGCGGCGCTGGTCCAGCAGCCAGCGGCTCGCGTCCTACCAGGCGCGGCCCTGCAGCGGCAGGTAGGAGCCCGCCGCCGCCGCCGCCGACATGTGCTGCTGCTGGTGGTGCGGCATCATGGCGACGGCGGCCGCGTGGTGCAGGTTCTGGCGTTGGTACAGCAGGCTGGCGCACTGCTGCTGCTGCTGCTGCGCCGCCTGGTGGCCGTGCTGCCCCGCCGGCGCCGTCTGCTGCACCTGCCACACACACACACGCCCAGGGGTTCCAGAGGGAGGTGCTGACGAATACACACTTATTATGTAAATTGAAGATGGAGCGGGCGGATGAGTGGGGAAGAAAGGGAAGGGATGGGAAGGAACTAATGATATCAGCTGCATCGAGACTTTATGTGGAATCAGCGCCCACAAGTGAAAATTGCTCGATTGGGACTCGAACCCAGGATCTCCTGCTCAGTAGGCAGTTGTAAGGTAGCAGATTTTGCACCTTACGTGATGCTAAATCAGTACTAATACACCGAATAATAATTGATAATTGGCCCACCGGTAGGGCAGAATGGACACAGAAAAGGAAGTTGTGGGTGTCATGTCAGACTAACGAGATGGGCTCAGAGGCTGGAACGCGGCCGGAACCCCTAAGGAAGGTGTTTATGTCATGTCAAACTAACGGGATGGCCGCGGCCGCACGCCTTTGTCGGCTGGCACTTCAGACCACCAAAGACGTTCTGAGTGGCTGGGCCATCACAACAAGAAGCGAGAAGGAGTTGTATACGAAAGAGAGAAAGACGATTTCGCGCCACAGTGAAAAATTTGCGGAAGACTGTGACGGGATTGGCGCAGAGCGCGTAGAGATACGCGTTAAAAGTTTGGCGGCAACAGTAACCGCGGGAGAATTCTGTGTCATGGTTGGGTACAAACGCGCACGGATACATGGAAGTCTGTGTCGTGATTGGCTACCAACGCGCACGGATCCATGCGGCGAAGAACGGCCAGGTTTGCAAAAACTCTGAAAAGGACTTTGGGGACGGCTGTGGAGGAGAGCAGTCGCGGTGTCTGGCTGCCCTGCTTGGACAGCGTGGAGAGAAGTAGGTTGGAGAAGTTACCGGCATTGAGTCCAGTGGTTACTCTCCAAGTCTGAATAGTTTAGAGCATACGACTCCACACACGTAGCATTATCTGTTCCTCTGAGGAGAGAAACGGATTTGTACTAACTTGTGGTGTTCATATGCAATCTGAAGTGTACCTTTGCTGCCGCGCACTTGAGTCGACCAACTACTCTTGACATATGTGCAAGTAGCTTGAGTATTGACTAGTGACGGACTCCGCAATTGAACACTTACGTACAGGAGTTTACGGGCGCAAACCACGTCCACGTTGGAGATTAAAGCCAAGCTCGCTCACGGGAAAGACGGCATCACGACGTTGGCTGGGCCGACCGTCGTGATCATCACGGAGAATTGCGGCGATATTAGCAATCATCAGCCAAAGTAGGGCACTGTAATTCTAAATGAGTTCATATTCCGCTAGCTCTTTGACTGGCGCTCTCTGAGTCTGTGTCCGTTCAGGCAGAACTGCAATAGAGTCCCATGCGGGTTCAGTGTTGACTTAAGTAGTTAGGAAAAGAGAATGCATTGTGCCAATGATAGGCTAGTTAGGTTAGCGAGTGTATTGTATTGTCATCTTAGGCTAGAAATATTGCTCATCCTGTTTTCTGAATAAATCTTAATTTGGTATCATATGCTAATCACCGCATTATTGATTTCGTAGCTAGCAATCACCATATTTTTGTTTAATAATTAGAGTGTAATGATAATTTCGATGCAAATGATACTGGGGGCATAGCCGCGCGTTTAAACAGAGCCAACTTAAGTCAGATAGCAACTCATGGCCGACTAAGACTACCAACAGATATTTTTCAATATATCGATAATTTTACAATAAACCCCCGTACATTGCACAGTTGTGTCAGCTACTGCGCCACCCAGACACAGTGTTCATCGCAAATGCGAAGACCGTATCTCCAAGCTCCCCAGCCGACTCACATTCTCACCTAGAGCCACCTATCTGCAGTCCCCATCGATATCCTCCACGCTCGCTAATTTTATATTCCCACTGGATGCTGAACGTGCATCTGAAGGTTGTGGATTCTTTGCCCATCGAGGCGAATCAGTTATATGAATGCGTGGTGTCTGTTCTTTCGCATATGTCGTCCGCAGCTCGTGGTCGTGCGGTAGCGCTCTCGCTTCCCACGCCCGGGTTCGATTCCCGGCGGGGTCAGGGATTTTCTCGGCCTCGTGATGACTGGGTGTTGTGTGATGTCCTTAGGTTAGTTAGGTTTAAGTAGTTCTAAGTTCTAGGGAACTGATGACCATAGATGTTAAGTCCCATAGTGCTCAGAGCCATTTGAACCATTTTTGAACTTTCGCGTATGTCCAAAAGAACAGACTCCACTATTCGTATAAGTTTATACATTTGGTAACTGGGCAGTTTATGCCTAAACTTTCATGTAACCCATTTTATAATTTAATTTGTGTGTCCTAGAACTCGGTGAAGTCAAATCATTTAAGCCGCAAGAAAACTGCTAGCAACATTCATTACTGCCAATGACTGAACTTATTTATTTTTCTCCTTTCCTCCTGTTATCCTGAAGGGCTTTTGTTATTTCGGCAGCCTACTGCGGCATTTAGCTGGCTCACAAAAGGGAAATGAACGGAAGAATCTTAAAGCTGTTTGGCGCTTAAAGCCGTTCTTCACACAGGTACAGAGCAAGGAAAATAGTATGCCATGTCTGCGCATCTGGGGCATCCAGAGGGTCAGCCAGTTCCTTTTTATCTCGTTAAGAATACGAAGAGCAAGTGAAAACATGAGCCCTCCTAGCGTGGGAGCAACTGTTGAGCTCAGGTGTGCCTTGCTGGAATATCGTTCAAATTCTATTAACGAATTCTCAGATTGGTTCATAGTAATAAAGATGGCTATTCGGGAAGAAAGATCCGATCAGGTGTGAAATGAAACTCACAGTGAAAATCCGATAAAGCTTTGCGCAGATGTGTTTTGGCAGTGTCTCTAATATAGCCGTCAATTGCGTCACATCGTCGTCCTTTTCAGTTCTGAGTGCCAAGTGAGCAAGTAGAGGCGCCCATCAAGTATGTACGCCTGCTGTGAGATTTCTCCTGATTTCCTGCGGGCCACATAACGTAACTGTCATGCATTCCTTCCTCATGATAATTTTCGGCAGCACACTGAGGGGCAATGAAGACGCTCCTGCAGCATTTTCAGTGGGAAGTCTTTGATCGCCCACCATGCAGCGCGGACGTGGCGTCCTCTGATTTTCATCTCTGCTCCCATGAGCCGCAGGCTACGAAGACAACATATTGGCACAGCCAAAGAAGCTGTAGACCAGCATAGAGAATTGGTGAGAATCACAGCCTTCTATGGCGCTATTAAAACTGTGTAAGTTAGACGGGCGACTATGTGGAGAAGTAGCTGGAAGGTGTAGCTAACTGTTGCAAACAAAATACACTCCTGGAAATGGAAAAAAGAACACATTGACACCGGTGTGTCAGACCCACCATACTTGCTCCGGACACTGCGAGAGGGCTGTACAAGCAATGATCACACGCACGGCACAGAGGACACACCAGGAACCGCGGTGTTGGCCGTCGAATGGCGCTAGCTGCGCAGCATTTGTGCACCGCCGCCGTCAGTGTCAGCCAGTTTGCCGTGGCATACGGAGCTCCATCGCAGTCTTTAACACTGGTAGCATGCCGCGACAGCGTGGACGTGAACCGTATGTGCAGTTGACGGACTTTGAGCGAGGGCGTGTAGTGGGCATGCGGGAGGCCGGGTGGACGTACCGCCGAATTGCTCAACACGTGGGGCGTGAGGTCTCCACAGTACATCGATGTTGTCGCCAGTGGTCGGCGGAAGGTGCACGTGCCCGTCGACCTGGGACCGGACCGCAGCGACGTACGGATGCACGCCAAGACCGTAGGATCCTACTCAGTGCCGTAGGGGACCGCACCGCCACTTCCCAGCAAATTAGGGACACTGTTGCTCCTGGGGTATCGGCGAGGACCATTCGCAACCGTCTCCATGAAGCTGGGCTACGGTCCCGCACACCGTTAGGCCGTCTTCCGCTCACGCCCCAACATCGTGCAGCCCGCCTCCAGTGGTGTCGCGACAGGCGTGAATGGAGGGACGAATGGAGACGTGTCGTCTTCAGCGATGAGAGTCGCTTCTGCCTTGGTGCCAATGATGGTCGTATGCGTGTTTGGCGCCGTGCAAGTGAGCGCCACAATCAGGACTGCATACGACCGAGGCACACAGGGTCAACACCCGGCATCATGGTGTGGGGAGCGATCTCCTACACTGGCCGTACACCACTGGTGATCGTCGAGGGGACACTGAATAGTGCACGGTGCATCCAAACCGTCATCGAACCCATCGTTCTACCATTCCTAGACCGGCAAGGGAACTTGCTGTTCCAACAGGACAATGCACGTCCGCATGTATCCCGTGCCACCCAACGTGCTCTAGAAGGTGTAAGTCAACTACCCTGGCCAGCAAGATCTCCGGATCACAGATCCCATTGAGCATGTTTGTGACTGGATGAAGCGTCGTCTCACGCGGTCTGCACGTCCTGCACGAACGCTGGTCCAACTGAGGCGCCAGGTGGAAATGGCATGGCAAGCCGTTCCACAGGACTACATCCAGCATCTCTACGATCGTCTCCATGGGAGAATAGCAGCCTGCATTGCTGCGAAAGGTGGATATACACTGTAGTAGTGCCGACATTGTGCATGCTCTGTTGCCTGTGTCTATGTGCCTGTGGTTCTGTCAGTGTGATCATGTGATGTATCTGACCCCAGGAATGTGTCAATAAAGTTTCCACTTCCTGGGACAATGAATTCACGGTGTTCTTATTTCAATTTCCAGGAGTGTATTTTTGGCTTTCACAGTGCTTTTCATTCAGCCACAGATCGGACCTTACTTACCGAATAGCCCTCGTACTTCCATAGAAAGGGCAAGATCCTGCACGTGTCCGTGTCCAGGTCTTTTGTCTGGGGGAGAGATCTTCTGCCTTCTTCCCCACACCACATCTTATTGGTTAACTCCAGAAGAGTAAGAAAGTGTTGAACTTGTTTATAAAATTATCACTGGATGGAACTCGGTCTGCTGCAACTGGCTGGTGAGATTCCGGTTGGAAGAAACAGCTAAGTTTCGCAGAGTGAAGTGGGAATGGACTTGTGCTAGAGACATCCCAGAGAACAAGCTTCACTCAGGGACGCCGCAGATGACACATTTTCCAGGCCTTGAGGCAGAGCTGCAGAGAGAGATGTCTACGCCATAGAGCAGAGTACAGAGACCGAGCAGAGAATTTTCAGCCACTACTGCAGCTCTCTTCGACACTCACACAGCTTGAGGGTGGCGAGCACGCCCCACTGTTGCAGGCATTAAGATGAAGGGAACACTACGTTAGTTAATTTTCATCAGGGTTTCATTTTGCAGATCTAATTTGCACGGCCAGCTAGTTGCACCCATAGTGCGCTCTGGGGACAGTATTTGAGTATATAACTGATTATCTGCCTCTGTGAGAATGAAGTCTTACAAGGCATCATATTCTGTTGGAAATTTTATATAAATTATCAGTAGAGCCAGAGGACACTAACTGGTGCAACTGTTTCTTACGAGCTTGTTTAACAGTTTCCTCCAAAACTATAGCGATCAAGAAAATCAGAGAATATAATCATTCTCTGTTGATATTTGTGTATTTCTAAATGTCAACATTAACTGAATAAATAACACCAGTTCTTTGCTAGAAGCCATCAATGTCAAGTTCTCCCTAACATCACTACTAATTCTCGCTACCATTTCGATGCCCATCACTTCGGTCGAACACCTACCCTCAGCTCTGAGATACTGTTCTTCCCATCTTCCTCGAGCCCAACAGTGGTGTCAGGTTCGCCTTTAAATTAATCGCCAGACTTGAAAGGCTGCCTCACACTTCCTTAGCTCTCTCGCAGTTGGTTAAAGCAGGTTCTTTGCACAAATCCAATACACATGGAACCTGCACATGTTAGGCAATAAATTCCGCCTGACTCATGTAGTACTATCACCGTCAGAGGGTGGTACGGGACCACGAGTCCCACCGCCACACCTCCAAAGTGAATTGCAGTGACGCAGTCACTGCACAGTGGAAATTTACTGGCTCACCAACACAGTTAGACCGCAATAGACCGGTGATGCTGTATTGTAACCTATCACCCCGGACTACAAGTCCATTTAAAATAAAAAAATCTTCTGTATCCTAGCCATATTCTGAGTCTAGAAAATAGATGGCGGTCGTCCTTTGAGAAGATTAGAAACTAATGCGAGTTTCCGGCAATCATCGGATTATTACCTCTGACCATGAAAACAGCTGGTCTCGGAGAAGAACACCGTCACGAGACCGTTTAACATTCAGTGCTATTTCAGAAGTGTAGGTCCTAGGGCAAACATACTGGTCCATATAAACACGCTTTTCTGCTTTTTGTTGGGAGTCGCTGAAACTGCTAAAGGCATGCGAATCACATTTTCCATTAGGTATAACTTACTTGCTCACGTTCCCTCCACTTACTGACTTGCAAAAGTAAACGAAATTCATTTCCGCCACCAGAAGACTCAGAAATTCGTTGCTGTCTGCCGTAGTAGACGAAAAGCAGTTTTAAAAGGCTACTTGCTCATTATGGCAGCTGAGTCAGTAATGTCATATTTTCTACATTCTGTAGTGTTGTTATTGGGTACTGACACAAGATGGAATAGAAGAACCAATAAAAAAGCAACACCGCCATAAGACCGTTGCGTCCAGACTAATGCACATGAGAGGGTTACACCAATGATCCACAATCTGAATAATGGAAGTTCGAAGAAGGGCGCAAAATAAACCGTGATAATGTGATGTGTCTTATCAGGTTAAACGATGAGTCGCATCGGGATCTTTTCCAGTCGCAGTCAAGGATGCTACCGAAGATGAGATCTGGGTTAGAATCCAGACGTGACACACGCAGCTTCAATCTGTCAGGAAGTTTCATAACAGTAGACAGCCTGTCACACAAGTTTGGGTGTGGACGTGGCAGTGTACTAATAGAACGTTAAGGCAGCGCTAAGACGGGTACTGACCTGCATGGCTCCACTGGGGCTGTGCGCGCAGGGCGCGCTCTGCGGGGATGCGCCCCCGGCGGTCCGGACGCCGCCGCCCCCGCCGCCTCCGCCACCTCCGCCGCCCCCGTCTCCCGCCCCCGCGCACGGCTTGCCGTCCTTCACCAGCACCGGCACCGCCACGCGCCGCGGGGAGCTCTGCGCCTGCACACACCACAAACACACTGCACTCAACCACACAGCGACAACGTGACGTTGCACGGGGCTCGAACCCGGCTCTTTGACAGACAGACGCCAATTGCTGGCACCATACTTCTGAAGAAAAATTTTGTTTAGGCCTTACAATAATTATATCCCAATCACAAAGGTATATAACAGTAAGTTCTCAGGTTGATGCCGACAGTCTGTCGTTGTTCAAACGATCAATGCAACATGCTTCACAATTTTTCTCAAGATTCTATCTGTCTGCGACACACACACACACATAAAAAAATGGAGCTTGTTACGCTGTACAAAACTCAGTGTTCACGTTGTAAGTGAAATATGTGCTGTTTTGGATGCTGAAATTCCAAAAGACATGAGATTTTTTGACAACTTCAAAAAGTTTTTAAACTAAGGAAATGTCGATTTTTTATCGCCTTCGTCTTCAAAATCCATTCCTATTTACTTATCAGGAGGAAACATCCACTTTCAGACACCACACTGCGTCTTTCTGTAGTGTTTTTAAAAAAGACTGAAGAAACGATGTCTCTCACAAAATGCAGCAGTGAACATTTCATAAACCATTCAAGATACCGGAGTGTGGCTGTCGGTAACGTATAATACGGAAGGAGGAGGGGTAGAGGCGAGTATCTGACTGCAGGGTTAGCAACATTTTTGTCCATCTAGAAGCTTTAATTTCATTGACAATTTACTTAATGCAGTAATTTTTATGGTATTTTGAAAAGAAGAATACACTAATACAGCTCTTTGTAATGTTGGAAGGTACGTTTCACAAAAACATCCTTGAAATCAGCTAAATAACAGCTCGAAGACTGCCGACACCTTGCGTTTGTCATGTTTACGTGGTGATAAAGGAGAAATTGCGTTCTTACAACCACCTTTGTTTTCACGTTTAGCATATCGTCTGGCAACTAACAAGAAATGCTTCGCTCGTAACATTAAAGGAGCGTAACATCACGTCAAAGCAAGTTCAGCAGACTATTTAAAGAAAATACATATTAATTGCTTCCATATCACGTCAACAGAAAATGTTGCTACTGCTGAACACAACACATTAAAGTTGGGCTTTTGTGTGGTATCATGGCTGTGTAGTTACCTTTCTCAAAATCTGTGGCAGAACAGGTAAAACCCAATAGAGCTACCTAACCGGCTGAAACAGCAGAAATGTGTAAAGGCGTTACTGACGTAAAACTAAAGTGATTGATGTACGTTCTTACCACGAGTGGTGATATTATGGGCATAGGGCAGGTGAGATTCCTGTAGGTACGTTTGATGGTCCTGAGATTCAGTCACCAGTTTTTCTGACAGATTGAAATTGTAGCATTTTTAGACAAGGATGAACCCAAAAAACTGAAGAAATTCTTTGGTAGTCGTGTTTACATGTATTAAGAAATGGTAATTCTAATTACGTTAAGAACTTCACTATTTTGTCATCATAAAGTTTTTACACTTGACAGGCCCTTCGCTTGATGTAGACGTGGACACTATATGACACTGATCGTGACCAAATATCCATCTGCCAAATAAATACTGTCGAAATGCACTTCTTGTTGTACAACGAAAGTCCTTTATCAGACGAAGATAAGAGAAAGAGCTAACAGGAGAATGAGAACGTGTGACGGAGAGAGATAGATAAATAAACAGACAGATAAATAGGTAGAGGGGGACGTGGGGAGAGGGAGGGAGGGAGAGAGAGATAGATAGAGAGAGAGAGAGAGAGAGAGAGAGAGAGAGAGAGAGAGAGAATTTCTGCAAGTCTGACATCTTTTGGAAAAAAATAATAAAAAATCTACGGCTTTTATAATGTTTCCGCTGCGTCACTGTGCATTCAGAGGTCACAGTTCCATCATGAGAGCTTCAGTTGTTGCGTAAGGACCTTCACTGCCGTGTCAACACGCCAGAAACACGTATCCGCCGAGCACGTTGCAATGAGAGTCGACATCAGCAACGTGAGCTCGTGCGTTGTATACCATTCGACTGTCAGTCAGCAACGTCTAATGCTGTGACATCAGTTAATAACTATTTCATTCAGGTTTAGTGGTATGTGTGATTTGTACGAGGGCGTGCTGAAAACTGAAAGCTTTTTTAAGAAATCAAGCGTTATTAACATTAAACTTGATGGCAGATTAAAACTGTGTGCCGGACCGTGTGCACACGGTTTTAATCTGCCAGGAACTTTCATATCAGCGCACACTCCGCAGCAGAATGAAAATCTCATTCTGTAAACGTCCCCCAGGCTGTGGTTAAGCCATGTCTCCGCAATATCCTTTCTTTCAGGAGTGCTAGTTCTGCAAGGTTCGCAGGAGAGCTTCTGTAAAGCTTCGAAGGTAGGAGACGAGGTACTGGTAGAAGTAAAGCTGTGAGGACGGGGCGTGAGTCGTACTTAAACCTAATCCATGCACGAGGCAGGATTCGAACCTGCGACCGTAGCAGCAGAGCGGTTCCGGACTGAAGCACCTAGAACCGCTCGGCCACAGCGGCCGGTGGACCATTACGGACAGGGCTGTCCACCCACCTCGGAATTTTGACGATCTAACGCGGCAGTTGGACAGAGTTTGGCACGATATCCTCAGGAGGACACCCAACAACTAACAACTCTATCAATCAGTGCCAATCCGATTAAATGATTGCATAACGGGCAGAGATGGACCGATGTGTTATTGAGTTCCTCAGTTTGTGAAGCTCTTTCTCTTGAATAGATCATCGAATTTTTCTGAAATTGTAACCCTTTGTTTCTCTGTACACTACCGATTTTGGTCCCGCTGCATAATTTCTTCGTGGTGCTTTGTTTTTTTTTTTAGTGTTTTTGGTAAAAGCTTGTGGTAGATTAATTGATCTGTCATTGGAAGTTGTGTTTAATGTTGATCCTGGTAAAACATAGTTTCTTAAATTGTCACGTTTTTGAGTCATATGTCGTATTACCTTCCGTGAATGGTGATCTGTTGTGTTAGTTTCTTCTTGTGAGCTTACTATTTGATATTACTGTTTAAGCTTACATGACTGACGTGAGTGCAGATTCTGAATTCTTGTAAGAATATTCTCGATAGCCAGGAATATGTATATCCATCTTGTGTTCTTGCGTCCTGCGTTTATTCTGTCTAATTTAAATTTTAATTTTCATGATATCTTTCGTGGCTTAGGTCAGGGTTTTTTAGTTCGCTTGTTGATTTATTCTCTAATTGAGGATTTGTAAAATTTTAAGCCAGAACTCAGCTATGTATTAACAGAATTTGTAGTTCACTTTTGAAGTTTGATTTAATTATACTGTTATTTGAACCAAGATATTGCTACATCTCTCATGGAAGATATTTGGTACTGTTGTTTCGGATGTTATTGCTAGATGTGACACAGTAAGGTTTTTCTCAGAATTATTGTGCTCATTTTAAAGAAACTATTTTTGAAGTGTTTTACTTAATATTTTAGTAATGTGTTCGATAACAGAATCTTCAATAAATGGCGTCACTTCCTAATTACGAGGGTTTTTTTTTTCTTTTTCAAGCTCCGATCAGTCTAGAAATTAAAACCACAATGACAATCTGATGACTCTTTGCGCAGACGTGTTGCTCAGTGACTGTGGTACGCCCGTCGATCGCGCCACGCCGCCTTTTTCAGTTTTGGGCGAACAGTGAGCACCTAAAGATGCCTAGAGCAATGGAAACTCCCGTCAAGCGCTGCCACTCGATTGCTTCGTGCAGGGGGGTTTCGCCTAATTTCATGCAGCCTACATAATGTAAATGGCATGCGTGTCCTTCTTCATGGCAGTGCTTGGCCGCACACTCCCGCTGCAACGATGACGCTCCTGCATGTTTTTGATGGGAAATGTTTTCTCGCCCACCATACAGCCCAGACTTCGGTCCTTGTGATTTTCATCTCTTTGCCCACATGAACTGCTGGCTATAAGGGCAGCATTTTGGCACAGACAGCGAGCTGCAGACTAGCGTAGGGAACTGGCGGAAAGCACAGTGGATGCCTTCCATGCCGAGGGTACTGGAAAGTTGGTACCAGACTACGGCAAATGTCTCAGTCGGAGCGGCGACTATGTAGAGCAGTAGCAGGAAATGTTGCACATAAAACATTTTTGATAATCATAAAACACTTTTTATTTTTGTTGCACATAAAACAGTTTTGCTTTCCACTTCGCGAGCAATCGAAGCCTTAAAAAAAAAATAGCCCTCGGATAGTTACACCTTCACTATCACGAGCCACTTCCGCTCAGTAGCCTATGAAGTCCCACAATATCATGATACAGCTGTGATTTTGACAACTACACTGTCTCAGCAAATACGTTAAAATGTTATCATCAAGCTTTCTATTCAGTTCTTTGTCTCGGTTTACCATGACAAGTCATAAATGTGCCTGTCAGGAAGTTCCACATGAATTCAGCCTGTCGGTTGGTCTAGTGCCTGCAGATACGGAAACCGCAAACAAATAGTGTTGAACGGGTTGCCTAAGCCCCAGGCGCTAGTGAAGCCGCCAGACTGATTTGGTGTCGAAACTTCTGAAGGGACATTTCTACCCTGCTGAACGAAGGTGTGTGGGTTGTTGCCGAACTGGGGTGGGAGTGGGGGTGGAGGTCCTTAGAGGGACCGTTTGCTGTTTTATTCAGGTACATGCTAATGTAGAATTTCCGTGCGATCACGCTGCAGGAGGGTGGAAAAGGGAGCGTTGAAAAAGCAGAAGTATTCTTTCTTGCTTCGGACCACATTCAAATTTCGTCGAACGGTTTTGAACGGTCCCTTGTGATTCCAATCTGTAAACGAGACGCAAAAACTGTGGTCGCCGCGGCCCCCAAAAGTATGCGATCACGTCTCACAATGTCCTCAGAGAACTGCTGTAATGTCCGTAGCTGCGAGCAATGTCAAATATTGCCAAGAATATCTTCCTGTTGCTCATCTCACTGCGTACTCTCATTTTCGACGGCGAAATGTGGGGGACTCAACGCTCCAGGGTATGGGGTAGTTCCACTGAGGCCCTATATGCAATTCCCCTGAGACCTTTTCGTGTCGATTCTGAACTGTGATGTGTCTGAAATGTTTTCCTCGGCCACTCACAAGAAAACAACGTGATTTCAACGCTGGGTGTCGCGTTCTACCCTCATCGCAAAGAAATCAGAAGAAGGAGTGAAATATGGGTAAGAGGGGCTGTGACGACCTTCTCATCGTAGGAAACGCTCACGATGGGGCTGGGGGGAACTGTGCTGAAATTTGGTGCCAATGTGACATCATAAACACATCTTACAGTTCACATGAACTTTCCAGCTGAGGCCTTTTATGCGCGCGTGTCGATACCTCGTTGTTTGAAGGGTCGCCGAGCCCGAGAGTGACGTCACAGGGCACCACGCTTTTGCACCATTACAGAGGAAGATTGTAGACACCTTTGGGACAAATTTCAAACTTACGCGTCGCGATAGGAGGCAATTACGTGGTTTCAAAAAAGTGATCCATTAATTCTTTTCGAGAAAGGTTTTCGTCCAACGTTCCGGCCGAATACCTGTACCGAGTGGAAACAATCGCGTCAGGCGTCAAACGACCGTAGCGCGCAGTGGGGCGGGAGACGGCGCGACACGGAGTGGGCGATCGGTTTGACAGGCAGGCCAGAAGAAAGCGAGCCGGCGAGTGGGCGGTGCGCGTGACAGACAGCCGAGCCGCGCGCGCCGCGTGCCGTGTTTTTGGGCGCGCCGCGTCGGCCGGGCGGGCCCAGCTGCGCGGGGCCGCCGCCGGCGTCGCTGTTGTCGCTGACAGCTGTCAGCGGCGCCGGCCGCCAATTAATGGCGCACAATACGCCGCCACTTGCCGCGCAGCCGCCGCCGCCGCCTCTCGCGCCACACTACAAAATTCAATAATATATAACACAAACAAATACGGACGGCCGGCGAGCTGTCGCCGCCAGATGCCGTCCGGACACGGCCGATCGCGACCTGCCTGCCCGCTCGCCGCTGGCTGCTGGATGGTGGATGCTGTTTGCGTGACGCGCTTTCTCCTCGGACATTGCAACGCCATGAGCGAGGGGTGTGGGCGTGTGTGTGTAGGTTTGTGTGTATGAGAGAGAGAGAGAGAGAGCGGATGTCGAAATAGCCCTCCCACCAACGACGCAAGTAAACAGAAGCCACAAAATGTAGCTGAAAGAAAAACTAAGAAAGTAAGAAGTAACAACACAGAGTCCCGCGGTGGTAACACTGAATAAAATGCTCTCAGCCTTACAGCCGCTTGAAGTGATTACAATGGCACGACGAGGCATTGTCAAGTGCAGTGACTGCTGATGGGCTGCTTGTATACCTATACAGGGTGGTCCATTGATCGTGACCGGGCCAAATATCTCACGAAATGAGCGTCAAACGAAAAAACTACAAAGAACGAAACTTGTCTAGGTTGAAGGTGAAGACCAGATAGCGCTATGGTTGGCCCGCTAGATGGCGCTGCCATAGGTCAAACGGATATCAATGCGTTTTTTTAAATAGGAACCCCCATTTTTTATTACATATTCGTGTAGTACGTAAAGAAATATGAATGGTTTAGTCGGACCAATTTTTTCGCTTTGTAATAGATGGCGCTGTAATAGTCACAAACATACGGTTCGCAATTTTAGACGAACAGTTGGTAACAGGTAGGTTTTTTTTAAATTAAAATATAGAACGTAGGTACGTTTGAACATTTTATTTCGGTTGCTCCAATGTGATACATGTACCTTTGTGAACTTATCATTTCTGAGAACGCATACTGTTACAGCGTGATTACCTGTAAATACCACATTAATGCCATAAATGCTCAAAATGATGTCCGTCAACCTCAATGCATTTGGCAATACGTGTAGCGGCATTCCCTCAACAGCGAGTAGTTCGCCTTCCGTAATGTTCGCACATGCATTGACAATGCGCTGACGCAGTTCTCAGGCGTTGTTGGCCCCTTCTAGCGGGCCAGCCATAGCGCCAGCTAGTTCCCCCCCTTCAAGCTAGAAGAGTTTCGTTCTTTGTAGTTTTTTCGTTTGATGCTTATTTCGTGAGATATTTGGCCCGGTCACGATCAATGGACCATCCTGTATATAGCTGCTGGCTGTGCCGTCACTGGTGCTCACGACACCGTCGTCGGTGGACATACGTTAACTGTGTGCGATGAGACCACTTCAAATTCGATATCGTTGGATCCTACGCCGCGCTCAGTTGCGATAAATTCTCTCATGTTCCTTCTTGTGTTGTACTACAGTGCGCACTATTTGTCCGACGTAAGACCGGCCTCACTTGCAAGGTATCTTGGCAGACCTCAGGATTTACATCTGCTCCATTTCTAACTAGTCTTAGTAACTCCCGGATTTTTAACGGTGGGCTGAAGATCGATTTGATTTTGTGTCTTTTCAGTATGCGCCATCACTTGCCGGACACGGAGCTCGAGAACGAAAAAAAAAAGAAAGTTCTTTTTATACTTCTCGTCGCCAGCCAACTGCTTCAAATAGCTCTGAGCACTACGGGACTTAACATCTGAGGCCACCAGTCATCTAGAACTTAGAACTACTTAAACCTAACTAACCTAAGGACATCACACACATCCCTGCCCGAGGCAGGATTCGAACCTGCGACAGTAGCGATCGCGTGGTTCCAGACTGTAGCGCCTACAACCGCTCGGCCACTTCGGCTGGCCGGCAGCCAACTCCAGATGGAAAGTCGATTTAAGAATTAACGGGGAGAGATACAGGGCATGCATAAAAATGTGGAAATACCAAAAACATAACACATTACCATGCCTAATACGGTGTAGGAAACACCCTTGGCATCTAAAATAGCTTCCAATCAAGCCAGCCGGTGTGGCCGAGCGGTTCTAGGCGCTTCAGTCTGGAAACGCGCGACCACTACGGTCGCAGGTTCGAATCCTGCCTCGGGAATGAATGTGTGTGATGTCCTTAAGGTAGTTAGGTTTTAGTAGTTCTAAGTTCTAGGGGACTGATGACCTCACATGTTAGGTCCCATAGTGCTCAGAGCCATTTGAACCATTGAACCAGCTTCCAATCGTTTTGGAAAGTATAAATACAGGTCTTGTATGGTTTTCTTCCGGCAAGAAAGTAACAGGTTCATGTAACGATGGTGGAGATGGACTGTGATCTCTTCTGTTCAAAGTAGGTCACAATTGCATGATAATGTTGAGATCTGGTGACTTTGGTGGCCAGGGGAGATTCGACAGTTCATCCTCGTGCTCATAAAACCGTGGACGATGCGAGCTGTATAAAAAGGGGCGCTGACGTGTTGTTTTGGTGCTGACAAGCTTCGCGAGTGCGACATTCAGTTCTGCAGTGACTTTCGCAGCTGTCCTCTTATTTCACGTCACAATCCTCCTCAATGACTGTCTGACACTATCACTCAACACACACTTTCGTCCGCGTTGCATCTTAACGGATGATGTTTTCCACTTTCCTCCTATGCGGTATAGCTCTTCGATATGGTGCCTCTTCAAAAACCAAACCTTTCGGCTATCTTCGCTACGGAAGCACCCATACGAACACTGCTAATTCGCCCATGTTCCAATTCACGTACGTTCGCTGAATGCGCTCACAACTAGACAGAACACTATTGTGACCACTTCTGACATCTGCAACGTACTGAGGACATTTCAGAGGTGCCGTTCGTGGTCTAATACAACAGCACAACCTGCAGGCTTGAATAGCATCTGCATTTATGTTTAAATATGCATTTCTCACAGTGTTCCCATATTTTGGTCCAAAGCCCGTACTGAGTTCTGTTACCCGTTGTGTTCCTATTTCCTGGCTATCTGATGCCCTTCTTTCAGCCTGCGACAGTAAACGCACGCTGTTGCCTCAGTATCACTTCTACAGTAATTTCGCCCAATTAGCATCCTAAAAAAACGACAGCTGCAGAACAGACGTCTATCGTGAATACAGTTATGTGACAAGAGTGTGCTTGGTTCACATGATTCTCTTATGATCAACATTCTTCTTGCTGATACTTCGCTGCGGTATTGTAGTATCTCATGATTTGACAAGTGGGTGCTGAAACAAACTTTTTATTTTTATTTTTAAATAATGTGTTAAGAGATTCTTATCAAAACATCGAAATATCTTTAATGACACAAACGAAAATGACAGTGACTGCAGCATCTTTTTTAAACGTAGATTCAGCAAACTGAAGAGAATGAAAAAGCTACTTAAGTTCGAATATGAGTGAAAGCACACTGTCTTTTTTGTCAATAGCACGCGACGCACCTGCTAAACTTGACTTTAGTGGCTTAACCAATCAGTTTCCTTCTCTCAAAGTAAGGAAATGGAAAGCAAAATTATAATGAAAACACAGTTTCCGGAAACGGATATTCGCTCTGTTGTATGATAATGCCCACCCACATGTTCGCAAGGTTGTTTCCGCTACGCTGCAGAAGTTTCGCTGGGAAGCCCTTACACCTCATCCATACAGTCCCAATATCTCTCATGCAGTCGCTGAAGAAACGCATTCGTGACAGTCGATTTGCTTTTGTCGAAGACGTAGACGCCTAGGTACAATCACGGTTCCACAGGCAACCGCAAACATTTTTATGTGAAAACATTGACCGTCTTGTCTGACAGTGCGGTAAATCTGTTAATAAAAGGCACCAACTCGAGTCGCTGAGTACATGTCGCTTCTTTAAACTCACCCAATAGCTTTTCAAGAAAAAAACGTTGTCTTTCTTCAAAACATTTCTAATGTTAAACCATTAATCACAGCTGCAACAGACTCGTACATGCTGGTAAGAATTTTAACAGCGCGTTTCTCAGTCCCTTTCATCTCCTCCGTAATCCAACACCATTATTAGCCCAAACAGTTAAGTTGTATTTGTAAGGGGTCCGTAGGCCCTTAACTATAAGTTTGCACTCGGCACAGGTCGATAGGGCAAACAATCGATAATGTCGTATTGCGAGAACGAGTGTGGAGTTGAGTCAGTCCCATGTGGCGGGCCGAGCTGTGTGGAGGCCGGTTGTTATAATGCAAGGCTTTACCGACAAAGGGAGTGGCCATCGCCGCGGTTTAACCCCTTTGTGCTAGAATAATACTGGGAAAGTGAAGAAGTATAATTACGAGAGTGATCAGTAATATTTCTGTGCCGATATTTTGGTTTCGCGTCTACCGCGCCGGCATCATTTTGGATTGCAGTGTTGGATTGCAGTGATTGTATTAGCGTGTAACGATAATGAATAACGAAGAAGCCTGTGCTGAGATTAGCCGTAATTAAATATGTATGCCGAAGGCAGTGGCTGTTTCCTTCTTTTTGTGTTTTTGAGACGAATATAGGTCCTTGATTAGTGAAACTGTGTTGGTGTGCTTCTTGTTACCAGACATTTCATTATTACAGCATTTGAGAAGGACAAACTGGAAAGTAACAACTCTGTAGCAGTGAATTCCGATTGCCAGCCCCATTAGGTACACGGTCACATTAATTAATAATTGTTGGGCTGCTATTCGGTCAGATCAGGCCGGTTAAAAATAAATCGGAGGTGTTACAGATTCAAGAGCAGTTCACAAAACAGCCTTGTACACGTTGTCTTTTGCTGCTGCTCCACACTTCCACATTTTTTCTCCCAATAATCTAAGCCATCCATTTCCCCTCTCTGGCACAAAACTTATGTGTTAATCTCATTTCATACTATTAAGTATTTTGACTAGCGGCTTATCACTAATGCTCTATACCTTATCAACAGATTTCCTTATTCTCATGTGCGTAATTGTTCGTTTATCCAAGTTATATAATCACTGATCATGTGTCAATTGAATTATATTAACAGTTCTCCACCAGACTCATTCCCCAGTGCTGCTGTTCCCAACTACCCAGCGGGAGAACCTCTGGCAGCAGTATCCAAAAATCATAGATGAAATCATTAACGACACTAGGCTTCTGAGTGAAGCTTGGAGGCGTTCTCAGATTCCTAATTGTTAAGGCGATCGCTTGCGAATAGCAGGAATCTCTGTTTCGCGTCTCGGTCTGGCACAGATTGTCATTGGTCACGACGTACCTATAATCATCATTGAAATCGGTCACTGCGGACTGTTTTCTTCCCCGCGGTCCTACATTAATTCAGGAACTACCTGTTTAATACCGAAAAATTTATGCTGTGTTAACCACAATTAGTATTTATGACCAGTGTGTACTGTCATTATCACGAAAATATCAATATTTTCCGTTATTCAACATTATTATCATCTCCTTTTCTTCTTCTTCTTCTTCTTCTTCTTCCGTGCATTATTACTCACGTCTCCTGCGGTGGGCCATCCTAGTCTTGCTACGCCATTATGAACGTATTTGATTCATTTCAGGCGGCAGTTCCATGGTTTCAGGTCGTTATTTAGGGCCTTAATAATGTATTTTCTCGGAGTCCGACGCCCCTTATCGTTTTCCATAAGTGAAGTACTGTTCTTCTAATATAGTTAGGTTAACGGCTCGTAATACAAGGGTCACTCCAAAAGAAATGCCCCTTATTTTTTTAAAAATCCATCTTTTATTCTACATGTATGAAAGTTTTACAGTGTGTAGATACATCCTTTAGGAACAATATTTTCATTTCTCCACATAATTTCCATCCGTCTCGACTGCCTTACGCCATCTTGGAACCAGCGCCTGTATGCCCGCACGGTAAAATTCTGGACCAACCTGTTGGAGCCACTGTTTGGCAGCGTGCTCAAGGGAGTCATCATCTTCAAATCTTGTTCCACGAAGAGAGTCTTTCAGTTTCCCAAAGAGATGATAGTCACATGGAGCCAGGTCAGGACTGTAAGGCGGGTGTTTCAGTGTTGCCCATCCGAGTTCTGTGATCGCTTCCATGGTTTTTTTGACTGACATGTGGCCGTGCATTGTCGTGCAACAGCAAAACATCCTGGTTTTGCCGATGTGGTCGAACACTATTCAGTCGAGCTTGGGGTTTCTTCAGTGTCGTCACATTTGCATCAGAATTTATGGTGATTCCACCCGGCATGATGTCCACAAGCAAGAGTCCTTCGGAATCGAAAAACACCGTAGCCATAGCTTTACCAGCAGAAGGTGTGGTTTTGAATTTTTTTTTCTTGGGCGAATTCGCATGATGCCACTCCATTGATTGCCTCTTCGTCTCTGGTGAAAAACGATGGAGCCATGTTTCATCACCTATCACAATTCTTCCAAGAAATTCATATCCACCATTCTCGTACTGTTCCAAAACTTCGCTGCATACCGTTTTTCTTGTTTTTTGTGAGCCACTGTCAACATCTTGGGAACCCACCTGGCATAAACCTTTCTTAATGCCAACACTTTCAGTATTCTGCAAACACTTCCTTCCCCTATCCCATCGCAGCGTGACAATTCGTTCACTGTGATGCGTGTGTCAGCAGTCACCAATTTGTTAACTCTCTGCACATTGTCTGGAGTGTGTGCAGTACGAGGCCTGCCGCTGCAAGGACAATGCTCAATATTAGCGAGCCCGCTTTCATCACGTAACCTGCTTACCCACCGACTAACTGTACTGCGATCGACAGCAGCATCTCCATACAGCTTTTTCAACCTCTTGTGGATGTTTCCCACTGTCTCGTTTCTGCAACACAGGAATTCTATGACAGCACGTTGCTTCTGACGAACGAAGCCATCTTGAAGACATGCTGTGACGGCGCCACTCACGGGAACAGATTGAACTAAGTTGGAAAACAAGCGTGAAGGATGTATCTACACACTGTAAAACTTCCACACATGCAGAATGAAAACTGTATTTTTACATTTTTGGAGTGAGCCTTGTATTTCCGAACCAGCGTAGGCGATCTTCTTGACGTTTTTCCTCTATGTTTGCTACCTTCAATAAATTTAGGATGTGGTCGTTTCTTATTCTGTCCTTTAGAGTAATTGCTCCAGACCAAAAATGTTACAATGGTTGTCATTGTTTGCCCTGCTTCAGCTTCGTTACGCATGTATCATCTAACCATATCTGATGATGAAAACTGTCCTTCTGAAACACGTAGTAAGGCGAATAAATTAATTCGCGATGGCAGAGGTTGGAGAGTCCTTTTACCACTGCTTGGGATGGTGATCACCCTTAAGGACCAGTGGAGTCGAGCGGATCCGAGCCTAACAGCAAATATGCAATGAATGATGAAGATGAGTTTCTTTTGCAGCCAGCTGTGCCTGGTGACTGCATGCGTACGAAATAAAAGCTGCCGAGTGCCCCACCCCCTGCGTAATGCCGCCCAGAATGTCAGGTCGTGTGCAGAGTGTGGGAGAGCGGCGTGTTGCGCTGCGTGGTGATTTAAAACGGGCCCGCGCGTGTTTTTGAGTTGTGGGGGCGGGCCGTTATTTCCAGGTGACGCGTCCCGCCCTTTTTGTGTAGCGTCCAGTGCCGCTGGCTCGCTACAGGTGTATTGATCACCCGCCTTGGTGCTCGGTCAGTCACTGGCTGCGCTTTCCACACAGCCTCTCTTCAGAGCTGTACAACTCTCGCCGTGCCACCCATGTATTCGTTGTTTCTGAGGTTGCCACATAGAAAAAATCTTGCTGATGTGCTTGCATCGTCTAGTGCGTTCGTTTCCCTGGCATTTCAGTCTCTGAACGTATTTTGTCACGCGTGGTGTGTGAGACGAAGTGTGTCTGTTAGGAGTCGCACTGAATCACCAACAATTTCTGCGGTGAAGCGCTTTGTTTATGTAACCAGTTTCAATCGAAATGGCTTGTTAATAGGTACAAAAAAAACTTGTATCATTTCTATGACAATTTTTTTTATTTCCATAGGGAGCAATGCTTTAAATAAGGTATTCGACATTGCATAGCATGTCCTTGAATATTTTGATTGTAACCATAGACAATGCTGAAATTGAATTTTTTATCTGAGGATTTGCTATAATTGAAAATTATTGCATAAACAAAGTGGGTTTTGTGAAATAACATATACCGCAACAGCCTCTTTTTACTCATATTTTGTTAGCATGATGAGTTTCGGTAGCAAGTTGTCATCATCAGGTGCATTCACAATTACTTTTACATTGTAATTAACATGAAATAATGTTCGTTTCCTTCGCTGTGTGTGCCATTGGACTTACATACCGAAAAAGATGGCTGTTCAGGAACATGAATATTGTATAGTGTGTACTATTGTGACAGGCATGATTAGAGATGCTGTTAGTACAAGTACTTACTTTTTGTTGGTAATTTCGTTATCTGGTACACATAGTACAGTAACAAGTACATCACAACTTAACACTTTCACAATCATTTGTTCACATCAATCCAAAGAGTCTTAAAAGATAAGGTAAACCAGTTTCTATTGCTAGAACAGCAGTATAGGGTGGAGATGAAACATTTGTATCTGGATGTATTTATGTCATGGCAAATAGTGGGTGAGTAGCTGGTAGACAATTTTTCTTCCAATGAAATAGGCATTCAACACTGAAGAATTTTTTAGGACTTAGTATTAATTAGTCATTTTGTAACGTGTCTCCATGTATTGTGCTACGAATGAATATTTCCAATTCTTCATATAAGAGCATTTGATGACGATTGTGCATTTTATGTAATATATGAGGATTGTGCGCAGTATTATAGAATCGGTAGCCTGTGTTTCTTTTCTTACTATAGTTGTTAATGTGATAAGCATTTATATGTTCGTACCATTTTGGTGAAGTCTTGCCTAGCTTGGGTTGCTAGTGTGGTACACATGTATATGTTCGCATCATTTTGCGAAAGACTTGCCTGTTTTGGCCTACATAGAGGGCTTTCCAGGTACTATATACTATTTTATAAATGCCTGGGTGTGTTTATCTGTATGTGTCTTAATATTGAACAGGCATATTTTTCGCACATAGCCTCACTGGCACACTCAGCAAAGGAAACTAACCTCAATTCACGTTAAACACAACTTAAAAGTAACTGTAAATGCACCTGATGATGACAGCGTGATACCGAAAGGCATCATACTAATAAAATATAAGTAACAAGTTTTTAGATTAAACTCTTACAATATAGTTGCAGCCCTCAAATAACATCTGTATAACATGGATAACTTTAAGTTAAATAAACAAAGTGATTCATCATATAACCTATTGGTAGTTCAGTAAGATTTTTAATAATTACAAGCTATGCGCAAGTTACGTCCCAAGGCGACTATTTGCTGTAATTAATAACTTTCATTGTATTGGGTAAAGACATAAATGGAGCAGCCCTAAGTTGCAATAATAACGTTTTTCCATTTCCAAAAAATGTCACTTACCCCGTTTATGAACAAATGAAGAAACCTGAACAAATGTAGATTTCTCTTTTCTTCCTGCCTCCATATCATGGTAGAGGTGAACGTAATAAATTATTTCTGTGCTGGGCTGATTATTAGCATTGTGCATAAACTGTGGACCAACTGCTAATAAACTAGCTGATGTAGGTATTTTTTACCATTTATAACGAGCAAAGTGAATCAACTGCCTTAACGAGTTTCCCTAGTTTTTTAAGTCTTGGCAAAATGGGAGAGCAAAGCCGGTGCAGAAAATTCTTGACAAGAAGAATTCTACATCAACGAGATGAGAGACAGAGCTTTAATTAATCCGTAAGTAAGTCGGCTGCCGTCACGGAGAACAAAAACCTGCTCCAGCACGGATTAATTGGAGGTACTGCGTACTGGAAATACAGTGAGCTTAGTTCGGGTAGCATCGATAGCTTGACAGGAAAGTCCTTGAACTGAAAGCGGAGAAAGGAAGATGAGGGTTTAACGCCCTGTCAGCAAGCACATTATTAGAGACGGAGCACAAGCTCCGATTGTTTGAAGGACGGGGCAGTAACAGGAAATCAGCCATGACCATCCGATATTTTCCTGGGGCGAAAACCACGGAAAACTTAGATCTCGATGGCCGGACGCGAAACTGAACCGTTGTCCTCCCGAATGTGAGTCCAGTGTGCTAACAACTGCACCCTCTCACTCAATCACACATTTCTAGTGTTTCCTAGATCAAAATATCTCTCCTATTTTTGTCAGACACTTGCTGATCAATTACTCTAAACAGTTAGGCCTATATCTAACATATCCCGCATTGTACTATTCTAACAGCCTTTCCCTTCATTATGATCTATCAAGGCTTTCACACATTCGAATAAATACTTACGAATGAGTAACGCGATTAATCTGTCGAATCTGAAGCAGGAATGTGAGAAATCGCAAATGATATCCCCAGGCCAATTATTTATCACGCTATTTACAGTTAAAAGTAGATTTTAATCTTTTTAAGGTTCCTTACCTCAGTCGGAAGAAACGGCACTTTCATACGATCACTGTTTGTCCGTGTGGCCGATTCTTAAAAAACCCTTTTTCTCAGGAATGGGTAGAGGTGTCAAGTTGAAATTTATAACACATACTGCTGTCGACGGCCCCTTGTCGGTGAAAAAAATTGAAGTTCTACTTCAATACAGTCAAGACAAACGGCCATGTATATAATATATTTTGATACTCGCAAACTCATTCACCAAAATCTATAGATGAACTATCTGTATACATGTCGGGCCTGGTGTTCTACCAGCGCTGGCACGGTAGCTCAGCGTGTTCCGTTAGAGGACCGGCTGTCCTCTGTAAAAAAAGAAAGAAAAAACCTTAGTTAAATGTTCAACGATAAACGAATAATTTCAAAGGGTGTTCTGTAACGACTGCCCAGACCAAAAGCCGAGAACAATAACGATAAAAAGTAATAAAACAAATACAAAAACAAAAAATAAATAAATAAAGAGCGCTTCTAGAACCCGAGAGATCGCGGGATCGAATTTCAGGTCGACCTCTGATTTTTTTTTCAGTTTTCATTCTAATTTAGCCCTCACCTGTCAACGAAGTGAGGAGCCCTCAGAAACAACAATTCCACTGTTGATCTTCTTTGCCTGGTTGAATGATTGGGGCAGTCCACCTCTCTAGCTGAGCCGACAGCGCGGCGGAGTGCCAAGCGAAGAGGCCCGGGTTCGATTCCAGGCCTACTCGGAGATTTTATCCGCTCAGGGACTGGGTGTTGTGTCGTCCATATGTTCGTCTCGTCATAATTGACATTCCACTGTTGAGCTGGCTGATTGGGCATCTCCCGAAGGCTAATAAAATGAAAAACGAAATAGGGTAGGCGAGGGACACGCAAAGCCGACGAAGTGGCGTCGAAGAGGCAGACTTGCTTGGTGTTTTTACTTATACTTACATTCAGAGTATACAAATCTTACATCCTATTAACGAACTGTCACCACGTGAATGGAGTGGAAACCGCGCTTCCCGCTTTCTGCGAACGGTTGTCTTAACCGCTTTGGCTCTCCATGCACGACCCACGGCCAGACCCAAGCTTCTTTATGTTGTCGTTCCTACGTCACATCCTGAATAAACAAAGCCCTCCAGACAGCAGAGCACATGTAAACTGAGTGAACAACGGTCATCGGAAAGTTTGTCCTTTTTGAATTTGTAACCACGCTTGGCGCCCTGGTGCGAATACAGACACTTTATCTGAGCGGTCTGTTGACAGGAGTCTGGTAAACACGGCGAGTCACTGAACACGGAATGATAATCAATGCAAGACGCATGTATCGTAGCATACCAGAGACTACACAAAATTGTCCGTGTTCAACAGTGTGTGCTGTGGGCCTTCAGTACCTCAACAATGTTTCCACCGCACAGGACGACCACAATTGTTTGGTGAACGGACGTTAGGTTGCCTCCGCAGACCCATACGAATTGACTGATGGTTTGCCGTGAGGCAGATCACTGCCAATTTGAATGTGGGGCGTCAGGAACCCGTTCCTAACAGGACTGTGTGAAGACAAATGCACGTATTAGGTTTCACGTATTCTGTACGTCTAACCTAACAAATTCCAATACAATGTGTACCGGTGAGCGAAAACATTTTGACTACTACCCATCGCGAGACTGGATGCCTCCTGTTGGTGTTTCGGGCTCGTGACACAGTAAGGACGATATCGGGTAGTGATAATTAAAGTACAGCTTCTCACAGAAGTCCAATGTGGGCTGTAATTATCGTACTGTAGCGAAACTTGGTAAATATACCGATGTATTAATACGGAGCCGACTTACACTGAAAAAAAAAATTAGTTCCAATTTTGGCCACCAGGTGCAAATCTGGCTCTGAACGCAATAAAGACTTATGGAAATGTATCCATATGTAGCGGATTAGGAACGGGACATGGGCAGAAAAGGTGAAACAACTGAGAAAGACATGATGTTATTAACCACGTCTTACACAATTTGTTCAATGCGACCACCGAAGACGTCGACGAGATACTGCATCCACAGAACGACGTGATCAACATTTGCTTGCAGCATTTCCGGTGTTACCTGAGCAACTTGTCCCTGGTAAAGGAGTTCTTTTAGATATCTCCAGTGCCTAGTTACGTGGATTCATATCGAGAGATATTGCAAGCCACGCATCTGGAAAACATCTGGAGATAACACGTTCGTAGAAGGTTGCATTAAGCGGATTTTTCACTGAGCGAGCGACATAAAGTGTTGTCTCATCTTGCATGAAAACAGTGGCTTTCATACAGTTGCGCTCTTTCACAGCAGGAATCACATACCGTATAAAGTGGCCTCGATAACGTGCAAACGTCACGGCACACTTGACAGGCCCTCTGTGTGTATTCTCCTCGAAGAAGAACGGTCCGAGAATAAAACTGCTTGTAAATCCACATCACATAGTGACACACGGCGAATCCAGTGGCTCTTCGTGCAGAACACACGGTTTAATAGCACCCCAAATTCGGCAGTTCTGTTTATTCACTGCACCCTGTAGAGCAAAATGTGTTTCCTCACTCTCCAGAATATTGCCTGGTCACATGTCATGAACTTCGATCCGTGCCGGAAACCGAAGAGCAAATTCAGGACGTCGCTGCGGATCATAAGATTTCAGTTGTTGCACCGTCTGGGTCTCGTACGGGTACCAGAATAAAACAGCCTGCAAAACTATCCGTACGGTTGACCACGGGTAGACAATTTACGTGGCATTGCACAAGCACTAGCGTTTCCCTGTGCACGTGCTTCATGGTCGGTTACAACAACAGCAGTCTTGTCAGTACCTTCCACTGGAACAGGGTACCTTCCTCTTCCAGGTACCACACTAAGCCCATCCGCGTTTTCCAATTTCATCATACTCTTTAATCCATTTAATGACATCGAGCCATTCGTCAGTTCTTTCAGTTGGCGATACTCTTTCAATACAGCATTGTAATTGTCGCCGTTCACATTATACAGTCTCGCTAATAGCGCACGGTCTCTCTTCTCGATAGCCAAACTGTGCACTGTAAAGTGACTTCTAAATATTCAGAGTTTCATTGGCAGCAAGATATATACTATTCTATTAAGTTTATTTCATTGACTTCTTTATAATCTTTTGGTGCGCCGTTGGCGGGATGATTACCACAAGGCGGGTTCAAAAGTTCGATGCAAGTGGTGGCCAATTTATTTCCGGCGTAAATCGCTTCCGCATTAACGCATTAGCGTATTTACCACGTTTCGCTGCCATACCATAATCACAGCCCACAACGGATGTCCGTGAGTAGCTGCACTTTAATTATAACCACCCGGTATGTGAGAGGAGCAGGGACGAAAGGGGAATCATTATAGCTAGGATACCGGCCGCAGAGGGGTTAACCGAATTTCACAATGGTCAGAGTGTTGTGGTCCATCGACTGGGAAAGAGAACTGGCCCGTTCGAGGAACGATTCTGGAGATCGATTCCAGAGAAGTGTCGCTGCACGTGGTGTTGTGAGTGAGAACTCGCTTTGGTCGCCAAGGAAGTGCACGTGACGTCGGCTAGTGTAAGCGAGGACGGTGGAGGGCCGGCCTCGAGAGCGCTGCGGGTACACAGCAGGCGCAGGCAGTGAGCGGCAGGAGCCAGCCCTGGCTGTGGACTGCAGACAATGTGCTGGCGCCGGCTATGCGTGCCACTTTCGACAGGAATATATGGTTGGAAGTGACGGTTACGTGCTATAGCGGCTGTCAGCCGTGACTGCCAGTGGAGCTGGACGAGTGGGAGATTTTTGGTAGTTGGCGGCACTCAGTAGTTTTTCTGTTAACGGTAAAAGCTATCCGGCGTGTTATTACTGCTGGGGGAGCACAGTACCGTGACTGCAGCGTTATTCAATGCCTGATTGGCGTCCGAGCGACGTTGTTCTCCATCCTTCTGGTTATCGTAGGAGGGTACGGCTTAAAAAATGTCTACCATGAATTGTGAAACTAATTGTAATACGATATTTCCTGTGATTAGCTGGCTGTGTGGGCAAATTCCGAAATCCATAAAAAAAGGGAACTTTTGGTTTCTAGTTGTGTCTGTGGATTTGCTGGTCTAGTTGTTTCCTAAAATAAGATAGTGAATTTCTTCTTAAAATGTACAGTAAGTGCTTATTACAATTTGTGAAAGGTTCCTTGTCTCCCGCTCTGTTGATGAATTAGTATTAAGATTAGTATTTTGATATTTGTTATTTATGTTCCTACTGTGTGCCTTTTAGTGTGGAACATGTTAGCAAAGGCGTTATTTATATTAAGTGATTTCTAAATATTCAGAGTTTCGTTGGCAGCAAGATATATACTATTCTGTAAAGGTTATTTCAGTGACTTTTTTGTAATCTTTCGGTCACCGTTGGCACCATGATTACCACACAGCTGCTTCAATGTACAATTATACGTAAAGGGCATTCATGTATGCTTCTAATTAGCTGCTTCAGGAGTTTGTTTTGAAGCTTAGTTGCAAAAACCAAATTTGAAGCTATTAACTTTGGTAAATTCTTTTAGTGTTTTGATGATCAGCTTTAATTTATCCTACAATTAATTTGTCTGACCACATTTGATTACTAAGCTGTGGCGCTTTGAGTAATTACAACTCACTTATTGCAACTAAATGTAATTTTTGTGATTGTCTTCATAAATAAATTTGATTTAGTGCTTGCCCTTGTGTAAAACCACCACGTCCCACTTCCCGTGACCAGGCTCTCAACCTTTTCATTCGCAAGCTACTTTCGTGAGCATTCGCGGAAAGTGGTTAACGAACGGAGAACTCAACAACATGTCTTACCACGGAACATGGAGGTCGGGGGCTTGCCCGCTCGGTATATGAGGAGAGAGTACAACGGTGGTACAAGCACAAGCGTTTCGGAGCACACCTTTCAGCGAACATTGTTGAACATGGACTCCACAACAGATGACCCCTACATCTTCCCATGTACACCAACGACGTAGTCAGTCATAATTGTAGTGGCCACGAGATCATCGAGATTGGACCGTGGATCAATGGAACGTGTCGCCTTGTGGAATGAGTCATGATTCTTGCTACAACAGGGACAGACGCGCCGTGACCCAGGCGAATTGCTGCTCGGATCATGTACCGCACCACGGACGCAGGTCTATGGGGGACGTTTATGCTATGGGGAACATTCAGTTGGACTTCCATGGGACCTGGTAATAATTGAAGACGCCACAACAGCTGTCGACTGTGTGAACTTTATTGCGGACCACTTGTATCCGTTCAAGGTTGACGACAGTGCCATTTTTCAGCAGTTTGAGGAGCATAATAGAGAAGTCATGTTGTTATCATTGCCACTAAATTTGCTTGATCTGAATCCGATGGAACATACCTGGGACGCTACTGGCCCCACAATTTACGAAAACTGCGTGGCCTGTGAGTACATATCTATTGTCTTGCACCTCTGGAATTATACTAACGATTTTTCTAATCCACGCCACGCAGAATGGCTGCTGTATTGAATTCCAAAGTGGACAAATGCGCTGTTAAGCAGGTAGTCATGATGCTTTGGATCACTAGTATAGGTTAGCGTAAGAGCATGTATTGTGAACTCAGAGAAGTGGAACCAGCAGTTGCTACTAAGCTGAACCCCAGTAGATGTGAGGGCGCCATCGGGGAGTGTTGGCGTGGTTCAGAATTGTATCGAAGATAAGGGCGCTGCGGGGTGGCTTTCGAGGAGAGCAGCCACTCACCTGGTTCTGCGCGTTCTGCTCGGCCATCGCCTTCTCCTTAGCCTGCCGCTTGCACTTGTACCGGTGGTTCTGGAACCAGATCTTCACCTGCAACACAAAAAATGCTGCCCGTTAAGAAAAGTAGTTACCGGCGCCTTTCAGACGAGGGAAAACTGGGATTCCTGGTGAACAGCTTGTCGTGACAGGATAGTTAACAATATTATACGTTTCCCTTTAAAGGGACATAATATGTGTACCTCCTAAATAGTCATTAAAATTTCTTTACGTACGACTCGTTTCAGAGCCTTTGCCACACCAAAACTCTTGTAATGACTAATGAATATCCTAGTTCACAATAAAGATATGTGAGATTTAAAATTACATTGTATAATACACAGCTGTGCTAACCTATTTTTATAAAAGACGATCGATTTCGGTAATCAGTCTGGCCATCTTCGGATCTCAAAAAGGTATTCAGTTGTTCACTGTACAACTGCAAAGCCCAGTGAAACTCTTAACACAGCTGCCTATGCGTAACAGTCATGCCTTGTGAACTCAAACACGCTTGAAGCGTGAAGTTTGAATCCGTCGTACATGCGCCATCATAAGAACATCATATACACATCTCTGTGCTCTTAATTCGCACTTATCTTTTTGAAAATCTGGTTCCTCTGTGATAAGTACTTATCACAACACCCGTCTGTAACTTCTCTCCCCCGTCCCTTTCCATCACAGACAATATCGAAAAGAGAGCGTTCAGCTACAACACTAGGATGTGCTTCTTGTCGTATTTAACTTTAATTCGTGGTTATGTTTATCTGTAGCCTACGTTGGTATTCAATCGGTCAACAGTCCTCTTTACAATCTTACACAAATTATCATACAACTTGACACCTGAAAATCTATGCCACAGTTGGATGAGAACTCGCATCTGAATCTTAAACGTCCAAGCGCACTTCCAGTAATTACAGAAACCTGCTGTATCACTGATGTTTTCCTTCCATTATTTTCGAAAATTCCAAGTCCTTGGTGGAGGTGTACTTGGATGTCCTACCATGCGCTGAAAGTAGGAGATGCGAGTTCGAATCATGTTGCACAATTTTTCAGTGGTTTTGTGGTTCGGTGACTTGATGGGAGCTGGCATGGTAGCTCAGCGTGTTCGGTCATAGGATTGGCCACGCTCCGTAATGAAAGAAAAAAAATTAGTAAAGTTTTCATCAATGGATTTTGAGACATGTCATGCGATATCCGCACAGAACTTCGGAAGAGAAACGACGAAGAAGCAGCTAGAAAGGAAAAAGGAAAAAAGTGTAAAGTTCCAGACGATGGATGTACAGAGCTGGAGTTCAATGCCCGTTGAGTCCTACAATTTTTATCCGTCATCTGTCACTTGTATCACCTTTGACAACGTTTTCTGGTGTGAAAAATGTGGAGTTGTACCATGGTTCCGAGTCCAAGTTGCACCAGCTCCTACAAGTGGCTGGATAAGTCAGTTCAGAGGCCGGAAGAAGGGATCGGCATACCAGCTCCAACAGACCCACGCCCAGTGAAGCAGTGTGCAGTTCAAAACCACTTTCGGACTGATCACGGCTTTCGTTACTTACGTGAGACGAATATTAGGGCAATGACTATGTTAGTGAACAGAGTTTATCGATCACTTTGAATTCGATGTTTATACGGATACAAAAATTTTCGCTTGAACAATATGCATTCACGCAGACGACCTCATTCGTTCTCTCGCGTACTCACTCGCACATGCCATTTACGCTGAATTGCGAAACATGCGAAGACACAAATACAGCTTCACTGTCCCCGTTACACCCCTGACCGAGGCAGGAGAGAAATAAACACGCCGCCATTGGAACAGCGTGCTACGGCGTGCAAACACACACAAAGAGGGCGGCGTCAGACGGAATGCGTGACACCGAGTTTATAGACTGTGAATAGCGCGTCTTGTCGGCGGAGTGACAACTGAGCAAGCATCACTTAGAGCGAGCAAACGCGCCGCGTGTTTGCAATGAGCGTCGCCGCCGACAGCTCGGACGTTGAGGGCGCTCGCCTGCACGCCGTCCATTAATGATAAGGCCGCGCCGCTGATGAGCCGGGGCTCGAACACTGGACGCGCCCGCTCAAAAGACGCGCCGCATGCATAAGTGAGGCGGCGGCACGCCTCTGCACTCGGCTTTCCTAGCGGCCGGCCGTTACCGCCACTGACGTCTGTCTCGGAACGCCGCTCGATCAACTGGACGACCGCCGTGTTGAAACATTTAGGTTTGTAACGTGATTGTAATTACATAACTGACACTAGTCTGCAGCACAACTGTTAGCATGTGAATGGCATATGGACATGTATTTCATCTCGTCCCTTACACGCTTTGCCCTGTACTGAACTTTACTGACTGCGAAAATGTGAAGTGTCAATAACTTTAAACCAAACCAAAACTGCTTGAATTTATGTAACACAAAAACTGAATCTGATGCAACACTATTGATATGAAATTGGCCCTGGTAATAAAACAAAACCTGATCGATTTGAAAATAATGCTCCCTGTGCTTAATAAATGCTATCCCTGAAATAAAAAAAATATCTTTATCTCTGCAATGATAATGCTCTTCGCACTGCTCTCTGTTAGTTCTTAAAATTGTATATTTAGCATACAGCTACTGTGCAAGGCTGTTGTCTGAGACAACTACTTCTTGAGCAAAATATTTCATCATAAACGACACGGATCTGGGAAGTGTTATTGACTTGTGGTGATTAACAATATGGCACTAACTTTAAAACTTGTTTTTTGACTCTTTGAAAATTAATAATGCTCACAATTAACACACAATAAACTGATTATACATTGACAATTAGCTTTACAGAATCGTTGGATTGAGTGTTATACATCGTCTCAATCATCACTTACGAATACGCGCATTGCTTTAGTAACAAAAAAACTTTCTTTGCCTTAGTTACTTGCAAATAAAAAATCATTACTGCCGTAGCGAGTAAGTATATATCCAGCAAACATCGGATACAACACGTCTTTTTCCCTTGAAAACGGAAATGACATAGCTGCTAAGAGTGGACTTAAAAGTTCTTAAGAAAGAACCCAATACACAGTAGGTTCTCCTCGATAGCTAAATGGACAGTCCATTAGTAGACAGTTTGGAAAAATCTCTCAAATATCCAATTTTAAATACCGAAGGTATGGGTTACGTGCGCGTCGCCCACTTCTCCGCCTCCCTTTGACGAGTGTGCAGAAACATGCTAGACAGCAATGGTGTATGGAACGACATCACTGGGGAAAGGAATGCCATCAGATAGTGTTCTTGGGCGAATCCAGGATCTATTTGTTTGAAAATGATGGCCGCAGTTTGGATTGGTTCGCCACAGACAGAGGGAGCTGCGTCACAGTGACTGCATCCGCACAAGACATACAGGGCCAGCTCAAGGTCTTATGCTGCGGGATGCTATTGGGTACAACTATAAACCACAACTGGTGCGTATCCAGGGCACTGTGACCAGTGTGACCTACACGAATGACATCCTGCGACCTGTCACCATACCCTTTCTGCCCAACACCCCAGACGCCATTTTTCAGCATGACAATGCACGACCACATGTTGCTGCACGAACACGTGCCTTCTTGGTGTCACAGGATGTCGGCCTTTTGTCCTGGCCTGGCAAGTTGAAAATATGTGGGACGCGGAGAAAAGACGGGTGCAGCGCTGTGACTCAGTGCCAACCACCACAAACTTTGGAACCAGGTGAATGTAGCATGGGTGGCTATATCACAGGACATCATTCGCGACGATGCCATCTCGCATGGAACAAGTTATCAGGGCCCATGGCTAACCCTGTGCCTACTAGGCAACAGAACACATGCTTAACCGATGTGATTGAAATGCTAATCAACTCTGCGGAACATACTACTGTACATGTCCTGTCAATATGAAAGTCCTTTCTCTAGTCGTTCAAGGTGTTCTGTTTTATCTGAATATGAGTGTATTAAGAAAGAGACAATAATTGATTAACAACGACTCCTATTGTTTCTCAAAAAATTCGGGATAACATTATTAAATAACGGAATCATTACAAGTCATATCCATTAGGTAAATTGGTCGCTAATAAGAACAAACCGGAGACCATATCTGGAACGGTGAATACGGTAACACGGACAGGAGAACTTAAGAAAAACCATGGCGAGAAGATGTAGAGATTTTGGGAGGAGAATAAGAAAGCAAGCAATTCAGAGAAATAAGTTCAGTCGCTTTCCATACCTGGACAAAACGATGTAAAAAGTAATGTGTATTGTATAACATACACCGGAATTGAAAAGAACTTTGAGGACATATTAAATGACGACCAGTTTGGCTTTAGAAAAGGTAAAGCCACAGAAGCCAGTCGTGACGTTACACTTCGTAATACAGGCAAGACTTAAAAGAAGCTAAGACAACTTCATAGGATTTCTTGACCTAGAGAAAATAAACTGGTGTAAAATATTTGGAAGACGCGGAGAAAGAAGTACAAACTACAGCGAAAGAACGGCAATATAAAATATGCACAAGAATCAAGAGGGAACAATAAGAACGCTTCACCCTTGAATGCACCTAATAAAACATTTATGCGGCATAAATACTGATACATATTGATTACAAATTTCTTCCATGTCTTCTTTCTAAACAGAAGACATTTTGAGTTCAAGTACTTCATGTAGCTAAAGTGTGAATCGCACTGTATTTTATTTATTTGGTAGGAGAAGTATGCCTACTTAGTATCTCTAGTCAGGATGAAGATTCAAATTTTCTGCATTAGACACAAGGTTAGTATGTCCTATATCATCCATCTTCAGCAAGCGTCTCACTAAGAAGATGACGTCAGCTGTCGAGCAACTGCTAGGAAGAAATTTTCTGCGCTGCGTAAGAAAAATTAGTCTAAAGTATTGTAGACTTGTAGTAGCAGACGACTAATTAAGTTGTGCGGGGACGGGAAAGGTTGTGACGATGGCCTGTTTTGAGGAACGAAGTTTATTTATGTATTTAATCGTATGGCTAGGGCCCTCCGTCGGGCAGGCCGTTCGCCGGGTGCCGGTCATTCAATTTGACGCCACTTGACCTACAGTCGATGAGGATGATAGCATGATGATGAGCACAGCACAACACCCAGTCCCTGGGCGGAGAAAATACCCCGACCCAGCCGGGAATGGAATCCGGGCCCAGAGGATTGACAATCCGTCACGCTGACCATTCAGCTACCGGGGGCGGCCAAGGAACGGTGTTAAATCGGGTAGATGAAAATGTAGGCTTTCGCAGCAGTTGTCCACGATATTGAAAGTTCTGAAACATTTGTACCGCGTCGCTTTTGCCTGAATCTTTGGATCTGTCGTTTAGATCTTCTTCCTAGGTCTTTCGACTCAAATTGGCTACAAACTTGTCGCAGTGCCAAACTCGCACCTATTTAAGAGAGTATTTCTCGCGCTTATCGCCACGAACGTTCACGTTTAGCTGCTGACTATAGTCGTATTTGGTGGGGGCGTTCACTGGTGTGCTAGTGGCTGCAGGGCGGGGCGTAAGTGGCGCCCTGCTTGCGTTTATGTTTATGTTTTCACAGTATGCTCGCGGCGTCCTCGATGCACCGAAGACAGGCAGCCAAAAGCCGCTGTGCCGGCCGAAGTGGCCAAGCGGTTAGTCTGGAACCGCGCGACCGCTACGGTCGCAGGTACGAATCCTGCCTCGGGCATGGATGTGTGTGATGTCCTTAGGTTAGTTACCTTTAAGTAGTTCTAAGTTCTAGGGGACTGATGACCTTAGAAGTTAAGTCCCATAGTGCTCAGAGCCATTTGAATCAAAAGCCGCTGTCACGATTAATACTGTTCGGGGCTTTAGCAAGCTCGACTGCCGCTCCGACTTTTCGTTTGTGTTGCTCTGCTGATTTTGCTGTGTTCAGCTACGGTGGACGTACTGAGTGGCCTGAGGAGTATTTGTCGTTTGCGGTCTTTTAGAAATTCTTTAACCTCACGACGTGTGCCCCCTATTTATAATTTATGACAGTGGCACCTAATTTCGTCTGCTTCGACAATCAGCAGTGATTCCGACTGGCCTTTCGTCGATATTTACATATCTTTTCCACTGCTTGATAGTTGCTAATGAGCAGACATCGTTGGACAGGAATAATCACAGGCAGGGGTGGACGACATGAAACACAGTACATACGTAGGTGTGGTAGTATATTTATAACTAAAGGTGGGTGGCACAACTTTCACCACAATGAAAAGCAGGATAACAGACATAAATAACTTTTATGTTTGACACAGGTCAGGCTCGCAACATAAAGGTCGATGACAACTGACAATAATTTTTTTCGTATGATATAATTGGAAATAAACAATTGTAATTTTTTTCGTTTGATCCTAGTGCGAAACCTCGATTCTTTGCATATTTCTTGATTGTAGGTCAACGAGAAGAACCCTACAGGCTCTAATCAGTGGTTTAGCGAGTATCAAAATATGAGAGATATGGTAGGATCTTTTGACTGCATTGGCTTAGAAGTTTCTTTTTTTTACTTTGCCAAGGGATCGTAGACCTTAATATGTAACATAAGTTTAAATTAATATGCCTTCCGGTAACTGAGAAAAAGGGTTTCGAACAGTCGGACACGCAGACAGACGGAGAACATAGCGATCCTGTGAGGCTTCCGTTTCTGCCGATTTAGGTACGCAATCCTAGGAATCGACACAAAGAAGCAAAAAATGGGAGGAATCTTTAAACTGAATGTAAAAACGCAAGTATCCTGAAAACGTTTTGTTTTATGTATCCAAAGGTGTGAGAAAGACGTAGGTCGGCTCAGGGGGCGATGGAGCCAAAAGCTGAAACTGGAACAGATTCCTCGAACCTAATACATTAGTGATGAGGATGATGATGACGATGAAGATGCTTTAAAACAGCCTGTCACTTACAACCAGAGATTTTAACAAAGGAGACAGATTTTTTCGATAGGCTGAAGGAAGAGCATGCGCAATATCGTTATTGTCATGTGGGGACGCTGGACGTCCTGTCTGTTGCGGAACGTACGAGACGCGGATGTGAAATGAAGAGTGCACGCATTGTCAGCGACACGGTGGACCGCGGCCAGACACGGCTGTGTGTTGTGGCCAGAGACGCGGACAGCGGCCGCGCCGTGCACCTGCCGCCCCGCGCCCCGCTGGGCGCTCCCACGCCGCGCGGCCCGCCTTTCGGAGCAAATTGGCCGAAAGGCCGGACTCCTAATTTAATCAAATTTGCAGCCGCGGGCCGCTCTTTGTACCGGCGCCGCAGTGACAACGAGCCGCCCCGGGCAGGAAGCGCCGGCCCAGGGGGCCAGGGCGGGGGCGGGGGGACAGGGGGGCGGTTTTTCCGCGTGGGCGGACGCCGCCCCCGCCGCCCTTTGTGGCGCGGCCGCCGGCACTCGAGCCGGCCCGCCGTCAGCGTTTAAAAATACCTTTTGTGCGCGCCGGATCGCCGCTCCGACCGTCTTCCGAACGGCTCGCCGCGTTTTGACGTAATCGTTATTTGCGTCAGACGGGCGGGAGCACCTGTCTGGAAAACGCCGACCACAATGTCAGCCGGCGACAACAGCAGCTGACTGGCGGGCTCACAGCGAAATTCACACGCCCACAGCCCGCAGACCTCGTACCGTGCCACAATGCCGCCCGCCGCCTCTATGCTCTGCGAGCCCCTGCGGAGTCGTCGACAGCGGTTGCGCTGTATTGTATCTCCACCACCGAACTTCCTACCGCACTGCTCTCGGGAACGAGAGCGACAGACACGGAACCAAATAAATCGATAGCTGTAGCCCCACTCCCCAAAGAAGCGTGATACGTGTGCCAGAGTGTGTATTGTACCACTTGCACGAGTAACATTAGGAATCTACGGATGGACGACTTCTCTGCCACAGCGGTGATAAACCCTATACAAAAATGTTCCCGATGAATCATTCCATATATTACTAAAAACCGCATCAAAATCCCTATGCTAGTTCCTGAGATTAGTCTTCGCATTGTTGTGGTCTTCAGTCCTGAGACTGGTTTGATGCAGCTCTCCATGCTAGTAAAGCTGCATGTCCTCGGGAAAAATTACGGCTGTAGTTTCCCCTTGCTTTCAGCCGTTCGCAGTACCAGCACAGCAAGGCAGTTTTGGTTAGTGTTACAAGGCCAGATCAGTCAATCATCCAGACTGTTGCCCCTGCAAGTACTGAAAAGGCTGCTGCCCCTCTTCAGGAACCACACGTTTGTCTGGCCTCTCAACAGATACCCCTCCGTTGTGGTTGCACCTACGGTACGGCTATCTGTATCGCTGAGGCACGCAAGCCTCCCCACCAACGGCAAGGTCCATGGTTCATGGGGGGACGTAGTCTTCGCATACAGACAGATAAACGCTTTTAGAGGATTTTCATTTTCAGGGGCTGTCAAACGAAAACCGAACACCTGCCACAACGCACAGTCCACGCTACAGGTTGCCCCTTTGTTGTTATGTTTTGATACTGTTACCGCTTAGGTAGGGGAACAGGCGATACTACCCTATCGCATGACACGAGCACGCAGCTGTTGGCTTATGGCCTTGGTTCTTGGCGCACAGGTCTAGTGCGCTCGTTCAGCTGTCATAGCGTCGTGCGGTTGGCGCCTACGACTCGGCTGTCCTTCAGACAGCTGTGTAGCAAACGTGGCCTGCATTCCTCGCCCGCTCACTGCACGGGCTCCTGAGATCACATGCAAACAAGTTCTTCGGGCGTGGAAACTCAACCGGACGAAGGCTATGGTTCAGCGATTCGGTTGGGAAACACTGCAACATCCTCCGTACAGCCTGGATCTTCCACAGTGTGATTTTCACATTTTTGGCGACCTAAAGAAAGACATGTATGACGCCGGCTTCATTAGAACGAGGCCCACGAGTAAGACAGGCCGCGGTGTGTACGTCACGAAGGTAGTCCTGAACTCACTCGCTATTATGAAGTATTACTGATTGACAGTACTATAGCAAAATTTAATTTAAGATCAATACTCGATATAAATGGTATTACCCGCCAGGTTAGCCGAGAGCGGATTAACGATGTGGGCCGGTGTGCCGCCCAGCCTGGATGTGGTTTTTAGGCGGTTTTCCACATCCCGCTAGGTGAATACCGGGCTGGTCCCCACGTTCCGCCTCAGTTACACGTCACGCAGACTTTTGTAACACTTCCGCACTATTTCATGGTTTACACTAGACGCAGACAGCTGGGGTACACTGATTCCGTCCTGGGGGTTTTAGGGTGGCGGCAGGAAGGGCATCCGGCCACCCCTTTAAATTAATCTTGCCAAATCCGTTGTAACCACGCCGACCCTGCGAACATTGCGGGACACAGGCGCAAGTGAAAGAAAGAAAGACTCGATATAAATGGTTTAATGGCTTGTTTATAGCATTTAGTCTCTTCTACTTAACAGTACTCATTACATGCTGGAAATGGTGCCCTATGCAACTGATAATCATTTTAGCATGATTTTGTTTTATGTTACGCCAGTACAGCCGTAACAAATTATAAGTAGGCCCATGGACTTCCCATCATTATAGGACCAATAACAGTAAGATTTCATAACAGCGGATTCCAGTAGAAGATTCAGTTTTCGTTTGTACGGATACGCCTAGTTACTAGTAAACAGATGTAAAAACGTAGTTTGTCTGCTGATTTGAGCGAGCGAGCGAGCGCAGGACTACCTTCGTGACCTACGCGCGGCGGCCAGTCTTTCTCGTAGGCCTCGCGTTAGAACGAGGGAATTCAAGAGTGAGTGCCGTTTTGGATCCGTCGGCGACCGGCCGCGTTCTACGAAACAGGGACTGATAATCTCGTTTCCCAGTGGGATAAATGTCTAAACGCGCGTGATTGAATGGAACCAGTCCATGGTGCCGCTGTAGGGTTTCGTTTTCATTTGACTGCCCCTCATATATGCAAGAAGAAGGTACGTATAGACGTATGCATGCTGGTAATAACTATTTTCTTTGATTCAATTGGCTTGAGCAAGTTTTTCAATTGAACACCGTTTCAGCGACTTCCGAAGCGCTCATTATTCAACTAGGGAAAGTGAACCTACAATTTAACGTGGAATCATGGAGATGTGTGTCGTTTCTCGCAATTTACACATCGTTGAGAGATTAATGATAGATTAAAATGCAAACTAAAAAATCGATCGTCCGACCAGTGTTCAATTTCACTATCTTTCGGCTGCCAAGCACTGGCTTTAACCGCTAGACAACAAGGCCCAACAATTCTCGTCAGCTTCGCTTTCAATTGCAACGGTTGCTTACTTCACTTCTTCTCCAAACAGAAACTGCCGCCTCCAACCCGCCAGCTGGCAGATGGGATCACTGACGAGATGTCACTCCAGACTTCAATTAGATATGGAACAGATAACATATACACAGCGTTCAAAAAATGTTATAACAAACTTCGAGTGGTTGTAGAGGCTGTCTTGACGAGCAAGTCGAAGATACAAGTGCGTGTTTGGAAACGTCACCCAACGTCGCTACAGAGCTGCAGCCGCCGGCATCTGCCAATAGCTCACCCTTCGGCAGCAAACGTGACTTTGTACCCTGAGGGGCCGAAGGCGGAACGTCTTGCAGTGTTATATGTCATTCAGTGATGGCGACTGATTGCCCAAATCGCCAGTGGAGAATATAGAGCTAACTGCTGAGTGGACATGCCTAGTCTCCCACGAATGCGATATTCTGTTGCGTCGGTGGATGACTGTTTCCATGTGCAATTTATTTCTCTCCTGTGAAATGAAAAACTTTGATTTTAAAGGATTCCAGGAGAAAAATAAAGTGTAGACGGAAACCCATGTCCGAAACTGTCATCCACCGAGGCTACAGAGCACCGCATTCACAGGAGACAAGCCGTTTCTACGCAACAGCCAGCTCCATCTTCTCGAAAAGCAATCGTGGCGATCAGTCACGATCATTGAGTAACAAATAACACTGCGAGACGTGTCGCCTACGGTCCATCAGCATACAAAGCAAGGAGGTTAGAATAAAGAGGAGATGGCGTTATCCACGCCGAGCACAGATGTCGGTTGATGTCTGTTTGCCATCTTGGTGAGTCTTAGAAGTCGGTTTCTTCATTAAAGGCCCCTGTCAAAGTAACCCTTTAGCGTTAAAGTGTTTAATTGACAGCCAGTTCCGAGTATATACTTTGAAACGATATATTTTCGCGGATAAATACTCATCGTCAGACAATTGAAAACTTTATTTTCAACACCAGTTCTCACTCGACGAGCATGGCGTACCTTGGGGCAAGACAGCCGAGCGGTTTACTCCTGTTTTAAGTGAGATCGGAGACCAGCAAGGTAATACGAATACTTCATTAAGTCCCACCAATATGGCGGAGGCAGGCATCACTTTTTAGGCGTATGGGAATCTCCCTCTGCAACGAAGTGACAAAAGGCGTGGGATACCTCCTAATATAGTGTCAGACTTCATTTTTCCCGGCGTGGTGAAGCAGCTTGACGTGGCATGGACTCAATAAGTCATTGGGACTTCACTGCATAAATAGTGCGCCATGATGCTTCTATAGCCGCCCATAATTCCGAAAGCGTTGCAGATGCAGGATTTTGTGCACGAACTGACGTCTCCATTATGTCCCACAAATATTCGATGGGATTCATGTCGGGCGATCTCAGAAGCCAAACCATTCACTCGAATTGTCCAGAGTGTTCAAACCAGTCGCGAACAACTGTAGCCCAGTGACATGGCACATTGTCATCCATAAAATCTGCGTAGTTTTTTGGGAACACGAAACCATGAATGGCAGCTTATGATCAATGAGAGCTCCAGTTGGACCAGAGAATCCAGTCCATTCCAGCCCACACCACTATGGAGCCACTACCAACCAGCTTGCACAGTGCCTTGTTGACAATTTGGGCCGATGGATTCGTGGGGTCTGCGCCACACTCGATCCTTACCATCAAATGGCTCTGAGCACTATGGGACTTAACTTCTGAGTCCCCTAGAACTTAGAACTACTTAAACCTAACTAACCCAAGGACATCTCACACATCCATGTCCGAGGCAGGATTCGAACCTGCGACCGTAGCAGTCGCGCGGTTCCGGACTGAAGCCATTACCGTCAGCTCTAACCAAGTAGAACTGTGACTCACCTGACAAAGCCACAGTTTTCCAGTCGTCTAGGGTCCAATTGATACGGTCAAGGGCCCAGAAGAGGCGCTGAACACGATGCCGTGCTGTTAGCAAAAATATTCACGTCAGTCGTCCGCTGCCATAGCCTATTAACGCCCAATTTTGCCGCACTGTCCTGATGGATGCGTTCATCGTACGTCCCCCCTGGATTCCTGCCGTTATTTCACGCATTGTTCCGTGCGGTTCTAAGCGCTTCAGTTTGGAACCGCGTGACCGCTACGGTCGCAGTTTCGAATCCTGCCTCGGGCATGGATGTGTGTCATGTCCTTAGGTTCTAAGTTCTATGGGACTGATGACCTTAGAAGTTAAGTCCCATAGTGCTCAGAGCCATTTGAACCATTTTTTCACGCATTGTTGCTTGTCTGTTAGCACTAACAATTCTACTCAGAGCCGCTGATCTTGGTCGTTAAGCCGCGCGGATTAGCCGAGCGGTCTGAGGCGCTGCAGTCGTGGACTGTACGGCTGATCCCGGCGGAGGTTCGAGTCCTTCCTCGGGCATGGGTGTATGTGTCTGTCCTTACGATAATTTAGGTTAAGTAGTGTGCAAGCTTAGGGACTGATGACCTTAGCAGGTAAGTCCCATAAGATTTCACACACATTTGAACATTTTTTTGAACATCTTGGTCGTTAAGTGAAGGCAGTTAGCCCTAAAATTTGGTATTCCCGGCACACTCTTGGCACTGTGGATTTCGGAATATTGAATTCCCTAGCGCTTTCTGGAATGAAATGTTCCATGCGTCTAGTTCAAGAACTATTCCGCTTTCAAAGTCTGCTATTTCCCGTAGTGCGTCTACAATCACATCGGAAGCATTTCCACATGAATCACCTGAGTACAAATGACAGCTTCGCCAGGGCACTGACCTTTTATACCTTGTCTACTCGATACTACCGTGATTGCTCTGAACATACAGACAGAACCTGTGCCAGGAGACTTTAATTTATAATGTGTAGAGGTGATATGTAGATCTCTTCCTAAAGAACCTTCGGATCCGGTACGTTCATCGTCAAATACAATCCCGACGCCCAATTTCCTGCCCAATAATCACTAATCCGGGTACCCTGCTTGCGACTACATCCATATTCCACCTTCCACGCACCTCCAAGCGTTATCAATCGTCTTCCACCAGAATACCTGTGATTTCCCTAAATCACTCCAGGCAAATGCCGGGATGGTTCCTCTGAAAGGGCACGGCCGACTTCCTTCCAAATCCTTCCCTAATCCGATGAGACCGATGACCACGCTGTCTGGTCTCCTTCCCCAAACCAACCAACCAACCAGAATACCACCCCCCCCCCCTTTCCCCCCAGCGATAAAATACGTTCCGAGATACACTCCTCTTTGCAACCCTAATCACAACACTAACTCATACCATCCTTCCATTTACCCCCCTCGTACTTCCACCACCTTTGTGCATAAGCATTACGCCATAAAATCTATTATGTGGATGAAATTTTTATCTTTATGTTCTGTTGTTACTGATGTAGAAATAAACGAAAGAAATGGAGGGGATGAAATCAAACGCATCTCAAACAGCCCACCTGAGCAAAACCAGAATTGTTCCATCGGCTGTTTCTGCAATCAAAGTCACTTGGACGGGTGGTAGCTCGTCATCTGAATGCTTCACCAAGGTTTCCACGGCAGGCCTACATCTGAAGGTGTTCAACGGCTTATGATTAGGGAACTATGGGCCAGTGCTTGAATTCAAGATCTTAACAGTCTTACACAGAGTGTGTGGGTGCGACACCCTTTGGTGGAGGTCCTTCAGTGTGGTGAGAAATTTGAGATCCACAGCTTCCCTCGTAGTTTTAGAGAAGATCATTACGCTCCTTGATCAGGAGTACAAACGAAATAATGGTCTGAACACGCAATTGTGACTAAAAAGGCACATGACACAGAAGCCACTAACCACGAATGAAATGTCATAATATGCGGTAAGGAGAGGGAGACCGGTTTAAGCTCTCAGCGACAGCGTTGTCATTAGAAGTGGATGTCTAACTCTCATGCAGAAGGCTGAGCACAGAAGCGTCCGGAGGATTGAAGGGTTCGTCAACAGCCGTCAAAGGAAACAGCAAAAATCATAAAAGAATATTGCCTGGAGGTAATCTGAGTCCAAACCCTCCGTAATACGAGTTTGTTGTAGTAAACGCTGAGCCACTTCATTCTGTGTGCAAGGAAACACATATCATCCAGATGACTGATAACGAACAAAAAGGAAAAAAAGGTGTTTAAGTACACCCATAGGGTCTTGCACCCAAAATTGTGTTGTGAGCCTTCCTTTCATCTTTCATATTTTTGTTTTATTTTTTCATTGCATAGGAAGCAACAGGGAGTGTGGAAGTTTAATGAAGGACCGTATGATGCTTAAGTTGCGCGCAAGTACATCTCATATTCCAACCAAACTAAAGCCATAAATAGCGTTTCATAACAGTAATTGAAATCAGGTTCTTTAATTTAAAATATGGTATATTGGCAACTGGAAGTAAATGACATCTGTAAATGTATAAGCGCTTGGATATATAAAAAACATACACATTGCCTTTTCCGACAAGTAGTTGCCTTCTTAAGATGTGCTTAATCCACTAAAAGGCTAGGTACCGATATACAAAAAATATAGCTAGTCACTTTGAGGATCATTAAGCTACTGAACATATTTAAATAAATGAACATCATGTGATAAACAAGATTTGGCTGCAGGCAATGTTTTATAATGGAGTGATTAGCACGAGCGAGGAAGGGCCAATGAAACTGCCTGCTTGTGGCAACTAGGCCTGAACTCTCTGCAGTGGAGGTTCTGATTCGAGAGTAGTACTGGTTTCTGTGTTCAGAATACACCAAGTATTGCGTCCAGGACGGAAATCTGCGAGAACGGGTAAGGATGTTACACGTGCTGGGTATATATATGAGAGAGTTGCCATTTACCGATGGCGTACATAATTAGCAGGCATATATCTCAAAGTAAGTTGTGGAGCGAAGTGCCTAGATTACAGGTGAAGTTAATTAACGGACTTGTTTTTCATTTCTGACGAATCTGAGTGTGGTTTTTTGCGTCATTCTTTGCCTATTGTGGACTCCAGTATTATTATTGTGAACACTATCGGCTGGAAATACGAGGAGCAAGTTGAAGGCAGTTTATGAACTGTTGGCAGTGTTCTGAGGAACTCCTAGCACTTAAATAAAATTAGCATTAACTAAATGTAGAGGGAGTGGACGAAAAGTCGGTGAAGCGGGAATAGTGCGAAAGAAGCGCTAGCGAGCTATTAGAGGCCAGAGGGCTTGCAGTTTCGGAAAAATTTGTCGTCATTAGTTGTTTGACAGTTGAAAAACTGAAGCGATGGATGCAGGGGGTTCAGACCGCACAGGCTCAGCGGAAACGATCAAGCCTGGTTTGGAGTCAAGTAAGCCCTTCCAAGAGCCTCCCGAGACAAGGAGTCTGGCAGGCGAACGGAACTGAGCAGGACTCAGCCCTTCTTGACAGCAGAACGTCCAGTGCGCGCATAACACCCTGCGAATCAGAATTCAACATTTCGAAGTTTAAGTGACCGTCACAGATATAGTCTGAGCTTTAGCCAGAACACCTTCACCACGTCCCAGAGCTAGAGGAGCGTTTATACCGTCCGATCCTGCGCCACTTCGCGACGAACCCAGCTGACCGGCAGAAATGTCCTAATAGCGCAACTGAGTAATGTACATAGTTGGTGAGAAGTGGATCAGGAAAATTGCATTAAGTGTTGATAACATTATGTATAAATGTCTCTAGTCGAGTAATGCTTCCTAAGATCTAAAGTCCTTTATTTTCTTGGTATCTTGTTACGTGTTAAGCCGACGTTGCTAGTGGATCACTTGGGTCGGCAAAATAAACTGCAGGCCAGAGTGGCCGAGCGGTTCTAGGCGCTACAGTCTGGAACCGTGCGACCGCTTCGGTCGCAGGTTCGAATCCTGCCTCGGGCATGGATGTGTGTAATGTCCTTAGGTTAGTTACGTTTAAGTAGTTCTAAGTTCTAGGGGACTGATGACCTCAGCAGTTAAGTCCCATAGTGCTCAGAGCCATTTGAACCATTTGAACCAAAATAAACTTCTGAATACAAACATGCATTTCATTTGCAATTAAAGTATCACGTTAAATCTTGTTAGATGCCAATTTCACACAAAGTCTTGTGGCGACCCGCTACTATTATCTTTTGATAAGGCGTTTGGATTTACAGATTACTCTAGAGCGAGGCATTTGCCTAAAACCAGACGCAAAAAGAGAGATGCAGGCAACCCGCATGATAGTGGGTGAGATGGCGTTGCTGGAGCCAACAACATCCCACGTACCAATACATATTTTTAAAAAAATGCCGTCACAAGATGCACTGCATTTGCTACGGTACATTAATGATTGGCTTCGAAGTAGTGAGAAGTTTAACCCTATCTCGCGTGTCAAAGCAAGATTATCTAAACTGAATTTACATGTGTAGTAGTTCAGTCAATTACACCGAGACCGACAGCAAACGTTTCCAGTTAAACCTGTGGAAAAGTACGCCGTATAATACGACTCGCTATGCTGAAATGAGCCATCACACGCTCAACATTTATTGCGCAATAATACCTAATTTAGGCAACAACTTAAATCATTCACCATCTACTGGCTGTGTTATGCACTACAGTGTTTGGTGGCTCCTCAGTAGAAAGTGAATACCGGTGTCCAGTAGAAAGTGAATACCGGTGTCCAAGGGTTTTCTGGTAAGGTACACAGACGGCAGTTGTCATTTTTGGACGTTGTATTCAACGAAGTACATGCGATGCAACAGGTTAATGGCGTGCAAGTTGCAAGGGAGGTCTGTGTGATCCAAAAAGGTTGGACCTTCCGTCATGATGCTGCAAATGCTAGTGCCTGCAGATGCCAGGTTGTGGACACGCTCCAGGGACGTAGGTCCGTACGCAAGGCGAGTTGGACAAGATCGCCAACGCATTCAAATCCTATGTGAAGACCGAAGTACTGTAAGACAATATCACAAGGGCCACTGGCGCCACTGTTTCCGATCGGAAAATAACGAACAGGTTACTAGAAAGGACTGCACGACCCATGCGTCCTGTTCTAGAGCCCAACTTGACAGACAACGTCTTGCAGTTCGCCCTCAGTTCTGGTGTGCCCATGTCAACTGATAACTTTGTCACAGGCGAAACATGTTATTCATAGAAGAGTTCAATATCGTCTGACGCAAGGCGATGGCCGTGTTGGTGTACGGAAACGCGTAGTGAGAGGTATTTCCCAAATGTTGTCCACGAAATCGATAGATTCCAAGGTTCTGTGATGGTGTGGACAAGCTTTAGGTCTGACAGCCACACGGATCTTGTCGTCGTCCATGGTTGCCTTAACGCCAGGCAGTACAACGATAGGATTGTGTTGGTCCATGTGATGGCTACTGAATACTGTGGTAGCCATGAATTCCTTCTAATGTCAGGACGTATGCGGCGGGTGCGCAGGGATGTCTTGCGGAGCCTGGACACTGGAGTAATGAAATGGGCGACGGTGAGTCCCGAACCTAATCCCACTGAGTGTAAATTGACACATGTGTTTGAGGTCGTCTGAAACGTCCCCTTTCAAAAATCGTAAATGACTGTGCTGGTAAATCTCTTACGTTATTTGATTTTCAAACAGCTGAGCAAAACTGAAGGTACTCAGACATTTCTCTCTTTACTTATTCTGCTCATGATTAAACTGACACACAATATTTTTTGCGCAACGCAATCTGACTTTCAATAATCTCCACAAAAGAATGGCCCTGACTAACAATAACCTATACCTTTCATGAATCACTTCCCTCACAAAAATCTTCGTTACTCGAACTACCGCAATACAGCGAGCGCCCATACTGCCAGCTAAATAAAAGATTCTAACTACTGAAGTTCAAAAGTCATCATATATATCAATTCATGACCTCCATCTTTACAAATTTCTTTTTTCTGTTGGACACATGTCCAGGTCGTCCACTTATAGCAACCTCTCAAAACTCTGGCATCTCTCTTTCCACATCCACCACTGCTGGCAATGTTACGCGCTGTTCACCTCCAACTGCCCGACACTACAATAGCGAATATTCCAACAATGAGTCCAAACAGCCACAGACTGCACACAGCACAGTCAATGACTTTCATACAGATCGCTACGTGGCCTTACCAACATAAAAACCTAAACAGCCTACTTAGACGTCCTATTCCACCACAGACGTCGCTGTATTCAGTTGATCGTATGTCGGCATACCACGAAGTCTCGCCGGAAACTGCCAGGTATTGCACAATATCGCCATTAAAGAGTACACTATATCCCGCGATATATTGGGCGTGCCTGAATATTTTGAAAGTTCTGCAGTCTCCTTCAGTCCATCGCGCTAAACGGCAGTACCGCTCTCAGGCGTTGAATATTTTTGCGCAATAATAAGTATTTCGCAAGAAATATTAAGCGTGTTTGGAATTCTTAAAAGCGCGTGACTTCTGGCCGCGGCCGTGAGTGGAACGTTTGAAGCGACGATACGGAAGCTCCGAGGAGCAGCCGAAAGGGACGTTTCACGTCGTCTCGCTGTTCGGTAGGGAGACGGTGCACTAGAAAACCATTTTGTCACTCACGGGCCGGCATCCGTCGTCGCAGAATGTGCGGAGAGACGCGACAAGTCCCCCCCGTTTCCCGCAGGTATCCCACCCCGGAAATTGTGTCGTCCGCGAAGAAAGGGAGGCTGCTGCGGAGGCGGGGGAGTCCCAGAAGTGGCGGCCGGGGCTGTGAGAGGAGCGCAGGCCGCGCACAAAAGCGGGCCAGGAATGCGCGGACAGGTGCGTGGCTGCGTGGCTGCGTGGCCGGCAGCCAGCAGCGCTTTGTGGCCGCGTAATCCGCGCTGAGCGCATTACGGCACAAAGGCCGGCTAAAACAACTCCGGGGATCATCCCGCCGTTCGCCACCTCGCCGCACAATCCTGCTCCTCCCCCTCCTCCTCGAGCGCCCTCCCCACGTCGCGGTCCGCCAAGCGTCACCACCTCTTACCAACTTTTTCATCTTAAAGCGATACATTCGTGGTCGTCGGTTCCAAATGGGACAGTCTATCGAGTAAAACGAAATTTCCATGGTGCAGTCTATCGAGTAAAAAGAAATTTCCATCTATATGGATACTTTTCTAATCACACTTAAGTGCCCGGCAGAGAGTTCATCCGGCCAGCTTCACAATAATTCTTTGTAATTCCACTCCCGAATATCGCATGGGGAAAACGAACCTATATCTTTCCGTGCGACCTCTGGTTTCTCTTAGTGTATTATGAAGATCGTTTCTCCCTAGGTGTGTCGGAGTCAATAAAATATTTTCGCATTCAGAGGAGAAGGTTAGTGATTGAAATTTCGTGAGAAGATTCCGCCTCAACGAGAGATCTCTTTGTTTATTGATGTCCACCGCAGATACTAAATGTCCGTGAAACTCTCTCCCCTATTTTTCGGTGATACAAAACCTGCTGCCCTTCTTTAAACTTTCTCGACGTACTCCGTTAATCCTATCCGGTAAGAATCCCAGACCGCACAGCAGTACTCCAAAAGAGGACGGGCAAACGTAGTGTAGGCAGTATCTAAGTACTCTACCAGTAAAACATAGTCTTTGGATCGCCTTCCTCACAACATTTTCTGTGTGTTCTTTCCAATTTAAGTTTTTCGTAATTGTACTTCCTAGGTATTTAGTGGAATTTACAGTCTTCAGATTTGATTGATTTATCGTGTAACCAAAGGTTAACGGATACTTTTTACCAACCATGTGGATGATCTCACACTTTTCATTATTTAGGGTCAATTGGCAATTTTCTCAACATATAGATATCTTTTCTAAATAGTTTTTCAATTTTTTAAATATTATGATGACTTTACTAGACGATAACGACAGCAACATCTGCACATAAACCTAAGATGGCTGTTCAAATTGTCTCCTAAATCGTTTACGTACATCAGGAACAGCAGAGCGCCTATAACACTACACGCCACAAATAACTTCTGTTTTATTCGATGACTTTCCCACAGTTGTTACGAACTGTGACCTCTGTGACAGGAAATGACGAATCCAGTCATATGATTCAGAAGATATTCCATAAGCTCGAAATTTCACTGCAAACCCGCTTGCATGGTACAGTGTTAAAAGCCATCTGGAAATATAGAAATACGAAATAAATTTGAAATCCCTTGTCAATAGCACTCAACATTTCGTGCGAGTAAAGAGCTAGTTGTGCTTCACAAGAACGATGTTTGTTAAATCCGTGTTGGCTGTGTGTCAACAGACCGTTCTCTTCGAGGGAACTGCTGTTCTAACACAATATATGTTCCAAAATCCTGCTGCATATCAACGTTAATGATATGGGCCTGTAATTTAGTGAAGTAGTCCTACTGCCTTTCTTGAATATTGGCGAACCTGTGCAACTTTCCAGTCTTGGATACGCATCTTCCGTTGAGCGAGAGGTTGTATATGACTGTTAAGTATGGAGCCATTGCATCAGCGTACTCTAGTATAAACCTAATTAGTATACAGTCTGGAACAGAAGACCTGCTTTTATTAAGCGATTGCACTTTCACCCAAAATCTCTATTTGCACTATCTGGTCAAAAGTATGCGGACACTCCTATGTACTGCGGACTTGACCACTAGACGTCAGGAGAGACGGACGCGCCAGTATAAAACGAAGCGGAGAGTGTCGTATTTTCAGTAGACAAGCAGTAACAGCAGAGTAAATTCTTAAATATCTAGGTGTAACGCTGCAATGCGACATGAAATGGAACGAGTGTATAAGGAAGGTGAATGGTCGACTTCGGTTTGTTGGGAATATTTTAGAGAAGTGTGTTTCATGTGTAAAGGAGACCCCATATGGCACACTAGTGCGACCCGTTCTTAGTGCTGCTCGAGTGTTTGGGATCCGCAGCAGGTACTTACAATGAAAATTAACATCATATTTCTCATCAGTAGCTAGTCATACGTCACCATGTTCATCTTGTCACCCGATGAAGACGTACTATGCTAAAACAGCCAGTCGTTTTCAAATAATAACTATGAATGAGCGATCACAAGTTTCGAGTACTACATCTACATGACTATTCTTCAGTTCACAACTGAAGTGCTTGGCAGAGGTTTTATCGAACGACATTCAGACTTTTTCTCTACCGTTCCACTCTCGAATAGCGCATGTGAAAAACGAATACACAGATCTTTTCGCAAGAGAAATGATTTATTTTATTAGATGGTTATCCCTCCCTATGCATAAGGTAGTCAGAAAAATCATTTTTGCATTCGGAGGAGAAAGATGGTGACTGACATTTCCTGAAAAGATCTTGCCGCAACGAGAAACGCCTTTGTTTTAATTACTACACGCCAAATCACGTATCCTATCCGTGACATTCTCTCCCTTTTTTCCTGTTGAAACGAAACGAACTGTCTTTGTTTGAACTTTTTCTAAGCTCGTGTCGTAAGGATCCGACACATCGCTGCAATACTTCAGAAGAGGACGCAGAAGGTGTCTCTTCAGTACACTTGTGGCACTTCTAAGAGTTCTGCTAATAAAAATCAGACTTTCGTTTGCCTTCCTCACAGCAATTTCTGTGTGATGATTCCAATTTAAGTTGTTCGTAATTGCAATCCCAAGGTATTTAGATAAATTGACATTTATGCGGTTTATCGTATGACCGAAATTTAACGGATTCCTTTAAGCATTTGGCCTGTCCGAGGGCAGGTATCGAGACTCATTGAGATCGTTTATTGTGCTGAGTGAAATGTGTGACTTCTGTGGTCAGCCGAGAGGGAGCATTAGCGGTGAAGGGGATTTAAGTGGCTCTGCCAGTTTGCAAAAGTAAGTCTGGGACTCCAGCGATGTGTGTGTGTGTGTGTGTGTGTGTGTGTCGGCCTTGGACACGATCGTGTAGACATTCAAGCTGCGCTGATTATGTGGACTTGTTCCTCAGAAAGGCAAGGCTTTGTTAATTTTGATCTACGTCTGTTACAAATGTGGAATAGGCACCATTGAGAGAAACTGCATGGTGAGCAATTTGTGAACTTTACACTTTCTGTATTGTCGCTGGCGATTAGTGAGGATGTCGTACAAAGGTTCACCTTGACAGATACACTACTGGCCATTAAAATTGCTACACCACGAAGATCACGTGCTAAAGACGCGAAATTTAACCGACAGGAAGAAGATGCTGTGATATGCAAATGATTAGCTTTTCAGAGCATTCACACAAGGTTGGCGCCGGTGGCGACACCTACAACGTGCTGACATGAGGAAAGTTTCCAACCGATTTCTCATACACAAACAACAGTTGACCGGCGTTGCCTGGTGAAACGTTGTTGTGATGCCTCGTGTAAGGAGGAGAAATGCGTACCATCACGTTTTCGACATTGATAAAGGTGCTGGATCCCAACGGCCGTGCTGGATCCCAACGGCCTCGTATCACTATCAGTCGAGATGACAGGCATCTTATCCTCATGGCTGTAACGGATCGTGCAGCCACGTCTCGATCCCTGAGTCAACAGATGGTGACGTTTGCAAGACAATAACCATCTGCACGAACAGTTCGACGACGTTTGCAGCGGCATGGACTATCAGATCGGGAACAATGGCTGCGGTTACCCTTGACGCTGCGCCACAGACAGGAGCGCCTGCGATGGTGTACTCAACGACGAACCTGAGTGCACGAACGGCAAAACGTCATTTTTTCGGATGAAACGAGGTTCTGTTTACAGCATCATGATGGTCGCATCCGTGTTTGGCGACATCGCGGTGAACGCACATTGGAAGCGGTATTCGTCATCGCCATAATGGCGTATCACCCGGCGTGATGGTATGGGGCGCCACTGGTTACACGTCTCGGTCACCTCTTGTTCGCATTGACGGCACTTTGAACAGTGGACGTTAAATTTCAGATGTGTTACGACCCGTGGCTCTACCCTTCATTCAATCCCTGCCAAACCCTACGTTTCAGCAGGATATGCACGACTGCATGTTGCAGGTCCTGTACGGGCCTTTCTGGATACAAAAAATGTTCGACTGATGCCCTGGCCAGCACATTCTCCAGATCTCTCACCAATTGAAAACATCTGGTCAATGGTGGGCGAGCAACTGGCTCGTCACAATACGCCAGTCACTACTGTTGATGAACTGTGGTATCGTGTTGAAGCTGCATGGGCAGCTGTACCTGTACACGCTATCCAAGCTCTGTTTGACTCAATGCCCAGGCGTATCAAGGCCGTTATCACGGCCAGAGGTGGTTGTTCTGGGTACTGATTTCTCAGGATCTATGCACCCAAATTGCGTGAAAATGTAATCACATGTCAGTTCTAGTATAATATATTTGTCCAATAAATACCTGTTTTTCTTCTGCATTTCTTCTTGGTGTAGCAATTTTAATGGCCAGTAGTGTATTTATAGTCACTGTCACTGGAATAACAGTTGACCGAACTTGAATATCGAGTTGATAAGTTTGCAAAGGAAGAAACGGTAATCAGGCTACTCTGATAGCACCAGTGTTCTCTCTAATATTCTCCGGGTGGTCAGTTAATTTAAGAGTTTAGTGTACTAGCTATATGCATGCACTTGCACGGATTTTTTAAAAATTTTATACTTTTTAAGTTTGTAGGTTCTAAGGCTGTGCCTAATTGTGTGTTTTATTTGTTGTAGAACTGGTCACTGTTTTATGGCTTTATAGTTAGTGTTGTTTATAGGACTTTGTGGCCGGCCATCGAAGTCCCAGACAATTTGATGTTACCAGAGCGGATAAGCTCATGAAAGGCTATTGGCTGGGACCCACGTACGCCAGTGAACTTTTTGGGTTGACTGAACGTTCTTGGAGTTAAAAAAGGAAAAAAATAAAAATTTTACTATTCATTCTTAGTTCCTTAAGACATTTACATGCAGCTCCCTGAAACTCGGTATTTCGCAGAACTGTTTGTATCTTTGCTATGTTTCCTTATTAAAATCGCGGGTCACTAGGTTTTCTGTTTTATTTCTCATATTCATAACATAATTATTTAAAGGAGTAACTCACTTTCAGAGCAAACCTTGGCAATTGTGCGTCTAACTGAAGCTGTCTTCTAAATTATTGTTTTTTGCTTACGTCATTACTTGTACAATTGTTTTTGGAATTCCAGTGCCTTGTTGTTCACTTGATAGCCTCCAGCGCTATCAGTCATTAGTTTTAAAATTGTCGTGAGTGTTTTAAATTTATTAAATTATTGATTTTTTTATTAAACTCTTTGGATGCGTGTTAAAACAATCGTCTACAAAATCTTGAACTGTGTTCCTGGCAAATAAATTTATCCCTCGCAGTTTTCACCCCAAATCTCTCGCCTTGCCCTTAGCAGTACTCACGTGAAAGACCTCACACATTTTACTGTTGAAAGTCAAATGCCACTTTTCGAACTACACAGATATTTTGTGTACACCATTTTGCATTTACACGTTATCTTGTATAAGGGACAACCCCAGCCATATGTAGACAACTTCAGTAGTAACCGCTTCGATGATCTTGTAAATAATTTATTTAACTACCGGTTTCGTACATTAGAAGTCACACATCCGGTTAAATCTAGTAAATTAGAAATAAATGTTCACTACAATTGTTGTCTGTTGTAGTTACAATCAATAGTGAGAAATAGCAAATTGCTTATACGTTAAATCATGACATTAAACTTGCGACATGGACGTGACCGAACGTTCCTTGTCTATGAAAAAATGACGCAATTAGCGATTTGTTAGGTAAGCAGAAAGTAAGGGACCATGATTCCTCAAGTGTGTCTAAGAATTTTTTTAATAGGTGTAAGAATCGTCAAGAAACACCCGTCAACTTAATGTCACATAAAACCATGAATACGGAAAGGATGACAGCGGTTCTTGTCTATACTTCCTACATTTTTAAATTAATTTCTGGGCTCTTTGATTTATTGTGACCCTCGATATAATGGTTAATTGGTTATGTTCGGCCTACTGTTGTCCTTTCCGATTCGTGGTAGCTGTTTTAAGTTTTGAGCGAGGATTCTAGCCCATTACTAGTCTTACGTAACATCAGGTGGATGTACGAGGTGCATTCAAGTTCTAAGGCCTCCGATTTTTTTTCTCTGGACTGGAAAGAGATAGAAACATGCGCATTGTTTTAAAATGAGGCCGCGTTCATTGTCAATACGTCCCAGAGATGGCAGCACCGTACGGCAGATGGAATTTTACCGCCAGCGGCGAGAATGAAAACTGTTTTAAATACTTAAAACGGCGATGTTTTCCTTACTTGAACAGCGTGCAATCATTCGTTTTCTGAATTTGCGTGGTGTGAAACCCATTGAAATTCATCGACAGTTGAAGGAGACATGTGGTGATGGAGTTATGGATGTGTCGAAAGTGCGTTCGTGGGTGTGACAGTTTAATGAAGGCAGACCATCGTGTGACAACAAACCGAAACAACCTCGGGCTCGCACAAGCCGGTCTGACGACATGATCGAGAAAGTGGAGAGAATTGTTTTGGGGGATCGCCGAATGACTGTTGAACAGATCGCCTCCAGAGTTGGCATTTCTGTGGGTTCTGTGCACACAATCCTGCATGACGACCTGAAAATGCGAAAAGTGTCATCCAGGTGGGTGCCACGAATGCTGACGGACGACCTCATGGCTGCCCGTGTGGCATGTTGCCAAGCAATGTTGACGCGCAACGACAGCGTGAATGGGACTTTCTTTTCGTTGGTTGTGACAATGGATGAGACGTGGATGCCATTTTTCAATCCAGAAACAAAGCGCCAGTCAGCTCAATGGAAGCACACAGATTCACCGCCACCAAAAAAATTTCGGGTAACCGCCAGTGCTGAAATAATGATGGTGTCCATGTTCTGGGACAGCGAGGGCGTAATCCTTACCCATTGCGTTCCAAAGGGCACTACGGTAACAGGTGCATCCTACGAAAATGTTTTGAAGAACAAATTCCTTCCTGCACTGCAACAAAAACGTCCGGGAAGGGCTGCGTGTGTGCTGTTTCACCAAGACAATGCACCCGCACATCGAGCTAACGTTACGCAACAGTTTCTTCGTGATAACAACTTTGAAGTGATTCTTCATGCTCCCTACTCACCTGACCTGGCTCCTAGTGACTTTTGGCTTTTTCCAACAATGAAAGACACTCTCCGTGGCCGCACATTCACCAGCCGTGCTGCTAATGCCTCAGCGATTTTCCAGTGGTCAAAACAGACTCCTAAAGAAGCCTTCGCCACTGCCATGGAATCATGGCGTCAGCGTTGTGAAAAATGTGTACGTCTGCAGGGCGATTACGTCGAGAAGTAACGCCAGTTTCATCGATTTCGGGTGAGTAGTTAATTAGAAAAAAAATCGGAGGCCTTAGAACTTGAATGCACCTCGTAGTATATTTCTAGTCAATTCTTACAGTTTTTTAAAAAAATTTCTTAGTCATGATTGAAGAATCGTGGACCCATGGTTTCTGTTACCTGGCGAACCGCTAATTGCGTCACTTATTCATAGACAAGGAATGTTCGATCCCGTCTATGTCGCAAGTTTAATGTGATGGTTAACATGCAAGTAATTTGCTCTTTCTCACTAATGTATGTAACTTTAGTAGACCGCAACTGTAGCGAACGTTTTTTTTTTTTTCCTAATTTGAAAGTTCCAACGTGATGATGTGGCTTCTAAGCCACGAAACAGGTCGGTAAATAAATTATTTATAAGAGCATCCAAGCAGCTATTATTCAAGATGTCATTTTGCAGTTGGCTTCGAGCTTCTGTTGACTTTACTAGACGGTAAACGACAGCACCATCTGCAAGCAACACAAGAGAACTGCTCAAATTGTGTCCTAAACCGTTTCTATAGATCAGCAACACCCTGATGAAGGCTGCCTGTAATAGCAGCCGAAACGTTGTTAGTTTTATAACATACTACGCAGTCATACGCAAAAGAAGATTTTATTGAAGTAGACTCCGTGAAATCCTAAGTTTTTATACACTCATAAGGGGGGGGGGGGGGGGTAGAAACGACGCCCTGCAAAGGAATTATCCGAAAGGGCGAAATTCGGAAGATGTGATGTATATGTACAGCAAACAGATGTCAGAAGAAATGCATGATTTATTCAAAAGAACGAGATACAGAAGCTGAGCAAGTCAAAAGCGCGTTTGTCCACCTCTGACCCTTCTGCAAGCAGCTATTCGGGTTGGCACTGATTGGCAGAGTTGTTGGATGTCCTGCAGAATATCAAGGCAAATTCTGTCCAACTCGCGCGTTAGATCGTCAAAATCCCGAGCTGGTTGGAGGGCCTTGCCCATAAGGCTACAAACGTTCTCTGTTGGGAAGAGATCCGACGACTTTGCTGGCTGAGGTTGGCCTTGACAAACACGAAGACAAGCGGCACAAAAGTTAAAAGAGCAAAATAAGGGGTGCGTAGAGTATCGTAGACGTATAGCTGTGCTGTGAAGCTGCCACAGATAACAACGAATGGGGTCCTGCTATGAAATGAAATGCCACCCCACACCATCATTCCTGGCTGTCGGGCTGTAAGGCGGGTGCCAACCATGTAGATATCCCACTACTGTCTGGGGCGTGCCGAGACACGCCTTTGTTGATCATCGAGGTTCATTTCGAACCGGTACTCATCACTGAAGACAATTCTACTCCAGTCATTAAGGTTCCAGGCCAGGGTCGCCGGATCTCTTGCCAATCGAGAACTTTTGGAGCATTATGGGGAGGGCCCACCAACCATATTGCGACTTTGATGATCTGACTCTCAGTTGTACAGACTGTGTCACGGTATACGTCAGGTAGAGATCCAACAATTGTATCAATCAGCGACAAGTCGAATAACTGCTAGCGTAAGTTCCAGGGGTGGACCAACGCGTTGTTGACTTTGTGAACATGTGAAGCTCTTTCTCTTGAATAAATTATCCAATTTTTCTGAAATTATTATCATTTATTTGTCTGTTCTAGTACAGCACATCACTGATTTCCGTCCCATTCAAATAATTTCTTCGTGTTCCATAATTCGTTTGCTCTTAGAGTGTAGTTGCACGACATTTGGAATAGTAAGAAGGCAATAGCAGCGAGCGTTATTCCAGACCGTCTTGTACAGTGAAGGCGACGCTGGGCTAGCAGTTGCCATTAGGTGAGCGCCAGGTCGTGCCTGTGATGAGTGAGCCGGCAGAGAGAGTGAGCGCGGGGCAGGTCGCCGGCTGACGGACGGTGCTCGCGTGATGGAGCGCCGCTGTTTGCACGCCCCTCGACGCCTCCTGCTGCTCCTCTGTTACGCACTGCCCGGCCCTGCCCTGTTTACTCGCACGCACCACGCACCACGCAACACGCACCTGTGTCCGCCTGCCGACTAACAGCTGCGCCGTAGGCCACACGCCCACACTGCCCCCCTCTGCCGAATCGCATTTTAGCGCCGTGATTTAGTGATTTCACTCACCTTTTGTACGCGGAAAACGGAATTTTTCCGGCAACTTAATACGGTAAACCTAAACCGCTGAAACCGCAGCAGATGTTATAGGCAGGAACACCGTGGTTTACTTCACAAAATCCACCACGGAAGGAGACCACATTGCTCTTCTGAGTTTTCTTTATACTGAAGGAAAAAAATCGAAACACCAAAAAATATTTAATGCAGAGTGATGAAATTTCAGGAATACATTTCTCTAGGTAGCACAGTGAAGGGATTGACGTCGCAAGATCACAGATTCATGTAAACATGATCTAAAACTAAACTAATCTCCGTCCGAACAGGCCTTGGAAGGCCCAACGGTACCGAGCGGCCGCCGTATCATCCTCAGCACACAGGCGTCACTGGATGCGGATAGGGAGGGGCATGTGGTCAGCACACCGCTCCCCCGGCCGTATGTCAGTTTACGAGACCGAAGCCGCTACTCCTCAACCAAGCAGCTCCTCACTGAGTGCACTCCGTTTGCCAACAGCGCTCGGCTGACCGGATGGTCACCCATCTAAGTGCTTGCCCAGCCCGACAGCGCTTAACTTCCCTGATCTGACGGGAACCGGTGTTACCACTGTGGCAATTCCGTTGGACTAAACATGACATATGCCATTACAAATGTGAAGTGCTGGTACATTAATAACCGGTGTAACCGCCAGAATATTGAATGGAAGCATGCAAACGTGCGTGCATGCGAACACTTGTCGGATGTCAGTTTGTGGTATGGAGTTCCATGCCTGTTGCGCGTGGCCTGTCAATGCAGGGACGGTAAACGCTGTTTGCGGGTGACGCTGTAGTTGTAGTTCGATTATATCCCATATGTGTTCGATTGAAGACAGATCCGGTGATCGAGCAGGATAAGGCCATATACCGACACTCTGTAGAGCATGTTGGGTTACAACAGCGGTACGTGGGCGAGCGTTATCCTGGTGGAAAACACCCCTGGCATGCTAGTCATGAATGGCAGCGCAACAGTTCCAATCACCAGTTTGAGGTACAAATTTGTAGTCGGAATGCTTGGGATAATCACGAGATGCTCCTGCTGTCATACGAAATCGCATCCCCGGTCGTGGCCCCAGTTATAGTGTCAGTGCGTCTAGAATGCAGACACTAGTTGTAGGGCCTCAACTGGTCTCCTTCTAACTAACACATGTCCATCATTGGCACCCAGGGAAATCCAGCTTTCATCATAAAACACAAGAGACCTCCACCCTGCCCTTCAATGAGCTCCCGTTTGACACCACTGAAGTCGCAGATGACGGTGGTTTAGGGTCAACGGAATGCACACTACAGGGCTACTGGCTCGGAGCTGTCACTAAGTAACCAATTTGTACCAGTTCCCTGTGTCATTGTGGTGGCAACTGCTGCTGAGGTTGCTGCTGCGGAGTCCTCTACTGCCACGCAGTTTTACGGCAGATATTTTCTGACAGAGCTACTGTGGTTTACGCTTTTAAATTGGCCATAGGTGATTACATGAGGCTAAGAAAACTTCAATCGACCCGAAGGTTGGTTTGGACACCCCAGTGCCTTACTAGGCATGGTGCAATTGGTGCTCGTTTGCTTTCTTCTTCCAGCCCCTGAACTAAAAATTTAAACGTCTCATGGCATTCTTGGCAGATATGCTCCTCGGGGAGGCTTCAAACGCCTACCGGAACGTGTTTTTCCTCCTTGCAAATTCGCCCCTTCCGTTGAGGGTATGTCAGAGTTGTGACGCATGTTTATTTGTGGAGAGAAAGTGAGTGTAATAGATGCATGTTTGTGCTGCATGGTGACGATGAGAGAAGGAAGAGAGTGAAACCCGATGCCGACACATAGCCTGCTCCTCTCGAATAGATAGCACCAAGGGTCCGTCGCAGTGTCATATTCCCTACTTGTCACATACTTCACGAGACATTGTGGCGACGTTTGTTATTTGATTCAGGATATTGGTGCACAGACTGATGATCAGGAACTTTATGTCGCCACCTTTCTTCCTCTTCCTGGTCAGATCTGGTTGCGGAAATACCACCCACTACCAGGATTTGAACCCCAGGCGTGCGTTACCGACCCCTCCCTTTCTTTCTTTATTTTATTCATCATTGTTCACATCATCTGGACCGGGCGGAAGTCGCATGACACCCATTCAAGTTCATCGTTGAATGCTCCACTCAGTTTATTTTTTATTACAGGTGATAGTCAGTCCTCTGACCGAATACGCTGAGCTATCGTTCCCGCACCTCGGCTACGGTGGGGATGCATATCATCGTGACTGCACTATATGAAGCTACGGAACCTATACTGAGAGGTCAGAAACGGTGCGGAAAGCTTGTAAAGGTGTTGCTGGAGGTTGTGCTGGAAGCAACTGTTAAGAAAAATAATCGATACGTTGCGCCGTTTCCGATTTATTTGGCATTGAAGTTAGCCAATCAAGACATTGTGCGCGTATATTCAACCACTTGCACGCTATAAGATGCGTTATAATACACAGGCAAGTGTGGGTCCGTGAGCTACCATTTGTTCATATGCTCATTACTAGTTAAAACGAGCCATTTTTTGAAGTAATAAAATTAAGCTAGGTGAACAAAACCTACGTTTGTTCTGTTTCAGAAAACCACACGAAGAACAAAAATGTTGTTCAAATGTATGTGAAATTTTATGGGACTTAACTGCTAAGGTCATCAGTCCCTAAGCTTACACTACTTAACCTAAACTAAGAACACGTTTGGCGACACTGTCTCTGGCAGGCTGCTTGAATTTGCGCCCGCGTCGACCTCACTGGTTAACTTCACTCCTACATTGTAACGTCCCCTTAGAAAATTATGAATGACTGTGCTGGTAAACTACGTTATTTGATTTTCAAATAGCTGACCAAAACTGAAAGTACTCAGACATTTCTCTCTTTACTTATTCTGATCATCACTAAACTGACTCACAATATTTTTTTAGCGCAACGCAGTCTGATTTTCAATAATCCCTACAAAAGAATGGCCCTGACTAACAGTAACCTATACCTTTCATGAATCACTTACCTCACAAAAATCTTCGTTACTCCAACTACTGCAATACAGCGAGCGCCAATACTTCCAGCTAAATAAAAGATTCTAACTACTGAAGGCAGTAATTACTGATAGGCATAGTTAGCAAATGAAAGATTTTGATAGAGAACAAATAATGTATTTACCTTAATAGTGTTCAAAATTCTTCCTATAATTCATGACATCCATCTTTACAAATTTCCTTTTTCTGGCGGACACATGTCCAGATCGTCCACTTACAGCAACCTCTCAAAACTCTGGCATCTCTGTATCCACATCCACCACTGCTGGCGGCTCACCTCCAACTGCGCAACGCTAACCGCTGTTCCCATCCAGCTGGCCAACACTACAATAGCGAATATTTCCAACAATGTCAACCAGCCACAGACTGCACACAGCACAGTCAGTGATTTTCATATAGAGCGCTACGTGGCGTTACCAACATAAAAACCTTAACAGCCCACTTACAAAATAGCAAGGAAACTGCGCAACGTGTCGAATCTTTTCTTAACAATTATTTACTAGCACAACGTATCTTGCAATGCCTTTACAAAATTTTCAGACTCTTTCTGATCACCCCTTGTATGGATATACGACGCAACGGGATGCACACATTACGCCTGCCTCTCCGTGCAGAGAAGAAAGAACCGATATTCCTGCGTAATACGAGGGCAGTTCAATAAGTAATGCAACACATTTTTTTTCTGAAACAGGGGTTGTTTTATTCAGCATTGAAATACACCAGGTTATTCCCCAATCTTTTAGCTACACAACACTATTTTTCAACGTAATCTCCATTCAATGCTACGGCCTTACGCCACCTTGAAATGAAGGCCTGTATGCCTGCACGGTACCATTCCACTGGTCGATGTCGGAGCCAACGTCGTACTGCATCAATAACTTCTTCATCATCCGCGTAGTGCCTCCCATGGATTGCGTCCTTCATTGGGCCAAACATATGGAAATCAGACGGTGCGAGATCGGGGCTGTAGGGTGCATGAGGAAGAACAGTCCACTGAAGTTTTGTGAGCTCCTCTCGGGTGCGAAGACTTGTGTGAGGTCTTGCGTTGTCATGAAGAAGGAGAAGTTCGTTCAGATTTTTGTGCCTACGAGCACGCTGAAGTCGTTTCTTCAATTTCTGAAGAGTAGCACAATACACTTCAGAGTTGATCGTTTGACCATGGGGAAGGACATCGAACAGAATAACCCCTTCAGCGTCCCAGAAGACTGTAACCATGACTTTACCGGCCGAGGGTATGGCTTTAAACTTTTTCTTGGTAGGGGAGTGGGTGTGGCGCCACTCCATTGATTGCCGTTTTGTTTCAGGTTCGAAGTGATGAACCCATGTTTCATCGCCTGTAACAATCTTTGACAAGAAATTGTCACCCTCAGCCACATGACGAGCAAGCAATTCCGCACAGATGGTTCTCCTTTGCTCTTTATGGTGTTTGGTTAGACAACGAGGGACCCAGCGGAAACAAACCTTTGAATATCCCAACTGGTGAACAATTGTGACAGCACTACCAACAGAGATGTCAAGTTGAGCACTGAGTTGTTTGATGGTGATCCGTCGATCATCTCGAACGAGTGTGTTCGCACGCTCCGCCATTGCAGGAGTCACAGCTGTGCACGGCCGGCCCGCACGCGGGAGATCAGACAGTCTTGCTTGACCTTGCGGCGATGATGACACACGCTTTGCCCAACGACTCACCGTGCTTTTCTCCACTGCCAGATCACCGTAGACATTCTGCAAGCGCCTATGAATATCTGAGATGCCCTGGTTTTCCGCCAAAAGAAACTCGATCACTGCCCGTTGTTTGCAACGCACATCCGTTACAGACGCCATTTTAACAGCTCCGTACAGAGCTGCCACCTGTCGGAAGTCAATGAAACTATACGAGACGAAGCGGGAATGTTTGAAAATATTCCACAAGAAAACTCCGGTTTTTTCAACCAAAATTGGCCGAGAAAAAAAAAGTGTTGCATTACTTATTGAACTGCCCTCGTATATAAGCCACGGCGGATTTTGAAAAGTACGAGTGAAGCTGTGAGGGGAGCGAAGAGAGCGCGGTGAACGTGAGTCGTGCCTGCTGTATAGCTTAGCTGGTAAGAACATTCCCCACGAATAGCAAGGTTCCTGGTTCGAGACTCGGCCCGGCTTACAGATTTAATCCGCCAGGGCGCCTCTGAACAACGCAAACTCCAGTGCTGAGAGAAAGCTTCGTTCTGGACACGTGAAACCCTTTGCTGAGAGAGAGTTAATTTTTGAAGAGCACGTTTCCCTCCCGTAGGGGTTCCTCATTGAGCGCTCGCCGGCCGTTTGTCTTGGCGGGGCGCGCTTTGTGGCGCGTCGCGGCGGCCCCCGTCCTTTTTACAATAGCCGCGCCTGTCGAAGCGGAGACTCGCCGGACCGCCAAGTGTCGCGGCCCGGCCGCGGCCCGCGTGACGCATTGTCTCGCGGTTGCGCCTGACGTGAATGGCGGATTGACGCGCGCCCGGCCGCGCTGCGCTGTGCCAGACACACCACACCCCATTAGCACGGCAATTACGCGCACAAAAGGGCGCCAGCCCTCCGCGACACCAGCCCGCAATCTGCAATCTGCCCCTCCCCACCCCAGACCATTTAGCCCGCGCCAGTCCATCAACCGGGCCGTGCCTCATTCGCCGCGCAGCTCGTCAAAAGTCCGTTTCAAAAGGCAAACAGCTTCCCGTCTGACTCATCGAGCGGCGTCTAGTCACCGGTCAGACTTCGTTAAGGCACACGCGTCCTTCGAGAGCAGCTTCCAGTTGAAAGTTTCCTTCGGCGGTAGGTATCGAGGCGAGGCCGTGTCTGGTGGTTTGGACTGACGTATGCTGCAAGAGGTCTCAGCAGAACGTGATACATATCCTCGCAAACGAACTCACAAACGTATGCTAGCGTAAAACGATACACCTGGTTAGACTCCTGCAGTAATACTGAGCGAGGTGCCGGAGTGTTTAGCACATTGGACTCGTATTTGGGGAGACAATGGTTTAAACACGCAAACGGCCATCCAGATCCAGGTTTTCCGTGATATTCCGCGATTTTCCGTGAATCGCTCCAGGCAATTGCCGCGAAAGGACACGGCCGATTTCCTTTACCATTTATCATACCATCCGAGCTTGGGCTTCTTCTCTGATGGCATCCAAGTCGACGGAACGTTAAACCCAACCTTCCTTCCTGCTAGTAGTAATGCTGCGCAGCACGCCCTAACAAGATAGGATTGACAGAAGAAATCGAAAAACAAATAAGGGTAGCTTCTTCTGTATTACAGAGAAATAGGAGGATGTCACAGATACGAAAATCGAGCTGGAGTGGCAATCATTGAAACAAAGGAGCTTTTCTTTGTTCCGAGATCTTTCCATGAAATTTCAGTCACCAACATTGTCCTCCAAATGCCAAAATACACTGACGGAAAAAAATCGCATCAACTAGAAGGAGTTGTGTGACATTCACGAAAGTTGCTAGGCGTGTTCCTACATCTGAATCACGATGTCTATAACAGTTCCGCGCCCGTCTGGGACTGGGTGTTTGTGTTGTCCTCACCATCTCGTCATCATTCGGGAAGTGCCGAGATTGGAAATGGAAAGATTTGGAACTTGTACGGCCGCTGATGACCTCGATGTTGAGCGCCTCGCAAACCAACATCATCATCATCATCATCGCTATGAGGTTCTAAAACATGTTTCTTTTAAACACACCGCTGTAACGGTCGTGGGCGTTAAATACCATTGAGATCAGACACGTTGACTTGACGTTACTCAACAATGCCTTTAAGGCGACAAAAACGTCATTATCAACACCTCAGTGCGTCTGAACTAAGTAGCGTAATAGCTACACTTCTATAATACAGAAATACTTCGCAGGAATGTAACCATTGTACATGACTGCTGGCAGCGGCGGTCACGGGAATGTACGGCAGCAAGAAGATGAGGGCTTGGACGACCACGTGACACTACCGGAAATGAAGACCATCGTCTTCGGCGTATGGCTCCGGCACGTCTTGCTGTATCTGCAGCAGCAATTTGAGAAGCAGTTGCCGCCATTGTGAGACAACGAGCTGTCCCAAGTTGGTTAGTTCAAGGATAGCTCCGAGCCCGACGCCCTATAGCGTGCGTTCCACTGACCCCAAGCCACCCTCATGTGTGGCTTCGATGCTTTCAAGTTAGAGCTCATTAGAGGGCAGGATGGTGGTTTTCTGTTGAGTTTTCTAACAAAAGCTGTTTCTGTCTCAGTGCCAGTGATGACTTTGTCTTGGTTAGAAGGAAGCCAGTTGAGGGCCTGCAAACAAAGTGTCTGCATGCTAGACAAAACTGGACCTACATCTACAGTAATCGTCTGGGAAGCAATTTAGTGTGACTGCAGGAGCACTTCCGTGGCTATCCCAGTCACCCTGATTGCAGATTTGTACTTCAATTTGCTGATTTGACGCTCTGAACTGTCATTCATGAACAGCATTCTACGGGATATTTTCCAATGGGAAAACTCTCGACCACATACCTTCACCCGCTCGATCACCAGATCTGTCTCCAATTGAGCACATATGGGACATCATCAGGCGACAAATCAAGTGTCATCCACAATCAGCGTTAACAGTGCCTGTATTGACCGCAAAAGGCGTGGAACTCCAAATCCCACAAACTGACGTCCGGCAATGCACGGCACAGTGACTGCACGTTCGTATGCTTGCATTCGACATTCTGACGGTTACACCGGTTATGAATGTACCACCATTTCACATTTGCAATGGTTTATCTCGCGCTTACATTAATCTGTGATCTTGCAATTTTAATCAGTTAAATCTATTGCCTAGACGAATTGATTCCAGAAATTTCATTACATTAATTATCTTTAGGTGCGGCGATTTTTTTTTTCGGTCAAAGTGTATTGTGGACTCCCACCTAAACTGGTAGAACTCACCATCATTATAAAATAAGACGAATCAGAGCTCTTACGGTATGGACGTCTCCGCAATTTGATCAAAGAAAGTACCAGATTGCTTGAACGATGCACGGAATACCGGAGGACCTTACAGCGCAATAAATCGGCTAAGGCCGAAAACTGCGTCGACACTGGACACACTACGCTGTACGACAATGTCGAAATTTTAGCGTAGATTCTATCGTTCTGGACACCGGTGATGAAGGGAGTAGTGGAAATCCGTTTAGAAAGGGGTTAAATAACAGGCAGCGGTTTCAGGCTCAACAAATGTGTCGGGTTTCTAGATTACCCTGTATACCATCCCGTTTCCTTGACATTCTTCTCTTATGTTTTAATGTGCAAATGCAGACTCGGGAAGGATTTAGACGGTGAGGGGAAGAGAAATGGTAGCTTATACTTCATTAGCGGCAGACCATGCTCCGACGTCCATGATTTAATCAAACGCTTCTCCGTGTTGTACAAGACGACGCTTGTAACACTGTTGACAGTGGACAGTCACTTAGGTGGGCTTGGCGATTCCCTCGGTGCTGCCCGTATTCATTTGCGTTGGGAGGTGATCTGGCACCGGATTTAACGATCTCCGTATCGCCATCAAGAACACGAACACAGACACGACGCATGTACTCAAGTCACCATCAGCTACTGGCGACAATTACAGTTAATACGGAAGAAACGATTACGATTTCAGACATAGTGCCCTCGGAACTACAGCGACCGACTTTTAAAAATGGGTCTTGAAATATTGCAATTCGCTTTGTCTTTGCACTTGGTCACCGGTTTCGGTTAAACCAACTCTCCACCCAAATGATCACAGTGAACTTTCATCGTAGGCAGCGTGATGAAGTAATACCGTAAGTTAGTTGCCATTCAACTATGTAAAGTAAACAGACAGAAGAAAAGAGTTCAAGTTACTTACGGGAATGCAGCCGGGTGATGCCGTCGACAACCGCCGTTATTTCGACAGTTGCACACCCTGCCATTTTCAAGGCAAAATCAAAGATGATAGGCACCACAAGTTATCGATGGGGAAAATTACAAAACAAAGGATAACGTAGCATTAACTCTGTCCCTCCGTTTTTCTGAAAAGAGAGAGCAGGACTCAACGCAGAATTTAAGCAGAAACCTCTGTTTCAAAGGTTACTTGTTAATTTTGTCTCAACTGCTTCCTTAATAACAATACTGCAATAGCTGGAAGGGCAAGGTACAATCTTCTTGCTGTTACCTTCCGTATGAGGACCAGTGAGAAGAAATTTGTTTTGCAACAGCCGTTGCCGTTTCAGTTGAGATAAAATTAGCAAGCAATCTGGTAAGTAGAAATGGAATCCTACTCTCTCCCTTGTCAAAAATAGAGAGACAGAGTTAATGCTACCTCCCGTTGTTTAGTAATTTTGACGTGTCGATTATCTTTGCTTTGCGTGCTGGCGCAAGTGTTCACCGTGTGTGTGTGTGTGTGTGTGTGTGTGTGTGTGTGCTTTATCTTCCCGGAGTCCCTCTGCAAACTAGGCTTTAAGTTCACTTGCACAGCGCTTGCTTGCTCCAATTTTGCCTTGAAAATGACAGGGTGTGCACCTGTCGAAATAATGGCGATTGTCGAAGACGTCGCCCGACTGCATTCTCGTAAGTTACTCGAACACTGGATACACCAGATGTAACTCACGTGTCAGAAGGTAAGATGTCCACTGTTGACCGTACCTATAGTAAGTTACAATTTCTTTAATGGTGGGTATGCTGAGATCTCACTACGGACATTTTGGTCTGATTATGTTTTAGCCGAAAAGCAACTTGGACTGTCCCAAAGTGAGTATTTCTTCATAATTTAGAGAAGTACCTCTAGCGCGCGTACCAGAGGAAAATGCGAGGAGACGTAGCTTTTATTACCTTATTAACAAAACCAATAGCTAAACACACACACGTCCGTCTTACTTCGTCTTAATTCGGTTACGCGGAGACGCGAAGTACAAGACTCAAAAATGTAATGAGCACAAAGGATAAAATGAAATAATGAGCTACCAGTTCCATAAAAGAAATTCAATTTCTTTACCTTCTTCAGAAGGTTATAACTAACGCATTATTTTCAAGTGTCAGAAAGAAAGTGCATACAGCAATAAAGTGCATTGCTCACACTCGCAAATAAAGCGATAGGCATGATCTTCTGAAGAAGGACTCTAAGTGCTCGAAGCAGGTAAAGAAATTAAATATCTTTTTTGCAACTGGTTGCTTATTATTTCATTATGTACGACTACAGTTGCTGAAGATGGATAAAACACTAGACCACAAAGGGGTGTCCATATACCAACCTCTGCTGTCAACATTTCGATTTTGTAAAGTTTAATATTGTTATGTTGTGGAGTACGAAATTTGATCAGTCAGTACAAGTTTAATTAAGCTTGGTCAAAAAGTGTAATGCAGATAACTGGTCTCAATTGTTTCGTTTATCTCGAGATATAGAAATTACACAAGAGAAACTCAACTTGTAATCTGTCTTAAATACGCAACGTTGATAACATATCATTTCCATCGTGCTGTTTCAGTGGCTGCTGTGCCCGCCAGTACCGGTAGCGTAAGAAAATAGGTTTCCTGCGCCCCGGAGGTGATGAGCAGGTCTTTCCCTAATCCTTCTAAATCAGCTGTGGTTGAAGCCTACATGACTGAATAAAGACTTGGAACTTTTCATGATGACTGGCGTTTCCCAACAGCCACTGGAAAGAAACTTCTGAAACTCCTGGCAGGAAGCACACCTTCCAGCAAGTGCTGTTAGCGCACGCAGGAAATGGCTCATTAACGTTCTCCGGAGGCTGATAGGGCAAAGGGGCTACGTGTTGAAATTATTTCGGAAAGCATTTTTGGAACGAGCAAAACCAGGCATTGGTCAGCAGTCCTTTTGGGGTTCAGATGCTAAATAATGTACACTGTAAGACAGATTTAGAATGTGAAGTGCTTAACTAAAGTCTGGAGTTAGTTATCCTTCAGGATCAACATTCGAGGGTCAATCAAACAGTAGTAACACCTATTATTTCCCACTTACATAAACTTTGTTAAGTAAAAAATTTGAATCTGACGCTATTCCGCATTGCTTCTTCTTCAGTCCATTCCAACAATAACTTTTTGAGTCAACAGATACCATAACTGCAATTACTTGCAAAATGGTCGACATCGATGTTTCTATTAGACAGCGGTCTGTTGTAAATTTCTTGAATGCAGAAGATGAAAATGTGTACACCGATGCATCAGTCACATTACCTCTCTCAGAAAAGGAAGTGGGATGGCAATAATTGAACAGCTGGCGTACTCAAAGGCTTTTGTAACTTCGATAGCAAGAATGTTAACAGACGAGAACAAAGAGACAAGAAGAAAATTGCCTCCCAACTCTTGCAGCACTTCCGTATAGAGGGAGAGTAGTTCTTGAGAAAAACCGTGACCGGAGACGAAACATGGGTTCATTTTTTGGACCAGAAACAAAGAGACAGTCAATGGAATGTCATCACAGAAACTCACCGAAAAAGGAAAGGTTAAAAACTGTGCTTTCGGCAAGGAAAGTTAAGGCTACAGTATTTTGGTACGCTGAGGATCTGATTATGTTTGACGTTTTTGGGGCAGGGATGCACAATAAATTCTGTCCAATACGTCGAAGCCCTCAGACAGGTTAAAGCACATCTTCAGCGAGTTCGCCCAACAAAAGCCATGGCGGATATTATTCTTTTGCATGGCAATGGAAGGCCACACACCAGTCGTCACATTACTGAAGAGTTTGTGAAAACTGGGATGTCTTGCCTCATCTCTCTCACAGCATTGGCCTGGCCCCATAAGACTTCCATCCGTTCGGGCCGCTAAAAGAAACTCATCGTTGGATTCACTTTGAAGATGAGGAAGCAGTGAAAACAGCTTACCAAACTTACTAGTTACGGAAATTCGTTCACCTTTGGTCCGAAAACCAAAGATCAAGCCCTCTTGTAGATCAAATAAAGCGCTACGTTTCCGCGTAACGACGACGACTACACTGTTTTCAGCGTGTCCCCCCCACCCAAGACGCTTTACATACCGCCAACTGTTAGTGCTACCACCAGCCGTCTGTGAGAGGTTGTTACGCGCTGACGTCGATCGTAAGCGGTGGTCACATTAAAATGTCTGGAACGTGTATACATATATGTACTCCTGTTGTATATCTTACATGCATAAGCTACAGTATTTCCATATTTTGTGTCAACATTTTTTGAAGGACTTCATCTTTACCCCAGTGACTGTTATAAGTTTTTATTACACTATTGCAATTTCGGCCTTAGTCCATTATCAAGTGCTGATATTATGGCTTAAGGCTGAAATTGTAATAGTGTAATAAAAACTTATAGTAGTCACTGGCGAAAAGATGATCTACTTCAAAAAATTTTTTGACTGTGAATCCCAGCTACAACAAGTTTAGTGTAAACATGTTATTAACGTCAGTGACTGACATTGATACGTCAGATGCCGGATGTGCAGGGGCAGAATCTACATTTCTTTGACTGATATTTCGGAAATATACATTTCGGGTGTCTTCGGAGTGAGCTGACAGAGTGAAGCTACAGTACCCGTATCTCTTATTTTAAACACAAGGGACACAGATGTTGTTCGTCGGTAAAGAGACTTGTATGAGCTGGGGTATGCTGGGATATCGAAGCATCGACATAAAATGTACTTAGTGACGTCTTTGCGAGCTGATAAAAGAAAGCGCCTCATTCTATGCTTTGTCTAGGCTGAAACCACTACCTGTATTAATTCTCTAAATTATTTTCCACTGGTTCCTTCCCAATCGACTCCCAGAATGATGAAGTCGACGCCAGAACTTTGACATTTTCATACAGCATAGAGTAACCAGTGTTGATGAAGTGGCCTGTAATAACCGATTTATTGGACTGTAAGCACTTTCGGTTTTTCGTGCATCCTTTATGGAATGAGGTGCTTTTTTTGATCAAATCGCAAAGAAGGCGCTACAATGCAGCTTACCTCATCATCATCAGAACATGGAACGAAAGTCTAACCAAAGATATAACTCATGGATAGCTCTTTGCCGCCTAGCAACATTTCTGGCTTTTGTGCATTATGTGACCGGAAGAGCAGTGGTGTGGCTTTTGAGTATTTAAAATAACAGATACCAGCGCTGTAAGTTCAGTCTGTTAACTCACTCGGAAGATGACCGAAAGATATACGGCCGAAATAGCGAAACGTTCCTTTCGTCCGTTCTTTGGAGTTTCCGTGACGTCGTGCGAAGTCACTTACGCGGCCGCGGTGTAAATCCATGAACTCTTGGCGATGTGAGGCGCGCGAAACAAATTACGCTACCCCATGCTCCGTAAGTATGATAGGAACACTTATTGTCGGACCTTAATTAATTCTATGGGCTGCCACGTTATAAATTGTTCTAAAAATGGATCGACAGTCTCGCATTGCTCCCAAGAGAGGGTTAAACTTCATTACTCCAAAGTCAATAATTAAGAGCCTCGTAGCTCTCTAACTTCTTTCAGGAGGGATGACGAGGTCCGGTCACTGGACTGTCATAACCTCATCATTAGTGGGCCCCTACACCACCTCCAGCTGCCCCTAACAAATCATGACAGTAATTCCACAATCACGAATCAGCAACGCAGTTCCAAGTCAGTAGGAGAAATAACGCAGTAAAACACCACACTCAAATTTGCCCGACGGCAAAAATAATGTATTTGTATCAACTGCGCCTAACGAAGTCTGTCACGTTTATCCAACACCACATCACGGGAACGCACTTTCAGATGCCTTGTAAGCCTTCCGTACCAGGAAAGTAATCTCGTTGGTCACGGCTTCGAAATGGTAGCCACTTCAAAACACAAACTCACGACTTGCCAAGTCAGCCACACGAGGGCTACCGACCGAGCTCCAAACCGCTTCACGACATTAACATATAACCTTTTACCGAATGAGAATCATGAGCAGAAGGCTGCCTGTCATTCGCCATTTTCTGCTCCTGCTTATAGTCCCTCTGTGGGGTGCTTTTCTGCAATGGCTGTTGGTATCATCATCTGTCATGTGTAAATTAATTCCCCTGTTAAGAACATCGTGTAGGCTCCGGCCACAACCCATTTAGGAGGATTAGTAGGGAAACCAACCCATCAGCTCCAGGCTGAAGAGAAAATGGGCGGCTAGGACATGATATGTTACACGCTCATTTGAAGAATTAGTGTTTCTTCGGTTCCACGTTCGAAAAGTAGTGGCTCAGTCAATGCGTCGCGGAAATATGAAGCTGTTCATCAGTGACTGACAACATTTGTCAATTTGACTTTTTATGGTATTTCAGTATGTGCCACAAGAAACGAATAGTTACAAAAAAAAAAAAAAAAAAAGATTGTCTGCAAGCACTGAGTGAAAAGTCTTCAATTTCCTGTAGCGACGGTTGCCGACGCGGTTGAAGGCTGCTGTGGCAGAGTGGGTGGTACAATGTAGCCCGTGCAGGAGCCAATCCGGGACGCTTTCAGTAGATTGTTTTACGGAATTGGCGCGCAGGGGAGGGGCGCCTATTTGCAGAGACGTAAGGTCAACAGAGGCTGCTGTAAGCGCTGGCTGACTCAGAGATTACCTCCCTCTTTCCCCCAGCACAGGGTAAGCTTGTCCCATGAGGCACCCTGCATTAACGAGGTTACAGTAACACATTTTCTAACCTCTTCCCATCAGGATTAAGTGACTTACAATGCAAATATGGTGGGCAACTGAAAGTCGTATATGGCCTTTACTTTCTGATGTTTTTGGTTTGATAGATTTTATAAAATGACGTGAAAAATCAGCCTCAGCCAATACCTCATTCTCTTAAAAGCGTTATGTCCTAACAGAGTCAGTATCACCCCACAAGCACAAATTTACAATGTATAGCTCGATATCCAAAATGATTGACGGAATTTTTAAGTCGTATAAGGGGTGAGTATCATAGAAATATGAGAAACAAGAATATTTTGTCCATAGTTTACTTCTCTTGTGATACTACATCAACTAGCGCACTGACTTACATTAATTTTTATGGATAGCCAAAGTCACTTAAATGAAAATGTCACTAAAGTATTTTTGGCAGCTATCTCTCGTTATTCTACAAGAATTGTTTGCTTTCAAAGACAGATCATTCGACAAACTGTGCGGTGTAAGCAACTGACCTTAGCTGTCCCATGGCCTCTGTTTCAGGAATAGAAGCAGTGGAATCCTTTCAGCAGCATGAACAGTTTTCATAAAAGATACTTATGAAAACCATGGAAGATTGTACCATAAAGAGTAAGCAGTAACGAGGCGCCGATTGACGCTGGCTGTTTGACTCGCATTCGGGAGGAGCGGGGTTCGAATACTTGTCTGGCCATACCAATTTAGGCCGCCCAGGTTTTCATAAACCGCTGTTGGGGCCGCCTTAAGTAACACACGTGTGTTGAATTTCCTGTCCAGTGCCAATTACCACTTTTTTCTAGTGAACTTAGTAGCGATGAGAGTCTAATCCCTAATTGCTATTTTTCTCAACTAGCTTAGTAATTTTTATCTTCTTGTATTAGGTACACCCCTACATTACTGAATGTTCTAGTTCGAACAGTAAATACCGTAACATTCCATAAGGTCATGATAAAAAATTTAAACAATTACTACCTGAAATACGCTGATGACTGCGTCCTAAGTGAACGTTACGGGTTCGATTCCCACCTCGGGCAAAGGCGTGAGTTTTAAATGTGCTAGTACTGTGTATCCACTTCCCCGACGAAAAATGTTCAGGTCTGAGAACTTGACTCTATGGTACAAGTTTTGTACCAACCTTCACTCAGAAATTCTTGAAGGTGACCTCATTTCCTTTTCATTTCCAGCAGATTTCAGGCAATGCGAGGCTCGCCATTCAATTCGTCCACAAAAACTTCCGTACTGCGCATTGTACACTAAATAGTTCGGCGAGGATCAGGTCAGGTACGATAGCTCTGGGGCACACAGTGTAATACAGAGTACAACAGAAAGGTACGATCGCTCTTTTAGGACACAGTCGCACGAAGAAGAAGAGATATTGTTGTAAGAAACACGATCCGGAACCGTTTCGTTTCCAAGTTACAGCTCATATCTACAACCGTAATAGTACAATAATCTTGGGAAACACAAGTAACAGAACTTAGAAACATAATTCGTGGAATGTTTTACAAGAGTTGTTCAGAATTCTCTCTTTTTCATTAATATGTCACATAGAATCCTGATGTACATTTAGGGAACAGCATATGGCTTCGCAGCTATCCACAACACAGCCACGAAGATTCTAAGCATCTTTTACAGGAGTCTGATACACAAGAGCTTTCATATTCCTCCACAAACAAAAATCTAATGGGTTCAAGTTCAAACACTTGAGTCGCATGTCAACACTACCTTCAGTGAAAAGGAACACAAAATACTGGCGGCGTACTTTTGCATTACAGCTCCATGAGAAGTAACCAAGAAGATATTTTGCAGATTTCGTGTACGAAACGTCTCAAATGGTGTGTTATTCGCGATTAATGTACTACGAACTGTTGTAGAAAATATATTATACCACGTAAGTAAAGTGCGGCAAGACTTGTTCACATAGCATATTTTCTTCTGAAATTTTAGCCGTATCCCTTCAACACATCCTTTATGATGAAAATTTTGTCAGCGTTGAGACAGCTGATTGTTACGTAGTCGAAAACTGAATTTTGAAAGAAAAGAAATTCATAAGACACTCTCAAGAAGTCTACTGCTGCTTTACGAGCAACGTGAAACTTTTTCAAATGGTAATGTTCACCATGACCACCACTTAATAAGGGCCATGCCTAGTTCTTGCAACTGTTCACTTCTTTAGTCTGCTCTTCTGCTGATTTCTTCTTAGTATCAGCACCTCATGTCCTGAACCAGTTCTATTATGATCTTCATTCTTGGTTTTCCTTTTCCTTCCTTCCTTCTTTCCCAAGAATTCTGTCCTTAAAATGTGTTATAAGAATATAGTTGTGAATTAGAACGTGCCCAACGACTGATATTATTCGTTTTCCGACTCTTTTGAAATGATTTTTCTGTTCTCTTATCCTTTTTTAAATTTTGGTCTTCCTCCTTCTCAACCGCATATCCATTGCTTCAAAACAGTTTTAAATCATCCTTTAAGGGAGTTCAGCTTTCGCGGCCCTGAAGTAACATAGTACAAATAACTGACGTTATTCTTCCTTTTCCTGTTTATAAACGTTTGTTTCTTAAAGACAGATTCATTTTACAGACGGCCTTTTTGCCAAAGTAATTCTTCTTATCACTACTGCACACCTATTTGTTCTAGGTAATGATCGAACTTAGATAATTGACCTTGTTTCCCTCAATTTATTTTGTTTTCTCCAATTGTAAAATTTGACATTACTTTTTCTTTTTCCTTCTTAGCTACCATGATGTAAGTCTTCTTTAGATTAACAGAAAATCATAGTAATGTTCCTGATCCGTTAAAACAAGTAGAGCAAAAAATTATCACAGATCCCTGTGTTTATTGCTTAACAACGTGAACGTGAATTATCTTTTAGAATATGTTGTGGGGAAGGTGAAACAGAGACTGTGTTTTATTGGAACAACAATTACAAGGTGTAACAGATCTACTAAAGACACTGCCTTTAGCACTCTTGTCCGTTTTCTTGTGGAGTACTGCAGCGCGGTATGGGATCTCTACCAGATAGGTTTGGAAGAAAACATCGAAAAAGTTCAAATAAGATCAGATCGTTTCTTATTATTACGAAATAGCGCAGAGAGTGTTACAGGTGTGATAAGCGAGAGAGAACATTGAAACAAATGGGTTTTTGTTGCGGTGAGAAATTTCTACGAAATTTCAAACATTTACTTTCTCCTCCGAATGCCGAGATATTTTGTTGACAGCACTTAACGCAGGGTGAAACGACAATCGAGGAGAGAGAAAGTAGATATCTCACAGTAGTACGTCGGTGTTCGTTTCTTTCACGTGCTGTTCGAATTTGGAACGGTATAGAAATACAGAAAACTCCTGATTATTCAGTTTAATGAGGACTTTACACTGCACGGATAACCGGAAAAACACAGATAATCAAAATCGATCCACTTGTTTTACCGGAGACTAGGTACTACAATTAAAAAATGGTATATGTCATATTTGAAATCCTAATGCATTACTTGCGCTTTACTCGCCGGAAATTGACTATTTATTTGCAAAACTACACTTCAAACAAACTATGCTTCATATTGCTTGATTTTAGTTCACTTTTGGGAAATAATGGTCTATGTTTTTCTTTTTGGATTCACTTTTTTCCTGACAACAGCTCTCGTATTCTGGAGAGACAAAACTTCGATACTATTAAACAAGTTATGTTCTGCATACTTTAAAAACAGGTCAACAAATTTGAATGGTTTTGTGCGCGTGGTAACAGAAACCAAGATCATTTATTTAATACAGCAAATTCCAGATTATCAACGTGAGTAATGGGGTCCTGTCGTCTTCCGACGGCGAAGCATGAAAATATTGGTTCTGATTATAAGAGAATACTTCAGGCTTCGTTCTCTTTTTTTCAAAATTCGACAACCTTTGCACTGATTATCCCAATCCGTAATCCACACACGAATAATTGGACCTTGCTGTAGTTTGAAAGTGGCTCTGCGCACACTGCATCAAACGCTGAACTGTGAATCGAAGAGTAATCATGTAGATTATAATGTATCTGTTTATTTATCTGCTTTCCTGTCTTTGTTCCCTATCTTTCAGATTGTAACGTTTATTTTTACTTAGAAATTGCATCGCTACATTGTGTTTGCTTTGATGCGGAATAAGGATAACATCGACAAGTCAATGCTATTCATTTATAAATTTTTTCTTCAACCTTGAAAATGTGCGTAATTTGGTTAATACAGAATACGGAATGAGTTATTCATATTAAAAATTCGCGTACTAATTCGGAGGTTAAGTTACAATTCAGAATACGTGGCAGTAGCGCCTCGAAATATACACTCCTGGTAATGCAAAAAAGAACACATTGACACCGGTGTGTCAGACCCACCATACTTGCTCCGGACACTGCGAGAGGGCTGTACAAGCAATGCTCACACGCACGGCACAGCGGACACACCAGGAACCGCGGTGTTGGCCGTCGAATGGCGCTAGCTGCGCAGCATTTGTGCACCGCCGCCGTCAGTGTCAGCCAGTTTGCCGTGGCATACGGAGCTCCATCGCAGTCTTTAACACTGGTAGCATGCCGCGACAGCGTGGACGTGAACCGTATGTGCAGTTGACGGACTTTGAGCGAGGGCGTGTAGTGGGCATGCGGGAGGCCGGGTGGACGTACCGCCGAATTGCTCAACACGTGGGGCGTGAGGTCTCCACAGTACATCGATGTTGTCGCCAGTGGTCGGCGGAAGGTGCACGTGCCCGTCGACCTGGGACCGGACCGCAGCGACGCACGGATGCACGCCAAGACCGTAGGATCCTACGCAGTGCCGTAGGGGACCGCACCGCCACTTCCCAGCAAATTAGGGACACTGTTGCTCCTGGGGTATCGGCGAGGACCATTCGCAACCGTCTCCATGAAGCTGGGCTACGGTCCCGCACACCGTTAGGCCGTCTTCCGCTCACGCCCCAACATCGTGCAGCCCGCCTCCAGTGGTGTCGCGACAGGCGTGAATGGAGGGACGAATGGAGACGTGTCGTCTTCAGCGATGAGAGTCGCTTCTGCCTTGGTGCCAATGATGGTCGTATGCGTGTTTGGCGCCGTGCAGGTGAGCGCCACAATCAGGACTGCATACGACCGAGGCACACAGGGCCAACATCCGGCATCATGGTGTGGGGAGCGATCTCCTACACTGGCCGTACACCACTGGTGATCGTCGAGGGGACACTGAATAGTGCACGGTACATCCAAACCGTCATCCAACCCATCGTTCTACCATTCCTAGACCGGCAAGGGAACTTGCTGTTCCAACAGGACAATGCACGTCCGCATGTATCCCGTGCCACCCAACGTGCTCTAGAAGGTGTAAGTCAACTACCCTGGCCAGCAAGATCTCCGGATCTGTCCCCCATTGAGCATGTTTGGGACTGGATGAAGCGTCGTCTCACGCGGTCTGCACGTCCAGCACGAACGCTGGTCCAACTGAGGCGCCAGGTGGAAATGGCATGGCAAGCCGTTCCACAGGACTACATCCAGCATCTCTACGATCGTCTCCATGGGAGAATAGCAGCCTGCATTGCTGCGAAAGGTGGATATACACTGTACTAGTGCCGACATTGTGCATGCTCTGTTGCCTGTGTCTATGTGCCTGTGGTTCTGTCAGTGTGATCATGTGATGTATCTGACCCCAGGAATGTGTCAATAAAGTTTCCCCTTCCTGGGACAATGAATTCACGGTGTTCTTATTTCAATTTCCAGGAGTGTATATAGGGTGCGGAAAAACAATTTGACCAAATGTATCGGTCAGAATGACAGCATCAAACAAAGGAATCCGAGTATAGGAACTAGGGGTCGGTTGCAGATTTTCTGCGCAACAGGAACTTAATTGAAACTGACATATGGACGTCTTTACCCGAAATGAAATGTGATTAGCAGAAAATGTGTACGTAAAAAAGTGTTTGGACCGGTCAATAGTTACTATGAGAACAACGAAAATTTAAGGCAACACGTACACGTGTACCGTTTTTAGCTGACGTATCATGGAGCACTTTTTCAGAAATGAAAACAGTCACATGCACATTTTCATTTCCGGTATGCCTTAAAAACGGCAAAGCAGACGAAAAATGATCCTGTTCTTGTACACAGAAGTAATTTTGTCATAGCAAATGTTCAAACTAACCATCGCTTTCACGCTGGCTGTAAATATTCAACTGCCATCTCTAGTCAATTCCTTTGTTTGACACTGTCTTTATGCCGTATTCTTTGGTCAAATTGTTTTTCCGCACCCTGAATAATGGTATTTTCTTGTATGCATTCCAAAAAACGAAGAACGACTATCTCATGTCGATTAGACAAGAGAAGAATACAGCAGCATCGATACAACTGCTCTAAGGTAGTATCCTACCATAAAAATATCATCGTGGAACAACATTATCTTCCATAAAACTGAATGAAAAAACTATTGTCGTGGATGAGGAGGTGTATATACCACAAGATGTTAAGAAGAAAGTACACGAGCAACGTAATATAGGTATTAAAGATGTGTAAGTAGGCTGTTTAGGTTTTTATGTTGGTAACGCCATGTAGCGCCCTATATGAAAATCACTAACTGTGCTGTCCGCCCCCGGTAGCTGAGTGGTCAGCGCGACAGACTGTCAATCCTAAGGGCCCGGGTTCGATTCCCGGCTGGGTCGGAGATTTTCTCCGCTCAGGGACTGGGTGTTGTGTTGTCCTAATCATCATCATTTCATCCCCATCGACGCGCAAGTCGCCGAAGTGGCGTCAAATCGAAAGACTTGGACCAGACGAGCGGTCTACCCGACGGGAGGTCCTCGTCACAAGACATTTCATTACATTTTCACTGACTGTGCTGTGTGCAGTCTGTGGCTGGTTTGCATTGTTGGAGTTTGCTATTGTAGTGTTGGGCAGTTGGCTGTTAACAGCGCGTAGCGTTACGCAATTGGAGGTGAGCCGGATGATCTGGATGTCGATATATATATATATATATATATCTCGACATCCAGATCATCCGCTCTCAAAACTCCGCCATCTCACTCCCCACATCCACCACTGTTGGAGGATATATACGTATATAATGACTTTTGAACAGTATTAAGGTAAATACATTATTTGTTCTCTAGCAAAATCTTTCATTTGCTAACCATGCCTATCAGTAGATAGTGCCTTCAGTAGTTTGAATCTTTTATTTACCTGGCAGTATTGGCGCTCGCTGTATTGCAGTAGTTTGAGTAACGAAGATTTTTGTGAGGTAAGTGATTCATGAAAGGTATGGGCTATTGTTAGTCAGGGCCATTCTTTTGTAGGGATTATTAAAAGTCAGAAAATATTGTGTGTCAGTTTAGTGTTGATCAGAATAAGTAAAGAGCGCAAAGTCTGAATGCGTTCAGTTTTGCTCAGCTGTTTGAAAAGCAAATAATGTAAGAGGTTTATCAGCACAGTCAGTCATTCATAAATTTTTCTAAGGGGAGGTTTCAGATGTAACAAACGGCCGTTAAATGTGGCAACTACTAGCACATTTTAATTTTTGGGACAGCAAGGTGGTGTCATTACAGAGGAAGGTAGGAGACGGTCGAGCAGGCGCACTCGTCGATACGGGCAGTGATCGATTTGGCACCTCTCGCTCGCAGCTGCGTGGGCGAGCTCCCTGGGCCCGGAGGCCGCGCCGCCATCTTCCGCTCGATTCACCTTCCCCCGCTAATTGAGCTCCGGTTAACAATAAGCGGGTAGGCGGCCCCGGCCGGGCCGGCTGCACTTCATTAAATACACATCCGAATTGAGTTTATTTCATCGGGCCGACAAGTGGCGCTGCGGGGTGCCTTTGAATCGGGCAGGGCCTCGCCCCCGCGCCCGCCCCGTTCGTTATACGGCCCGGACGGAGGGGCGGCGGTTTGGGGCGTCAGCTATCACAACACGGCGGGCCATGAAACTTTGATGACGCGCCCCCTGCCGGCGCGGCGCGCGCACAATGCGGCCAGGCGCTGCTGCATCGACCGCTCCACCCCGCGCCGCTACAGACTGTCGCCGTCGCGCAGGTACCGCCATCTGGCCCGCCGACCGCTATGCTAATTCGGGGCCGCAGGAAGCAGGCCGGGCCGCGTTCTCACGGAAGCCGCCCCCTCACCCCCACCCTCACCCCCCACTACCAGTCCATCTGACGCTAATCGCAGCCGACGACCGCCCCACCGTCTCACTCCGACAAACGGCTTGCGTTCTTTTCGTTCACCCGTCGTGGTACTCATCGCCCATCAGGAAACTGCATCGGAACAATGTGAACCCAATAATTCTGGCCGGTGATGTGTGCGCACCGCTGGCGTACGCAAAACCTTGATGTGTGTAACAATACAATGAGGTGACAAAAGTCGTGGGATACCTCCTAGTCCGCAGCTCGTGGTCGTGCGGTAGCGTTCCGCTTCCCACGCCCGGGTTCCCGGATTCGATTCCCGGCGGGGTCAGGGATTTTCTCTGCCTCGTGATGACTGGGTGTTGTGTGATGTCCTTAGGTTAGTTAGGTTTAAGTAGTTCTAAGTTCTAGGGGACTGATGACCATAGATGTTAAGTCCCATAGTGCTCAGAGCCATTTGAACCATTTTTTGATACCTCCTAATATCGTGTCGAACCTCCCTTTGCCCGGCGCAGTGCGGCAACTAAACGTGGCACAGACTCAATAAGTCGTTGGAGATCCCCTGCAGAAATATTGAGCTACGCTGCGTCTATAGCGACCCATAATTGCGAAACTGTCGCCGGTGCAGGATTTTGTTCACGAACTGACCTCTCGATTACGTCCCATAAATGTTCGATTGTTTCGGGCGATCCGGGTGGCCAAATCGTTCTCTCGAATTGTCCAGAGTGTTCGTCAACACAGTCGAGAACAATTGTTCCCCGGTGACATGACTCACTGTCACGGGAACACTTAACTCCATGAATGGCTGCAAATGATCTCAAAGTACCCGGGTGTAACCGTTTCCAGCAATGATCCTATCAGTAGGACCAGAGGACTCAGTCCATTCCATGTACTGGCTGATCAAAAAGTCAGTATAAATTTGAAAACTGAATAAATCATACAATAATGTAGATAGAGAGGTACAAATTGAAACACATGCTTGGAATGACATGGGGTTTTATTAGAACCAAAAAAATACAAACGTTCAAAAAATGTCCGACAGATGGCGCTTCATCTGATCAGAATAGCAATAATCAGCATAACAAAGTAAGACAAAGCAAAGATGATGTTCTTTACAGGAAAAGCTCAATATGTCCACCATCATTCCTCAACAATAGCTGTAGTCGAGGAATATTGTTGTGAACAGCAGTGTAAAGCATGTCCGGAGTTATGGTGAGGCATAGGCGTCGGACGTTGTCTTTCAGCATCCCTAGAGATGTCGGTCGATCACGATACACTTTCGACTTCAGGTAACCCCAAAGCCATTAATCGCACGGACTGAGGTCTGCGGACCTGGGAGGCCAAGTATGACGAAAGTGGCGGTTGAGCACACGATCATCACCAAACGACGCGCGCAAGAGATCTTTCAGGCGTCTAGCAATATGGGGTGTTTTTTTCTTTGGTTCTAATAAAACCCCATGTCATTCCAAGCATGTGTGTCAATTTTTACCTCTCTATCTACATTATTCCGTGGTTTATTACGTTTTCAAATTTATGCTGACTTTTTGATCACCCGGTAAATGCAGCCACCAGCAGCTTGCACAGTGTCTTGTTGACGATTTGGGTCCATGAGTCCGTGAGGCTGCACCACAGTTGGACCCTATCGTCAGCTCTTACCAACTGAAATCGGGACGCATCTGAGCAGCCCACGTTTTCTAAGTGTCCAACCGAATGGTCACGAGCCTAGAAGAGGTGATGCAGGCGACATCGTTCAAAGGCAGTCGCGTCGGTCGTCTGCTGTCGTAGCCAATTAGCACCAGATTTCGCCTCGCTGTCCTAGAGGATACGTTCGTCGTACGTCCCACATTGATTTCTGCCGTTATTTCACGCAGTTTTGCTTGTCTGTTACCACTGACAACTCTACGCAAACGCTGCTGCTCTCGCTCGTTACGTGAAGGCTGACGGCCACTGCGTTGTCCGTGGTGAGAGGTAATGCCTGAAATTCGCTATTTTCGGCACACACTTGACGCTGTGGATCGCGGAATATTGAATTCACAAACGATTTCCGAAACTGAAAGTCCCATGCATCTAGCTCCAACTACCATTCTGTGTTCAAAGTCTGTCAGTTTCCGTCGTACGGCCATAAGCACATCGACAGCCTTTTCACACGAATCACACTAGTACAAATGACAGCTTCGCCAATTCACTGTCCTTTTATACTTCATGTACGCAATAAAACCTCCATCTGTATATGTGCATATCGCTACGTCTTTGAAATATTCCCCTCAAGTGACTTCATTGATGGTGTTCGTAATTAAATTGTCGTGGCTGCGGTCCCCCGTATGACGACTGTGCAGCATTTCTGGCTCTCGGAGCCATTACTTTATTCCTACAGATTATACTTCAGTCCTACGAGGCTATAACAGCAGAGATATGACGTCACTAGCCCGGTTGAGGCAGCCAAGACAGATGATACTTGGATTATACTTGCATGGTGCAGCAATAGTGAGAAACACCGCCAGCAGAAACTACTTCCATTCTGACCTCTTGTTGTAGTGAAAGCTACAGGGGACTAACCTAACGTCTGCCTGGTACCGTGCTTATTTTCATTTATTTATGCCAATCTTTAGATATATGGCAAATAGCCTGAGAGATCTTCTCAGAACTGTACTATTATGCCATCTTTAGAGCACTATTTTACAGTTAATTTTTGATAAAAAATTATATACAGGGTGTTTATATAATAGTTGTACAAAAATAACCTTTAAATGTGGAAAAAGTAAATAACTTACAGAAATGATTGATAGACCTCTGAATGCAGTATATCTTCAAGTTTTATTTACAAATGCTCAATATGGCTGCCTTTTGTAACCTGATAGATGTCCCATCAGAAATCAATTTCCTATGCACCAAGTATTGATTTATGCACGGAACTGTTTGTGTTATCCGTTGTGGCAGCTCGTCGATGTTTCCCGGAAGCGCAGGAACAAACACTCCCACAAATATCGTACACGAAAATCGGTTGTGGTTAAATCAGGTGATTGTGGTGGCCTACACAAAACTCACAGCTTATTTTTCTTTGTCGCTTTCTCTTAAAGCTTGCAACAGTTCCAGTTTTTACGGTATGAATGACGGGCTTTTCCGTACCTTCCACACTGTAGTACTAGGCATGATGAATTCTAAGCTGGCACGTCTCGTTGATTTACCCGGACTACGAATGTAAGCCCGCCGAACTTGTCCAAAAGCTGCGTAGAGACGCCGGCCGACGGTGACCTGGCGTCCTATGTGATGCACAGCCGGTTCCGTTGAAACGATTCTACCATTTAACAACGGTCTGTTTTTGAGATTGCGGCTTGGAGTATTCAGTCGTGAATTGTCCCTGAAGTGTAGCAGCCGATTTGGATTCACGAAAATATGAACAACATTATGCGACTCCAAGATGACTGTTGGAATAACTCATTCGCACATGCTACCTAGCGGGAACGTCGGGAACTAACAGTGCTACGCGGGGATAAAACTTGGAAGAAATGCTGCTTTCAGTGCTTTATCAAACATTTCTGTAAGTTATTTACCCTTTTCACAATTGAAGGTCACTTTTCTGTAACTAATTTATAAACACCATGAAATAAGGAGATACGCATCGCTCCGTGCGTCATCGCCAAAGTAACGAACGAATGGCTCCCAGCAAAGTGATTGGCGATATCCACGTAGTGCTAACAAGTGCCCTCGGACACGGCCAACCGATTAGGCTCATATTTGGTAGGTCGCTTGTGTACAACCATCCCCCCTCCCTTCAGGCACGTTTTTTTTGAGAAAACCACTACTAAAGTTCATGACGCACAATCGATTCAAAATTGACGGTATCGATAGATAATTGAAAACTAATTATTTGTCATACTGGGTCCGCAAACGTATATTTTCCTAGAAATCGAGGAAAGAAACCTTCTTCGCTGGCGTTTATGTACCCACATGGTAAAAGATGTGCAACGAAAGCGCCGATGGCTTAGGGACCAAGGCATCTGTCTATGGAACGGAGAACCTGTGTTCGATTCCCAAATGCTTTATTTTTTAAATATTTATATTTTTTTTCCTTTTCGAGATTGTCAAGAACAGGAGCATTAATGAGGTAAGTAAACCAATAAGCAATAGTAACAGGATAGACAAATAAATTTCTCAACCGACTTGGATTCATAAATAATTAAATTTTTAAATCTCATTGTATTAAAAATAAAGTCCTCATAAGAGTGCTGCGAAGAAGAGCATTCAACCATGTTATCGAGAAAGGGAGGAATCCTTGTCGCAGTTGGTATTATACTAAAATAAAGCATTCGTACACGGAGCAATTTTCCATCAAGCGTGTGGAAAATTGTTGCCTATAGTTATCCCTGATTATAAGCAATTAATGAATAATTTGTCCTCAGAGTATAGAAGAAGTCAACCGATTAATTGACTTCTCAAAAAAAGTATTTACGTCACTTGCTCCAAATCCAGTAAACCGATAAATTAAATTTACGAAACATATGTTGAGAACATTTTGAAACCATATGATGGTGCTAACAAGTTTCGTCTGACGCTGGATTCCTGGGGTGGATAAACTAATATCGTAATGTTCGATAGCATATTTACAGATTAAGAGTGTCAGCCGACTTGTACGGTAAAAGTAATACCGCAAATGAGCGCTTGTGATGTTTATTTTTGTCGGGAAGCTAATATGTTGTCTCAGAATCACAGAGTAATTGTTCAGTATGTTACTCCAATTTTCATCGTGACTATATTGCAATGACAATATAAACCCATCTGTCTAATGCATGTAGCATTTGTGAAGGAGTCGTTCCCAGCACGTAGGTTTCGAGCCCTCTTGCTTTTGATGTGAGGATTTATGAAACTGCAGTGAAACTGGCTAAGGCTTTTATCTCATTTAAATAGTGAAATTGACAGTCTATAAGGATGTCACCTATTTTTATTATAAACATGTTCCGTCAGATACAAACCACCTGGAGGGATGTTAACCAAGAATCCATCCCATTCTGGTAACATGGAATAGAAACCGAAGATAGGAAGTCTTTTCTGCGAGTATTTATGTGGAGGGCAGAATTATTTGGAAGCAAAACGTGACAATAACGGTGTAGGCAAACTGAGAATAGAACTTTTTTGAAATTTAGTACTACAAAAGAATGCTGAAAATTTAATGGATAGATCAGATGACTAATGAAAGGGTACTGTCTCTAACAGAGGATAAAGAGCTTTATTGTACATGTTAATGAAAAGAAAGCATTAAGAAATGGTTACGTGGCGATGGAGCGTAGTGGTGATGGAGCGGGACTTTCTTCAGGACTGTTAGTCCCGTAAGCTATGGAGAAGTTTGGAAGGGGGGTTGTGAGTCGTGCTTGGATAGTTCAGTCGGCGGAGCACTTGCCTGCGAAAGGCAAAGGTCCCAGATTCGACTCCCGGTCGGGTACACGGTTGTAATATGCGATAAAGTTTCAAATCAGCGCACAGTCCGCTGCAGAGTGTAAATTCATTCCGGATTTTGCCGACTACCCCACCATTCAAGAACTGCTTTATGTAGAGTGCATCCTTCATTGGCCAAACAGATGGAACTCGGAAGGTGCGAGATCTGCGCTGTATGTGGATGATGAAGAACACTCCAATGATGTTTTGTGAGATCGTATTACGAGCGCGGACTCGTGTGAGGCCTTGCATTGTCATGGAGAAGGAGAAGTTCGTTTGCATGTTCGTGGCGACCAACACGCTGAAGATTTTCTTCGATTTCCTGAAGGTAACGCAATACACTTGAGAGCTTATCTTTGCACCATGAGGGAGGTCATCAAACTGAATAACCCCTTCAGAGTCCAAAAAGGCCGTCGCCATGACTTTACCGACTGAAGGTGTGGTTTTGAAGTTTTTCACCGGAGGAGAGGTGGCGCCAGTCGATGGATTGCCATTTTGTTTCAGGTTCCAAGAGATGACCCCATGTTTTATCGCCTGTGAGGATGACCGACTATTAACTGTCTCTCTGAAACTCGTAGTGCTGCACAAGCAATTCCGCACAGATGACCTTCGTTGCGCTTTATGATCTCCTGTTAGGCGGCGAGAAACCCGGCGGGCACACACCTTTGGCTACCCCAATAGGTGGATTACTGTGTCAGGACTACCAACAGAGACGTCCAGTTGAGCAGCGAAGTGTTCGATTGTGGTAGGTCAGTCACCTCGAATGAGAGTGTGTAACATGACATGAGTATGTTCAACATAGTCGGATCTACTTTGCGTCACGTGAGTGTAGGGGAGTCGAAACAAGTAGTGACCCATGACGTCATATCAACTTCAGATCTTTTTATACATGCAATTCATTTCTAAATTTTATTGATTCTTCACAGAGTAAAGAATTTAATTCTGTACAACACTTAATAGGTAATGAGTTTTAATGAGATAGATATAAATATGTTTTGAAATACCAAATCACCTAGTTGTATTATGCATGATATGTTTTCTCTTAGTAAGAAAAAATACTTCCGTGTTGCTCGAGTGCGCGATCAAGTAGTTGTCAAGGGCGGATCTACTGTAACTTTCATGAATGGTCATAGAATTGTTAATTTACAACCCGCAGTTGATTTAAAAATTATTCTAGGGAACCACGGCCCGATTTTGGTGCAAACAAATCGCACGCGAATTCCCAAATATCGGCGCGGAGTTTAAGATACGCAGCTGGATATCGGATGTTACCGTCGCGTGTGTGATTCAGTAACATTAACCGCAATTTACGGACATTAGCTTGATAATAACTATCAAAGACGTATATGAGCGGCATAGTAATAGTCTTGGTGCTTAAAGCAATCGAGAAGCGATTTACTGTCGGGATACGACAAATATTAATCATTGCATAGTCAGCTTATTGATACGTTGCTTAGCAACTCGTAAACGGACAGTGATAGAATTATTGAAACCACCTTTTAAGTATTAATGACCACTACACACACATCAGAAACTAACTATTCTAACTGCGAGTGACTTCTGGATTGGATGAGTTTTTTTTATTTCAGGTAATTGGTATTAATAAACTTCTTTCGAGGTTTCAACTTCATCAATAGTGTCGCGCTCATTCAGTTTAGTAGAACGATAGATAGCACTCGGTACGCTACTATTTATAGTTTTAAAAGAAAAGAGAGCACATAAGTATTTTTTTTTTTTTTTTGAGAAATGTTCGTACTTCAATCGTCATTCTTCTCAAACCAGACGCACCAGTGATGCTCCCTCACAGCACTACGATATCGTGAACCACCACACACATGTGCCCCCTTCTCACTACATCTCTACATTTCTGCATTGAAAACCCTGAGATATAGCCGCGGTACGAAGAAGAATGAAGGAGGAGGAAAGATCAGCGAAAGAAACGGAGCAAAAAGAGAAGGGGAGGTCACAAGTGTCCGCACGTTTCAACATTGCATGGGGGGAAGCTGTGTGCGGCCGGCCGGCCGGCGGGCGGGAAATCGGACAGGCTTGGGCGACATTGTTGCGACGACTCACCATGCTCTTGTTCACTGCTAGGTCTCCGTAAACATTCTTCAACCGCGTTTGAATATCTGCGATTCTATGGTTTTCCACCGAAAGAAAATGACAGCTCTCTGTGGAATGCATCGCCTTACAGACGCCATTTAGAATACTACGTATAGCGCAACCACGCGTCGGAAGTTCATGAAACAACAGGTCTTGAAGCGAGATTATTGCACGACGTCCCACAACAAACACTGCATTTTTTCAACCGAAACTGGTCGAGGAAAAAAAGATGTGTTAGTTAGTTACTGGACGCTCCTCGTAAGGGCTACTCTGAGGTGTAGTCGTGGTGGGCCGCAACAAATCAGTCAGAAGACTGATGAAAAAAAAGTACGCGCAGAATTCGTAGCTCAGAGAGGCGTCGGAGAAACGCCGGGCGAAGTTAAGCTCCTCCGCCTTCGGAGCCTAAAGCAGCTTCGCGCCGATCCCGGATGATCCCCGAAACCGGCTGGGAATTAGATTAAGCAAGCAGTGCCCGTCGCTCACGCCGCCTTATCGGGTTATTTTTTAAGGAAGCCCGCCTGCTTTTCCCGAGCACTGCGCCGCATCGATCCGGCGAGAAAATCTGTGGGGGCGGATAACGCGCCCCCGCGCACAATATTTTCCTACCGCGATCAAATTGGGAGTCTCAATATTGACCCCGGGGTCCCGTGGGACCTGCTCCGCGGAAGCCAATTAAAATAATTGCAGTCGGTCTGGCGGGAGGCGTGCGGTCGGCTCGGGGAGGCGCGCAGCACGCCGTCTCATTGGTCGGGGGAGGAGGTCGGGGGCGGGAGGTGGGGGGCGGGCCGCCCCCGTGTGACGAGGGCGGCGGCGGTGTGTCCGAGCGCGGCAGATGTGCGGCCCGGCTGCCGTTCGTTAGCGGCGCGGCACCTGGCCCGCTGCGCCACGCCACTCGACGGAATCGCCTCCATTTTGTTGCGGCCCCCGGCTCCTGGGGGATCCCATCCCGCGTTTGCGACCCCTCTGCTCCGCTTGCGCCTCCCCCCGCTGATCCCGGCCCGATATCATTTGTATGCGACAGCGCGTGCCCGCTGCCCGGGCGACGAGAGCGCGCCCCCCCGCCTGTGTGCGCGCGCGCGTGTGTTATATTCTTTTTATGCGCGGGGCGACGGGTGTGGGAATAGCTGTCTCCACGCGGCCCGCTCAATGAGGCAGAAAACGCAACTGTTACGGGCGGGGCGCGCTCACCACGTGTTCAGAATGCCTTGCCCCCTCACCACGGCACGGTCCTGAGCCCCAACTGTTGGTGCAACATCTGCTCTCCTTCTGCTTACTGTTGTGCCAAACTTACTCTTCATCTTGTGCTCACATTGTTTCAAGTATACATGTTTGGGATTCAGGGGGTCTTTTCTTTTCTTTTCTTTCTTGTATTCCCAACACTGTCGCGGGTACTACATATTGCCAATGGCGGGTCCCATGCTGTGGGTAACTCCAGACCGCCACAGTTATTGAGGGAGTTTCCAATAATTTTTATCTCTATTGCTTTTTCGCTTCAGGCAAACGCCGAAATGATTTCTTTGAAAGGGCACGGTCGATTTCCTTCCCCATCAAATGGTTCAAATGGCTCTGAGCACTATGGGTCTTAACATGTGAGGTCATCAGTCTCCTAGAAACTCCCTGACAGATTAAAACTGTGTGCCCGACCGAGACTCGAACTCGGGACCTTTGCCTTTCGCGGGCAAGGTAGGAGACGAGGTATTGGCAGAAGTAAAGCTGTGAGTACCGGGCGTGAGTCGTGCTTCGGTAGCTCAGTTGGTAGAGCACTTGCCCACGGAAGGCAAAGGTCCCGAGTTCGAGTCTCGGTCGGGCACACAGTTTTAATCTGTCAGGAAGTTTCATATCAGCGCACACTCCGCTGCAGAGTGAAAATCTCATTCTGGAAACATCCCCTAGGCTGTGGCTAAGCCATGTCTCCGCAATATCCTTACTTTCAGGAGTGCTAGTTCTGCAAGGTTCGCAGGAGAGCTTCTGTAAGGTTTGGAAGGTAGGAGACGAGGTACTGGCAGAAGTAAAGCTGTGAGTACCGGGCGTGAGTCGTGCTTCGGTAGCTCAGTTGGTAGAGCACTTGCCCACGAAAGGCAAAGGTCCCGAGTTCGACTCTCGGTCGGGCACACAGTTTTAATCTGTCAGGAAGTTTCATATCAGCGCACACTCCGCTGCAGAGTGAAAATCTCATTCTGGAAGTCTCCTAGAACTTAGAACTACTTAAACCTAGCTAACCTAAGGACATTACACACATCCATGCCCGAGGCAGGATTCGAACCTGCGACCGTAGCGGTCGTGTGGTTCCAGACTGAAGCACTCAGAACCGCTCGGCCACACCGGCCGTCTCCTTCCCCATCCTTCCCTCATCCGATGGGACGGATGACCTCGCTGTTTGATCCCTTTCCCTCAACGACAAACCAATCGTTTGCTTCTATTATGAAGCTAGCCCAGAAACCATTTATCCGTTTTATAACAGATGTTTCATCGACTGCAATTCGGTGTCCGTTTTCCAGACAAAGCTCTCCTACAGCTGATTTTTCGGGACACCGTAGTCGGAAGGAACTCCCGTGTACTATACAGCGCACAGTCTGTCAAACATGGAACTATCACACCCAGACGGTATTCTGTTCATTCTTAGCATTCTCAGACCTACGTCATCATTCACAGGTCTTAAGACTTGTCGAATTTATAGTGGAGGCCTGAAGACTGAATCGATTTATGCTTCCTTAGTACCACCCAATCTTTGCTGTTACTGAGTCTCAGAACACTAAAAACGCAAGGTTCTTCGTTTTCTTCTCTGTAGTCTTTGGTTAAATACTTCGCTAAATTTATCGTTAGTCGTTTCCTTTGAACACTTTCCATAAGTGGATAACTTAAGCACAGCTTGGGATCCGGCCATAGAAATGCTGAAGCGGGCGCGGTAATCTTGCAATCAACATATTATCTTACATGGCAACGACCTTGGGACTAGTGATGTCACAGGTGGAAGTGCCGCTGTGTAAGGACAGAAGCGGCAACCACATGATAGTCACCAATTGACAATGGTCCAAGAGTACTCGGTCGAAAGCTCGTGGATTGTAAATGACTCAAAGTGGCTGAGAACCCGAGAGAATTATATCATTAACCTATACTTTTAGTTTGTCTCTGTTTAGAGAATTGATAAATAACCGCTCCAGTTGCTGAAAAGTTCTTTGAAAAACATTACAACACCAACTGCAATTCTTTTTCTAACGCTACGACCTGCGAATCTAACGTCACGGAGATACTCATGTATACAGTGTTTGCGTGTCTGCGCATCTTGTACCTTCACGAGGCTCGGCGCATAACAACGTGAAAATTGCCCTGGTGACTAAACCCGGTCGTCGCGTTAGGTAATAAAACTGCAACTGCCATTGTCATTTGTTTCCAGTTAATTACGTTATTTTGGTTATGCTGAACCATCATCGTAGCCAACATGTTGACCAAAAACCCTTCTTCATTTTACGACTCTACCAGTTTCGGTTTTTGTATCTGAAGCCATTTTCTAGTGGCATCTCGAACTGACACTATCAATAGACCACCATCTAGCGCTGTACATACTCGTATAATGAAAATTTCAATGCTCTACACAACAGGAATGTAAAAGGTTCGAGATGAAATAGTTTTAAGTTTATATGTAAAGCGTCAGTACAGAAACAAGAAAAAGTGTAGCTTATATTGTGATGTGGTGAAACAAAGTAAAATGATCTCGAAATTAAAAGTCGTGTGGATATAAAAGTATTGTGTCCAATCATATCGTATGAAAAATAAGCGTGTCATGATTATGAAAACTGTAAATTTTGCTAGATCAAAACTGCTGGCACGCTTTAGGACTGAAACGAATTATATTTTAACATGTCAGATATTTCACATTTCATGTTACACCAACAAAAAGCTATGGTAATTCTTTATATTTAATGGAATTCTAAAATAGTTGCAGCGGACGGTGCATCCAGTTAAAATGAAACGGAACTTTATAGGCTGCTGGAGTGTCGTGGACGCAACGTGAACTGTGTAAGTTCCTGTGCACCTAAACTGGAAGGATACTAATTGGGCCTGTAATATCATATGGAGTAATTAGATACTCTCCATAATAATAAATTAGGAATACAAAGACAACTAAATAAAACAACTATCCCATTTAATTCGACATTACTTTTAATTCGATTTATTACCATAAAGTGACTCATAAATCATCTGACAGTCAATGATAATACTCAAGTACGACTTCGACACATCTAATAAAAGGGTCTGGGGTAAGAATCTAGTGATCGCATATAAAATGAAACAACTGCAATCACAAAGTTGTACGGTGACTGTCGTGATGTTAGTATAAAGACACATAGTACTAGAGAAGGGAATGCATTGAATCTACGGAATGCATTGCATCTTTGGCCTGAGTTGGAAACAAACTGGTCATCTGAATTTGAAATCAAGTCTTCAGAGTTAAGCTTGAGGTCACTGAAATCCTATAAAACTGGCTTTCTGTCCCTACGGATCATTTGTCGTTCGCGGCTCTATCTCACGACATCAAACTGTAGGTGGAGGCTGATGCAGCTGCAGAATCAGTCATTGGCGGCTCACCAACGACCTTCGCCAGTGACTAAGTTCAAGTCAGCCCAAAATCTTTCTAAGTCGCTCAGCTCACCTGCCCTGACAAAGTCGCAGGCTGGCATACGTGAAATCTGACGGTGGAGGCTCCAAGAGACGAAGACTCCCAGCGATCAGCTGATGAAGTTTTGTGCCGGATGCTCACTAAAACGAAAACTCAGGTTTCTGCATTTTGCGTTCTTTACTCTGGTCCAGCTGGCTGTGCTACAGTTATTTCCAGTGCCGATCAGTAAAAATATTCCTTAGAAGATGTTGGTCCACTTCCTTGAGTTTTTCTTCAGGCGGTTATCCAGAAACGTGTGTTGAAAAAAGGCAATTCTGCTATCTCTTTCTGTGACCAATGAAGTGGGTCTTTGGCAGCACAGTCGAGATCGTTCTATAACTCCCAGTTTATTTACATTAACCAATTCCGACAGTTCTGACAGTTGAGTAAACATTTAGTTTTTGTGAAGTCAATGTTCACCTGCTTCTCACGCTTTCAGAGTTGCCGCAGACTGTGTGTTCTCCCACCATTTTCTAGATTCTATCTACAGTGTCCAATGCATTCCAAAGAAACGCAGCCTCTTACGTTTTGTGCAAAATAGTGCCTTCCTGGACCTTGCACTTCTGGAGATCATTTCTGTGTTGTCTGCTGTGTGCCCGGCACCCATTCGTGACAGTATAAAAGGAAGTTCAGTGGACTGCACAGCACTGACCTGTAGCCCTCCCAGAGTGTCCTTCTAGCCCCCTCGAGGGTGGTTCCTGTGGCCACCTACATGACTCTGCTTCTCGCCTGAGCATTGTCACCTTGTCCCCATGTGCTTAAAAATCTGTCTGGCTGAAATAAAGCATGCAGTTTCGAATAAAATATTAATTACAATAATTAACTGCTGAAAGTAAAAATGGAAATGCCGTGTGGCTAGGGCCTCCCGTCGGGTAGACCGTTCGCCTGGTGCAAGACTTTCGAGTTGACGCCACTTCGGCGACTTGCGTGTCGATGGGGATGAAATGATGATGATAAGCACAACACAACACCCAGTCCCTAATCGGAGAAAATCTCCGACCCAGCCGGGAATCGAACCCGGACCGTTAGGTACGACATTCTGTCGCGCTGACCACTCAGCTACCAGGGGCGGACACTGCTGAAACTAACTGATATTGACATGCATTAATTTCTCGGTGTTATTCCGATCAAATGGGTCTCTTTATTCCGAGTTTATATAGGTTAAAGGACAGTTTTGGAAGAAACACTTGTATAAAAATTGCTTACAAGACAAGGAAACTGCTAACAAACGTGTGAACGCAGCTGCCAAATTGAGAAGTGCCTATAAATGATCAAGAATGTGGTGGCACCTGTCCAGGAAACTGGGGTTTCTTAGTGTTTATGCTCGTTGAGAGTCTTGATCTCTGGACTTATCCAAACGGGTATAAACTTCTATTTCTTCATAAATGTCCATCTTCCTTCACTATAAAAAGGATTACGAGGTTTTCGATACTGTGCTCCATGTGTCTATCTTGTGCGATGTGAGCTGTAAAGATGGATTTACTTCCTACGTTTCTGCTTTTTAATTCTGTGTGTTCCTTGCATAACTTTTGAAATTTTTTGCCCTTTTATCCGATTTAGCTATCATCGTAGTCAGAGCAGAAAATATTTTACATGCCATTGTTTTGTTACAGCTATTTCATTTTGTGTTAAAGTGTCTATGTTTTAGTGCCACCTCAAATTCTGAAAAATTTTCGAGCTTTCTACTATTATCTCCAATTTCTTTGTCAGAAAAGGGAACTTACTGATAAAGATGGTAGGAATAAGCACTGCCAGATACATAAACAGGCACCATTTACGATATTTCCCATCGTACCACCAATTAGGATTTCTTCCCGTTCCGTTCGCATAAGGAACGCGGGAAGAATGACTGCTTAACACAGTTACGCGCCGGCCGCGGTGGTCTAGCGGTTCTGGCGCTGCAGTCCGGAACCGCGGGACTGCTACGGTCGCAGGTTCGAATCCTGCCTCGGGCATGGATGTTTGTGATGTCCTTAGGTTAGTTAGGTTTAAGTAGTTCTAAATTCTAGGGGACTTATGACCTAAGATGTTGAGTCCCATAGTGCTCAGAGCCATTTGAACCACAGTTAACGCCGGTGCCGAAATTTGTGCTTCTCGCTGTGGCGCGGCGCGCGTGGTCACGCTTCCCTTCATCTGGAGGGGCTGCTTTTCCTGTTTCTCGCCGTGGGTAGGTGGTCTGTTCAGACCCCCTAAGGAGCTATTTAATGGATCGAACTTTTAAAACAACGAGAGGTCACGTGAAATAATGTTACACCAAACCAATCACAGGTTATGTGATATCTCATTTGTTCACAAAGCTCTCTCGTTGAAGGGCCACACAAAATTGTATTCACAGATTTTTTTTTTTTTTTTTTTGCACCTAGCTGATAGGTGAAACGTCATACGATAGTGTACTGCTGGTAACATCATTGGCGGTGTCGAGTGTGAGACCGGTAGCACACGCCGGCGTGAACGTATAAACGCACCTGAGGGCGCTGTAATTAGTTTAATATTGTCTTCGCTTTATATACGGGGGCGAAACGTAGGATGTTGTAGTGTATTCCTATATTGCTCACATAACGCTAGTTCTCGAAACTTTGCAAGGAGGCTTTCGTGGGATGGTCTTCAGCATTTGTATGACTCTCTTTCGTGCATCAAACTACCCAGACACCGTTCATATACTCCCCCAGTTTGTCTCGCTTCGTGTGCATCCCACACGCGTGAGCATTCTCTAGCACTGTTCGCACGAGTACTTTAAAGCTTCTACTCATGAACCAAATTCGGCCACCTGTTTCATTTACAATTGGGTCTATGTAATTGTTCCGTTCATATTCCCACTATTTATAACATCTAGATATTTTACGAGTTGTCTGATTCCCATTACGGCTAACCGATATTGTAACCATACCAAACTACGTTTTCCCGTTTTGTAGAATGCACAGTGTAACACTTATCACCGGCCGGAGTGGCCGAGCGGTTCTAGGCGCTTCAGTCTGGAACCGCGCGACCGCTACGGTCGCAGGTTCGAATCCTGACTCTGGCATGGATGTGTGTGATGTCCGTAGGTTAGTTAGGTTTAAGTAGTTCTAAGTTCTAGGGGACTGATAACCTCAGAAGTTAAGTCCCATAGTGCTCAGAGCCAACACTTATCAATGTTCAAAGTAAGTTGCCAGTTTTTTAACAGCATTGCACTCTGCACACGTAGACCTAAAACCACGTGACACCTAAGATGAAGAAAGTATCAGTGTCACGTAGACACTCTTACCTCTACCCACTCCCCCACCTCTCAATGTCCCAAAAGAAATTCAAAACAGCGACAATCGCGATGGACGCCATGGCCGTAATCTTCTGGTACACTTAGGACGTGCTGCTAGCTCATTTCAGAGTTCCGTCAATGCTGCTAGTTTGTGTCCCAAGCTAGATCGGTTGCATGAGGTGATTCGGCGGAATGGCCGTAATCGATTTCAAATGGTGTCATGTTCTTGAACTACAACGCCTGACTGCATACGTCCTTGACCTCAGTTACACGTGATTTGATTCGGCCTTTCTGATAGACTGTATTGGAACTCCCTCCATACACCCTGGATCTTGGCCCAAGCGGTTTTCATCTCTTCAGATCGTTAAAGAAGCACATCTCCGATCGCCACTTCGGAACCAATGTCGATGTTCAGAGGGCTGTTATTAAGTGCCTCCTACACGTGGGCCTTGATATCTTACATGCTGTTTCGACAGACTGATTTACCAATGGAATTAATGCTTCGATAATTATCGTGATTATGCACAAAAGTAATATGTACCAATGCCTTAGTAACTTTGTGTATCTCTTTGATTCTTGCATAATTCTTTCCTCACATAGAACAAGTTATCTTACTTTTTGAACCATGCTCGTATACCGAAGAAGAACTGCTTTGGCGCCGAAATAATCATTTTACAATTATGTTCGGACTATATTGGCCTGGATCATATTACTTTACCTCAGTGATCCCTGGGAAAGAAAGCTGTACCCTCATCCAATCAACATAGCACACAGCGTTTTTGTCCTTCTGTGGAACAATGTCACATTAATAGAATGAATTTTTCACCGACATTATATCAAAACCCTTTTTTGTACAGTCTAGAAAAAACGAAATAAATCGTGCAGCATGTGAAAAATATCGTGGCCTAGGGTTTCCAGGTACACTATGTGATCAAAGTATCCGGACACCTGGCTGAAAATGACTTACAAGTTTGTGACGCCCTCCATCGGTAATGCTGGAATTCAATATGGTGTTGGCCTACCCTTAGCCTTGATGACAGCTTCCACTCTCGCAAGCATACGTTCAATCAGGTGCTGGAAGGTTTCTTGGGGACTGGCAGCCTATTCTTGACGGAGTGCTGCACTGAGGAGTGGTACCGATGTCGATCGGTGAGTCCTAGCACGAAGTCGGCGTTCCAAAACATCCCAAAGGTATTCTGTAGGATACAGGTCAGTACTCTGTGCAGTCCAGTCCATTACAAGGATGTTACTGTCGTGTAACCACTCCGCCACAGGCCGTGCAATTATGAACACGTACTCGATCGTGTTGAAGGATGCAATCGCCATCCCCGAATTGCTCTTCAACAGTGGGCAGCATGAAGGTGCTTAAAACATCAATGTAGGCCTGTGCTGTGATAGTGCCACGCAAAACAACCAGGGGTGCAAGTCCCCTCCATGGAAAACACAACCACACCATAACACCACCGCCTCCGAAATTTAGTGTTAGCACTACAGACGCTGGCAGATGACGTGCACCGGGTATCAGGTGTACCCGCTCCCTGACATCGTATCGCCAAATTGTGTACCGTGATTCGTGACTCCACACAACGTTTTCCCACTGTTCAATCATCCAATGTTTACGCTCCTTACATCAAGCGAGGCGTCATTTGGCATTTACTGGCGTGATGTGTGGCTTATGAGCAGCCGATCGACCACGAAATCCAAGTTTTCCTACCTTCCGTCTAACTTTCATAGTACTTGCTGTGGATCCTGGTGCAGTTTGGAATTCCTGTATGATGGTCTGGATACATGTCTGCCTATTTCACATTACGACCCTCTTCAACTGTCGGCGGTCTCCGTCAGTCAACGGACCAGGTCAACCTGTACGCTTTTGCGCTGTACGTATCCGTTCACGTTTCCATTTCACCATCACATAGGAAACAGTGGACCTAGGGATGTTTAGGAGTGTGGAAATCTCGCGACAGACGTATGACACAAGTGACACCCAATCACCTGACCACGTTCGAAGTCCGTGAGTTCCGCGGAGCGCCCCATTCTGCTCTCTCACTATGTCTAATGACTACAGAGGACGCTGATACGGAGTACCTGGCAATAGGTGGTAGCACAATGGACCTAATATGAAAAATGTATGTTTTTGGGGGTGCCCGGATACTTTGGAATACATAGCGTATTTATAACATTCACTTGGAGTTCTGAATGAGGCACAGTCTATTCGAATCTCTTTCCAGCGCTCCACTGAACCCCAGAGGCACATCAACTACAGAAATAACGAAAAAAAAGTTAAGCTGACGCACCTCTACGAGTATAGAGAAGATATTATTTAAACAGACACGAATCTAAAGCACTTGACAAACCATTAGTACCCAATCATCAAGGAGCACATGGAAGTTAGAAAATGGATTAATAATTTTACAGTGACACAGGATAGTCTCTCGATCTCTCCACTTGTTTCACAATGTCCTACATCTTCGTCTACATCTACATATATACTCCACAAGCCACTGTATGGTGTGTGACGGAGGGTACCTTGTACCACTATTAGTTATTTCTACAAGCAAATAGAGGGAGGGAAAAACGACTATCTATAAGCCTCCCTACGAATTCTAATTTCTCTTGCCTCATCTTCGTGGTCTTTACCCGGAATGTATTTTGGCAGCTGTAGAATCGTTCTGTAGTCAGCTTCAAATGCTGGTTCTCTAAATTTTCTCAATAGTGTTCCTCGAAAAGAACATTGCCTTCCCTCCAGGGATATCCGTTTGAGTTCCCGAAGCATCTCTGTAATACTTGCGTGTTGATCGAACCTACCGGTAACAAAAGTATCAGCCGGCCTCTGAACTGCTTCGATCTCTTGCTAAACCGACCTGGTGGGGATCGCAAACACTCGATCAGTATTCAAGAATGGGTCACTCTAGTGTTCTATAAGCGATCTCCTTCACAGATGAACCACACTTCCTAAAATTCTCCCAATAAACTGAAGTCGGCCACTCGCCTTCACTACTGCAGTGCTTACCTGCGCGTTCCATTTCATACCGCCTTTCAGCGTTATGCCCAAATGTTTAACCGATGTGATTGTGTCAAGCAGGCCGCTGCTAAAGCTGTAGCCGAACATTACGTTTTTGTTTTTTCTACCCGTTCACATTAAATTAAATTTTTGTACATTTAGAGCTAGCTGCCATTCACCTCACGGACCTGTAATTTTGTCTAAGTGATCTTGCACCTTCCTACTGTTACTCAACGACGACACCTTCCCGTACTGCGCAGCATCACCAGCAAATTGACGCAGATTGCTGCCCATCCTGTCCGTCAGATCATTTGCGTGTACAGAGATTAACAGCGGTCCGGTCACGCTTCCCCGTGTCACTGCTGACGACAACTTTGTCTCACTCGCCGTCGAGGACAACGTACCACGTGCTGCCGACTATTCCATGATGTCTCGTATCAACCGATCGCTTCTTTTAATCAAGTTGTGGCATAAATTTCATTTCTCATGAGTCCGATTCAGTACCTGAGGAAGAGGAAATCACTCGATCTACGCAAATTATCTTCAGCATTCTTCCGCAGCACCACATTTCAAAAGTTTTCATTCTCTTATTGCCCGAACTGCTTATCGTAGACGTTTCAGTTCCTCACAAAGCCACCCTGCTATATTACGTATTAACAAATTCTTTTTTTTTTCTTCAGAAATCTTCCAAACGAATTTTCTCGTTCTTAACTACAGAGGTACTCTCACGAGCCAGATCCACTATACTACATGATAATATACCGTATCACTGTGGCTTTCAGTTTGAAGTTCTTAATGCACCTGCCGAATCCCAAAATTATGTAAGTTGTTTGTTAAGTTAACAAACACCGGCCTTATTGGGCTCATTATTCTGTTCATTAACGAAGGGCAGCGGTATACGAGAGATCTAAGGCGAAGGTTAATAATGAGTGATAACAAAGGAAGGAAAATGCCACAGTTCTATCTCCAGAGCTGATTTCGAGGCAGACGAGATGGTCGCTGGTGACTGCTACCAGTCCTTACTGACGGCCGTATTCCTGTAAACGCCTGTCGCCGACAGCAGCCGCGGTGGGAGATCGAACCGGCGCGCTCAGGGCGCGGGGCGCTGAGCAAACAGCCAGAGGCCGACGCCCCACAGACAACACGCCCTGCCCGGCTGTCTCCTTAGCAACGCAATCATACGGCTGCGCAAACACGCCACCGGCGCGGCGTGCTGTTCGCGCAGTAACAATGAAATAACAATCCCTTGTGTTCCCACTGCTCTCGTCCTTACCGGACTCGAGACAGCAACATTACGGGACTCTTGTTTAAACGACAGGTTATTGGACTTTCTTTTGTACGAGAAAGAAGAAGAGACTTGCATTATGAGGAATAAGACATTAATATTTTGGTTGGTTGTCCATTCTGGTTGACCGATGTATTACCCTCCGCGTTATATCTACTTACGTCTTAGTACGTCATTTTCAAAGACGCTCGGAGTGGCAGCTTTAAGCGGATCTCCAGACTGCAATCCTACTAGTGCGTATAGTAGAATACCGTTGGACGTCCACAAAGAACTGCAGAAAGACTTGGAAAAGATTTCCACCTGGTGTAAGGAATGGTAGCTCTCTTTAAATGTAATATAACGACCCCTCGTAGAGGCCGTGAGTGAACTCTTACCACCTATCAGTCCTCCCCTCTGCGTTTCACATTTAAATTCGTATCTGTCTTAATGTTACTGTCTTTGTTTTTAATTTCACCGAGGGTTGTCTTGATTTTGCTACTTGCCAAGTCAGTCCTTGCACTGACCAGTCCTGTTTCGATTTATTCACATTATTCCTGCAGCCATTTCACCTTGGCTTCCCTACATCTGCCTGTAAATCTATGTAAATATCTCGCAAAGCCACTGTACAGAGTATAGTGAAGAGTATATCGTACTAATATTATCAGTTTCCTTTTCTGTTTGATCACGTATTGGTCGAAGGAAATATGGCTATCTATATGGTTCTGTATACATCCTACTCTCTCTTATCTATTTGTCGTTTCCTCTAAGCGAAAAGTACGTTCGAAGCAGCATAAAGATACCACATACTTATTCAAATACAGATTGTCTTAATCTGCCAAACAGAGTTTCACAAGAACTTTCTACTAGACTTCCGAATGGACTATATCGGTGTATCACGATCTCTGATTCTGTTCGATGTCTTGTTATCATACCTGTTTGATAAAAACTCCAAACATTGGATCGACATGATAGAATTGATCGTACTAGCGTCTTCTATACCATTTTCCTTTCGAGATGAATTGCATTTTCGGAAAACTTTACTAAGAAAGTCGCCTTGTCTACTACTGGTTTTATGTGACCGCCCCATAGTACATCACTTGTTCCTATTATCTCTAAATACGAGGTTTTTTTTTTTTTTTTCAAACGCCGTTCGGTCTGGAAATTAAAACGACCGTGAAGCTTTGCACATACTGTGCACACAAGTAGCTGGAAGGTGTAGCTAAATGCTGCAAAGAAAACGTTTTCGATTTTCACAGTGGTTTCTGAAGTGCCCGCCGCTGGCAGGCACAAGTAAATAGCCCAATTATATGGAACAAACAAAATTTTATTGAACACAATTTGCACAAAATATCCTCCATAACGAAACAAACGGAAGGATGGTTCTTCAATTAGTAAAAGAAAATGGATGGTAGTGCTTCAGGAAGTGAAATAAAATAAAGATAGTTTGTAAATAACGGAGCGAGATAGACTTCCGGAAACACTTGAACAAGTTACACGCACTTCAGTGAACACAATCTTAAAGATGATCTTTGCTTTAAAAATTGTTTCTGTAGTCACATACTATTTAACGAGTAGAGTCACGTAGTCCTAATAACGTTACATTAAACGGAAAATTAAGTTTCTCGCTTGAGGTTTAAAACCAAAGTGTAAATATAAGCTTCAGTCAAGAAAAATTAATACCTCAAACCTCTTCGCTAATGAAGTATTGATAGCTAACGCTAATGAAATATCTAAGTCCAGGAGGGATAGAAGCTTCCAGTTTGACACTATCTGGTCGTGTAGAACAACAGTACAACTATGCCAAGTCTGAACGAGCACTTCGCTGATCCCAGTAGAGGAGTCTGCGTGCTGTCCAGAAATGGAGGGCCCAGTCTTCTGCGCGGCACATTGGAGATCTGCGACGGAACGATCACCACTTGTCTTGTAATCTTATCTTTCATTAAACTATCTGGAAATTGTGTTAAAGTCTTTCTCTAATTTCTTACGACCCCCAATAACGACACTTTTCCGTACACAACAACTTGATCAGCAACAGTTTTATACTAGGAGATCCTTCGTGATGAGCCAAGTACCTGAGCTCAGTACGGAAGTTTGTTGGAATTCGAAATGTGTTCCCTGCCGCGGTGGCGTATTCTGCAAAGCCATCTTCTCGTCTCTCTTGGCAAATGTTGCAGATTTTTTGGGAACTTTTCCGACAAAAAGAGAGACACCAGAGTAGAGCGGGAAGCTATTAACTAGCTGGAGGTGGTGTTGGAGAGAAGTTCAGATGCTTCAAATGGCTCTGAGCACTATGCGACTTAACTTCTGAGGTCATCAGTCCCCTAGAACTTAGAACTACTTAAACCTCACTAACCTACGGACATCACACACATCCATGCCCGACGCAGGATTCGAACCTGCGACCGTAACGGTCGCGCGGTTCCAGATTGAAGCGCGTAGAACCGCTCGGCCACTTCGGCCGGCTGGAGAGAAGTGACGGACTTGCCAGAGTTAAGCGATGTAAAATAAATTGCATTTATTTCTCTGTAGATTGGAGAGTGATGTTTTTGTATGACTCTTTCCGTGTTGACTTACAACTATAACCATGTTTTGTATTTATAATGGTTATCACAGAGAGTTTCTAGTGATCACGTAGAGGCAATGCATACGCTGTTAGGGGTGTAGATATGACCGTCCAGTGGTCAGACTTCGGAAAGTTTCTGAATGTAATTGGTTTGCTACACGGCTTTTGTTACGAACATTTGATTGGTGGGAATCTTAACCCTGTCTCGCAGATCGAATCAACGATGCTGACAGTTATTTAGCTTATATGAAATGCATTTGCTGTTCCCAATACGGACAACCATCAGCTGTGTAATGGAATTACGACAGTGAAAATTTGTGTCGGGCCGGTTTCCTTGCTTACCGGGAGCGCTCACCTTGCAATTAGGTTATCCGTGCACGCTTCACGGCCAGAGACAAACTTCCACATGTCGTCAACTATGAGTCCACAACATGCAGTCGTATACCCATTTTGTATATATTTCCGTACATGGGAGATAAATTAAAATTGCTACACCACGAAGATGACGTGCTACAGACGCGAAATTTAACCGACAGGAAGAAGATGCTGTGATATGCAAATGATTAGCTTTTCAGAGCATTCACACAAGGTTGGCGCCAGTGGCGACACCTACAACGTGCTGACATGAGGAAAGTTTCCAACAGATTTCTCATACACAAACAGCAGTTGACCGGCGTTGCCTGGTGAAACGTTGTTGTTACGCCTCGTGTAGGGAGGAGAAATGCGTACCATCACGTTTCCGACTTTGATAAAGGTCGGATTGCAGCCTATCGCGACTGCGGTTTATCGTATCGCGACATTGCTGCCAGGGTTGGTCGAGATTCAATGACTGTTATCAGAATATGGAATCGGTGGGTTCAGGAGGGTAATACGGAACGCCGTGCTGGATCCCAACGGTTTCGTATCACTAGCACTCGAGATGACAGGCATCTTATCCGCATGACTCTAACGGATCGTGCAGCCACGTCTCGATCCCTGAGTCAACAGATGGGGACGTTTGCAAGACAACAACCATCTGCACGAACAGTTCGACGACGTTTGTAGCAGCGTGGACTATCAGCTCGGAGACCATGGCTGCGGTTACCCGTGACGCTGCATCACAGACAGGAGCGCCTGCGATGGTGTACTCAACGACGAACCTGGGTGCACGAATGGCAAAACGTCATTTTTTTCGGATGAATCCAGGTTCTGTTTATAGCGTCATGATGGTCACATCAGTGTTTGGCGACATCGCGGTGAACGCAGAGTGGAAGCGTGTATTCGTCATCGCCATACTGGCGCATCACCCGGCATGATGGTATGGGGTGCCATTGATTGCACGTCTCGGTCACCTCTTGTTCGCATTGACGGCACTTTGAACAGTGGACGTTACATTTCAGATGTGTTACGACCCGTGGCTCTACCCTTCATTCGATCCCTGTGAAACCCTACATTTCAGCAGGATAATGCACGACCGCATGTTGCAGGTCCTGTACAGACCTTTCTGGATACAGAAAATGTTCGACCGCTGCCCTGGCTAGCACATTCTCCAGATATCTCACCAATTGAAAACGTCTGGTCAATGCTGGTAGAGTAACTGTCTCGTCGCAATACGCCAGTCACTACAGTTGATGAACTGTGGTATCGTGTTGAAGCTGCATGGGCAGCTGTACCTGTACACGGCATAGAAGCCGCTGTTTTGACTCAATGCCCAGGCGTATCATGGCCGTTATTACGGTCAGAGATGGTTGTTCTGGGTACTGATTCCTCAGGAATTATGCACCCAAATTTCGTGAAAATGTTATCACATGTCAGTTCTAGTATAATATATTCGCCCAATGAATACCCGTTTATCATCTGCATTTCTTCTTGGTGTAGCAATTTTAATGGCCAGTAGTTTACTTTTAATCGAAAGTCGCTCTCCCGGTAACAGCGGGTACATACGATATTGCAGTGCCTGTGTTGTTTACAAGTACGGCGCAAAATTCTTTCGGACATGCATGCGTGTCCAAAGGAACTTTGCATCGTACTTCTGAACAACACAGGCACTGCAATATCGTACTTATTGAGCTTGGTTTTGCTTGTGTGGTAGTGTAGGAAATTAATTCTGTTCGGCCAGTAAAGGTTTACTATTAAGTCTGTGGCGCAGGAAGTTACGTGATGCGTCCCGCGCACCCCATTCCGCCAAGAGGGCGTCCTATCTGGCAGCCACCACACGTTCGATTTCGCCACAAGTCGCACAGTCCACTGCACATATGTAGCCTCTGGGAATCCTGCGAGGTGTCACGCCTGGACGGTGAGACGTGTGGCGTTGTGTGAAGCGATCAGAGACGGCAGCGTGAGGCGGCCGCCGGCGGGTGATTAGACGCCGGTGCCAGGGACAGGCGGGCGCCGAAGAGCAACTGTCGGGGAGCTCTCGAGGGCGAGGGCAGCTCCCCCGCCGAGTGCGCCGGACAGGCGTGAAGAAGCGCCAGCAGCACAGCGGCCGCGCGATTTGCACGCCGCGCCGCCTCATAACTCAGCGCGTCAGCTGGACACGTGTGTCTGCGGCCTCCAGCACGGGGGAGGCGGCGAGCTGCTCCTCCCAGTACACACTATCGAAATGAGTTTCGCCACTAAAAGGGCAACAAATTAACTGAATGTGATATCAGAGAGCTGAAAAACTTGAAACGAACTGCTCGGCTGTTTTAATCCGAAACGTTCACTGGCGCAACCCGATTAATCCTCCCCACTGTTACACTGCTAAATCAGTATAAATAAGGGTCGCCGACTACGCTTCCATCCGCGAGACGGGGTTAAACGTTGTCTCCACTCCTATACCACTAACCTACTGTACCACTAATTCCTGTAGTAAATCAACTACTTCCAAAAAATACGACTTTTCTCAGATAGGACCAATAGACTGAAAAAAATTAGCACCGCGAACAGTCTCTACATCGTTTCCAATTGGTTTTTTAGAAACCTCCGCCAATCACCTCCTCCACAAACAAACCAGTCTGAAGCCGTGCTCATAGAAGTCCCGTAGCAGATGCTACAAGCCGGCCGCGGTGGCCGTGCGGTTCTGGCGCTGCAGTCCGGAACCGCGGGACTGCTACGGTCGCAGGTTCGAATCCTGCCTCGGGCATGGATGTGTGTGATGTCCTTAGGTTAGTTAGGTTTAAGTAGTTCTAAGTTCTAGGGGACTTATGACATCAGATGTTGAATCCCATAGTGCTCAGAGTCATTTGAACCATTTTTTTAGATGCTACAAAAATTGTTCAAATGGCTCTGAGCACTATGGGACTTAACAGCTGAGGTCATCACTCCCCTAGAACTTATAACTACTTAAACCTAACTAACCTAAGGACATCACACACATCCATGCCAGAGGCAGGATTCGAACCTGCGACCGTAGCGGTCGCGCGGTTCCAGACTGAAGCGGCTAGAAAAGCGCTCGCCCAAGCCGGTCGGCCAGATGCTACAAGAGAGGCGCTGTGCGTCACGGCGTCATTAACAGTTAAAATTGCGAGAGCGCACGTTCCTATAAGGGTCAACCAACATATCTCTTCATCCTACCTATAACCCGCGAAAACTTCACAAAGGTAAAAAAAGTTCGAGTTCACAATCGATCTGTCCAAGCACCATTCGCGATTGTTACAGGAAAAGATGGAAGGAGAGGGTGGACAGTGACAGTGGTTCACAATGTACCCTCCGCCACTAACCATAAAATGACTTGCTGAGTATAGGTGTCGATTTAGTTAGTATATCGTACTGTTACTTTCTTGCTGCAGAGCATGTTCGTACTTTCGTATTGCATACATGTTCAAAGGTCCTGGATATGTTTCTGCAGGCATTTAATAGTTTCTTTTTCAAGTTATGGCAAACATGAAGATATGTTTGGACGAAACAAAAAATCTCATCCTAACGTCCGCAGCGTGTGGTGTAGCGGTTATCATCGCTGCCTTTACATCACGCGATTCTGATTTCGATTTCCGGTCAGGTCGGACATTTTTTTCTCTCGGGAACTGGGTGTTTTCGTTGTTCGAATCATTTCGTCTCACCTACGCTACAAAGACGCGAAAGTCGTCGAGGTGGTGGCGAAGAGAAAACTTGCACCAGGCAGCCAAACAACGCCAGACGGCGTCTCTCGGTCAAGGCTGCCATACAATCATTTCATTTCACAGTTGCAACGGATAATCAATAACATTTACAGCTGATACTTCAAGAAAGTTTCAGAATAAAATGGACATCCTTCCTTCGAAGCACTTCTAATGCTATATTTTTTTAAAGTCGTAATACATAAAGTCCATAATGAATCTCCGCCCTACGCAGTCTTGCAGCACGCTACTAATTGCCCCTGATGGTGGGCCCTTGCTAGTTCGAAACCGGTCGTGAATTTAAAAATAAAGCCTTACAACTGAAGTAGTGATTTCGATGTATGTTATGAAGCTCAGAAGCGGATGTTCCTCCAGCAGGATTGTTTGTACTATGTAAATAGCGTGGCATATACTGGGTGTTCTAGGAGTTAACGGATGTACATTAAGAAGAGATACTACGACATTTCCGAAGTAAATACATGATGCATACATTCTATCATCAGCTGTTTTCGTGATTAAGATACCTGGAATTCTCAGTTTTTGCTATCTCAACTATGTTGTTCTCGCAAAAGCAGTTGGAACATATCTTCAACAGCATGAAGATTCTGCATGTTCCAGGTGTCCTGTGGCATAGCGCTTCAACATAGTCTACCCTGGAAGTGCCTCGTTTGCGATGATGTCATTTATATTCAATCATTATTCATCGAGGATGTATGTTCGACCATCTTTAAATTCCCAGCACTACTTTCCTATTTTATAGTTTCGTAGTATTTGCCACTGGGGTTTGCCAGGCGAATAAAGCTGCTCACTTCATACTTAGCAAGAGCAGGAATCGGCAGGTTCATGGTTAGATTATTTATCCAAGAATGGGCAGGTTCGTGGTTAGAATAGCTATCCCGTTCGAGTGATCGAGTTATTCAAGTGGTCCTTTGCGATAAATATCTCTCTTCACCTCTCTCAAGAAATGGTTCAACCTCGTTCTAAGCTACAGTCCTCGAACCTGCAGACATCCTTTCCGAACAGGCCTGTTGATACATACGATT